>NC_083469.1:21025292-21752792 GCF_030014155.1 Tachysurus vachellii
AACTACGTTTCTCATCTGGACTTATATTTCTTGAAACCACATAAGCTCTACTCTTTTTTTTTTTTCTTATTCAAACAAAGACCGGGAGATTCTTTTTCACCACCCAATTTTGGCAGCTAGACAAACTCCTTCTTTTTCCTTCTCCTCAAGTCAAGTGGCCCAGTCAGTGCTGAGAATGAAATGGAAAAGCAGCTAAAGCCCAGGGGTTTCCCTCGCAGCAAGAATGCAGACACCTCCAAGACAGGTTTCCTATAGACTCTGCGTACCAGACAGGATCCCCTCCATTTTCCTGTTTATGTGCCACCGAAGCCTTTCCCACCCTCCCACTCGGTTCTCCTGGAATTCATTTATTTACTTGCAACAGCTCATTATAATGGCTAGCAGATACAAACCTCCAGAGACAGGAAGTTGATGAGAGTTTCCTTAGGCAAGTCCACCTAGGAGTAAAGGGAAACGGTGTTACATTTGCAGATACAATGGAGTCTTATCCAGGATGTGCTTTGTAAACACCACAATGCATTATCAGCATACAAACACACTGTACCAGTTCACAGGAAGTTCCCAAAGTGTCTTAGTATCTCTTCGATCGCTCGATGCTTGCAAAATGTATTGGAATAGTTACTGTACAGAGCAGGTAACACAAACATAATCTTGTGCTGCACGCAGACTAACGGACGAATGGTGCGATAATGCTGCACGCTACTGAAATCTCAGGTCACTCAGAAAATTAATACGAGTGAGTAGGACAAAGTGTTTTCTGTTTTGGTGCTGCATTGTTATTGTTATAACCTTACCTAACCCTAACCCTTTGTGTCAGGGGACATGCCAATTTTAACTTCCTGCTCTAGAAAACATCCCCCAAACCATGAGACGTCCTCCTCCACCTTTCACTGATCTGACCTTTACTTATCTAGTGTAGATGGCATATTTATCAGTGATAATTCAAAGAATGACAACACTTTTTATCTTGGACCGGTCTATATATAAAATGGACGTCTCCGTGTTCTCCATGAAGCAACAAGCTACTCGGACTGTGATGAATGATGTATATTTTCCTCATCATCAGTACAGTCAGGGTTATAGATTTAACAAGCAAAAATATATCTATGTTTATTGCAATTACTTGTATATATCGTCGCTGTCGGGCGGAATCCTCGTATCTCCAAAACCGTTATTTTTCAGGAAATTAAAAAAACGCCGTACCTTATCTGCAGTGCACAGGGTTTAGTCCGCGTTGCAGTGGATTGTCTTGCGCTAAATTCCTGTCCTCAGACGAGCACCAGAACTAGCGGGGGTCAAGATTTTTTTTTCTTTGAGCCCAGTGTTTTGAAGACATTTACCTCAGAAGACGTGTTGATTCGTTGCGACTCTTATTAAGGAGAAATATGCCGCGAAGCTCTCCCTCGGAGTGAGGAAGAGGTGGACAGTTGAAGTGTCCAATGGAGTTATGAGATTTGCGCTCAAGCTATTTTCAAGACTTTAGATTGGTTAATAACTTGTAAAAATAACAGACCCACGTGGGGACTGACCAATAGCATCGATATGTGAAAAAATATGAAATTGACCAAATTTGGACATACGAGGTTTCCGCCCGACAGCGACAATATACACCCTATATACGCATTTAAAAGTAAGTACTACTCGTGATCGGTAATGAACAGGAATTTTACTTTAAAGAGGTATTTTCGGTTCGAGGCTGGGCTACAAGTTGCGATCCTGAGTTGAATGTTAATTATCATGTGTGCTAATGCTGCAATGTCTGAACAATGTAGACGATGTAAAGTGTAGGCTTTGAAAACGTGAATACTTCAAATGAAATTGGCCATAAAACCATAATCAATCAAAATATACTTGTAATTTAGATCTTGATGGAAAGAGTTTGTTTAAAGAGCAGTTATGATTAGAAACTTAACTTAGCAAGACTCCAGTGGTTGATTTAAAGAGGCTTTTAAAACTGCCCTTTGCAATTTTGCCCCTTTGCTACCCTTATTTCAAATGCAGTGTTTATATGAATGAACTCACGCAGCCACACATGGTCACTGGGAGACAATCCATCATATGAACATGCTCGCATGCCCTCACGCCCTCGCTAGCCATCGCACTCGCATTCACTCGCCCTCGCACTAACGATCTCGCTCGCACTCACGCGCACATACACGCACGCCAAACAATTTAGAGATGTAATTCAGCCTAAACCACATGTCTTTGGACTGAGGGAAACTGGAATACCGAGAGGAAATGAGGCACAAGGTACAAAGCAAAAGTTTTGTGGTTGAAAATAAAAACATAATGCCTTTTCTCATCATTTTATGTTACCAATATTAAATACCTTTGTCTAGGGGGAGAAAAAAAAAAAAAAAAAAAAAACACAAGACATAAGGTTTAATAAAGTTTTCCCTGGGTATTTTACAGAAGACTCTGCATCCGGACTGAATGCTTGGCGAATATTAAGTGCTGAACCTGTGACTTCCATCTGCACCAAAGTTTCTCACCAAAAACAAATTTCACAACACATTCCTGACGCAAAAGAAATCAAACACTCAAAGTAATCGGACAGGCTGGTCTTCGGATTAAAACAGTGTTTTAAGGATTACCCTTAAAATGATTGTTCAACTAGATCTGAGTTTCAGATCAATTATTAAATTACGATCTCATTTGGATTACTAATTTTTAATAGCGGGGGGCATGGTGGCTTAGTGGTTAGCACGTTCGCCTCACACCTCCAGGGTTGGGGGTTCGATTCCCGCCTCCACCTTGTGTGTGTGGAGTTTGCATGTTCTCCCCGTGCCTCGGGGGTTTCCTCCGGGTACTCCGGTTTCCTCCCCCGGTCCAAAGACATGCATGGTAGGTTGATTGGCATCTCTGGAAAAAATTCTCCCTCGTGAGTGAATGAGAGTGTGTGTGTGCCCTGCGATGGGTTGGCACTCCGTCCAGGGTGGATCCTGCCTTGATGCCCAATGACATCTGAGATGGCACAGGCTCCCCGTGACCCGAGGTAGTTCGGATAAGCGGTAGAAGATGAATGAATGAATGAATTTTTAATAGCTTAAATAACAATAATTATATTAAGATACATACATAGCGATTGACCTTATTTTCATGCAAAAAAAAAATAAAAATCCCAAATGTTAAAAATTAGAAAGAAAACCAGAAAACTCTTCACTTACAGCAAGCACCTCGATGTCGTTACTCCTGTTCTGTAAATTGTTGCCAAGATTCTGCAGTCTGGTTTGTATCTGGAAGTGCGGAGAGAGAAAGGAAACATTTCTCCCTTGATTACAATAAACACATAAATACTTAATTCCACTAGAAAAACACAGCAAACGGCAATGCGTGTTTACTTCAGTCTGTCTCGCATCGCACTTCAGGAGAAACTCTTTTCATTTTTTTAATTGTTTATTGTTCTTTTAAGTCAATGTCAGTATCAGTGGCTATTTTCATGGTGAGATAAAGCTAAGTCAAACAGCACTGTTGAGAGATATTCACAAAGACTTCTAAACACACATCAGGAGAAGTTTTAGTAATACTTTGATTACACTGTCAACAAAGGACACTTACAGTAATGCTCCCTAATCCCTTACCGAATGCAGCTATGCCAAATTACCCTCTAATTCTGCCGCAGAGGCAGCTGGTGTTTCTCACAGCCTCTGGACATGCAAGAGCTGTAGAGCTAGAAGGTTATCACTTTGTTTTGATCTAAGCGTGGTGTGAGGACTTGAAGAGAAGGAGTTTTAAGTGCAGTGTTTACTATTTAGAGCATGGGTTAAGTAGAAGACACTGAAGGAGCTGGGAGAAGATGGATCATTTCAGTAATATTAAAACGGTTGGTGTATGTGGATGAAGTGCTTTTATTTAGGCATGAATGCGGTCAGAATCTAAAAGGTGTTTTGTTGGCTTGAGATTCGGGTGAAATTTCTTACTTGTGTCTCGTAACGGCGTCGTGTGCTAGCTGAAACCTTCTCAGGCGTAACAAGGTTCACGTTCATGTTCATTGCTGCGCCTCCCCCGTGCTGCTCGGACAACCCTGACACATGGAACATTTTGTTAAAAAACTTGTACACCTCGATGCCGGCGGCACTGTCAGGGATGCCGCTGAGTCTAGTCCACCTTGTTACTAATTTGCATGACACAAAAACCCCTACTTGAAGCAAGGATGCTATTAAACATTATTACAGACTTTTGAGCTTGCTGAGGCCTTGAGACTGTTGGGATCAATTCCAAAATGTAATCAGTTTATCTACTGGTTATGATGGTAGCTCTATATAAACCCACAGCCATAATCAGTTTATCTACTGGTTATGATGGTAGCTCTATATAAACCCTACAACCATAATCTGTTTATCTACTGGTTATGATGGTAGCTCTATATAAACCCTACAACCATAATCTGTTTATCTACTGGTTATGATGGTAGCTCTATATAAACCCTACAACCATAATCAGTTTATCTACTGGTTATGATGGTAGCTCTATATAAACCCACAGCCATAATCAGTTTATCTATTGGTTATGATGGTAGCTCTATATAAACCCTACAACCATAATCTGTTTATCTACTGGTTATGATGGTAGCTCTATATAAACCCTACAACCATAATCAGTTTATCTACTGGTTATGATGGTAGCTCTATATAAACCCTACAGCCATAATCAGTTTATCTACTGGTTATGATAGTAGCTCTATATAAACCCTACAACCATAATCTGTTTATCTACTGGTTATGATGGTAGCTCTATATAAACCCTACAACCATAATCTGTTTATCTACTGGTTATGATGGTAGCTCTATATAAACCCTACAACCATACAACCACTTGTTCTTGAGATCAAGCTCATGGTAAAGGCATCATAAACTCCATCTTTCCATTCAAAATTTCTTTCTTAATTGATATCTTTATTCTTTCATTTCTTTTCCTTCCTTCATAAAGTGGTGCTTGAAGGTTTGTGGACTCTTTAGAATCTTGGATATTTTTGTATAAATACGTCCTAAACATTGACAAAAAGAGGATCAACTCAAACCAATGGGAAAATATTATAGTTGCTCCTTTATTTATTACAGATCTGTTATTGGCAAAAGTATGTGAACCTTTGATTTTAGTATCTGGTAGCTGTTGATCAGACCTGCACACTGGCTTGAAGGAATTTGAGCTCATTACTCAGTATACTGAATATATTACTCAGTATAGCTTCAACTCTGGGATGTTGGGTTTCCTCAGATCATCTGCTTGCCTCAGATCCATCAATGATGTTTCTGTTGGATAAAGCTCAGGACTGTGTACTTTATATGCTGCTGTGAGTTTATGCTTTCTCCTGCTCCGTCAATGGACGGCAAGCCGTCCGGACCCAGATAGCGCAAAACAGGCCAATCCGTAATACCCGATCCATAACACTACCATCACCGTGTTTCACAGATTGGTTTCAAGTTCTTATGATGAAATGCAGTGATCTCCTTTCCCCAAAGATTTCACTTCTTATTTAAACCAAAAAAATTGAATTCAATGGACAATGCGGATTCACAGAAATATAAAAATTCAGAATTAAAATGACGACGTTTAAAATTTCTATTTACAGTATATCTATCCCAAATGAACAAGGAAAAAACCTCCTGAGACGACATGAGGAAGAAACCTTGAGAGGAACCAGACTCAAATGGGAACTCCTCCTCGTCTAGAAAGGAAAAAAAAGTTCTATTTTGGTCTCATTAATAGACTTCTCCCTTGTCAGTGAGATAATCAGCAAACCACAGATGGGCAGCAATGGTGTTTTTTTTTTTTTTTTTGGAGAGTAGTAGTTTTCTCTTCGCAACCCTGCCATGCAAACCATTACTGATCAGAGTTCTGATTACGCGTCTTTGCAATTGAAGTCTACTTTTTTTTTTTTTTTAGACAATTTCTCCAGGAAAGGGTAAGAATCGTCTTGTGTAAGAATCCCCTCCATCTGTATGCAATCTGTCCGACTGTGGATTATTGGAGTCCAAACTCTTTAGAGATGATTTTCTTACCCTTTCCAGCTTGGCGAACAAGTCTTTCTGAGAACTCTTTCTGAGAATGACCCTTTATAGTGCCGTTGTGCGCTTCTGACTTCTAAAGATCCATGTTCTTTAAATCAAATAGGGCGCTCGCACCCGCTTGATCTTCATCCCATTGATTGAAAACACCAAACTCTAATTTCGCCTTCGAATTAACTGCTAATTCTAGTGGTCCACATACTTTTGCCACTCATATAGGGTTATTTTCTTCAATTAAGAAATGACCAAGTTACAATATTTGTGGCTTGTTTGTTTAATCAAGTTCTCTTTGTCTACTTTAAGCTCATGTATGAAAATCCATTGACGTTTTAAGTCATATTTATGCAGAAATCTTTCAAGCACCACTGTACGATCCCCCAGTCAATCCTTCCTTTCTGTACTTCTTCTTTACTTATTCATTCTCTCAATCAACGCTGTCTTCCTGCATTTCCTTAATTCCCTCCTTCATTCCGACCTGCCTTCATTTCCCTCATTCGCCCAATCTTTACTTCATTCCTTCTTTCGTTTGCGTGTATTCATTCACAGACGTAATAAGGAGAGTAAAAGTGTATTTATTTTTAATCACTTGGGGATAAAGAAGTGAAGAAAAAAACAGTCTATTCGTACACACGGTGCTGCCTTTGCCCTAAAAGTTAAATGACCCTCAAACGAAGTACTTGTTTAGCTGTGTGTGGTCTATTTAAGCTCACATCCAGCTTAACAGGCAAAACAACAACAAAGATCAACAGAAATATGAAAGTAGATACCTGAGTTTAACAAAAGTGATCCCTTAGGATTCTGGAGAGACCCTCCCTCTGATACCTCTCTGCGAGAAATCAGCAGAGAACATTGAAGTTAAACGAGTGTTTGTTTTCTTAGTTTACTTTTGTGCTGCCAAACCCTGAGACAAATGGAGGAAAACCCAAAGCCACAGAGGAGTGATACTCACCGACTTCTCTCATCAGATAGTTTGGTCCGGCATTTTTGGATGATGTGATCCACTAAATCCGACTCTGGAATCCTCTTTTCTGACTGACGGTCCTTCTCGAAAGACTTCACCTAAAGCACAGAAAACGCTTAATGTGACGTTTGTATTCCAACCATAACAAAGGTTTCTGGAAGTATAAGTGCACCGTTTAACCCTTACATGCATACCGTGGCTCACCAGTGATCCATGACCTCATTTCCCCCCTTTTAGCTTCATTCATTCATTCATCTTCTACCGCTTATCCGAACTATCTCGGGTCACGGGGAGCCTGTGCCTATCTCAGGCGTCATCGGGCATCAAGGCAGGATACACCCTGGACGGAGTGCCAACCCATCGCAGGGCACACACACACACTCTCATTCACTCACACAATCACACACCCCCCCCCCCAAATCTTATTTAGGAATATATCCTAAATAAGATTAGTGTACAAAAAATATTTACACACTTCTTTTTAAACTTTGACAGAATTCAGGCAGAATTCAACTGTGCCAGGCAGCCACACACTTAGTACTCTTAGAAAATGGCTTTTAGAATACATAGATAGAAATGCTATGTTTTTGCAGCTTACTTTTACATAGGTGCCCTCTTTATCAGATACCAGGACCATGAATGTAATGCCTGCAAGCCTGCAGTGATCCAGAAGAGCCTCCTGAGACTGAAACACAGAGAGAATATTTATTATTTCTCCTCGGTCGGTCTAAACAGGAAACAGCAGTGCATCTAAACCTGTCGCTCGCATACCAACATACTGATAACATCCCAGTTACTGGGTATTTACAGGGAAAGAATATGTGCTGACTCAATGTTGCTTTGTGAGTTTGAGTCTGTTTAAAGTTTGAGTCTGTTTAATTATTTGTCCATTATGGTCCGTTTCCTTTGTAGAATCTCAAGTAGTGTTTAATTATTACACTTCCAAAAAGATCCTTGAATCCACTTGTAAAAGGCAGATGGATATCAGTGCACAAGCATGTTAAGAGCCACTACCGGGAAGTCCTATGGGGGGGTGTTGTTACTCAGCTGACAAGCAGCAAGGACACATGTAAGAGAGCCTGATAAGACCACAAGTGTGGCCCACTTTCCAATTGGCTCCATAAAAATGGACATGCACCAAACAGTACCATGTTTGGGTAGGAAAAGCATCAAATAGACAATCATAACATTCAGGTCTGAACAGGTAACTCACCGTGACGTACCTTCGCCTTCAAACATCGATGCGACGACCTGCCTGACAATTCAACGCTCTTACTTTCAAAAGTTGATTTAAATAAACAAACGTTATATGGAGGTTAAAATATGCTTCTCAATAAGTCAATGATAACGTCATGAATGCTAATATGGCTGATAAGAAATTGTATCCCAAATCTGCATCACAAATTGCATTGAAATCTAGTTTTTACTGTACATGAAGTGATTGCACTGGAGAGCTGAACACCAAAACATATTACATATATTCTTACATCCTTATTCTTTTTCTAAAATTCAATCCTTTATTTCTGTAAATTCCAAATTTTACTTTATGGTCTTCATACAAGTTAATACTGTATACTTTACTTGCTTAACTTGTGTCCTTTTCTTACTTAACTCCCATCCTTTACATTGTAAACCTACATACTTTAATTACACCATTGACTTAACTCATACTTTACTTATTTATCATTCTTTTTTTAATTCACATACTTATATACTTAACTTATACTCTTTAGTTACTTAACTCATTCTTTACTTACTTACCTTATGTCCTTTACTTAACTCACATTCATTATTTTACTCACATTATTTAACTCGCGTCCTCGTCTTACTTAACTCGCGTCCTCGTCTTACTTAACTCGCGTCCTCGTCTTACTTAACTCGCGTCCTCGTCTTACTTAACTCGCGTCCTCGTCTTACTTAACTCGCGTCCTCGTCTTACTTAACTCGCCTCCTCGTCTTACTTAACTCGCCTCCTCGTCTTACTTAACTCGCCTCCTCGTCTTACTTAACTCGCCTCCTCGTCTTACTTAACTCGCCTCCTCGTCTTACTTAACTCGCCTCCTCGTCTTAGTTAACTCGCCTCCTCGTCTTAGTTAACTCGCCTCCTCGTCTTAGTTAACTCGCCTCCTCGTCTTAGTTAACTCGCCTCCTCGTCTTAGTTAACTCGCCTCCTCGTCTTAGTTAACTCGCCTCCTCGTCTTAGTTAACTCGCCTCCTCGTCTTAGTTAACTCGCCTCCTCGTCTTAGTTAACTCGCCTCCTCGTCTTAGTTAACTCGCGTACTCGTCTTAGTTAACTCGCCTCCTCGTCTTAGTTAACTCGCCTCCTCGTCTTAGTTAACTCGCCTCCTCGTCTTAGTTAACTCGCGTCCTCGTCTTAGTTAACTCGCGTCCTCATCTTAGTTAACTCACGTCCTCATCTTGCATTCTTTAAAATAGAATACTTTATTTAAATGACATAATTACCTTGTCCTGAGAGTCAGTCCTGTATTTCTACACTGTCCAGTGCTCGGCTTTCTGGTGAACATGTGTGTGTGTACGTCACACATGCATACAATGTATGTGTCTGGGGGCAGATTTATTCTGATCACACCTGCAGTATGACGTCTGCGTCTGGCCCAGTGACTGTGGTGCAGACGTCATTCTGTGCAGCATGGCTCAGAGCTGCACTCAGCACCCTTAGCTACAGCCAGACAATCACAGTGACCATCCAACAGCCGTAGCTCTGTAGTGAACGTTCAGCCTCTTAGAAAATAGAACTGCTGTAATGAAGGGGGATTTCTTCCGATTTGATATTTAAAAGCATTCCCTTAAGGTTAAATTGAACAAGACCTCAGCTCTGTTCATGCCACCACACACTGTCACCTGTCTGTGCAGCCTGGCAGGTCAAATCCACTGCTTAGCATAAGGCAAAATGCCTTTGGTCAGATGGTTTCTCGTCTAAATTCATCTGTACTATGTAAAAAAAAGGTTTTTTTTTCTACCTTAAGCTTCCACTAAACTGCAAAGACTTTCTTCCATCTTTACATGGCCTCTGTGGCTACGTCCCTGTGATGGTCGTTGGCAGAGACATGCCCTCTTTTTATAACCCAATCAGTTTCTGAACTCCCACCCATCCAAATATACTGCTCCGCTCCGAAGGAAGTTCACATTGCCAAAGAGTACTGTACCATTTCTGTTTCACATTATCTTTAAAGGAAAAATCCTGGCATAATACTAATACTATGTAGCACCATATTGCATCCATCACCCTCAGCGGTTGTGCATGGGTTTAAGATCAGCCATAACGTTAAAACCACTTAGAGGTGAAGTGAATAACACTGATTATCTTGTTACACTGGCATCTGTCAAGATGTTGGAAATATTGTTCATCTAGCAAAGACAGTTCTGTGCTGGATGTAGGAAAAACGAGGCAGGATGCTCTAAGGGCACAAGTCAGCGGAGGAAGAGTGGTGCACTGGCCTCTAAATTCTCAAGATCTCTGTCTGAGTGAGCTTTTGTGGGATGTGCTGGACATTAGAAGCTGGAGATACTAGAACCCCTGCCACCACCATTATGCAGCAAAAAAATTTTTAATTTGATTTCTAACAAAATTTGTTTCTACCATTATAAATATATAAATAAACCTGGCAGGATTGGTCAAATATTCTGCAAGGGGCTGTGGGGAGGACTGACGTCCTGGTCAGAGTTCCTCCGAGAGCGGGCGGTAACGAGATTAAAAAAACAAAACAAAACAAACAAAAAAAAAACCCTCTATTTCAAAAGTGGTAGCATTTTGCGAGAGATTCATGTGAACAGTCTAGCAGTAGACAAGCCTGGGAGTGTCATTAAATCCACCCCCTTTTCTTTAATGATTAACCTGCTGCTAATGTCGACCTCTGTTATGATACAAGTATCTCACTGTATATGTGTCAGAACTATTACTTCAGAGCACAGTCATATTTTGGATGAACATAATCCCTTTCCAGTCAAGAAAACTATAACAGGAGGGGGAAAAAAAGACAATTAGAAAGTGTTGATTTTGGACTCAAGAGTTGGGACCAAAAAAAAAAAAATCGAGTGATTTGAGGTTAAGAGTCTGCCAAGGTACACAATAGAGCATATAAATAAAATCTTAGTAAAATGAGCAGCGGAAAAAATAATGCAGGCCAACATAGCAACTGCAGACCCATAATGGAAAACAAAATGAATATGATAGCAATAATAAATTATTGGTTAATAAATGTCCGGGAGATAATGCGAGTACTAGAGTGGACTAGAGAGCGAGAACGGGTGTGAGTAATTTGGGTGTGTAATGGTGAGGCAAAGCTCCTTGGCACTGATGAGGGAGTGCTATGGACATGCAGAATTTAACAGTGCCATGGCAACAGTATGGAACACTACTATTCTCAACACTATTAGTACTAACCCACTACCACACACAGTCAACATATAATCAATCATTCACCGATAATTAAATATCACTATTATTATCCCCCTGAATTCATAATATTCAAATATTAAACAGTAATAAAAACACGTTCTTCTTGCACGCTTATATAATGAAGAGCATCTAACGATATAAGCACAAAATTCTATTGCGACGTGCAATTTTTGTCTTCCCTGAAAATTCATACAGTTATAAAGTCAGTTTTAGCTTTATTACAGTTTCTAAAGAGATAATTGTAGTGAATATTGAATATGCTGTAGTTGAGTAACTGAATAATAAGATGCAACTAATAAAACTGTCAATCCTAAAGCAAGGCAGGCGTGTGAATATTACACCTCCCTGAACGCTAAGTCAAATGTCAAACCCCTGACCTGTGACACGTCGTAAACCAAATCAGCTGACACTCCAGCAGTCCAGAGCTTCTGCATGACATTAATTGCTCTGCTCATTGACGTATGGCCTACAGGGACCACCAGCACATCACACACGCTTACAGGAGGCTGTGGAGAGAGAGAAAAGAGACAAGACGGCCAATCAGAGACAGGCGCGATCGCGAACAACCGACGAGAGAACTCAGGCAGAGGAATGGATGCACTAATCTCACCGGTTCTTCCATGGCTGCCACGGCGGTGCAAATTTTATCGAGAGCTATACTCGCTCCAAATCCCGAGGTCACGGGAACAGCGGCTGCTGGTCCAAGAAACTCCAGCATCTGAATGGGGAGTCAAAAGCAAGCTTCTAAAAAGTAGTTTTTAAAGAGAGACAGCACTCATTACAGGTCATTTATGTAGTCTGTGCATGTTTGGCCTACCAAATGATCATAACGTCCTCCGGCTGCTATTATATCAGGAACAGTGCGCTTGCGTTTCTTAATAAAGGCCACAAACTGGAAGACGACCCCAGAGTGCTGTTGCACCTTGTAGACAAGGCCCAGATTGACCACAACCTGTAACCCAGTAAAAAGGTTCACCTCCTTAGTATAACAGTAAATCTTCTATTTATTAAAATGTAGGAACCGTTAAGTCCTCATGCCATATATAGGCATTATTTACAATCCCAGAGCGCTTGATTAGGAACACTATACCAATAATGGGTTACGGTCTTTTTTTTTGCCCCGTTATTATTGGCAAGAATGAGAAAGCCAGAGGCAGCGGTGACGAGGGAAAAACTCAGAGACAATATGAGGTAGAAAAAAAAAAAAAACAGATTAAAAAGGGATCCCATCCTCATGTGGATGACAACGGTATGTGATTTTAAATAACGTGTTTCTACAACTGTATATAGTCAAGTGAACTGATTTAACAGGAGCTTTGAGTAAAAGTACTCAAATAAGTATTAGCATCAGCATCATTTCTGAATCCATTAAAGATTTAATAAATTCCTTCCTGACAGACATCAAATGTTTAAATATAGCTGCAAGCAGCGATGACGGGCCTTCGCACGTTTTTTCATCGCTATACGGTGCCTTCCAGAAAACAATGCACGGTGGGCAAGTGCATCAAGTGGGTAAATATCAGTGGACTATTTTATGTTGTTACTGACCCATTTGAGGACTGTAGGTAAATGAAACCCCACATTTTAGACAAATGGGGGCGCTAGTGAGCCACTTAAGAGACACACCTTTGTCTGACCTTTTTGTCCACACTTAACAGCCGACAAATGTGATGTATGTGTCAAATTAATGTGTCAAATTAATGTGTCAAGTTAATCTAAGCACGCCAAAAGCCTTAAATATGCCTGAAATAAAAGTAAAATTTGACACGATGCCATGGCAACAGTGTTTGAGATATCAAAAATCCGTTCGCAATTTCGCATCTGCAATATCTCTGCGTCATGGTGGCCAAGTCTGGTCTCAATTGCATGAATCCCCTAGGAGGAGTATTTAAAAGTTTACCGCATGCAGCTGACAAAAAATCCACCTTTGTGACTGACACACTTCCTGGGGCCTGTTGGTGGCGCTATACCCGGGACTCACAATAAGCACATCGATGCGATCGGAATCCTTGGCCGAACATACACACCGTGTGTCATCACAATAAGACATTTTTTGCTTTGGATATTAGACACTTTCTGTTTCTCTGAATTCGCCATAACTTTGTCGCCTCGCCATGGCAGCACCGTTCGAGATATCAAAAATCCCTTCGCAATTTAGCAAGTGCAATGTCTCGGCATCATGTTCACCACGTTTGATGTCAATCGCATGAATTCCCTAGGAGGAGTATTTAAAAGTTCACCACATGCAACTGTTGTGACTGACACACTTCCTGGTGCCTGTTGGTGGCGCTATGTCCGAGATTCACAATAGGCACATCGATGCGATCGGAATCCTTGGCCGAACATACACACCGCATGTCATCCCAATAAGACATTTTTTTGCTTTAGATATTAGACACTTCCTGTTTCTCTGAATTCGCCATAACTTTGTCGCCTCGCCATGGCAGCACCGTTCGAGATATCAAAAATCCCTTCGCAATTTAGCAAGTGCCTCGGCATCATGTTCACAACGTTTGATGTCAATCGCATGAATTCCCTAGGAGTATTTAAAAGTTCACCGCATGCACTTATAAAACAATCCAAAATGGCCGACTTCCTGTTGGGCGGAGCTCATAGTTTAGAGCGCGAAAGTTGTTCGGGTCGATGAGATCTATATGCGTACCAACTCTCGTACATGTGCGTACATAATTGCCCGATCTGTGCACCAATGTTTGTTTTTGCATTACAGGGGGCGCTACAGAGCCCCCCCTGCCACGCCCGTATTCCAACCTTTGCCCAATCCTAGTGTCGTACGACTCTGACGTGTGTGCCAAATTTCAAGAGTTTTCAAGCATGTTAAGGGACGTGGACATTGGACGTGGCCAATGTGTGGGGAAAAATAAATAAATAAATAAATAAATAATACTCCCGAGGAAAAACAATAGGGCTTCGCACCATTCGGTGCTCAGGCCCTAATGATGGAGACCTGAGTGCAAAACCAACTGCGGCAACAGTTCCATGGTCTCAGAGTTATGCTATCCACAACAGTCCCAAGTAACTCCAGGCTGTCCACATGGAGCCATCCTCGTGCCAAATCCATAAACCAGATAAAGATGACTTTTGCTTTGGGACAAGGTACATCATCATGCTGAAAGTAGCCATTATAAGATGGTAAACTGTAACTGTGGAAAGATGCCCGTGGTCAGCAACAATAGTGAAATGGTTTGTGGCATTCAAAACCCAAGAAAACATTCCCACCATCATTACACTACCTCCATCAGCCTGAACTGTTGACACAAGGCAGACTGGATTCATGAATTCATGCTGTTGGTGCCAAATTTTGACCCTTCTCTCTGTGTGACTCAGCAGAGAAGGCTACAGTTTTCTGTCCGGTTTTGGTGAGTCTGTGCCCACTGCAGCCTCAGCTTTCTGTTCTTGGTTAATTGAAGTATAACCCATCATGCGCTTCTGTTGTTGTAGTTCATCCGCCCTATATTTCGATGAGTTGTGCATTCCGAGATGCTTTTCTGCTTACCACAATTGTACAGAGTGGTTATCTGAGTCATTAGAGGTTTTCTATCAGCTCCATAGAACTGACACTCGCTGGACGTCTAGCGTTACTGCACCGTTCGGATAAACTGCTAGAAATCAGTATTTATTAGATATGAGCGAGTACAGCATTATCTGTATCTGTATCCGTATCTGTTAACCATATGAATTATCTGTATCCGTATCCGTATTCGGAGTGGGTGGGGCATAACCCGGAAGTAGGCGGGGCTTTAACCGGTAATAATAAATTTGTAATATTTATAACACTAGCTTACTACCTTTATGTTTTTATGAAATACAGCAAAAACGTGTCAGACACCCAGTGTCTGGTTACTGGTTAGAGACAGCTGAAGGTTTAAAAAAGAAAAAAAATCTCCGACAGGCAGAGACGCAATGCGAGTCGCATTCTACCAAGCAAGCACCACGTCTGGACGAACCCACGTTTACCAGAACTCTACTGGTTAGTAAGTACGTATTATTAACGTTACAACCCGAAGTAAAAAGCTGAAGAAACCCTAAACGTTAACGGAAAAGACCCGCGAACCCGAGTGACTGAGGGAGAGACAGAGAGCTGTTCTGTGTGTGACTGAGAGTGAGCAGAGCGAGACACAGCAACACAATACATCTGTATGTGTGTAGGGGAGGGGCGCTGTGACTAGCCTATCACTGTAGGGGAGGGGCGCTGTGACTAGCCTATCACTGTAGGGGAGGGGCGCTGTGACTAGCCTATCACTGTAGGGGAGGGGCGCTGTGACTAGCCTATCACAGAACGCTGACACAATCAGATACACAATGATGATTTTCATTCAATCCGAGCACAGATATTGACTCGTATTACTCGTATAATACTCGTACTCGGCAGAAGTGCTTTATCCGTACCGGATACTCGTTTCAGCCGAGTATCCGGCTCATCACTAGTATTTATAGAAACATTCAAACCAGCCCATCTGGCACCGACAGTCAAAATCACAGAGATGACATGTTTTCACTGTTTTGATGGTTGATGTGAATATTAGATTAGATTAGATTCAACTTTATTGTCATTACACATGTACAAGGCAACAAAATGCAGTTTAGGTCTAACCAGAGTGCAATAGCAGAGTGCAATAGCAGCAAGTGCAGGATATACAGTTTTTACAATATTGCTGTAAGTGTAGCTGCTGTTGCCTCCACATGATTGGCTGAATAAATAATTGCATGAATGTTTATAAAAAAAAAATAACAAATTAGACTTCTTTATTATTATGACTGACATTATGAACATAAGACCACCTTTATTTGTGGGCCTTAAAAATTTTGCAACTATTTATATATGTAAATGACATTTATAGTACTGCTTATACAGTTATATATATACATATACATATATATATATATATATATATATATATATATATATATATATATATATATATATATATATATATATATATATATATATATACATATACATATATATATATATATATACATATACATACACACACACATTTTATTCTATAGTTTTTTAAAAATCTGCCACTGCTTGGTTTTGGTTTGGTGGACAGAGCTTTTTTTATGAGGGGGAAAAAGTTAGTAGCCCCTATTATTTCCATACAATCCTACTTATAGTCACAGACAAAATCTTTGCTGGTGAGACTGTAATAGCAGAGCAGCACGGTTAATAGTTATACCTGTATTTTAACTCCTAGTCTCTTGAGTAGACCCGTAAGTTCCTCCAGATCTTTAAGGCCTTGCTTGGCTAGCAGGGAGACTGCAGCAGTCTTCTGTTTGGTCAGAGTGTTGATGAGCGGACTGAGCTCGCGCAGTTCTCCCTTCTGCTCTATGAACTTATAAAGCACCTGCAACTACAAAACGTTTATGGTGATAAGACATGCAGAACCTATAAAAACTGATGAACCATCTTCATTCCTGAATAATTATTCAATAAGGCCCTGAACAGACCTCAGATGTGCAGAGAGCTGAATTAATCACCACGCATTTACAGAACGGTCATCCTATTATGAGAGAATGCTTAAATACCTGATGTACTGCAGCAGAAATAATTATTCAGATAATAAATCACAATTCTAACTAAAAGGAAACATCCACCCTCAATGACCTGCATATGAAGCATTTAAATTAACATTCAATCTTTAAATCTTGGCTTCCAAAATGTATTTTATAATGAAATTCTGTGGTGAGTTTTTTTTCACTAGATTTCTCATTAACATGACAGTGGAAAATAGTGATTAGGCAAAGAAGCTCTTGCTCTTTATGTTTAAGGAGTTAACAGTAAAATCCCTTATGCTTGAGATCAATCTTTTTTTTTTCTGGTATTAAAAAAAAAACAATTCTTTACTAGCACTGTCTCCCTGTGATTATTAGTATGACAAACAATGCTAATCATTTGTTTTTCCTTATGTACAGTACATTTTACACACAAGTGTTTCAGCATGGGTTTTCATTTAGAAAAAAAAAAAATATTCTTAACCTTTCCGAACATTAAGACCTTGAGATACTTGACATGCAAGTATCTTTTACTTTTAAAGTATGCTTTTAAGTTCGTGTAACGTACGCTGTTATTAGACAAGGACAGGTTGCAGAACTTGGCTTCCACCTCACGTTTCGTCAGCTTCTCACTCTGTTGAGAAAGAGAGATATTGAAATGGAGAAGTTACGTCATGAGGAGACCTTCAGGGAGCAAATCCGCACTACAAGAAAAACAGTGAACTCCATGAACTGTGGGCTAAAATGAAACACACACACACACACACAATATACACACATTGGGTGTTTGGATTCAGCATATTATCTGTTTCGCTTTGTTCAACTCAGGATTATAATTTGCTTATTAAATTATCTTGGGAATGTAATAAAGAGAGGGGGGGGCACGGTGGCTTAGTGGTTAGCACGTTCGCCTCACACCTCCAGTTTTGGGGGTTCGATTCCCGCCTCCGCCTTGTGTGTGTGGAGTTTGCATGTTCTCCCCGTGCCTCGGGGGTTTCCTCTGGGTACTCCGGTTTCCTCCCCTGGTCCAAAGACATGCATGGTAGGTTGATTGGCATCTCTGGGAAATTGTCCGTAGTGTGTGATTGCGTGAGTGAATGAGAGTGTGTGTGTGTGTGTGTGTGTGTGTGTGTGCCCTGCGATGGGTTGGCACTCTGTCCAGGGTGTATCCTGCCTTGATGCCCGATGACGCCTGATATAGGCACAGGCTCCCCGTGACCCGAGGTAGTTCGGATAAGCGGTAGAAAATGAATGAGAGAGTGAGTGAGTGTAATAAAGAGCTGAAGAGGTGTTTTAGGCCCTGATAAAAAAAATGTAACAAAAACTATGAGGAACTCCTTAGTTCTAATTAATTGTAGTTCAGAGTGACTTGAATTTCTCTCATGTATGCAACTGACTAATTGAGGCTTAAGCGCTTTACTGAAGGGTCCAGCAGTGTCAGCTTGGTGGTTCTGGGATCTAAACTAACAATTGAAAATCATTGGTCCTTCACCTTGACCACCGAACTACCACTTCCCACAAACATATACCATGATCTGTGCCATAGATTACTGTAGAGAGCAACAGTGTTGCATAAGCATGCTATATACTGTATGTAGCACTGAACACTGGCCTCTATCTCTGCATGGGTCTTACAAATGACAGCATTACGACATGTGTAACAGAATAACAAATGCGTAATGGAAACTGTCAGCTGCTGCTACGTTGATGCCATCACAGCATTCATATTCCATTAAAAGTGCTGCTGAAATCTTTTGATTATGTTTGGTTAAAAAGGTATTGATTGGTGTTCTCCACCAGCAGCTCTGACGGGTAACATGCCGGCTAATACATCATTGTTTCCATAGTAACAGCTTAGACAGGGAGGAATAAATCCAGTTATGGGTTCATTCCCCATAAAAAGATGTGTGTGTTAATGCTGATATGGTGAAGTTCGAGGTCTGTTTTTTTAACATTAAAGAACAAATGTAACTACAAACTAATAAAAAGGATGACATTATTATTAAAAATAAATAAATGTGTACACACACACACACACACACACACACACACACACACACACACACACATATATATTTGATTGAAGCATGTTTCTTGGGTATGTTATAAATGTGCCAAAGCTTACCATTGCATCACACAGTATACTAGATGCATGGCTTAGTTTGTCCTCTGGTACGCCGCTGTGCAGCAGAATGGCTCGTAACAGGCTGGTGTGGTTCAGATAGATAGTGTAGTTCCTTTCCTGCAATGCAGCAAATCCAATAACCTGTACTACCATCATGATCCTGCTCATTTCCTATACACACGATCTCAAACTCAGCCAAAAATCCTCATAGATCCAATGCACAAAGAAGCCACTTTATCCAAGTGTATAAACAAAGTGTCCGCTAACTAATTATTTACATAGAAAACCTTCCACAATTAATGTTGTTGTTTTTGTTTTTGTTTTTAAAGTATTCAACACGTTTCAGTGTTGCCGCTGCTGGCTTCTGGTACCTGGAGCGCGCTGAACTCCTGGATAACCTCAGAGATGGTGTAGATGGTCTCAGCGTCAGGGAGTAAGCTGTTTGTCACAGGAACGACAATGTCGAAAGCACACTCGAGCAGCTCTTTAGGATGAGCCCTGTCCAACTTCCGTGGCCTGAACACACGCTCGATACTGTACCTGGTCAAGATCAGGAGTTATTATTAAATCACCTACACAATATAAATTGCTTGTGCTACATAGGGGGCTAAAGCCTATCCCAGAGGACTCAGGGCGATTAACATGCAATTTCACTTTCCAGTCCAGAAGAAACTCCCAAAGCAGGAGGTGGGCATCAAAGCCCTCATATATAAACATAATATCGTCGCTGTCGGACGGAATCCTCGTATCTCCAAAACCGTTATTTTTCAGGAAATTAAAAAAACGCCGTACCTTATCTGCAGTGCACAGGGTTTAGTCCGCGTTGCAGTGGATTGTCTTGCGCTAAATTCCTGTCCTCAGACGAGCACCAGAACTAGCGGGGTCAAGATTTTTTTTCTTTGAGCCCAGTGTTTTGAAGTCATTTACCTCAGAAGACGTGTTGATTCGTTGCGACTCTTATTAAGGAGAAATATGCCGCGAAGCTCTCCCGCAGAGTGAGGAAGAGGTGGACAGTTGAAGTGTCCAATGGAGTTATGAGATTTGCGCTCAAGCTATTTTCAAGACTTTAGACTTTGGTTAATAACTTGTAAAAATAACAGACCCACGTGGGGACTGACCAATAGCATCGATATGTGAAAAAATATTAAAATTGACCAAATTTGGACATACGAGGTTTCCGCCTGACAGCGACGATATAAGATAAATATAAAATTATTGTGTGGTGTGGTTACCTTTTGAGGTGTGAAATGCCATTTCTGGCCACAAATCTGGCAAATGAAACCTGTTGAAAAAAGAAAACATGGGGCAGATAAAATAAGTATCTGGTCCTTATGAACACAGCAAACGGTTAATACACTGTAAACTGGAGCAAAAGGTAAGTGATGGCATTGTACATGTGGAAACTGTTGTCATATTTATTTTTTATTTTACAAACATTCCAGTCTTTTCTGCATTGGAGGTCGTTTCAGTGTCATGAGCATGTAAATGAGCTGTAAACGCTGATCCTGGAGCACTCACCCTCAGGTCATAGGGAAGAGTGACCAGCATGCCACTGTGGTCCATAAAGCAGGCCAGCTCACAGCCTTCATACAGCTTCCTGTTCCTGGGCAGGAGGAGTGGGGTCTGTAACCTTACTGCACCTGACAGAGAAAGAGACCGAGAGAGAAACAAGATAGAGTGATTAGAATCAACACTGAGGTGAGAAAAAGTGGAATAAGAGACTTAGGATCTTATTAATTAGCAAGAAATTCCTCCTGCAATTACGTTTATGCTCTGTTAATGCTAAACATAATTGAAAAACAACGCTTGCTCTGTGGCATAGTGAATTTCATCATGACCAGCAGTGTCCCAGCTGTATGGCACTATCTAGTCTTGGCTGGTTTAAAGCCTGTCAGAAAAGCATTGCTAGATGACGGAGACCAAACCAGAGCCTACTGAAGTGGAACGTGACGGTTCAACTCTCAGGTCATTATCAAGCCAGAACAGCCTTCCAGACTGCCATAGACAGCATCAGACATCCAAACAGAGCGGTCACTGAGCTATAAAGAGAGCCCTGGTGGCAGACAAGAGCTATTTAAACTAAGCCATGTACTGTATGTTCATAGGTGTGTAAACTACTATTCAAATGTTTGGGATCGTTTTGGAAATCTCCTTGTTTTCCTGTTGTGCGTCGAGTCCTTTTTCTGTTTTGGCTAGAAGCAGTTTGTGCTGTATTATGAAGAAAGTAGTTCACAGCATGGTAAGAGAAGTTTATGCCATGTAAAGAAAGGAAGTTGGTTCTTTCTGGAGATTTTTGAGCCTTTAAACAAACCCATATCTCCTGAAGCTCCAGACATTAACTAAGGCCATGTCCACACTAAAATGTTTTATATTTTTCTCTCCGTTTTGGCCTTTCGTCCACACCGAGACAGCGTTTTAAGTCAACGTAAACGTAGCTGTTGGAAGACGCTCTCCAAAGCGGATAAATCTGAAAACGCCGTCTTCGTGTCTTAGTGTGGACTGTGAAGACGGAGGCTTTTGAATACTATGAGGCATTTTGTGTCATGTGATGCAGTCGAAAGTAAATAAACGTCTAGCGGAAATGACGCAGGTCGAAGCTTTACTCATGCTCAGTAGGGAGATGTAAGCATTTTCATACATTTCAGTGTGGATGAGCAACCTTTGGAAAACGTTTGAAAATGATAACGTGGACGCGGAGCGTTTTTAGACGTAAACTCCGTTTTCAAATATATCCGGATTAGTGTGGACGTGGCCTTACCTAAAGGAGGCCACTTTCAGTGCTCCCTTAATCAGTACAACAGCTTTCAGGTGTGCTCTCACAAAAGTTTTTGCTAATCATCAATTAGTTTTAGAAAATGATTCACTTGAAAAAATAACATGAGATTAAAATAAGCCGTGTTCACACTGCAAGTCTTAATGCTCAATTCGGATATTTTGCTCAGATCTGATTTTTTTTGTTTGGCTGTTCACATTACCTTTTAAAATGTGGCCTATATCAGATACCATTGTGAACTGTTTGCTGTTTCGAACTGACCCGCATGCACAAACAAACAATAACAATGATGTCACACGCAGCACGCCGTTGCGCTAAAGTTGGCGAGGTTATGGAGGAAGTAAGCATTTTCGCTTTTCTTTCTAAATGTTTGTGTAATGGCAGCGCAGAGACGCAGTGTTTTGAAAATTTTCGGATGTCGAGGGCAACTTTTGATTATTTTGATCCATTTTGTAGGCGTAGTCACGTTTGTGTGCGTACTCGCCGGTGCATAATTGCACACTGCTGCCACATTGGAAAAAATCAGATTTGGGTCTGATTCAGGACCACATATGGAAGTGGTCTGAATCTGATTTGAAAAAAATCAGATCTGGGCTAGATTTGAGTGTTCACACTACTCCTGAAGAAGTCTGACCTGGTCACTTGACCCCAAAAAAAATCAGATTTGAGCCACTTTTACCTGCAGTGTGAACGTGGCCATAGAGAACTGATGGTTGCTGATAATGGGCCTCTGTGCAATAATGTAGATCTTTAATAAATCATCTGATTCATTTTATGTTTCTAAAATGGATAAAAAATGTTTTCTTCTTTGGAAAACAAGGAAATTTCTAAGTGATCTCAAACTTTCAACAGTAGTGTAATGTACTGTATTTGTTTCCATCTAAACAAGTGCATTTCAAGAACCGGTATTATCTACTAATATACAGACATGGCCAAAAGTGTTGGCACCCCTGAAATTGTTCCAGAAAATAAAGTATTTCTCTGAATATGATGCACAGATTTATAATACATATTCATTATTAATCCTCATGGTTTACAATGCATTGAATCTGGAGTCATTATCAGTTTATTTACAGCTATTTCCTGAGGCGTGTTTGGATTTTGTGTATCTACATTTAACTGCATTGATAAAACAGTTTTTGAATTATGTCCTGAATCAGAAAAATAAATCTTGATACAAAACAAAACTTGATATACTGTATAAAAAAATAAAAAATAAAAAAAAAAAAAAAAAAGTGAAAATTTTGCAAAAAGCTCATTTGATATAAAAACCTGTGGTAGAAAGTGGTAGTCTGATTTATTATTGGACATTTCAAACATTTGATCCTGTTGTGTTAATCTAATAACAGAGCTAATAATACCGTGATAAAACCTGGAAACAATGAACAGTTCTGAATCCCCCACCCCCAAATCTGGGTGTTCCAGAAACTCACTTTTGCTCTGTAAAGCAACTTGGATTGAAAGCAACTTGGATTGAAGTGCCGTGCAGCATCCTACCATAACATAATGGGGCAAGCAAGCAGTGAGTCATCAAGATATTAGGCAACATTAAAGCCTTTCTATGATCCAAGGCAGATGGCGAAACAAAGGCCCATAACCCCACATTAAAAGAAACAGTTACACTACCCCAGCATGGATGTAAAGCAAACACTGCACAAATGGTAAAGTTTGGCAGTTATACAAAACACCCCGTAATCAAAACCTAATGGCCTTAAACATAAGCACATAAGTGCTGTCTCATGAAAGGACACAGAACACACACATTCCCTACTCCCATATACTATATAAGCTATATAATTCACCATAAAGAACAATAGCTCTGTTTTAACTCTTACTGAGTTTATAAAAGTTAAAACAAACACACACACACACACACAACTTCTAAGACATATCTTGGCAACTGAAAACAGATATTTTTTCATGCGTCACGCATCCACACAGCCTGGACTGAAAGTCCATTCAAGAGCAATAATCAGAGATTGTGGTCTACAAAGATTGAGATATTTTATTAGCTAAACCCTTCATCATTTACGGATGATCTGCTACACATTAAACTCAAAACTCTTTGCTAATGCGATTTTTGCTGCATTTTTGTTATTCCTGTGAGACGTTAGCAGTCGTGTGCCGTGCTTATGTCACAGGGGGACGTTCGAAGTGTAATTACAATGGTGTCCGGTGTCACAGCTATGTCACTATCCAGTCTCACTCAGCAGAGTCTGGGAGGTTTTTTTCAGGCTAATAATCACCCGGGAGTTTAACCGCTTCAAACTAGCTATGTAGACAGCATTCTGCCTCCAAAGAAGGTGGTCATAGACAATCAACCATTTAAAGCTGTGCCCCATACTGTGTCCCCCCAGGCTGAATAGACTAATGAATTAATTGGCACATCCTTAAATTATAAAGATGACTCAAAACTCCAATAACACAAAACTCTAATGTAAAACATGTTAAATATGTTTATATCAAAATATTTGTTATTTTAGTGATTTTTTTTTTTGTTGCTAATTTGGTGTTTGCTGTACTTTTGGGTTGTGCTGTAAACAGTTAGCAGTTGTGTGACTTGCTTATGTCACAGGGGGACAATGTAAGCATCGATATTGACGTCAATAACAGGAAAAAACGCTCCGGTAATTTCAAATGTGAGTGATAATTTGGGGTTAGCCTTAGAACCATTTCTGTAATTCTGTAATTCTTAATGATGTCCACACATCTCTGTACTGTTATAGCCTTTATATTTATTCACTGTACTCCTGTATGTCCACACATCTATGTACAGTTATAGCCTTTATATTTATTCACTGTACTCCTGTATGTCCACACATCTCTGTACAGTTATAGCCTTTATATTTATTCACTGTACTCCTGTATGTCCACACATCTCTGTACTGTTATAGCCTTTATATTTATTCACTGTACTCCTGTATGTCCACACATCTCTGTACAGTTATAGCCTTTATATTTATTCACTGTACTCCTGTATGTCCACACATCTCTGTACAGTTATAGCCTTTATATTTATTCACTGTACTCCTGTATGTCCACACATCTCTGTACAGTTATAGCCTTTATATTTATTCACTGTACTCCTGTATGTCCACACATCTCTGTACAGTTATAGCCTTTATATTTATTCACTGTACTCCTGTATGTCCACACATCTCTGTACTGTTATAGCCTTTATATTTATTCACTGTACTCCTGTATGTCCACACATCTATGTACAGTTATAGCCTTTATATTTATTCACTGTACTCCTGTATGTCCACACATCTCTGTACAGTTATAGCCTTTATATTTATTCACTGTACTCCTGTATGTCCACACATCTCTGTACAGTTATAGCCTTTATATTTATTCACTGTACTCCTGTATGTCCACACATCTCTGTACAGTTATAGCCTTTATATTTATTCACTGTACTCCTGTATGTCCACACATCTCTGTACAGTTATAGCCTTTATATTTATTCACTGTACTCCTGTATGTCCACACATCTCTGTACTGTTATAGCCTTTATATTTATTCACTGTACTCCTGTATGTCCACACATCTCTGTACTGTTATAGCCTTTATATTTATTCACTGTACTCCTGTATGTCCACACATCTCTGTACTGTTATAGCCTTTATATTTATTCACTGTATATGCTTTTATATATACCACTTGCTGTAAATATGCTAGATATTTATCTGCATTTTGCACGACTGCTACGTTTTGCACTTCTGGTAGATGACAAAACTGCATTTCGTTGCTGTGTACCTGTATAATGCAATGACAAAGTTCTATCTATCTATCTACAGTATCTATCTATCTATCTATCTATCTATCTATCTGTCTATCTATAGTATCTATCTACAGTATCTATCTATCTACAGTATCTATCTATCTACAGTATCTATCTATCTACAGTATCTATCTATCTATCTACAGTATCTATCTACAGTATCTATCTATCTACAGTATCTATCTACAGTATCTATCTACAGTATCTATCTATCTACAGTATCTATCTACAGTATCTATCTATCTATCTACAGTATCTATCTATCTACAGTATCTATCTATCTATCTACAGTATCTATCTATCTATCTACAGTATCTATCTACAGTATCTATCTATCTACAGTATCTATCTACAGTATCTATCTATCTATCTACAGTATCTATCTACAGTATCTATCTATCTATCTACAGTATCTATCTACAGTATCTATCTATCTACAGTATCTATCTATCTATCTATCTACAGTATCTATCTACAGTATCTATCTATCTACAGTATCTATCTACAGTATCTATCTATCTATCTACAGTATCTATCTATCTACAGTATCTATCTATCTATCTACAGTATCTATCTACAGTATCTATCTACAGTATCTATCTATCTATCTACAGTATCTATCTACAGTATCTATCTATCTACAGTATCTATCTACAGTATCTATCTATCTATAGTATCTATCTACAGTATCTATCTATCTACAGTATCTATCTATCTATCTATCTATCTATCTACAGTATCTATCTACAGTATCTATCTATCTATCTACAGTATCTATCTACAGTATCTATCTATCTATCTACAGTATCTATGTACAGTATCTATCTATCTACAGTATCTATCTATCTATCTATCTATTTACAGTATCTATCTACAGTATCTATCTACAGTATCTATCTATCTACAGTATCTATCTATCTACAGTATCTATCTATCTATCTATCTACAGTATCTATCTATGTACAGTATCTATCTATCTTTCTACAGTATCTATCTATCTATCTACAGTATCTATCTACAGTATCTATCTATCTATCTATCTATCTACAGTATCTATCTATCTATCTATCTATCTATCTATCTACAGTATCTATCTATCTATCTATCTATCTACAGTATCTATCTACAGTATCTATCTACAGTATCTATCTATCTATCTATCTTTCTACAGTATCTATCTACAGTATCTATCTATCTATAGTATCTATCTATCTATCTATCTATCTATCTATCTATCTATCTATCTATCTATCGATCTATCTACAGTATCTATCTACAGTATCTATCTATCTACAGTATCTATCTATCTACAGTATCTATCTATCTACAGTATCTATCTATCTATCTATCTATCTATCTACAGTATCTATCTATCTATCTATCTATCTATCTACAGTATCTATCTACAGTATCTATCTATCTACAGTATCTATCTACAGTATCTATCTACAGTATCTATCTATCTACAGTATCTATCTATCTACAGTATCTATCTACAGTATCTATCTATCTACAGTATCTATCTACAGTATCTATCTATCTACAGTATCTATCTACAGTATCTATCTATCTACAGTATCTATCTACAGTATCTATCTATCTACAGTATCTATCTACAGTATCTATCTATCTACAGTATCTATCTATCTACAGTATCTATCTACAGTATCTAT
The DNA here is from genome assembly GCF_030014155.1 of Tachysurus vachellii. Lineage (NCBI taxonomy): Eukaryota > Metazoa > Chordata > Actinopteri > Siluriformes > Bagridae > Tachysurus > Tachysurus vachellii. The sequence goes on from NC_083469.1 coordinate 21,052,555, forward strand.
CTATCTACAGTATCTATCTACAGTATCTATCTATCTACAGTATCTATCTACAGTATCTACAGTATCTATCTATCTATCTACAGTATCTATCTATCCATCTATCTATCTATCTATCTATCTACAGTATCTATCTACAGTATCTATCTATCTACAGTATCTATCTACAGTATCTATCTATCTACAGTATCTATCTACAGTATCTACAGTATCTATCTATCTATCTATCTATCTATCTATCTATCTATCTATCTACAGTATCTATCTACAGTATCTATCTACAGTATCTATCTATCTACAGTATCTATCTACAGTATCTATCTACAGTATCTACAGTATCTATCTATCTATCTATCTACAGTATCTATCTATCTATCTATCTATCTATCTATCTACAGTATCTATCTATCTACAGTATCTATCTATCTACAGTATCTATCTATCTACAGTATCTATCTATCTACAGTATCTAACAGTCAGGCTTCACTTTTCACTAATAGAAGCAAAATAGCAAGAGCTTCCTCTTTCATTCAATCATTTTTCAGTAATGTTCCGTTTGGAAGGTCAAGGTCCAGAAAGCAACTACAGAATATAATGATGATGATGTGTTAAGTTGTGTCAGCGTCTGGATTCAGCTAGCTAGTGATCTATGAGATGACAAAGCACATAGTGTTGGAGGTGGCATTAGCATGATAGTCGCCAGTGACGGATAACCAAGTTACCATGGTAACAGTGAGAGTAAATATCTTCCATATAAAGTTCTGTAATTCATTTTTTTTTTCTTCAAGGAAATCATAGCAACACACACTTTCTCCCACACACGAAACTGGTGGGTGACGTTATTGGATTGTTCTTGAAACATAGCTGTTCAGTTTATATGTGGTTGAACGCACCCTGGGGGGCGGGGCAATGCGTGTTAACTCAAGGCTATTGCACATATACAGTACATTCAGAATAGCCCAGGCTAATTGAACATAAATAATGTAAACAGATCTGCATAGGATTGTCATTTTGTTCCTGCCTGGGCGTGCGACGCATTATCGGCGAGGACGGACATTAAAACTGAGGTGCCGTGAACAGCGTGTGCACAACACGAAGCTATTCGTGAAACAAACACAGAGAAACTGTCGTAAATGAGCTCACTTCCTGACCCTTTTGACAAGATCTACACTCTACTCCATGAGGGCTAAACACCCTCAAAACTGTGGAGATGATAGTGGACTTTAGGAAAGACCCCCCAACACTACTCCCCCTCACAATATCTAACAGCCCGGTGTCTTCTGTGGAGGCCTTCAAGTTTCTGGGCACTACCATTTCCCAAGACCTGAAATAAGAGTGCAACATAAATGCCATCATCAAAAAGGCCCAGCAGAGGATGTACTTTCTACACCAATTAAGGAAGTACAGTCTGCTACAGGAGCTGTTGATGCTGTTCTACACTGCAGTCATAGAATCTGTCCTGTGCACATCCATCACCAACTGGTTTGGTGCAGCAACAAAACAGGACAGAAACAGACTGCAATGCACAGTAAAAACAGCAGAAAAAATAATTGGCGCCCACTCTCCAGGACTTGTACGACACAAGAACCAGAAACCGGGCATGAAAAATCACCACTGACCCTTCGTACCCCGGACACAACCTCTTTCAGCTCCTCCCTTCTGGCAAGCGCTACAGAACTCTGCTTACTAAAACTGTCAGACACAGGAACAGTTTCTTTCCCCAGGCCCCTTATCACCCTGATCGACAACTCACCATAATTAATTATATTTATATAATTATACTGCATTATAATACTGCATTATCAGGACTGTCAGTCATCACATCATCTGTATATTACACACTACTGCTGATGTATATTGTATAAAAGCATAATATTGCACAATATTGTTATTTGCACGCCCACACTTTATGTACATAACTGATCAGCCATATTCTATATTCATATTTTTATATTTATTCTGTCTATATTGTATCCTATTGTCTTGTATAGTATAGTGTTATTTATGTCTGTACTTTTGAGAGTCACAAACTGCTGGAACCAAATTCCTTGTGTGTGTCAACACACTTGGCCAATAAATCTGATTCTGATTCTGATGAGACCAATTTCCTATTCGTATTCTTCTCCTTCTTCTTATTATTCACTAACAAGTCTGAAACGATCAAAGTTTCACAGCTTCCTCCTATAATTACAGCGCATAAAAACAGCATTAATTCAAAGCCCTAACATTTTAGAAGAAACCAAAGCTGGAGAGAAGGCATTCTTATTTACATGTTGTAGGCTGCATTACATGGTTACTTATTTTTACAGATAAATCATTAAAGGAAATCTGAAACATGACGAAGACGAGGCTGCACTGATGCATAAAATAAGGAGTTTAAAGACCATGGATTTACAAGATGTAGTATTTTATGTTTATTGTAATGTATTACATCGTTATATTTTCCTGATGTAAGAACGTCACTACCTGAAACAAACAGTGAACGTTAGGGACGTGTCCAAACTCGGTGTGAGTCACTCACCGTGCTTTCTGAAGACCCTGGTGATTGTTTCATGCACGTACTGCTGCAGTTTTGCGCTGTTGAAATTAAAGCTGCCCTGGGGAAAAACAAAACAGCGTGGGGTCGGTTAAGAAACGGTGGCTGTAAGGGTGTTTAAACATAGCTGGTATGATATGAACCAGATGATGAGGCTTTACGAAGGAAGCGTTGGAGTTTAAAAACCTTTACAGGTACATATCGACATCTAGGGGTGAGGAGGAAATAATGCACTAAACTGGGAATCCAGAATAAAGATTGTAGTGGCGTACAGTATGTCACGTTCAAGCTAAACACAGGAGAAACAGTTTTCTTTGATTTTCTATGGCATATTCTTCAAGACAAGAAAACAAAAACAGAACAGCATGAAGTGATTAACAGCATAAATTGTTGGTTGTTGGTGTTGGTTATGGAGAAAAGAAAAAAAACAGATACGAAAAAGTCCATAAGTATTTGGAGAATAACACAGTTTATGGAATTTTGCCTTTGTACACCACCACAACGCTCGGTCGCCTGACCTCAAATCAACCGATGGCCCGTTTCCTGACTGAAAACAAATCTTAAGATGTAAAAAGCAGGAACGGAAGGTAGCTGCAGTAAAAGCTTGGAAACTCAGCATTTGGTGAAGCCTATGGGTTCCAGACTTCAGGATTTGCATCCAAATCTTAAAAATAATGCATACATTTATAAATGTCTGAATTTCATTGACATTGTACATGTACCTTTCGCAATAACAAAAAAAAGTTAAATCTATTCTAATCTAATTTGTCCAATTACTATTGGCCTTTACAAATTGAGGAAATGTCTAATAAATGGCTGTTTAAATTGGTAAGCAGCAAACGTTTTGTTAAACCTCATGAATTCAAGCTAAAAATCTGCACTTCAAATCTGTTGTGGTGGTGTACGGAGGTAAACTTACGAAAAATGTCTTACGGATCTTTCTAGAAGTATATAAGCTTACTTTATACAACTGTTGGTCATTCTACAGTCTGATCTCACACATAATAAACACAAACCCTGGTCACTTCATGCGTTTTCTGTGATCCGATAGCTATCCGATGGTTTTTGAGACGGATATAAATCCGATCGTTCAAACCACCTCGTGAAGTGGTCTGGGACGCATTTCAGATGAAACTGGACAGGTGTAAATGAATGTGGTTGTTCAGGCCACATACGTCAGCGCTATACTCCTCCCAAACGGAAGTACGTCACTCGCGAGTGACTCACGAGTCATGCATCGCTGTTAAGAAAATGCTGTTTTTAGTAGCATAACCGTCGTAACAGGTTTTTTCATCTTCTTTTTGATTGCGTTCTGAAAACCGCATACACCAAAGCGTGTTCCATTTCGATTACCCCGGAAATGAGGTAAAATATATTTGCATTTTGGGCGGGAGTAGAAAGATCGGATTCGGATTCCGATTCGATCGCCGAGACGCATTTATGTGGCCCAATGTAAATGGAACAGTTTTAACAAATCAGATACTGTAGCTATCGGATCAGAGCAAACACATGAAGTGACCAGGTGTAAAAAGGCCCAATATGACCAACGGTATATGGATACCAGACCACATCCATATGTGGTTTTTCAAACGACAACCAAAAACTGTCGCTACAATAGTATAGGAAGTCTTTGTATGCTTTACATTTTCCTTTCAACTTTCCTCAGCCACTTTCACCGCAAAGTATGCCAAGTTATTCAGTCTTAAATAGCTTATCTGCTTAAATACAATGTACGATATTGCAATACAATAATTACTCGAGTTGCGGATGACGCATGCTCCCCATCAGTTACCTCTTTTGTCACTGTCACATTGCTTTGTTGCTGTTCATTTTGTGCGCGGGATTGTTTGATAAGAAATCGATCCATTTTTTAGTCCGTGTGTACAGTAAACACAAGTTGTTAACTAGCATGAAACACAAACTAGCTTCTGGCAGGCCGCCAAAAACTGGCTATTGCGCAGAACGCAGTGAGTCAAATAATATATATAAATATACATTATTATTTGTAATAGAGCACATTCGTTTTTCTATGCTTCCCTGATTGTTTTTAATGTTATTTAAATGAAAAATACATTTTAACCCCATGATCATATCATCGTATTATTTACTGCCATGCGAGCCGCGTATTAAAGCTTGGCGAGCCGCAGGAGGCTCGCGAGCCGCACAATGAGTAACACTGCTGTATAGTGTTGACCTACACAGAGTTTGTTTGGTATAATGCCCATTACCTTATAAATGTCAATATCATATGTGTAGTCCATCACCGGAGAGTGGTTCTGAGAGAACAGCTGGTTCACCATGGTGCGGTAGGCTTTTCCGTTGACATTAGCCATGGTGTGCTGAAGCACCTCGTGTAGCTCAGATTCCTCCATCTGAGGAGGTGGGAGGAGATCGCTCTTCAACAGCTCCACCGCTGTGGGCCGCAGAGCCGGGTCGTGGTTGAGCAGCCAGCAAATCACCTTCCTCTGAAACCAGGCAAGAGAAGAGATGTTGCACTGCTCTTGAGTTGAATATTCATTTAAACGAAAAAATATCTTCAAAAGCTCACCTGTGTTCCATTTTCATATTTACAAAAATCTTCAGGGAAGTCAATGGACTCCTGCAAAGAGAATACAGAACGGACTCAGATTTGCTGTGGCATGTGCTGGGAAAATTTATCTGCCCCCTCCCTGATGCTAATTCTGTGTGCTATGTTGAAATTTCGCAGATTATTGACTAAGGCAGCTTTCACACTCTCGGTTTAGTCTGAAACAGAGCATGGTTTGCATGAAAGCTGTTATGTGGAAACACACCATGATACTGAACCCGAGGTTACCTCTAAGAGACGGTCCGAGTTTGGTTGAACTGTGCCACGATGTCTGTACTCAGGTATGCGCTTTTTCAATAAGTAAAGTAATCTGCTTTATATTACAGGAAGGGGGGAATAAATCTGACATGCACATAGCCTGTTTGGGTTGGAAACCAAGCATCCAGCACCATCACACCGAGTACAGGGGACCCACAAGGATGCATGCTCACTCCACTGCTCTTTACCCTGTGGACCCATGACTAACACCAAAGTACAGCACCAAACTCTTTGTGAACTACAGAGAAGAAGTAAAATGACTGGCCATGTGGTGCCAAGAGAGACACAACTTCTACTTAAATGTGAAGATAAAGGAGATTATTGTAAACTTCCATAGAGCACACACACACGCAACACACACTCATCTGACAATCAAGAGTGCTGCTACGGAGAGGGTGTAAAGCACCAAGTTTCTGGGTGTGCACATATCCGAGAACCTCTTCAGGAACAGAAACACCTCACTACAGGCCAAAAAAGCTCAGAAATGCATCCATTTCCTCCACAAACCTAGAAGAGCCAGGGCCCCAGTACCCATCATGGAAACAATTAAGAGCAGCCTGTCTAGCTGCATCACGGGGTGGTTTGATACATGTTCCATGTACGACAGGAAAACCCTGCAGTCCATAATAGAAGCAGCTGGGAAGATCATTGGTGCCCCTCTCCCTTCTCTCCTGGACATCTATAAAGCATGCAGCATTGTAGGTGACTCTACCCGTTATATCCATTACACAATATCTTCGGTCTTCTGCCATCTGGGAGAAGATTCTGCAGCGTTTGGGCTCGCACCACCAGGCTGAAGAACAGTTTTATCCATCAGGAAGTCAGGATGTTGAACAACCTCTCCTCTCTTGTTCAACTGCCCCCATAGAGTCTATACTGTAAACCCCTCAAGTAATTACAATGTTCTGTATCTCTAGCCAATAGCTGGAAAGGGATTGGTTTGCAAACGTATTTAAATAGCTAAGCGTATCCCGCCTGCAGCCGCTAACATGGCGCTTCTGGCTTGTGTGGTCAAAAGCAATCCCTGCATGAAATAAACACTTTTTTTTTTTTTTTTTTTTTAAAAAAGAAGAAAAACTATTTAAGAGTATTACACACTCTTTTTTTTGCCTCACTAGCCTATTCAATTAGTTATATTAACTTTATTTATTTATTTATCATTTGAACATTATAGATTTTTATTTTATTTTATTGAAAGCCACCATATTAACTGATTCATGATTGTTTGCGATTGGGGATGAAATTTTTGACCTGATGATCCAACCCATAAAGCTACAGTAAATATCTATACACCTGGTACAGACTAGGGTTGCAAAGGGGTGAAAAGTTTTTTCGGTAAATTTCCGGAAACTTTCCACGGAAACTTAATCTGTGGAATTTTGGAAATATTCCAAATTGGAAACTTTACGGGAATTTATGGGAATTTACAGGGATTTATTTCAAAATATAGGGAAATTTAAATAAACTATATCATATACAAACATAAACATTTTGTTTAGTCATAAGAAGACATGTACGCAAGGTAATACAAATTTAAAAAAAAAAATCTTCATTCCAGGGGGGAATGAGTGTGTGTGTGTGTGTGTGTGTGTAGGGTCATCAAATTATCTGTGCATGTGGTAACACTCCTAATTTACTGCTTATTAAGAGTTAGTAAGGTAGTTATTAAGTTTAGGTATTGGGTACAATTAAGGATGTAGAATAAGGTAATGCAGAATAAGGCATTAATATGTGCTTAATAAGTACTAATAAATAGGCAATATTCTATTAATATTCATGCTAATAAGCAACTAGTTAAATGACCCTAAAATAAAGTGTTACTGTGCATGTTATGGAAGAATGCAAGTACGTGCAGGGGGTTTGGCCTCAATGGCCCTCCAGTAAGCAGTGTGCTGTGTGCAAGTGACCGAGGAATGCAGGGTACAAGTCAACTTAAATTGCGTTAAATCTTGTTATTTTAAACAAAATTATGCTGCAAGATTTTTTTTTTAGACTACATTTAAGTTCCTTGTTATAGGTAACTCTGCATTTTTAAAAAATTCCCAATTTATTCCCATATATTCCCATTAATTCCCATATATTCCCATTTATTCCCATATATTCCCATTAATTCCCATATATTCCCATTAATTCCCCATATATTCCCATGGAAATGTTCCAGCCCTAGCAACCCTAGTACAGACTCACCTTTCTTAGCTGGCTGAGTACGGAGATGCGCTCAGAAGCTGTGGTCATTGGTCTGTAGGACATCTCAAACAAGATGATCCCTAAACTGAACAGGTCCACTTTCTACAGCACACAAACAAACAGATTTTTATTTTGAGAAAGTAAATGGATCTCTCGTCTCCTGCCATCATGTAGATCATTACAAATGTTCATTTTACCTGGTTGTAAGTTGCCTTTGTGTTTCCTTGGACTTCTGGGCTTACATACAGGGCAGTGCCAACCATGCCAGTCATGCTGCCTAGACACACATGAATTAGAAACCACTGCATGTATTAGAGAGAACATACATGCATACATACATACATACATACATACATACATACATACATACAGTCGCTGTCGGGCAGAATCCTCGTATCTCCAAAACCGTTATTTTTCAGGAAATTAAAAAAACGCCGTACCTTATCTGCAGTGCACAGGGTTTAGTCCGCGTTGCAGTGGATTGTCTTGCGCTAAATTCCTGTCCTCAGACGAGCACCAGAACTAGCGGGGTCAAGATTTTTTTTTCTTTGAGCCCAGTGTTTTGAAGACATTTACCTCAGAAGACGTGTTGATTCGTTGCGACTCTTATTAAGGAGAAATATGCCGTGAAGCTCTCCCGCGGAGTGAGGAAGAGGTGGACAGTTGAAGTGTCCAATGGAGTTAAGAGATTTGCGCTCAAGCTATTTTCAAGACTTTAGATTGGTTAATAACTTGTAAAAATAACAGACCTACGTGGGGACTGACCAATAGCATCGATATGTGAAAAAATATGAAATTGACCAAATTTGGACATACGAGGTTTCTGCCCGACAGCGACGATATATACATATACAGTATATATATTATATATACTATATAATATGGGAATATATTTTATATATATTATATATATATATATAAAAATCAAAGCCACTAATTAGATATAAACAGTAAAGTTGGCTGTACGGTTTTACCTGTCGGATCTAATTTTAGGACAAGACCTGAGCTGTTGTCCTCCACCTCCAGCACACCTGAAGCCTGTAACAGACACAGATGCTGTAAAAAAATTCTGATTCCTATAGCATTAGCACTACTTTCACCCCGGATTATTAAATTACAATACAGTTCATTGCATTCTAGGTATACAAAATGGGCCCAGTTCAATTTTTTTTTTTTTTTATATTGAAATGATCAATTACTTCACAATGCAACACTTCAGTGCTCTACGAAATCTACGACCATACACATAATACATTGAACACATGAAAAGTTTCCACCTGCAATGTGAAATTACATTTAGGAAAAAAAATTTAGGAATTAAAAAAAAAAAAATTTTATTCCATTTTTAGGGAAACATAGGAAAGAAAAACAAACCTATTTACATTTTTTTTTTTTTTTTTTTTACAGCAGATCGAGCTCTATGGAAATATATTTCCATAAATTTGGCATCGTCTTTTTACGCTGGATTCCCTTTCTGACGCAACAATCCCATTTTTATCGGGGCTCAGGACCGGCGCTGAGAGTTAACTCTTCAGTGGCTGGGTTAGCATCCTGCCCAGGAATCGAACCAAGGCCACGCCAATGAGAGCGTGTGATCCTGCCGCTGGACCACCTGGGGGCCCAAACCTATTTATTAATCATAAGTGTGTCTAAGTGTGCACTCCCATAAACTAATGCTTTGTTGAAGGACCTTTTTATTTTATACCTACTGACTTTTGGGATAAAGGTTTATCAGTGTGGTACATCTGGACTGGACTTTTCCCACTTTCTCTTGCATTCTATATTCATTAAACTTTGAAGGCATCTCCTGTGTGTAGCCTGCTTCAGGTCACCCTACAGAGCTTTAGTTGGATTCAGTAGACGTGAATATTATGAGAGATTGTGGCCACATGCAGAAAGTAATCAGTACTTGTCCGATATTCCCGCACTGATATTCCCGGATGTTGCTTTAGGTCTCTTAGCAGCCTCCCTGGTCCGTTTTTGTCTTGTCCTTCTTATATATACTGAACATCTCAAACAAATGGTATCACACAGTCAGACCAGGGCAGATGACCTCATCTTATGACTGCGATATCCTTTAATTTGTCCTGGACTTTCTTTCTGTTTTGTTCTTATAAACCTGCACAAAGCATACCGTAAGTAGCTGCGTAAACCACCACAGCTGTTTCTGCTGACGTCTTTTGTAACACTGAATATTACACTTTTCTTCTGTACAAATACTCCCTGTTAATCTCAGTAAATTTACGAAGAGTTTTGCTATTTAATCACCGTCTCTGCATAATTCCCTGGCGATCTCTTCCCTAAATTCAGCTCAGACGTAGCAGCATCACCACAGCTCAGCCTGACACCTTGTATACGTTTTGGAGGGACGTCCTGTTTTACAGTATTAAAATGCTCCATCTCATGTAGAGGGAATTCTTTTATAACCTTCTCCTGATCTACGACTTTCAACAAATCCCAGCCATGTATGTTGTGTAAGCGTTTTATGGACCATGGCTTTAGCAGTTAGATGAGAGTTGATGATGTGAACAAAAAAAAATCCTACAAAAAACAGCTGATCTTTATTTAGGGTAAATCAGAATCATGTCATCGATGAAAACTGTGATAATTAACTTATAAATATGATACTGAATCCGAATGCATTCTGAACACAGCCACATCCCCAATTTTGCAACTTAACTTTTTTCCCACTAAAATGCTTGAGTGTTTATCGTGTGCAGTAATTTCACAATGAACTAGATTTGTAAAGTTCGTCGTGACAAACTTTGATGTTGGCTTTGACGATGCAAGTATTCGCAATGGATGGTGCTTTTTGGAGGCAAGTGGACACAAGGGTCAGTGTTGCTTTTGGAGGCAAGTGGACAGAAAGCTAGGTTGCCAAAACATTTAGAGGTAAGTGGAGACAAGCATGCGACATCATCCAAATACTCCTGAGGACGTTCCCCACATTGAGCTGATTGTTTTGATATGTCACTTATCCATGTTGTGCTAATTTTTTATTTTCACGTGACGTCACATGACGTGAGCAGAATACACGTGAGGCAGTTCCCCTCATTGTTCTGAGTGTTTTGATATGTCACATGTCCATGTTGTAAAAAGTTTTTTTGATTTTGCATATTTTGGGGCGGGGCTGCGGGACAACTGAAAGGCCAGTCGGTACACCGATTTAAAAGTTTGTTCAGAGTATCACCTTAAAGGAGCTGGCCGAGTTTGGTGTAGATAGTTCAAAAGCTTGCAGAGTTATAAATCTCCAAAGTTTATAATGGGAGTCTATGGGAAAAAAGGCCATTTTGAGACTCGGTACCAGACGTACCGGAACTTGGATCGCTTAGAAAAGTAATAGTTAATAGTAATAGGGTCTACAACATATCCGAATTTGCATGTGGCTCGAAAGCCTTAGGAGGAGTTACTCTTGATATATTTTTGTCTAAGCTTAAGTAGGAAAACAGAATGTTGGCTTCTACAAAGCGACATAATTATCTTGCGCTCTTAATTTTTTCATTCCAAATATTTTGACATTATAGAAATTCGGTGTATGTTAAAAACGTATGTGACGAACAGATATTAAGTATGAGTAAAGTCCTATATAGCTTTGCTGAAACACATATACTGTACCGTGCTAGCTGGATGGTCAGTAGCCAAGCCAAAGTCTCCGATCTTGACGTGGTCGTGTGAGTCCAGGAAAATGTTGACGGGCTTCAAATCTCTATGTATCATTCCCTGAGAATACAGGCAGAAAATGATCATACAGTCTGCACCATTACCCCATAGCTAAACCCAAAACAACAGGGTTGCTTCTATCAGACTCGTGCCTGGTCGAGTTTCACTGAAATCATTTATAACTGTGTAAAAAAAAAAAAAGTATACACTGTCCTCAGGTTTGGATCTGGTTGTAGCTTTAGATACAGGTTACCTGTTCATGAATGTACGCAATGCCATCCAGAATCTCCCTGAAGAGTCTCCAGAGACGACTGCAGTCCTGATAAAGACCCTGGTCTATTGTGTCCCTCAAAGTGCTTTTTTCACAGTATTCCATCTGAAGTAAGAGAAACACACAGATAAAGGTTTCCAAATTTTTTACAATTTTCCTTTCTTACAAATGCAATAAATCCAGCTTAGTCTCATCAATACAAACATACACCTAATGATGGCCCAAAAGCATTTGGACACGTGACCATTTCAAACACCACATTTCAATAACAAAGGCACTATAATGGTGTTGGTCTATCATTTGCTTATGGATCAGCCTCTGTTCTTCTGACAAGTCTATCCACTAGAATTTTAGGCTGTAGATTTAGGGATTTGCTCATTCAGTACAAATGTGTTCATCGGGGTTCAAGGGGATTTTTTCACTCCGACTTTGGTAAAATGGGGATGTGGTAGCCAAGTGGTTAAGATGTTGGACTGCAGATCAGATGGTCATGAGTTCAAATTGTCCACTACTGGGCCCTTTGGCAAGGTTCTTAAAACTCGATTGATCAGTTGTATAAAAAAGTAGATCGCTCTTGATAAGGGCGACTGCCAAATGCTGTAAATGTAAAACACGTCTTTATGGACCTCAATTTGTTCACTGTTAGTTAGGGCCAGTTAACCCCAGTGAACAGAACTACTATGCCATTTAAAGCCATTAAAGAAAGCTGAGAAAGTCCCTCAAATGTTTGTTTTGGTCAAGGCTCCATATACATTTGGCCATATAGTGTGTATACGATTCCATTTAAATTTCTAGTAAGTCAAAATTTTATTTTATGGTGAAGCTAAAATGTGTGTAATAGATCCTCTCTCTCTCTCTCACTCATTTTCTACCGCTTATCCGAACTACCTCGGGTCACGGGGAGCCTGTGCCTATCTCAGGCGTCATCGGGCATCAAGGCAGGATACACCCTGGACGGAGTGCCAACCCATCGCAGGGCACACACACACACTCTCATTCACTCACGCAATCACACACTACGGACAATTTTCCAGAGATGCCAATCAACCTACCATGCATGTCTTTGGACCAGGGGAGGAAACCGGAGTACCCGGAGGAAACCCCCGAGGCACGGGGAGAACATGCAAACTCCACACACACAAGGCGGAGGCGGGAATCGAAACCCCAACCCTGGAGGTGTGAGGCGAACGTGCTAACCACTAAGCCACCGTGCCCCTGTAATAGATCCTTTATATATTTTTTTTTTTTTTCCCCCTGTACCATAAGTGTTCAATATTATCCAGTGGGCCCTTGAGGGTGCAGGATATCATTTAAACCCAACAGAACTACTAATGTGTAGCAGTCAGGAATTAGAAAATAGTGTCCTCCTGTATTTGAAGTTAATAAGCCAAAAATAAATACAGCTTACTGCTGAGAAACCAGAAAGTGAAAATTATTTGCTCTGAAGACTTCCCGGTGTTGGGAAGCTCTTAAAACGTCTCCTAACATAACTAGCTTTTATACGCGTCAACCTTTTTTCAATCTGCCAAGTCTAATCATTAAATACCTAGTGAACGTGTGGGTAATGTACTAGTATGATTTGTGTGTGAGACAATCTCAGGAGATCAGCAGTTTCCAAAATAACTTAAACCAGCCAATCAGGCAGTAACAACTTTTCTTCATTCTGATGTTTGTTGTGAACATCAACTGAAGGTCTTCACCTGTATCTCTGTCACCTGATTAGATAACTGCATGAATGTGAAGCTGTAACTATTAAAGCACTCGGTGGGTGTTAAAGTCGGAACTACTCCGAGCTGCTGTTACAGAATATGAACATACCGCTTTAAGAATTTAACAGCACTGTGGTATAAGATCCCAATAAATGTTGGGCAAACTCTAGAAGAGATGGTGTGAAGATATAAATTCTGCCTGTTAGATTATACGGTTAAAAATTATCCCGGGTAATTTTCACAAGTTTACAATTACCGAGGGGAAAATCTTTCAAGTGTGAAAAGTTGTAGAGTGTATTTATGTTTGTAGCCGTCCAATGAATTTTGGATAACCACTGACCCTTTGCACCCTGGACACAACCTCTTTCAGCTCCTCCCTTCTGGTAGGTGCTACAGAACTTTGCTTACTAAAACTGCCAGACACAGGAACAGTTTCTTTCCCCAGGCCCCTTATCACCCTGATCGACAACTCATTATAATTATATTCCCTGCTTCATATCTATAAGTACTGCATTATCAGGACTGTCAGTCATCAAATCATCTGTATATTACACACTACTGCTGCTGTATATTGTACATAAGCATAATATTGCTATTTGCACTCCCACACTTTATGTACATAACTGATCGTTCATATTCTATAAATCATTTTATATATTTTATTCATTCTATATTCGTATTTTATACTCATTCTGTCTATAATTGTATCATCGTCTGCATTGTTTTCTTGTATAGTTTGTATAGTATAGTGTTATTTATGTCTGTACTTTTGAGAGTCACAAACTGCTGGAACCAAATTCCTTGTGTGTGTCAACACACTTGGCCAATAAACCTGATTCTGATAAGTTCGCGCCTTCTTCGTACTGCTTGTCTGGAGATACGTTTCACAGCAGCAGTTAGAATTCACTTTGTTCACTTTGACACAGCTAGAATTTTACATTAAAGGCAGGGTCTCCGATGTTTGAAAGCCAATGTTGACATATAAAATCACCAAAACAAACACGCCCCTAACCCAAATGGGTCCCACCCCTGTATTGATAGCTCCGCCCACACATACATGCGTAACTCAGGCAACTAACGGAAAGAAATGTGTCTATCATAGCTGAAGGGAAGAACAATACGATTGCAGATAAACAAACAAGCAAAAATGACACAAGCATAATCATGCAAAGGACTGCATATATTAGTTCTGTGTAACAAAGCAAAACCAACGTTACTCACTTCGAGAAGGAAAAAAGCGCCTCGGTGTCTTAAGTAAAGTTGGCGCATATTCACAGATTGGAGTTTCCCGAGTCAATGACTCCTAAAACAGCGTTTAGCTCAGGAGTTATTGACTCGGGAAACGCCAACGCGATTTCACTTCCTGCTCCTTCAGTCTCTCCAGCACTGGAAAGCTGATCCTATATTAACACGTCCTACTTCTTACCTTATCGTAAGCCTTTCTTCGCTTTCTTTCTTTGTTTTTATCCTCCATGTCAATGTTAAAACCGCTTTCTGCTAATGTCACACATGCGCACTGAACACTCTTTCCGTCCATATTGACACGCCCCGCCCCTTTCTGCTCATTGGCTACACGTTTGTTTTGATTTTTGTTTATTATTCGGCCCGACTCAGTTTTCGGAAGCATTTCTCAAAAATCGGAGACCCCGCCTTTAAGCTTCACATCACTGGCTGCATGCTCTCACCTGGATGTAGAGATAATGTGCAATAAGGGGAGGCCTTTCGGATATCGAGCTCTCTACTGCGTCCACCCCTTCTCTTTTACTCAGTTCATCCTGTATGGAACCCAGAAGAAACAGTCGCGTGAATGAACTGATGAAGATGGGAATTGTTAAAATTTGTAAACGTGAGCTTCGGGTACAGACCTGCACGATACTGTCTCTGCTCGCATCGCCGTTGCCAAAGATGATATCACTTTCAGAGTCGCTGCTAGACGGGCTGTCAAGAGAGCAGAATTCGGACAAAAAACTCTCAGGCTTTATACAGGTGAAGTAGCAAAATGAAAGACTATTATTTACAGTTAGACCAGTAAAATGTGAAAACCAAACCCCCAATCATTATCCCAACACTTTATTAGCCACTGTTCATCTGTCCATGTTGCTCCAACAGACATAATTACGAGTGCCTGCTGTGTCCAGCCCTGAGCAGCAATAAAACTATACTAGAGCAAACACTGCCACCTAATGGACATCATTATAACTACAAATTCTAAATAAACTGTGAGGTATTAAAAGCTATTTCTTAAAATGAATATTTAAATTCTTTATTGGAAGTATTACAGTGCTATGCATATTACAGTGCCTTAGATAAGTCTGACTGACGCTGGTTAGTGGCGACTCAATGAGACATAAAACACCAGAACCTTCAAACTGACTGTCCCTCAGTGGTGATACTTGTGATCTCAATCTGGACAGCATTGAACACCATCACTATCTTCAAAAAGCAAAGCTGTGTAATGTGTAAATCTTTTAAAAAAAAATATTTCATCTTATATGTGTGCATTAATAGTAATTCCTGCCCCTGGTGTAGGAACTTACAGGAAAGACGGGCAGAACACATCTGCCTCGTCGTCATCATCCTCGTCGCTCGTGTCAGTGGCATTGCACTTGGCGCTGGATGATCTCTCCAGAGATGTGCTCCACTCCACCGAACTAGCCAGAGCTGGTGGTGGCGCGACGTCTTCCACGTTGTCGACGATCCCGAGCTCGTTCAGGCGGGGCAGAGAAGCGGGTCGTGCTGGCCGGTCAGGGGTGCTGACTTGCTCGGATGTGTCGCTGCTTTCCGCCCCCGTGGACGAAGCCTCGTGTCTCTCAATCCATGCATTATAGTAGCGCACAATGTTCTCATGGTTGAGGCGTGACAGGAGGGTCACCTCTCCCTTAATACGGCGGAACTGCTTGCTGGCTGGATTCACCTGGATGCGTTTGACAGCGTAGTAGCAGCCGTCCAGCTTGTTTTGCACCTATGAATAAACGAGCACATGGAAATGAATACATATTAAAAAAAAAAATCACAAATTTGGCAATGTCCAAATAAAGAAAAAGACTTTATTGAATAGTGATTTCTCAAAACGGATGAATTCATCACCTTGATGACTGCTCCAAAAGCACCTTTCCCCAGCAGCTGGAGCTCCTCGAACTCACTGAAGTAACGAGAAAACTGTTTCTGCACCACTGTGCTGAAAGGGGCGCTGAGAAGGTGACTCCTCGGGATCACAGTAGATGCAAAATCCACATCAATGTCTGAGAAGAAATGTGAGAAATGTGTGTTTGCACAAAACAAAGATCGCATTTATTTAATCCATCCCTGTGTTCAACCTAGCAAGCGACAGGCAAAGTGATTTTTTTTTTATTTATGTTTGCGACAAAAAAAAATAAAGCCACAATTTCTGCAGTACGAGTAACATTTGGACCGATCCAGTGTCGCAAGTGGGCCAACATTTTTTCCGTTTCTCTCTGACTAGTTTACTCAACACATGCAGTTAAACCGCTTTTACTGATAGAATTAATCAAGGCAATTAAGACAGTTTAATCATTTTGTCTTAAATCGTTTTGTTTTGACCCCAAGAGACACATGACTTGTCCCCCAGCTAGGGTGAGTACAGAGTAAGTTAACTTTATACCTTATACTACTGTATACTATCTCAACCAGCGGTTCTTAACCATCTTGTGAGTGCCACCTACTGTATTTTTAAGAAAGACAATGTTTTGCGATTCCCCGACCTGAAATATTAGATGAATAAAAATGAATATAATGGCAACATCTTCATTGCTTCAGACTACTCTCTCAGGTGGGATAGAGAGAACGAGGAGGTTCGGTTGTGGCTGAATAGAGCAAAAATTCACACAATATTTTCAACCGTGAGCCTGGCTCTGTACTTGTACTTCACATGAAAACTCTCCATGTCTAATCCACAAATTGCTACGCCCCTACAACCTCATCTAATCACCAGGGCCCTGAGAGAGCTCCTAA
Organism: Tachysurus vachellii; assembly: GCF_030014155.1. Classification (NCBI taxonomy): domain Eukaryota; kingdom Metazoa; phylum Chordata; class Actinopteri; order Siluriformes; family Bagridae; genus Tachysurus; species Tachysurus vachellii. Next base: position 21,069,732 of record NC_083469.1, read on the forward strand.
TTTAGCTTAAATTTTTTTTAGCTAGGAATCTTATCATAAGAGTGATTCAGAACTATTCTCATAGCAACTCTGAACAAGGAAAATACAAAAGCTTTTATCTTAAAGATGGGGCGGGACTGAACCTGTGGCTAGATATGACGCATTATTTTGAAGACTGTGGTTGTTGCCCTGCGATGGGTTGGCACTCCATCCAGGGTGTATCCTGCCTTGATGCCCAATGAGATAGGCACAGGCTCCCCGTGACCCGAGGTAGTTTCGGATAAGCCGTAGAAGATGAATGAATGAATGAATGATTGGTTGTCCAATAAAAATAAAAAAAACGGAGCAATTTTAAAATATAGTCTATTATAAGCCTTCGTTTTGACTCTAGGTTGAGAAATTTGAGGCTATATCGTGTAAGGATTACGTCTGTGACCGATCATATTAGAGATGCGCTAACAGCTGTATGTAATAAATGTTATGTAAATGTAAAAGGGGCAGTGGAAGAGAAATGTACCTTCTGGACTGGACTCCGGGCAAGGAGGAAGGCTCTTTGGTGAGGGCGGTCGCAGGAAGGAGTGCTCCAGTAGCTGCTGAGCGTTCCAGCGATCAGCATCATTAAGACACACACACCTGTGTGTAAAACAAATAGAGTCAACCTCACATACACACACACCTGCAGGCACACTTGTATGGCTCCACCAAGCACCTGAAAGAGTTTTCTGTCTCTCCTCTTAAACACACAGTGTCGAACCATACAAAAGAGGATTTTCCTTACATGAAAGGCTCCAAGTAGAGCATTTATAAAACAAGAAAATTTCATTTTAAAGAGTCGGTTCATTTGACACGGAGTTACAATGATGGATTTACAATTGTGAAAGTATATATAAAAACCGACAGAATTCCCGCTTTGTGCGGTAAGGCTCATGGTCATGGTGTAACGGTGGGCAAACCCACTACTGACTTGTTCATCTGTTCAGACTGACATCAGTAGCCTGCAGACCGAGACAAGCAGATGTTTTTGGGTTTTTTTTAATTCATAAATACCCCATGGACAAGTAGATCTTATCTTAATCAAACAACCAGAAAAGAAAACCCATCTCCTAAGTTACATATGCCAAACAATAGGATTAATTTCTTAAATAGCTACCCAATGTGTACACAAGCTGTACTTCACAGTGAGTTGTATGATTAGTGAAAGTCACAAAATTCTTACCATATACAACACTACACACATCAGACTGTCAGCACAATATGATGACTAGCAGGCATATAAGTGTTTAAATCAGAAACATGCAGGTATGTGGAAACACTGATCTTTATATTTGTCTGTTTCCTTAGACTTACCTACTAACTCACCAATGTTACTAGGTTACCACAGATACCATATTTATCTCTGACCAACCAAAAGCTGGCTCTGAACAACAATGTTGGCACGTTTACAGTGTATGATCTGCTCACCCAATCAATGAACTATTTACCTACACAAACCAATGATGAGCTACAGTTTTGATCCAAACAGTAAACATATAAATATACTTTTAACAGAGGTTTGTTACTCAAAAAAAAAGACCTCTCTCTAAATGCTCTCTGGTTTTAAACTAATATCACATTGATCTCTTTTTTATTTCTATTTTTTCACAACTAATCTTTTTTCCCCCCATTACTGTAGCAACACCCCCGATTCACAAATACCCAAACTCACTAGGGAACATGAAGCTATTATATCTTTTTTTTTCTTCTTTTTTTTTAAACCACTAGATTGACATTTGCCTTTAATGTGCCTCTGGAAGCAGCCTGAGGCAGGACAAACAACCACAAACACACCAACCCTTTATGAAAACCAGTCCAGTCAGCATCTCTAATGCAAACACACCTGTACAACAGCTCTCATTGGGGAGCCAAACGCCACATGGGCAAACCCAAAAACACACACACACTCTGCTACACAGCACTAATCCATGCCATCTACTGGCAAAGCTAATGCTGATATGGCCAGAAACTCGGACATAAAAGCGACCACACAGTGTTTGCCTGGGATCTCTTATTTAAAGAGTTATCAGTTATTGAACAGTTAGCAATCAAAGGCATTTCAGGCAAAAAAAAAAAATAAAAAATCTGCAACGAACCAAACAACTCGGCTATTATAAATAACACCTAGCTTGCAGCTGAACAAACATGCTGAGAGAAAATAAACACACGAGCCAGACATAAACAGTATCTTATGTGCGCTGTTAAAGACAAAACAACTGAAAAAACACCACAACAACTTTTGGTAGCTTAAATGTTTAGCAATGTTCTTTCCATGACCTGCTTCACTGCTTTACTAATCAGTCTTTAAGAATAGCGAACTCGTGCACTAGTTATTTTATAAAAAAAGATTAGCTACAGCATCGCAGCCTAGCGAGTTCACAGGAAACAAAGCCGAGGTCTAAGCAACACACGAGCTTTTACTCGCCGAGTGGCCTGGCTAATTTTGTATTTATTTATAACCTCTAGTGTGTTCCACAAGTAAATAAAAATGTTAAAATCAAGTATAACAAACCTGAGGAATCAAATACAAAGTCTTCCATTCTGCAAAAGTAAGAAAGTCTGTAGAATTTGCAGATCTAAAATGCAGCTAGTAATCATTTTACGTATCTGTGAGAAGTATGTAAACCTCTAGGATTAGCAGTTAGAGAGCAGTCAGTGAGAGATCCTTGCTCTTTAAATAAAACAGGGTCTGATCTTCACAATGTGTGTTTGTGAATGTGTATCATGACACAAACAAAGGAGACCTCATAAAAAAAATAAGTTTTTGTTGCCCATCAGGCTGGAACAAGTAAAAAAAAAAAGTTCTAAAGAGTTTGGACTCCACTAATCAAGACGTCAGACAGATTTTGTTTCATTCATTCATTCATCTTCTACTGCTTATCTGAACTACCTCGGGTCACGGGGAGCCTGTGCCTATCTCAGGCGTCATTGGGCATCAAGGCAGGATACACCCTGGACGGAGTGCCAACCCATCGCAGGGCACACACACTCATTCACTCACGCAATCACACACTACGGACAATTTTACAGAGAAGCCAATCAACCTACCATGCATGTCTTTGGACCGGGGGAGGAAACCGGAGTACCCGGAGGAAACCCCCGAGGCACAGGGAGAACATGCAAACTCCACACACAAGGTGGAGGCGGGAATCGAACCGACCCTGGAGGTGCCGACCCTGGAGGTGTGAGGCGAACGTGCTAACCACTAAGCCACCGTGCCCCCCCAGATTTTGTTTCAATGAAGGGAATTTAATACCATTGCTTCCCTCCCAAGGAATGGTGGGGGATGTCACTCTAGATAAAAAACAAGACTGATCTCCAAAAACAAGACGTTTAAATTGTCTTTGAGGTCACAAATGAACCCATGGTAACTTCCATGCAACTTAAGGCCTCTCTTATGTCGGATAATGTTAATGTTCTTGATAGCACCATTAGGAAAACACTGAATAACCACATTGTGCATGACAGATTTTAACGTAGAAAACCACTACAGTACTCTCCAAATAGAACATTGCTGCCTATCAGACGTATGCTAAACATCATGTAAACAAGCCAGAGGACTACTAAAAAAATTTTTTTGTGGACGAATAGGACACTGCATTCCAGCAGAAACTTGTCCTATTGTGGTGGTAGTATCATGGTTTGGGCCTGTTTTGCTTCATCTGGACCAGAATGACTGGAACGATGAATTCGGAATTGTACCAGAGAATTCTAAAGAAAAATGTCAGCTAGACATCTGTCCATGAAATGAATCTCAAGAGAAAAATCAATCATCAAAACACACGTCTTTTTTTTTTTTTACCAAAGATTAGTTAAAGAAGAACAAAGTTAATGTTTTGGAATGGCCAAGTAAAAGTCCTGACCTTAATCCAAAAGAAATGTTGTGGATGAGCCAGAAGCAAGCAGTTTATGTGAGGAAACCCACCAACACCCCAGAGTTGAAGCTGTTCTCTACTGAGGAATGGGCTAAAATTCCTCCAATACGTTGTGGAAGACTGATCAACAGTTACCGGAAATGGTTACGTGCAGTTGTTTCTCCACAAAGGGGTCACACCATTTTTACTGAAAGCAAAGGTTCACATAGTTTTCCACTTACAGATATGTAATAGCGGACAATATTTCTCAATAAATAAATGACCAAGTATAATATCATCATAATTTGTCATCAACCAATCAGTGGTTCCAACCAGTAAGACACGTGTCTTAGGAGTAAACAAAGTAAACCCATTCAAACAAATGAGACAATGAGAAACTCCATATTTTCATACCTTGGAACTCTGCAAGTCGAGATTGCTACACAGTTAAATTTAGGGTCTCCGATTTTTGAGAAATGCTTCAGAAAATGAAGCATTTCAGAGTCGGGCTGAATAATAAACAAAAATCAAAACAAACGTGTAGCCAATGAGCAGAAAGGGTTGTCAATATGCGGCGGAGAGAGCGTTCAGTGCGCATGTGTGACATTAGCAGAAAGCGGTTTTAACATTGACATGGAGGATAAAAACAAAGAAAGAAAGCGAAGAAAGGCTTACGATAAGGCAAGAAGTAGGACAGTGTTAATATAGGATCAGCTTTCCAGCGCTGGAGAGAACTGAAGGAGCGGGAAGTTGGCGCATATTCACAGATTGGAGTTTCCCGAGTCAATAACTCCTGAGCTAAACGCTGTTACTACACACATAACACCTCTTTTCTATCGTAGTAATGTAGAGACGCAGCTACAACCGTGTTTTGTGTAGTAACAGCGTTTAGCTCAGGAGTTATTGACTCGGGAAACTCCAATCTGTGAATATGCGCCAACTTTACTTAAGACGCTGAGGCGCTTTTTTCCTTTTCGATAGGTGAGTAACGTTGGTTTTGCTTTGTTACACAGAACTAATATATGCCTTTGTCCTTTGCATGATTATGCTTGTGTGTCATTTTTGCTTGTTTGTTTATCTGCAATCGTATTGTTCTTCCCTTCAGCTATGATAAAGACACATTTCTTTCCATTAGTTGAATGTGTTGCGTATGTATGTGTGGGCAGAGCTATCAATACAGGGGTGGGGCCCATTTGGTTTAGGGGCGTGTTTGTTTTGGTGATTTCAAATGACCATTTCAAGAGACCCTACCTTTAAGTAAAGGGAGAAGGAGCACAGTGAGGGGCAGGGCAAACGATTAAAGGGGAACCGCAAGATATTTTTGCTTCAGCTGGCATGTTCTAAACACTTCAAATGATGTAATTTAGAGAATAACCTTTATTCTGACGTATCTACTGCGATCTCCCTCATCAGACAATGAAACATCAGTGTATCCCTGCAACAAAGGGTATAGCGACACCTATGGTTTGTAGTAAACTTACTTTTTGAGGAAGTCCTGAAGATCAGCAGGTAGGTTAGAGGGAACGGTCACAGGGTACTCCTTGACCATGCATCCCTGAGTAAGTGCCATGAGAAGCAGCCCGAGGCTCCATATATCCCCTTTCTTGCCGGTGCGCGTGGGCAGTGTGTCTTCGCTGAATCGGACGCGAGCCTGCTCGAAAATGTCCTCTTTGCACATGTCCCCTAACCGTTTAGCCAAGCTGTAGTCAGCCAGTCTCACGTTGCCTTGGGCATCTAGAAGCACAGAGGAGGCTGTCAGCTGCTTGTGTACCACAGAGTTGGTGTGGAGGTAGTCAAGTGCGGCAAGCAGCTGGGCAGCGTGGTGCCTCAACTGATCAGGGGGCAGCGGTGTTCCTGAAGAGAGGTGCTGAGCAAGGCTGCTACCAGGCACATGCTCAGCCAATAGGTTCACCACCAGGCAGTCCTCACGCTCACTGTAGTTCAGTGCCTGGTAGCGAACTAGGTTGGGGTGGTCCAGCTTCAGCAGGGAGTTCAGCTCACTCTCTGCTCCATGGATCTGCAGAGATAAAATCAGAGCAAGCATGTTATGATCAGCATTTTGGCTCTTTTGGATTATATAACTCCAAAAGAATACACTAGGTTCCTGCCAGTATTGGTTTCTACAATATACCAGGAATCATCAACTGGCAAATCACAGTCTGGACGCAGACCCAGAAAAGTATTTCACCCGACCAAACAGAGCACTTGGCGAAAGGATAAGTTAAACAAACGCAAACGCTCCTACAAGAGGAACATGTTTAGTTTCCAGCACCACGTTCCGGAGGTGGATAGAACAGTCTCAGTTGTTGTTTATTCAACATTCAAGCAAGCTTATCAGAGAAAAGCTTATCAGACAAACCCTCTGACAGAGCTGCTGAACATGCAGCATGTCTATATATACAGTCCCCTTCCAAAACTATTGGAGTATGTGAAGAACTTTTAGAATTTCAGTTATATTTCCTGGTATTTATATGTAGAAGTGTTAGCTGACAGCACATTTCGTATCAGACCACCCAATTTGTTTAGGCAAGCTAAAACATTGGAACAATATTTACTTGTCTTCCTGGTATATCCCTTTAGACTGATTGGTTAACCAATAAACAGCTCCGAACATCTTCAAGCATCCCTCGGTTTTATCCTTCACTTTCAAGATTGTATTTGTTGTTAAAAATTAATATATCAAAATAAAGATCAGAGAGCTGTCTAGGGGAGAAAAGCAAGTCAATTTGGAGCTGAGAAAAGAGGGAAAGCCAATCCACAGATCTGATTTGGGCATACACAATACAACAATTTGAGATTCCCTGAAAAAAGAAAGAAACCTCTTGTTGTACTGAGCAACAAACAAAATCTAAGGAAAACAACAGCAATTGATAAACATAGTGAGAACAAGACACAATAGAAAAAAAACAAGACACAGTAGTCAGTGACATCAACAACCTCCACAGGGCAGGAGTGAAGGTATTACTACCCAACATTCAAAGAAGAATAAGAGAGCAGAAATATAGAGGCCATAATTCACAGAATGCAAACCACTCATAAGAAATAAAAAAAAGTGAAAAAGTGTGAAGAAAGAAAGAATCTATTCATTATCCAAAACGTACAGCTCGTCTATGAAAAAAGGTGGACGTAGTAGCATCACGGCCTGCGCTTGCATGGCTGCTTCTGGAACATTCTCACTAATCTCTATTGATGCTGTAACTCATGTTGGTAGCACCAGAATAAATTCAGACATTTACTGCTAATTTGTCTGCCAATATACAGAGAAAGGCATCCAAATTAATGGTTGTTCTTTATAATACAGCACAATGAATCAAAACACACTGCCAACACAAGCCAAAGGATTCATTAGGGGAAAAGTGACTAGCCTGTTTGCTGAGGTAACGGAATTACTAGCTTGATGTAGTTACTGCAAGCGAAGGGATATGTAATCAAATATTAATGTCATTCAGTTTAATTCTCTTCTACTAATTTTGTATACTTTTTCTAGATTCAAAATTGGGTCGTTTGATAAAAAAAGGTTCTTTGTTTTAAGTTGCACATCTAGATATAAAACTCAGGAAAATAAAGCTGTAATCCTGAAGTCAAATCCTAAAATCCTAAATGTTTTTGGTGTACAGCCCAATCGAATGAATTGGTTTAGTCGTTCCAATAACTTTTAGAGGGGGCTGTGAAGCATCAGTAATGAGTCTGAATCTGTATATGCACAATATACAATATATCGTCGCTGTCGGGCGGAAACCTCGTATGTCCAAATTTTGTCAATTTCATATTTTTTCACATATCGATACTATTGGTCAGTCCCCACGTGGGTCTGTTATTTTTACAAGTTATTAACCAATCTAAAGTCTTGAAAATAGCTTGAGCGCAAATCTCATAACTCCATTGGACACTTCATCTGTCCACCTCTTCCTCACTCCGTGGGAGAGCTTCGCGGCATATTTCTCCTCAAGAAGAGTCGCAACGAATCAACACGTCTTCTGAGGTAAATGTCTTCAAAACACTGGGCTCAAAGAAAAAAAAATCTTGACCCCCGCTAGTTCTGGTGCTCGTCTGAGGACAGGAATTTAGCGCAAGACAATCGACTGCAACGCGGACTAAACCCTGTGCACTGCAGATAAGGTACAGTGTTTTTTTCATTTCCTGAAAGTAACAGTTTTGGAGATACGAGGATTCCGCCTGACAGTAACGATATGTTAATGTCACAAAGATAATTATACCACAAAACTATTAAAAAAGAAAAGAAAAACTCTTTACCTGCTTTTTACATTTTTCTATCTTTTCCTTCTCCTGGCTGGTGAAGAATTTCCCGATCTTCTTGTTCCAGCGAAGAATCCATTCATACACAACAGCAAAATCTCCCAAGGTTGCATTGAGGGCATAATACACACTCCGACCCAGCCTCTCACTCTCACCTTACACACACACACACACACACACACTTATGAATAAAATTACATGGCATGGCTGATATACGCTACATGTATCTAGCTAGCCTGAAATACAGACAGATTGATAGGCATTGTTAATCCTGTGGGATATTACAGCAGCATATGATATACCACACAGGTTCTCAACCTTGAGGTTACAAAAAACTTTTTAAAAACAATATATAAAAGTAGTCCTATGTATATAAAATTAATTGCGAGATTAGCTGAGCTTCTTCCTTTGATTTGGAGTTAAAACCCAGAGACACTGTACCCTGTTATGGCTGTCAACTTAATTAATCTCAACCGTACCCTGGAGGCACACACTCCAGTACTTATGGAAGTTCAAGCGGTCAGTACATGTAGACATCTCAGTGGGTTAACAAACTAGAGTGGTATTGTTTAAGGTTTATTTTCTCTACTAAACAAGAAAGCACAGAAATGAATGCTCTACTGGGCTGGGTTTAAAATGGGCTTTGTGTTCACAGCCTTCAAACCTAAACATTGGCTAGTGCTTATTTATGGTGCATAAGGTTTGGTGTCATCATTTATGAGAAATTTGTGCCCTTAAAACCGGGTCAAGTTGAGATCCACTTATTTAGCAAAATGATCGAGAAAACAGTGAGAACGCTTACCTATACATTTTCCTCTGTGAACCAGGATCTCACCCATGGCACTGCTGCTGAAGTGCAGAACTTCATGAGGACTTGGATTATCTTCGTTGTACGTGTCTCGCCTTATCAGTGGACATCCGCGAAGGGTATTCAGAGAGGAATTGATCAGGTTCACCCAGTAAAAATACCGACATTCAGTAACTGAACTAGCAGATGATTAGCGTGTATCAGAAAGTTAGGGCCTCTTGGCCACACCTGTGTCTGCTGCTGGAAACGGTGCGTCGTCTGATCGAAGCTCCTTTTCTGTTGTCTGGTGTCTCCGTGGGAGGTACAGGGGAACTGACGCTGCCCGACGTCGGGCTTCCTGCAGTCGGATGAGACTTGCTCTCCAAACGCTCCTACAAGAGGAACAAGTTTAGTTTCCAGCACCACGTTCCGGAGGTGGATAGAACAGTCTCAGATGTTTATTCCCCCATTCAAGCAAGCTTATCAGAGAAAAGCTTATCAGACAAACCCTCTGTCCTATCTTCTTTTTCATAAACAAAATTTTTTATTTGTTTCTTAGCAGTCAAGTCTGGGTTTAAACCAGAAGTGAGAAAAAAACTCAGGAACAAAACAGTAGGTCTTATAGCAGAAATGTCCATCAGCACGTAAGTGAATTTTTATAATGTACAATTTTATCTTGAAGGACAAGATAAGCACTATGGTTAGAGTCACGGTTACAGATACAGACCAAGAGCTTCAGTTCAGGTTCACCTCAGATATCAGAATGGGGAGAAGTGAGAAGTAACATCTATTAAGTTGCTGCTCTGCAGATGGACACATTATGGGGAGAAACTCCAGACTGGTTTGAGCTGACACAAAGCGTTATTGCATCTGATATGACTCACATCTTATAAAATCACTAAGATCACACTTTTTCCAAGGCTGATGTCAGATGAAGTTTTTAACCTGTATCTGCATGACTTTACGTACTGCAATGCTGCCAAATAACTGGATGATTGGATCATTTGGATAAATATGTAGATATATAAGAAGTGAAGTGATGAGTGTATGACAAGCGAATGAGAAGTATGCCTTGTTAATATCATGCTAAAACAATACAGCTAGTCCCTGAGTTACGAAGGAGATGCGACACCATCCTAACTAGACAATGTCACAAGGTGATCAGAAAGATTTTACCAATGTTCGTGACCCTAAAATAAAATCGCTAAAGCTACATCTCATGCATGCACTGAAGTATCGTTTCGTGTCGTATCGTAGGATTCTGTCCGAAGTCTGCGTACATTAGGTCGCTGATGGCTACATTAACTTAGTTATCGGAAGATGAGGATGGTGATGATAAAGGATAAACAAAAAACAAAGACGACTTCATCATACCACGTACAAGCTACAATTTCCTGCCACGCAAAATTTTAAATAGTTTTTACAATTTTGTATTAAAGCCATCGTCCATTGCAGATAGAAAATTCCTAAGTCGAACTATCGTAACTCTGAGAGTATCTGTAGTCTATTTGCCAACATTAGCTGTAGCCCAAATGACAGATTATGCACTCTGTACTGTATAAAGTCTAGTATGTGAATCTTAGACAGGTGGCATCGAAGCAAACAGAACATTAGTTGATAGCAAATGATGTCAAATGCATGTAAAGAATGAGGTGAATTTATAAAATGTTGTTAAATAAATCGCATAGCATGGGCCAAATTAAAAGATATTTGTAAGATGTCTTTTCCACCAGAGTGTTGTCTTGCAAATTTCTCCTCACTCAACACGAGGGCCTGGTAGCTCCGCCCCCTTCCGCTACGAAAGCAAAGTTGCAAATTGAGTGCATAAAATGTCAGAAATTCTTATTTTTCCTGTGAAATAAGTGCATCACCTCGGTAGTTTAAGTGAATTTCCTCTTGTGGAACACGCTACTCACTATTTAGATGACAAAATGGCGCAGGGCAGTGCGCAAGTATGCAATTTGCGAGGCCCCTTTCGATATGATGACTAACAGGATACACAGAACAGAATCTTACCAACTTGGCCATCTCTTTCTTTCTCTTTTCCTCTCGCTTCTCCTCTTCTCGTCTCTGGATTTCAGCAAGTATCTCATTTTGCTGTGGAGATATTGGAAGCAAGTCAGCACCAAATAGAACATGGTAAACCAAAAGCACATTTCTTTTCATGAGCTGTGCATTGAGATTTACATGATCAGAGCTTGTAACAAGAAGGAGAAGAATTAGAAGCCCTTCATTTCTCACAAATACATTACAACTGTGGCATTTTGGCAGTTCTGGGGCTTGAACTCAGATCCACCGATCAACAATCCAGAGCCTTAACCACTCGAGCCACCAAAACAGCTACAAAAGGCTACTGTACATGATAGAGGTTAAGAAAACTAAGCACTATGTCCTGGAATAAAATCAATACACACACTATTAACCCCGAATGATAGCTTATTAATGGCGTACCATCTGCTCTTCCTGCCTGCGGCGCTGATCGATCCTCTGCTGCTCTTCGAGGGCCAGGCGTTCCTGCTGCTGCCGATGATTCTTCAGCATCTCTTCATGGAAGGAGCAAGAAGGTGGAACGTTGTGTTCTGTGAGGAAGCCCTGAACAAAGTCTGCTAGCTCAAAGATCATCACCTACAGCGGGGTCCAGAGAGGCAGAGGAATATGACTGATTAGGCATCTGTCTGGGATGTATCTGTTCAAAATCCTAACCAAACCCTGACGTTTTCTGTGTAAGGAAAGCACATACAGTACAGTGCTGCTTGAAAGTTTGTGAACCCCTTTAGCTGTTCAGAGTTTTCTGTTGTTTTACTATGATTTTCTTATTTTATAATCTGCTCTTTATAAATTAAACGTTAGATTAATGTGTGTTGATCAACTGCATACGTTTGTTTACAGGGAATTTTGTGAGTAGCCAAAAAGACTACATGAAAGCTTGAATTATTGTATGTGCAAAAGTAAGTGAAGACCCAGCTGCATTGGTAAAGTAAAGTGGGTAACAGATTCAGGAGAAACACATTTAGGTGCTTACTGAATCAGTTAATCAGACCAATCAAATTAGACATCCTTAGGAAAGTGGTTGGGCAACAATGATTAAGAGAGGAAACCAACCAAACCAGTGTAGTGCCAAGGAGTCAAACAATGCCAAGGAGAAAGGAGATATCCTTATTTTAAACACTAGTTGCCCTACCCACTGATAAATGTTATTACTATGGCAACTACTAACAGTAAAGGCTACTGATGACTTCGTTGCCACACCGAGTGGCGGCAATGTCGTAACTTGTTCCCACCACCTGCTGCACTACACGCTGTCTGAAGATGTGCTAGGTAGGGTTGGGAACCGAGAACCTGTTCTTATTCAGAACCGGTTCTGTTTTTTAACAGGGACCGGAACCGTGCGAAATGATTAAGTTTCGGTTCCAAACGCAGTTCCGATGCAATGACGAACAAAGCGCTGGGAGAGGTCACTTTAAATAGCCATGTCTTACCTCATGTATATTAATTTTTTACACTGTTTACAGTCACGCAACCAAATTAACGCAGCTTACCACAGAAATCAGACACTCGCGCTGCTGTGCTGAGGTACACTTTGTGTTAAACATGTCTAAAAAAAAGTCTAAAGTTTGGATTCCTTTCCAAAGCTACAACAATGAAGCAAATCTACCCCGTCTGAGAGGGTTTTCTCCACAGCTGGAGATACAATAAGCCAGGAAATGTCTCGTATTCTCCCAGAGAAAGCAGACGTTAATTTTTCTTCATAAAAATTGCTAACTGTTTTGCTAAGTTGGAATTCTGTATGTTAAAATTGATGTGGGATTTATTTAAAGTTAAATTGGTATGAATTGAAATGCTCTGTTTAAAATATTTAAAGAGTGATTAATAAACACAAATGGAATTGTTTAAGTATTGTGCATTATTTTTCACATTTCTTTTATTATGGAATCAGAATCAGAACCGGGAATCGTAAGGCAGAACTGGAACCGGAATCGGAACCGGGAATTTTCTTTTGATACCCAACCCTAGTGCTAAGTGAAGTAATTAAGCTTATACAGATGCCAACTAATGTTTTTAAGTAAATAACCCAGCCCAAGAAAAGCCAGGTCATAAAACCTTTCACTTAATCACAGCAAGGCAAAACAAACAGACTAACCAGCCTTTAATAATAGTCACATATTAAAAGCTATGAAAAGAAAACAGAACATCTTGTAAGCCAAATGTTTGCTGAAGACTTGACATCAGAAGAGAGAAGCACTCGGGCTACACACTCATCCCGTCCTGAGAATTCGCAGACATGATTTCCCCAAGGCCAAGGTCACGGCAAACAAACGCATCGTCCAAAGTGTGGTTTTGGATGTGGTAAACATCCATAAGCCAAGCACATTTCTGTTTGAAACCATTTAGACTGATTTATTTATTTTTTGCCATTTCACCTTCATATCTATTCCTCAACGCATGTTCTAAGGTCGAGTCATACCAACACTGCACTGGTGTCAGGTCAGCATTTTTTTTTTTGGTTTTGTAAACAAATTATTAATTTCAATAAAAACCCAGTAATATCAGCCTATATTAGTACACTTTGCTAGCTAAAGAGACCATCATACATTAATTACTTAAGCCATCAGTTTTTAGTCTAGTCAATTCTGTTTCCAGGCAACCAAATTATGGCCAGGGCAAGTACACTACTCACCTATGTTTATATCAAAGACTACTCGAGACGTTGTCGTGTTACCTGGTAATCACTCTGTTCACACACAAACTTTTCCTCTCACACTCTTCACAGACTCACCTCTCCACATCGCTGCAAGGCCAGCGCGGTCAGCTCACTTTGCAGATTCTGAAGCTTGTCGTTCGAGAGACCTTTGGCATTCTTCAGGATAAGTTCTGGAGGCCTGGAGAACAAGAGAAGGAGAATGTTAAACTAACATACCAAAGTAGTGCATAGTGTCTGGTGTGTAGAGGATTAGAACGGTTTTTCTACACAACCACAAAACACTGGTTATAATAAAGCAGGAAACTTCCAGAACATGAGAAACACAGATGTGCAGACTATGTTCTGTGAGTCGGTCAGTGATGCTCGGACGTAAAATTCACATTGAAAGTAGTATAATATACACCGAACAGACAGAGTATTAAAACCACAGAGAGAGGACAGGAATAACATTCATTATCTCATTACAGTGGCACCTGTCAAGGGCTGGGATATAAGACAGCAAGTGAACAGTCAGTTGGTGAAAGTAGGGAAAATATACAGAAAACTAACAAATCAGCATCAAATTCACAAATCACATATTTTAGTTTTGAGTTAGACGTCATGAACTTTAAATGACGTGTGACAGAAACCGGAAAGAAGCCTGGGTTTAATAAGAGCAATGTTATGCCTAGAAATAATAATACAATTATGGGGCTCAATAAAAGAGGAAAACATGGAATACAGTGGACAACATGGGGGCAGTAGTGGCACGTGTTGCTGATCGGAGGGCCGAGGTTCAAGCCCCAGCACTGCCAAGTTGATACTGTTGGGCCACTCAAGTGGCAGCTACGATGCTGCACCCCTGGTGCAGGTTGAGTTAAGGGTCTTGGGCAATTGAGCCCAATAGCTGCCACTTGAGGGGCCCAACAGTATCAACTTGGCAGTGCTGGGGCTTGAACCTTGATCTTCCAATCAACAACCCAGACCCACACTCCCTACTGAGCAGTGAGCATATAAACATTTCTGAACTTTGTAGTCGGCTGTGTTCGGTTGCAATCGGCACTATGTTATAATGCATTTATTTAATGGTGTGATTAACATGCACAAAGGCAACTATGTGCATGCAAACTTACGCATCGGGATACGTCGGCGGGCATCTGACCTGCAAGTCAACAGTCACGTAACACTCCTGCCCATGGCTCAGACCTTTGGGACGCAGGAACAGGAACACTTCTGGAGATCGTTTGATCTGAATTTGGGAATAAAAATGGTCAAAATATCTAAATCACCACAGGATACTCTATACACTATATAGATGTATGATGTATAGATGTAAACGGTTCTCGTTTTTTTTTTTTTTAAAAAAAGTACTAAACTCTACAGCTCCTGATATAGTGCACATTTTAAATAGATAATAAAAGGTACATCAGACTTTTAGGACCAGTGATGTTGCTTTGAAAGCTTCAGTTCTACCACAAATACATTAATAGGTAAAAGATGTGTTTCTGACTGAATGTATGCGTTTCAAGTTCCAACATCTGCCTGCATCTGGCAAAAGGAAAATGAACTGATCTTAGCCAGGTCTTGTACATTTCAGTGGGTTTTTCCCCCTAAGTTTCCCTTCCATTAGCAGCCAGTTTGTGTGTCAGTGTACAAGCCATTGTGTAACCCAGATGCAGGGGACACTGAGATCCTTTACTGTATCGTATATGATCATGATCGGGAAATTTCCTCCTGCTACATCAATCAGTTTTCTGACTGAGTTTAATATCAACACTCGGCTTCACCTTCCACGGATGTTCAGTCCGGATGTGCTGAAAATCATCCCCGAATATAGACGCGAGGGCTTCGAGCTCGTTGTCCTGCTGCACTACATAGTCTTCATTTCCAGCCGGAGAGTCAGGAAGAGAACCGCTCATTATTCTCTAACACTGGACACATATCTCACTCACGTCTCACTCACGTCTCACACTCACTCACTCACTCACGTCTCCCTCACGTCTCTCACTCACGTCTACATTCTCACGCTGGCGTATTAAAAGTGAGGCAGCAAAACACGCCGATGTGTGTAAAAAAATAAATAAATAAAACACGTCGGGGCAAAACTTGATCACGCGAGTAAACGTCGCGCAGTAAAAACACAACTTGCGAGCTGGCGCGTGGAAAGGCGTGGACACGTCTTTCACGTCGCAGGAATGACGTAACGCGCCGAACGTTATTAAATATTTTTTTTTGTTTTCCTGAAAATCCCGCCTTCTGAGCTGTGATTGGTTTATTAGTTGTCGCTCAAATTCATCGTCCAATCGAATGCTTTTTAGAAACGGGTTTTCTTGTGGTGCGTATGAACTGTCAACTAATGACGTTACAGAACGAGGGGATTCTCTTGGCCAATCAGGAGCCAGTATTGGCGTACAGGTGAAAGTGTTGTCAGATCCGTGTTTTACACGTATTTGTAGCGCCAGACGTCTAAAACGTAAATATAAACGCACGCACGCACGCACGAACACACACACACACACACACCCACACACACACACCATGCTTGTAAATGTCTGTCTTGTATTGTCCAAGCTAAATGTATGGTGTTATTTATGTCTGTACTTTTGAGAGTCATCAACAACTGGAGCCAAATTCCTTGTGTGTGTCGACACACTTGGCCAATAAACCTGATTTCTGATTCTGATTCTGAATTATTTGTCATTTCGTAATTTGGATGTTTTATACCAACATGGCAACCCATTTAACCAACGTATTTAAGTAACACAGTGTTGTGAAATGGTTTAGAGTCTTTTATTTTGTATTAGGGGATATTGTAGCTGATTAAATGTGGACAAGATGAAATGTTCATTCTTTAACTTTCCCTTTGCCTTATTTAATAATGGACTTAAAAATACTTGGTCACATTATTTTACTTACCAAATAATAAGGTAATTATTTTCTGGGGATCAGGCATATTATTCACTTTGGCCAACAACATGCAATAGCAGTAGTAAAAAAAAATACATTGAAAAGTCATCATTTTTCTATAGAAAAAAAAAATCAAAATCACATTTTAGGAAAGTGATTGATAGATAGATAGATAGATAGATAGATAGATAGATAGATAGATATTATACTTCTAATTTACATATTCATACTTTTAGTGGATGTTAGTTATCAACAGGCAACATTTATATATACTGTATTTAATATATCTACTGTATATATAATAAATTGAGATTTACCAAGATTCTGAAAACATTTTTTAGTTGATGCAGTTATTCAGGATGGTGCTATTTTTAGAGAATTTTATGGAGACCACAAATACTGTACAGACGCCACAAATGCAGGTTCTTTGAGGAAGAGAGGAGTCTTTTAATGGTATTAGGAAATATTTAATATCTCACTTGTATTTAATATCATATTACATATAATACCATAAAAAAGTCCTTTGTCAAATTCAGAGTTTTCTCAAATGTGAAATCCAGTGTATTAGTTACTGACACTGGCAATGCCCTGAGTTTATGACCGGTCATAAGCCAAGTAGCTGAGCGTTAAGATGACTCAGGTTACCCACACCTTGTTTGGTTATAATTCAGTAAATAATTGTTACTCTGACTACATTAGCATCATTTTAAATACTTCAGTTGTAGATGTGTTATGGATTAAGTCTACGGTGTAGTGTGTCTGTCCCTGGAAAGCATACAATTTATTCACCATCTGTTATTCTCTTGGACAGTTCTGTGGCATGCGGATAACATCGGTCCACTATTTCTTGAGACATATCTTTTTGTTACAGCCTATACAGGTCCTGGACATATAATTAGAATATCATCAAAAAGTCGATTTATTTCACTTAATTCCATTCAAAAAGTGAAACTTGGTCCATGCTTCATGCTGCTGACCAACTTTATGGAGATGCAGATTTCATTTTCCAACAGGACTTGGCACCTGCACACAGTGCCAAAGCTACCAGTACCTGGTTTAAGGACCATGGGATCCCTGTTCTTAATTGTACAGCAAACTCGCCTGACATTAACCCCATAGAAAATCTATGGTGTATTGTGAAGAGGAAGGATGTGATATGCCAGACCCAACAATGCAATAGAGCTGAAGGCCACTATCAGAGCAACCTGGGCTCTCATAACACCTGAGCAGTGCTACAGACTGATCGACTCCAAGTCACGCCGCATTGCTGCAGTAATTCAGGCAAAAGGAGCCCCAACTAAGTATTGAGTGCTGCACATGCTCATACTTTTCATGTTCATACTTTTCTGTTGGCCCAGATTTATAAAAATCCGTTCTTTGTTTTGGTCTTAAGTAATATTCTAATTTTCTGAGATACTGAATTTGGGATTTTCCTTAGTTGTCAGTTATAATCATCAAAATTAAAAGAAATAAACATTCAGTCTGTGTGTAATGAATGAAGTTTCACTTTTTGAATGGAATTAGTGAAATAAATCAACTTATTGTTGAAATTCTAATTATATGACCAGTACCTGTAATCTCTTTTTCATTTCTGTTATGTTATTATCTGTCTCATATCTCTGCTTAGAAAACCAGTGTCCCAAACAATAGATTTACATGATGAGTCCTAACAAATAAATGAGTCACATAATAACAACTTCTGTTATAATTAGTAGTCATAGTAATAATGATAATAATAACAAAAAAAATAATAATAATGATAATAATACACAGAGGTGCTTTTTGAGGCTCCAGGGTTAAGCTCAGGTTATTGTCTGTTTCTTTTTTCCCGTGTCTGCCTGGGTTTCTCTGGTTCTTTCTTCTGGTTCTCTGGTTTCCTCCCAGCACTGAAAAACCTACTAAAAGGTTGACTGGCTAAGATAAAATACCCGCAGTTGCGTATTAGTGTATAAATACTGAAGCCCTACCCCTGGTTGGAGTCTTGTCGCCTGGTGTGCAGTCTGCAGGGGATTGATCTGCATGGTTATCCAGTGACTCATGGGATTTCTGTGGATAGGGGCCGCCTGGAGACTGTCACACCATCTTTTAGCTATTGTTGTGCAGGTCAACTTTGTGCTCAGGTGTCCCTCAGTGATCATTTGAAGATTTTGGCAGGAAGGAATTAGTGTTGGGTCTGTGGTAGACTCAGAAATTGCGTTGCCCCATTAGTTCCTCAGGGGCCCTTGGTTGCTACAAACTGCAAAGACTACAAACTTTTGTAGAAATAACATTACTTACATTTACATTATTTACTGTCCAGTGTCACCCAAATGAGGATGAGGTTCCCTTCTGAATCTGGTTCCTGTCAAGGTCCATCTCAAGGAGTTTTTCCTTGCCTCCGTCACCTCAGGCTTGCTCATTAGGGATAGATGTTAAAGATAAATAGTAACTTTTAAAAATTTTAAAAATGTAATTCTATTTCTATACTTATGTAAAGCTGCTCTGAGACAATGTCAGTTTTTAAAACCACTATACAAATAAATTGAATTGAACTGAACTGAATTAAATGTGTTCGCATCACCCCATCTAAGGAGAAGTGATGTCTCATAGATGATGTATTCCTGCCTCATGCCCAGTGTTCCGCTGGACCCACTGCAACCCGGAGCAGGGTACTGTAAAGAGGTTACTGAAACAAACAAACAAATACACAAATAAAGCTGTGAGCAGCAAATATTGGGGTTTATGCACTTTAATTGGGGATGGAACAAGACTATGAAACTTACAGAGTTTCGTAATGATACGCCAATGTGTCTGTGAAATCCAGTATTCACACAATTCTAATGGCCGTCACTCAAAATGTCTGGTTTTTTTTGTCAATATTGTAGTTCCTACAACCCCTTAACATTACAAGTCCCTAGGCCTCTCGGAAAAACACACAAAAAATGTATAGGATAATAATAATAATAATAATAATAATAATAATAATAATAATAATAATAATAATGCAATAGTAATAGGGTTTCTGTTCTTTGTGCTTGAAACCCTAATCAACTTTAAGTATACAGCTCACTTCAAAGAAATTAATTGTTTCACGGTGAGTGTAATATTGTTTGATTAACAATATTATAAATTAATTTGACAAGTGAATATAATGGTGAAAAAAAAAAACAAATTGGATAAAAAAGCATATTATGAGTCACATAGAGCCAAAGCCCTGCATTAAAAGCAAGCTCTTAAGCTTATATCTAAAAGAGGACACAGTCTTCAGGCAGCATGTGTCACAAAGTAAGACACTTTTACCTTTTACCTTTTTTTTTTTTTTTTTTTACATTTCATTTGTAGAATTACAAAAAGACCTGCAGCTGATGACCTGTTAGTTCTGCTTGGTTTTAAGCCTAAAAGTTATGCAAGTTTGATCAATTTGATATTGAAATTAATCTGTTATAGAATTGCAGTGTAGAATTGAATAATAAAATTATTCAATAAAAATAATGATGCATTACACTTTACATGTGTGCACCAAAAACAAAAAGAAATAGATTTTTTATTATACAAACACCAGCTTGCCATTTTTTTTTTAAACCAGAATCTCATTACAGGAAATATTTTAAGCAGAAGTAGTTGGCAAACTTAGCACATTTATTCAGCATAGCACTACAGAGGCATATGCTAATTGGGGCTGTAAAGGTCAACACAAATAAGGAGTCCTGCTCTTACTGTCACTTCGACAGTATCTTCCTACACCTGCTTCCCACCATAACCCTAAAAGGAAAGATTTCAACCAATCAGAGTTTTGCTACCATACAGCCAAGCCAATCAGGAAGCAGGTGAGCAGGGGAACGCCAAATGGATTCACCCCCCTCTGAACCAGCTGTTATCCACGTTTGGGGCTCCAGACTACATACCAGTCAGCCAACTTACTGACATATACAGTTTCCCATCTTAGTGGGAGGCCGATGATTGAATGCTCATCATAAGCTGCCCCCAGTTACCCTGAAACTTAATAAAGTGCTTCATTATTAAATGAATGATTGAGAAAAAGGAGAATTTTTTTTTTCCCCCCCAAATTTACATGAATGTGTTTCGGATACATACTATGAGAGTTCAGATCAGAAAAAATAGTGGAATTTTCACACTCGATGCTCAATAATTACATCATGTAATTCTCACACAATTACAAATAAACTATACTTATACTTCTTACACTATAATTTGACAAAATTCTACTTCCCAAAGCAAGACATTGACCCAAAATCAAACATTATTTGCAGTGAAAGCAATTCACGTCTATCATCCATTTTAGTTTTATGTCTGACAGAGCTGGTCTTTCCAAGGAAATGCTGCTCCATTTGGGAAGGATCCAGTTGCTTCGTCTGATCAAGATAGACTGATTGGGGAGGGCTCGGCTCTCTTTTTTCAAAAGCTCTTATTTGGGCTTCTGCAAACTCCATGCTCCACCCCAGACCCCTGTGCCTGAGTCTTATTTAAGGGGAGCTTTCTCACTGATCACTTTGTCCCAGTGGAAGCATCAGTCCCGCGACACAACTTGGTAAGTGCACGATATTGATGGCTTATGTAGAAGACAGAAAGGGTTGCGGAAATATTTTCACAATTTAGTGAATCGTTTCAAATACTTTTTTTACTAGATGGCTCAAAGGTGCCATGGAATAGGAGCAAATAGTCAGAAATTACTAAAGCATTTATCGTTTAGAACTGAGACATGCATCGCATAGATTGTATAATACAAATTTAATGCTCAAAACTAACAGCTTAGAAGTCAGCAAGTTGTTAAGGGTTCATGCTTATTGAGTTACTTGGCCAAAGACAGGGTGAGCTTACATCGTGCTGTCATGATACATTTAGATAGTACAGCACAGCATGTCATGAATGAAGCCATTCGGAATTGAGGGGACAGAGGCCACGACATCAGGCAAAGTGTTAAAATGTGATGACAGCTGTTGAACCAGCACCAAGCTCAGATAAGAAGCAGCATGGCAGAAGAAACACTATAGGCCTCACACACAAGGGGGGGGAGACCTTAAAATAGACTTTGAGGCTTTAGCGTGACCCCTTTTTTGGCTTTAGACTCAGAGACTGAATATCTTGAAGTGCTTTGGTATGGAGATAGAGTTTCATTAATCTTTCAGGAAGGTGTGGGGCACAGGGGTAAGGGGTGAAGAATCGGCAGGCGAGGAAGAAAACAAGGGTCAACAAGTTCATTAGTTTGATTTATTCTTAAGATTTTTTTTGTCATTGCTTAATAATTTGATCATTTCAGATATGGCATACTATTATTTTGTGTTTCCACAGTTGGATGTAAAATTAACTCAAATCCAAAACATAGTTAAACCTAATATAACTCTATGTTATATTATTATGCTATACTTATGGAGTAGATAACATTTAGAAATATTTCTACTAGAACTTCCAATAGAAGTCTACTTGCTTCATCTCATTAAGACAGACTTCTGTTTTTTTGCGTTATTTATTTAGGCTTTAGCGAACTCCATGCTCCACTTTTGACCCCCTAGCAGAGCGATATTACTTTCACTCGGAAAGCATTTGTCCCAGTCATAAATATGTCATCTCTTTCTTTCACAGACCATCTCAGAAACCAACCATGTGTGACGACGAAGAGACTACCGCCCTCGTATGCGACAACGGCTCTGGCTTGGTCAAGGCTGGATTTGCCGGTGATGACGCTCCCCGTGCTGTCTTTCCTTCCATTGTTGGAAGGCCCCGCCACCAGGTTTACCACCTTCCCTATTCAAAATCTTCTGCAAAATAATCAGCTGAATAGTTTAATACATCCTCTTGGTTTCTTGGTTACCTTTAAACTGAATCCTCTTTTTCCCCACAGGGTGTGATGGTCGGTATGGGTCAGAAGGACAGCTACGTTGGTGATGAGGCCCAGAGCAAGAGAGGTATCTTGACCCTCAAGTACCCTATTGAGCATGGCATCATTACCAACTGGGATGATATGGAGAAGGTGGGTGACCAGATACTGATCTTTTCTCTTCCCTATTAGATTCCACTTTATCTGTAGTCTTAGGGTATCCTAAAAAGCAATCTTACATATCACATAGCATCAGTGGAACCCTGTTTGTTAATTCTCCCCAGATCTGGCACCACACCTTCTACAATGAGCTCCGTGTGGCTCCTGAGGAGCACCCCACCCTGCTGACTGAGGCCCCCCTCAACCCCAAGGCCAACAGGGAGAAGATGACCCAGGTACTCACAATACCATGACCATTTAACAACTCTTCAGCATTCAGATGCGCTGACATTAAAATCTTTTTTGAAATCTGCATTTCTAGATCATGTTTGAGACCTTCAACGTCCCAGCCATGTATGTGGCCATCCAGGCTGTCCTGTCCCTGTACGCCTCCGGTCGTACCACTGGTCAGTATAAGCAGTAATGAAGTTTAACTCCACAGTACTCTATGAATGAAAGTTACTAAAATCAATCCTGCCAAAGTCAAACAAAATGCTAGCAAGTCAGTTTAAGGCATATACTTTACCGATCCTTTATAATGGAATGAAAGCTTTATAATTATTCATAATGTAAACATAGACCATATGCTTATGACTCTATGGAGACAAATTAACTTATTGCAGAGTAATTTCTAATTTAGCAGGAGAAAGTGAGAAAAATTGTATAATTGCCACTGAGAACATTTTATTCGATAGTTACAACAATTAAACATGCTCTGAAGTGTGTTTAACAGGCAGCAATTGTGCAGTACATTGTATAGGATTAGCAATAATCCCTAATGTTCTGGAGTGATGAAATCTGCCCCCTGCAGGTATTGTGCTGGACTCCGGTGATGGTGTTACCCACAATGTGCCCATCTATGAGGGTTACGCTCTCCCCCATGCCATCATGCGTCTGGATCTGGCCGGTCGTGACCTGACTGACTACCTGATGAAGATCCTGACAGAGAGAGGCTACTCTTTCGTCACAACTGGTAAACTGTGGTGTTAAATCAGATTAGTGTTTAATTTGTCACACTTTTTAGAGTCTTTAAAAAAAACTTTTAAAAGCTAAAGAGCCCTAAAGGACTCCAAGAACTCTTGAGGAACCATTTTTTTTCTTAGGATTTACTAGTTATATTGCTGAAGTTTAGAATTTTTTATAACAGTTGTACATATGGTTAAGGGAACCATTAATGGAACCTAACCTAACTATCCACAGAACCATTTTTTAAGGATGTACTGATTATACTGCTCAGGTTTAGTGTAGTGATTTTTGTTAAGGTTGTGCATTTGTTCATTCATCAATTTTCTGAAACTTGTCCCTCTTAGCTGAGCGTGAGATCGTGCGTGACATCAAGGAGAAGCTGTGCTATGTGGCTCTGGACTTCGAGAACGAGATGGCTACTGCTGCTTCCTCCTCCTCCCTGGAGAAGAGCTATGAGCTTCCCGATGGTCAGGTCATCACCATCGGTAACGAGCGTTTCCGTTGCCCTGAGACCCTCTTCCAGCCTTCTTTCATTGGTGAGTTGCACTTCTATATATTAACATGGGGATATTTTTTCCATCCATCAATTCTACTAACATACTCAGTGCATTTGCTTTTTTACCAACCGAAATCTCATTAAACTACAGGTATGGAGTCTGCTGGTATCCATGAGACCGCTTACAACAGCATCATGAAGTGCGATATTGACATCCGTAAGGACCTGTACGCCAACAATGTCCTGTCTGGTGGTACCACCATGTACCCTGGTATTGCTGACCGTATGCAGAAGGAGATCACTGCTCTGGCCCCAAGCACCATGAAGATTAAGGTGAGATGAAGTTTTAGTTTATATATCCATATTTTCTCTGGGTAGTTTGATAATCCAATGTTCTTGAACATCCGAGTAAATTCAACAAATTTTCCTCTTCCTCCAGATCATTGCTCCCCCTGAGCGTAAGTACTCCGTCTGGATCGGTGGCTCCATCCTGGCTTCCCTGTCCACCTTCCAGCAGATGTGGATCACCAAGCAGGAGTACGATGAGGCCGGCCCATCCATTGTCCACAGGAAGTGCTTCTAAATCTTCACTTCCATTTGTACTGTCTCTTTTACTGTATATACATGTCATGTTGTAATAAATGTGGATCAGTATGACAGTGTCTTTGTCTCCACTTCTTATTTTTTATTTCAAATGCTATATCTGTCCTTTGAGATAGTGCTACAAATTTATAGAAAAAATGATCTAGAAAAAAATCTAGAATTCTGAAATAATAATTTAAATTCTTGACATATAGTTGGACTACAAGATTATATGTATGTCAACCAGAAGAGAATTTTCAGTGAAATGATCTCCCTGCTTGTTGAAAATCAGTTTAGCCGTATTTGACAAAGTCTTTACAGGATATAAAATGAACATAAAATGCCATTGATTTCACAGCAGCTTAGTCTTAATCTCAGCTTTTTCTTTAATACAAGACTCATAACTGAACAAAAGGTAACCATTCACAACATAGAATCCATTTAAGCATCCAAATTCTTTACTTTTCATAAAGTTAAATAAAAGTGCAGCTACTCATCACTTCAAAGTGCACAGTCTTACATTTATTTACAGTATAAGTGAAAAGTACAAGAATGATTCACAAATGAAGGTCTGAAGTGTCTACCTCAGTATCACACCCTGACATCATTCACCAAAAAAAATAAGAAAACAAGAAATGGAGAAAACATATCTGAAACTTTGCACAACACACACACACACACACACACACATGCATAATCAACTGTGCATGGACTGCAATGACCCACAACAAATACACACTCTTCCCATTTACATCCATGTCTACAGCGCCACCATGTCAAACTGTTTACATGTTGTTTAGCACACTGTTTTTGCTCTTTGCACATGCTCTCACATTTCAATTGATTGCAGTTTTGCACAATACTTAACTGCTTCTATAATACTAATACTAATGTGTTCATTCCACTATATCTGCACACGTAATATTGATTGATCATACCGTATTTACACTGTTCGGTGCTGTTTTTCTGTATTGTCTTCTGTGTATTGTCTTTTTTGAAATGTCTTGTATTTTTTGTTTGCACTGTCTTTTGTCCTACAATGTCTTTTTTTGTCTTTTGTCCTGCACTGTTTGCACCAGGTTGCACAGATGCACTTTATGTATCTAGGACTAACTTACTCAAGTCCTTAGCTCTGTCTTTGTTTTATGTAGCACCAGGGTCCTGGGTAAACGTAGTCTCATTTCACTGTGTACTGCAACAGCTATATACGGATGAAATGACAATAAAAGTTTCTTGATTTGACTTGACTTGATATCTAAGGCTAACCGCTTAATTTCTTTAAAAAATGTTGAAACTCTGTTGCTGAATACAAAGTGTATGATGTAACATTCATTCATTCAGTCATTCATTTTCTACCGCTTATCCGAACTACCTCGGGTCACGGGGAGCCTGTGCCTATCTCAGGTGTCATTGGGCATCAAGGCAGGATACACCCTGGACGGAGTGCCAACCCATCGCAGGGCACACACACACACCCTCATTTATGGAATCGAACCCCCAACCATGGAGGTGTGAGGCGAACGTGCTAACCACTAAGCCACCATGCCCCCCCTTGGATAAATCATTTATGAAATAAATTCCTGAATATGAAATAACTGGAGACTGCAGTAATCCTTTAATCAGTGTTCACATTTAAGTTGTATTGTCTTTTATAGCAACATGAGGTAAGTACTCAAGATGCCTGCTCCATTAGTAGTGTAGCTAACTAGAAGTTGAGTCCCTGACTCTTCAGAGAGTAGCTCAGATGAATTGATTGCAGTCTTACAGGTTCATTATTGGACAGGAAATCTTAGACAGTAAGTAAAAGATTTCCTTTAGTGCTGGAGATGCTAATGAATCTGAAGTTGTACCTGACAAGTCACATTAGTTGGTATTACCAAAAGAAATCGGTACCTGACATGAACAATTGTTATGGTCAGAGGATTTTCAAAGCCAGCTAGTTTGACAAGATGACAAGTACAAAATCTTTTCTCAAATTCAATGCAAACAGATTAAGTAAACAACAAAATGTAAGTATAATTTATCATTTGTTATCATTTATTCCATGCCACACCAGCAAAACACAAAATAATAATTACATAATTCATTATATTGTGTTTTAAAACTTTCCCAATGTAACTGAACCATGCTGTCTTGAAATATTGTACTATTTATGTACATTTAAAAAAAGAATAAAAAAGTAAATTCTGGCTATGACTGAAAGTTATCAGAAGACATAGTGAATTGCAGCTTGCTGAAAGTACAGAGTATCCATGCTGACCGTGTCCACCACCAAAAGTGTGTCCAATCGGCACGTGGAGAACTGGACCAAGGGGTGATGAAAGAAGGTCTGGTCTATTGAATCATGGTTTCTTTTACATCTTATGTACAGCCAGGAACATGTACAATGCTTACCTGGGGAACAGCCTGCTCTGGGATGCACTATGGGAACAAGGTGACGGAGCTAACGGAGGCAGTGTGATGTTCTGAGCAATGTCCTGCTGGGAAACTTTTAGTACTGGCATTCTTGTGGATGTTACTTTAAAACATAGCACCCACTTAAATAGCTGTAGACCAAGTACACTCTTTGAGGGCAGTGGTATTCCCTAATGTCAGTAGCCTTTTTCACCAGGATACAGAGTCCTGCCACACTGCAAAAATTGTTCAGGTAGATGGTTTGGGGAACATAACAGTGACTTCAAGGTGTTGGGTTAGCCTTCAAATTCCCCAGCTCTTGATCCGATCTGTAAAAAAACACCTGTAAGATGTGCTGGGCAAACAAGTCCAATCCACTGAGGCCCCACCTTACAACTTAATGGTCTTTAAAGATCTACTGCTAATGTCTTGGTGCCAGATACCACAGCACACTTCCAAATGTCTAGTGGACTCCAGCCCCTGACAGATCAGTTATTTTGTTTTGGTGGCACATGAAAGGATCACACACACACACGCACAAATAAAATGGGAACGTCACAGTTACAAAAGATGAACCATTAAACAATGATAAGGTGGAATTAGGAGAACGTGGCATGGTTTGGGGATGTTCTCTGCAGCAGGAGTTGGGCCTTTTCTACAGGTACATGGCAGGGTGAAGGCAAATATTTATCAGAACCTCCTTCAGCAACATGCAGTTCCTTTCCTGTGAGCATCTTCCAACCAGCCTTCAATTTCAGGCAAGACAATACCTCCTGTCATACTGCAAAACAGATAAAGCAGTTTCTTGAAGCTAAGAACATTAAAAATGATGAAATTTCCAGTCTAGAGTCCTGATCTAAATGAAATGAATATCTCTGAAAAATCTTTGGGAACAAAGTTACCGAACTGTGGAAAAGACTGGGATTAGAGTGGATGAAGATCACACCAGAGTAGCATAAGGAACCTTTGACGTTTAGCCGCAGATGTGCTGAAGCTACTGAAGCCTTTCAAAGCAAGTGCCTCTACGCTTCCTACTGTAACCCTCAAAGACTTTTGTTGTCATCTTTCCATAATGTTCTCTAGTTTTGATCAGTGTGTCTCCATAAAATAAAGGTTTGTGTTGAAGTGCTTTTGATCTTCCACTGTACATGACATGGTCGTGAATGTTCCAGCACAGTTGTTTCTTTCCATTGGTCAGTAATTGTTTACCTACCACGTGCATCTCTATTGTAAACGTAGACGTTATTGATCATTTGGTCGTTTTAAAGATGCCCTGACACACGTATTTCATTACTTTTGTGGTAATGTCTGAAGTTTACCATGGACTCTGTAATATTTATTTGTGGAACAAGTGCCTTGATTACCTTGTTTCAAGCCATTCTAGTGTGGTATAGAAAGCCTGCAGGAAGACTCAGCTCGATTTGCGCCAGTTCTCATGAATATTCAAATGAGCTCTGCTGCTTGGCTCCGATTGGCTAACCGCTAGGATATGAGAGCAAGACTATTCATTCACACAGCGCAATAAGTAGCCTAGGCTAGAGGAAATTTGTTTACAATCACCTTGAATTGCGGCAGAATGGCTTCTTCACAAGCCCGTTGACGTTCAGCCATCCTTGCTGTTTAGTAAACTCACTGAGCTACACGAATTCTGTGGGCGAGGTCTCAAGTGGGAGAGCTCATGAATAGTAATGAGCTCAATCATTACTACGTCACACTGACCAGCTTTTCCAACTGTCCTGATTTCTCCCCTTATTTCTTTTAAGTGGCTAGAACTGACCGGGGAGGTAACAGTTCGTTTTCACATTCACGACACAACACAAACACATATGGACCTAACACATATCAAAAAAATACAAGTAAAAACGGTTTTGTGTGGAAGGGCACCTTTAATATCTACGTTTTAGCTCTTTACATAACGGCTACGGATGAGGAAGCACGTGTCAGAAGTTTAGCCAATCGGACAGCAGTCACGTGCGCTACGATATTTGAACGTTGTTGTGTAGCCAATAGCGTTGTGTTTGTGAGACAGTTTGAAACACGTCCACAAAGGAAGTATAGTTAGAGAGCTAAAAGTTGGCTAACTGGTTCGTTAGGACGGTAAAAAAAAGTATATTTAATGTTGTTTATATAGAAGACGGTTCTAATTCGTATTATGTTTCGAATACTGAATGGGGAACGTTAAATGGCTGGGTGGCTAGTTAGCTAACAGAAAGCGTTCCGAGTTGTTCGTGCTGTATGTAGCCGTTAGCTTCGTTATGTTTATGCGCCGAAAGACGAATATATTTTGCTGTATCGACTGATAAAGAGTTGCTGGTTTTGTTTAACTGTCCTCTGCACTATGGGGTTGGTGTTAGCTTAAAGGCTAAACACCCAAACTAGTCAAATAGCTGCTAGAAGCATTTATACTGAGGCGTGTCTTGAGTTCCTTGTTTGCTAAATAGCGTTCTTGGACATTTACCTTCGATACAAACGCTAAGTGGGTGAGTTGGGTGTAAATAAGAGGTATGAAGACCGCAGAGAGAAATGTGGTGCGTTTGGCAGTTGTGCAGCACCTTCGTAAAACCTACGGCATCAAGACGAAGAACTGGAACAAATGCAAAAGCAGCAAGAACCAACCAGGCAACGCGGTGAGGAAACAGTTTGAAACAGTTTGTCCAAAACATCAGCTCTATAACATGCTGTACTGTTTTAACTTAATGTTTGTTTCATCTCTAAAGCAGGTTTCTGGGGTTTGCAAAAGGTCATCACTCGCACTATATGGTTTTAATTTTTTTAAGCAAGTATAGAAATAGAGACTGTAGTGATCCGGTTTTGTGAGAACAGGTTTATTATGCTAGTGTAAACAGTATAGGAGACTAATTCGGGTTGCTTATGAACGCAAAACTCCTGCTTCATGTCTTAGATTACTTGTGAATAGTATACATTAGTACCACATGGTCTCTGTCCTTTTGCTTGTAAAGTTTTGTCGGCTTATACTTTGTGGTTGCAGCCTCATGAACATCGTGTAATTGTAATGTGGTTCTTTTTTAAGTGTGGAATAGACTAAAGAACCACTTGTTTTTAACCCAGTGCACAGTGTAATAAGCCATAGTCAGATGTTCTTACTTGCGAACTGTTTTACTGAAGTGTGAGTTTGTTCACGTTTGCTCAGAAATTTTATTCGTCACACAGCGATGCATTCGAGACCTGGCTGTAACGTGCACTTGGTGATCTGATAATAGAAACAGTGCTGAATACATTTTTGAAAGCAGTTTTTGTGTGTCTTGGAGGTGTGTTGTGATCCCATCACTCAAAAACACTTTCAATAGTGGCCACATCAGGCTACACTCACAGATAAAACATCGCACTGCAACAGAATGACCAGAGACCATTCTTTTTCAGTGAGAACCATGAGCAATGAGACACATGAATTCTGGCATCATGCAACAAAGTTGAGAAAAGTTGAACTTTATGTAACCATGGAGAGACTTCCAATAGGACTGAAGATGGTGCTTTTCCTTTATCTTGTATGATAGGATACATATATACACTGGTGAATATATATATATTGAATCTTCCTCCTAATATTTTGTTTTAGCATCAAGAAATGGTAAATGACCGAGATTTAGCTGAATCCGTGAATACTTCAAGCACCCTTCGTTCCGCATTACTGGTACACACACACAGGACTCTGTGGGGTTTTATGGTTTAAACAGCAAAGTGAATGAAGTAATAGAATTGGGTGGTTACGCAACTTTAAAACGTTGTTTTTCAAGTGAACACTGAAGGACCTTTTTGCATGTTTTCCCCTCTACACTAATTCACTTGGCAGACCTGCGATATCTGTTCAGTTAAACTGTAAACAGTGTTCTTGCCCCCAAGCTATGGAATGTCTCTCATTAACAGCCACCTTTTAACATTTTTTCAGGCTTGTAGTAATGAGAATCAGAAGTATTGGAGGTGCTTCATTAAAAATGTGTAACCTGATGAAAATAAATTAGAACTGCACGTCTAAGATTATTTTCACTAAACTGAGGGCATGCTAAATTGTTGATTTTTCCCCAGACGAAGGTCTTTGGTGTGGCTTTAGAAAGTCTACCACATTGTCATGTGCTAGACTACGGAGATATACCCTGGTAAGATGGTTTATTATCTCTTAAATGGTTGTGCTTTAAGTTTAATATTGTGTGTTTTCAGGCATGAAAATACACCCTAGAAATTTTTACCCCAGAAAAGCATTTTGCATTTTATTTCTTAAAATCAGTGTCTGGGTGAGACTTGGATTGCTGTTTGTAGTAAGAGTATCACATGCAAAAATAGTAGCGTTTCATCCAGCGCTCTAACATCTGCCTCCTCCTTTAGCTTCCTTGTGGATGCCTGTACATGCCTTCTGGGGCATTTGGAAACAGAGGGCCTGTTTAGAAAATCAGGTTCTATTGTTCGAGGGAAGGCGCTGAGGGTGAGTGACCTGTCTTGACTTCTTGGACTTTCGGTTGAGAATTCCTGACTGGGAGATTGTGTTAAACAGTGACTACATTGTTCTGACTCTGTAGGTGAAGTTGGATCAGGCAGAAGAGTGCCTGTCCACTGCGCTGCCCTTAGACGTAGCCGGACTCCTGAAGCAGTTCTTGAGGGAGCTGCCTGAGCCTCTTTTAGCCACAGACCTACAGAGCAGTTTTCTAAAAGCCCAGGAGCTGCCCACTTCAGGCGAGAGGACATCAGCAACCATCCTGCTATCTTGTGTGTTGACTCATGAGAATTTAAACACACTGCGCTACTTCTGCAGCTTCCTGAAAAGGGTTTCTCAAAGGTGAGCTGAATACGTCTGCATGACTTCATCACTCATCGTTAGTCATTTGTGTTTTGTTAATCACTAATTTTTACCATCAATTTATATTGTAAAGATGTTATGATGGGACTTTATTCTGTTACAATAAAGGTGTGTAGTGTTTAAGTTTTTGCTGTTTGAAATGTTCGCTGTTTAAAAATCCCATGATCCACTGCAAATGCCAGGGAGCATTGATGCTCATTATGCTGCCTTACTGGGAATGAAGTCGTAACTGTTCGTTTAGTTTTTCAATTCTGATGACTTGCCTTTCTTAAATTTCATACATTTCCAGTATTTAGCAGATGTCCTTATCCAGAGCGACTTACATTTTTATCGCATTTCATACTACTGAGCAATTGAGGGTTAATGGCCTTGCTCTGGCGGACCTGGGAATCAAACTCACAACCTTCCGATTGGTAGTCCAACATCTTAAGCACTAGACTACCACATAAACACTTAAGTGTTTAATGGTTTAAACGCTTCTGCTTGAAGTACCATGAGTGTTTAGTGAGCCATGGTTCTAAAAACTGCCCCAACTCATGTACATGATATACTGATTCACCAGCTAGGGAGCTATGCAAGATGTACACAGGGCTCATGTATGTTGTTGCATGAAATTGGGGCAGTAGTTATTTTATAGATTGGCCCAATTGATGCTTATCTAGGAAAGATTTTAAAAACCATTATATCCCTGATTATTATCACATAATTCCATACGAAGGTTGAAACACCTTTTATTTGCAGTTTATTTTTTTTTTATGTTTAAATTCAATGAAACAAAAATGTACAATGACAATTCCATTTAACAATTTACATGACTGTGGTATGTTTAGAGAATCAAGACTCCAATCAGACTCCTCTTTGTTTCAGATCTGCTGAAAACAAGATGGACAGTAGCAATCTTTCTGTCATTTTCGCCCCGAACCTCTTTCACTGTGCGGATGGAACAGATAAAGTAAACACCAGCACAGAGAAGAGACTAAAGCTTCAAGCTGCTGTTGTGCAGTGCCTCATTGATAACGCTCAGGATCTAGGTATTTAATTCAATACTGCTGATTAAAATGAAGGTGTCAGTCACTCTTTAGCAGAAAGAATGTACCATTTTAATTTCTTCAGTATTAAATCGATAGTTCAGTATTGTATATTAAGTTTGCTTGTGTTCTGAAGGAGTCGCTGCTCTTTTCAGGTGTCGTACCCGAGTTCCTCATGGCCAGAGTTCCAGCCATGCTAGGTTGTGAACCCGGAGTGGTTTCCCCTTCTGAGGCTACCGAGGAGGGAAACACACCCTCGGGTGTGAAGAGGTGCAGGCGCAGTTTAGGAGGTAAGAGCGTGACGTTTAAATGGTCAGTCGGCTTACTTCCACTAACCCCTCTGTTTGAATAGAAGCTACTGGTTATGAGTTTGAAAAGTGACCTACAATGAAACGGAGGCCTTTCTAAACAAAGTGTTTTAATACCTAGGCCTTCACAGATGAGTGGTTTTGTCTTGCTTTCCAGATATGGTAAATGGAGCTCTGACTAGGTTAAAAAGTAATAGAACTCCGTCAAACACACCTCAGCCTGATGGAATAGGTGGGTATGCTTAGGGAAGGCTTGGCTGCATGTCTGTTGAAAGCATGAAAATTCTGATACTCTATTAGCTAAGCTGCAATAGATGTGTTCAGGGCAAATGTTTCTCAAACTAGTACTTAGAGTCCCTACTGCACCAAGGATTTAACAAATTTAGCAAAGCATGTTTTGTAATGAACAGAATTTATCATGGTTCAACAAATGTATAAACAAGCACAGCTTCTGTAGCAGATCCTCTGCTGTGACCTGTCCAATCTCTTGCATTTGTATAAAGAATTACACAAATAGTTTGTTAATCTTTCCTGCTTCAAGTCCAAATCTGATCTCATCTGATCAGAGTGGTGATGTGAAACAGCAGGACAGAACAAAAGAGCTGTTTCTAATTTTATCCTTTATTTGTAGCCATGGCCTTAGGGTTCAGCATGAAAGTATTACAATTAAGTATTAAGCATTACTGCTCTCCTAGGGAATTTCCTAGAAAAGAATTTTATGAAATGGATGTCAGATAAAGTTGTACTAGACTAATTATGTTCTTTCCCAGTTTTTAATACACAGAAATGAGCAGCGTTGCGTCATTCAGCTCCCTTTGGAGTGGTTGTGCTGCTTGTGGCTCTGAGGAATAGGCTGAGAAACAATGATATGGATGTCGTAAAATGTTTCTTATAATCTGCTTGCTGATGCTCTTTAATGCAAAACAGAATAAAAAAAATGTTTGGAAATTTAGTTTGGAAGCTTTTCGGTCTTTGTTCGTGGTGCAAACATGCTTTCCCAGCTACAGAAAATAAAAGGCTAGTTCTTGGGTTGCTTGCTTGGTCTTGTTTATGAGGTCTTAATGATTGGCATGAGTACCATCTTTTATTTAATGAAGAATATCAATTACCAATAATATCCTTCAAATGCTTGTTGAGATGATTTTGTTTAGTTTGAATGTGCCTTGCTTATTCTTTTGACTTTTCTTTTGCTGTATGATTTTCCAAATATTTGAAATCCTTTTCTTTAAGTTTTGTGTTCAGTTTATCCAGTGCGTTTCTAACACTCACTATGTTTTGCGTTTCTCAATTACAATTCCATTACACATGCTGCTAGTATAGTGGGAGACAAAGTAAGAGTAATAAAAAAAAAACATCTCATACAGTATATGTGCATCAGGGCGTGTGAGCGGAGCCGTTTTTACACCTCACTAAATATTCTGCTCTGTGCCCAAGCAAGCCCAAGCAAACCTTCCTCAAACAAACTTCCCTCAATTCCCACTCCATCATGAATGTTCTCTGTAGTATACTTTTTCCTGTTTAACACATGAAATAATGCCTCAATTACATTAGTAGAGTTAATAATCGGGATTTGCTGTTTTGAGAGAGGTCAAAATAAGCATCACAAACTGCATTCTAATTTGTGTGTGTGTTGCTGAGTGGTTTGAACAAACAGCAGGATCTTAAGGTGCTCTCCAGTCCCGAGGTTTATCAGCACGCTGCTCCGCTCCACTCACAAGCTCTCGTGGCTTGTATTAATGGTTGATGAATAGTCAATCATCTGTGTACAGTTTTATTTCTAAACCAAAATAACCTTGAGATTGCTTAGACCAGTCGTTTTCTTTTCTGACGTGCACCGCCATAGTAGTGTTGTGTGTCTGAGAAGAGACAAACATGTGCCATGGGTGAAGTGTTTGAGAAATGCTGACCTGCATAGTAGCTGCTTAGGCAAACCTGCTTCTACTCATGTTCTCATTTAAGCTACCTTTTAAAATTAAATACTAAATTATCTTATCTGACTTCAATCTTAATTTTCTAGTCATTTCCACTGGTACCCCTGTTGTTGGAACCCCTAAGCGCAAACTGCCTCTAGAGTCAGGACACGGTTATGGATTCTCCAACAAGAAGCGCAAGTCTATCAAGAACCTCGGCCTAGAGCTTCTGCCAAATTCCTTTTTTGGAGGAATCTCCACACCTGGATCAGGTACACATTATTTAACCGAGCTTCTTTTAATGACTCCTTACAGACCTTGAAGTATGAAGTAGGACTGACGGCACACTGAAAGTTTCCATAATAGTTCTTGTGCAGTGGTTAGTAATGGACTTTTCTCAGAAATCAGAACTCTAGTATTAGTGTCATCATATTGAAATTGTATTATCCTCAGTCTATCTTTTCATTGTTGTATTAAAAGTAGACCCAATGTTTAACATGAACATATTACATATACATTGTTGGTTCTGTCAGTCCACAGTGCCTCAGGAACCCTGGATTCATGTAACTCGCCCTCATTTGGTAAAATTAGCCGCCTGACTGCCAGCTCAGCAAGAAGAAAGAGCAAAAGACTGAACCACAGAAACATTAACAGGTAGGTTATA
This sequence comes from Tachysurus vachellii, assembly GCF_030014155.1. Taxonomy (NCBI): domain Eukaryota; kingdom Metazoa; phylum Chordata; class Actinopteri; order Siluriformes; family Bagridae; genus Tachysurus; species Tachysurus vachellii. Next base: position 21,105,362 of record NC_083469.1, read on the forward strand.
TCACTATCGTCTGAATGAAAACGGAAATAAATGTACAGTTCTGGTTACAGAGAAGTCCGTTCAAGTCAGCAAGTTTCATAAGTTTTGGTTATTTTGTACTTTTCGTGTAGGATTAGAGTCCCTTTGGGACATTATTCCCTTTTGGGGAGTATTCCTTTGAGTAAAGGAGCTCATCGTTCATGTTAGTGCTCATTTTTTGGGTTTTATTTTTTTTCCTGAAAAGAAAATCACAGATAAACTGATCTATACTGACATCCTTGGACAGCTCTATGGTCTTGGCTATGGAGGAGAGTTTGGAATCTGATTGATCAATTGCTTCTGTGTACAAGTGTCTCTTATAGCAGTAATGAGCTGAGATTAGGAGCACTCCCTTTAAGAGAGGAACCTGTATAAAAGACACCTGGGAGCCAGAAATCTTGGGGATTAATAGAGGAACAAATAATTATTTCATCATTAAAATTCAAATCTAGTTATAACTTTTTTGAAATGCGTTTTGCTGGATTATATTTTATTATTCAGTCTCTCACTGAATAACAACTCTCTTTTGCACAGTTCCCTTTGACAAAAAACTGTTGTAGAAAGCACTTTATTTACATTTACATTATTTACTGTCCAGTGTCACCCAAATGAGGATGAGGTTCCCTTCAGATTCTGGTTCCTCTCAAGGTTTCTAATGTACTGAAGGATCTGTTTTCTAAATCAGGACATCCCACTCTCCCCATACTTTGCTGACTTGGAGATGATTTGGGATCAGTATTAAAGGAAAATGGCGGTTCTTACAGTGATAACCATTGCCAAGAAAAGCACACTAACACAACTGGAATTCAAAGAACATGAATATCACAGATTGAGGTGGAGAGTTTATCCGTGGTTGTGTATTTGATTTAATTTCTCCCCCAATCATACATGAAATAAAACTAAGAAGAAAAAAAACATAAAGCTACCAAATTCTAACCCAAATTTGGATACCACTAAGTACATTAAAGGGAATATACTTCAGTAGCGTATATTATACTCTCCACAGACCTTCTCAAACATAGCTAAATCAAACGCATGCAACTTTTACAGAAACCAAAATACACTTTAATTAACTCCCATTTGGACGGACAGTCCACTCCACCCGCTGTCCTGATATCATGTCCGTGTCACAGCCACTGTCTTGTCTGTTGTTTTGTTTCTTCTACTGTCCCAGACTTACCCTTAAATACGTGCAACACATCTACAAAATGTAATCAATAAATTAAATTTTAATGGTTACCCCACAGAGGGGTGGTGGTGGCAGTGAAAAGAAAACAGCTTTCTATGATTGCCATCTACAACGTTAGCCATTAACGTTTGGTTGTTTTAAATGGCATTGCATTCGTAAATGTCAGGTTTTAAGAACATTTGCATGTTAGCAGCTTATTCTCATAATTTTATAGTAAAGTGGTTTGTCTGCTGGATGGTTTATAGTACCAAGAATTGCCTAGAAGTTGTAAAGATAATGTTATTCATAAAATATTTTATAACCATCATTAATTTGGAAAATGACTACTACAATGTACCATACACAGTGTTATATAGATAATACAATACACTGAGTGTTCCCTGAGCAGTATGTTGAGGCACACTAAGAATTGAACGTTAATTGCTCCCCCTTGTGGATATATTTTGTAGCTCACATTGTCAAACTTAATCAAGCTGAAGGTGCATATTTATAAATACAAAAAAAAACCAAATCTGACAAATTTGAACTCTGATCTAAGTCGTTTGCACACTGTTGGTCACTTGAACTGTTTGCCGTTTACTAACTAACTTACTTACTTTTCAGAGTCGAATCAGGAAAGTCGGGCTGCTTTTCTCCAAGAACGGCCAAAAAAGAGAGCACGAGAAAGTCCTTGCGTCTCCGCTTCAGCCTCGGGAAAACCAACAGAGATTGTGTAAGTCCATCATCTCTGTCTGCCTCCTCAAGAAACTGCACAATTCAACTTTAATCAACCTCCTCAATCTCCTTGTTCGTCATTGTTACATAGATTTGCATGTTTTTTTTAATGTGCATGTAGAATGTTGCATGTTAGAATGCAGATCATTTACTAGCAATTAATAGATTAGATTTGAAGGCTGTAATACAATCATTAGTATTATACAGTTTAGGATGTTTGTGACCCTTGTGTCTGTCACTTTCTTTGATTTTACATTTGCCATTCAGTTACTGTTAACATTTATTTTCCTTTTTGGCAATAAGTGGAGGGTCTAAACTGTTTATGAGCCAGAATCAGTCAGTGGTAGAGAAAACAGTTGGATAATAATCAGTCATTGGATTCAGTATTTGGAAATCTGCAATCCTGAATTTACTTCCAACACTATTATCATCCAGCTTTACGTATAAATGTGTACTTTTCACAGTCGACAATACAGTTTAGTCTGTTTTATAAGTGAACAAACTTTATCCTCTGTTGTGACGTGTGGAAACATGGAAACACAACAAATTGAGCAGTAGCACCTGTTTAAATGACAGGAGTAAAAATAATGCACAGCACTTAACATTCACACGAAAATTATTACTGGAAGTGGAATTAAGACACGTTGGGAAGGACGGATTTTTTATTTTTTTAATCGTCAGGTGTTTTAATTTGTATTATTAACGTCTGGACTTGGTAAAAAATGAACAAGTGTTTTTTGTTTATTTTAACGGTATGTGATGTGTTTGTCACTTGTATCTACATGTTTTCTGTGTGACGGTGCCCAACTTTGCACATTTATATTATATTAAGAGAAGAGACGATGTTTTTAGTGCTGTCTAATCTATAAATGTAACGGCTTAAAATAAAATGTATATTAAGAATAAAAGACACTAATGTTTAACCTTTTAGCTGCTTAATACAAAGCTTTTTAAATGAAAGCTTTACTGACACATGGCCTGGTTTGGGTTTCTCTTTATTCCTGATGCATTATACTGAAATGTCTATATGCACCAAAAATAAAATCTATATATTAATACTTGCACTCATTGGCCACTTGATCATTAATTGATTTTTATTTATTTTTTATTTTTTTATTTTTTTTATTTCTGATGTCTTAGTTTTTTGTCACATACTTCACAGCGCTTGAAAGAGCAGACACATTAGCCTTCTATATATCGAGGATTTAAAAAGAAAGTGCCTTTATTATTTCAACAGAGTGTCATTTCAAATTCTCTACCGGTGCCAAAGGGGTCAGAGGTCATTGGCTGGCGCCTAGCGACACAAGAGAGCGTCACCAGTTTTCACTTCAAAGATGCTGCATTTAGTCCGGCTGTACTGACAAACAGTACTTCACAAGGTCAGTCTTTATGTACGTTTTTACTATATTTTACTACACTCTGTAAGCTCTTGTCTGTTTGTCCTACTTGTAGAGTTCCTGTAATAGCTGAAGCGACAGAGGACACGCCAAATTTCTTAGGGACCTCTTGGCTTATTAGTAACCTGCTTCAACCCTCCAAATCTGAGCATGTGGCAGACACCTTTTACATTAGCAATTTCTTGCCATTTGAACTCATGCAAACCAGGCTGCGTGAAGCTAAAACTGCCCCAACCCCCACAATTTGGTTGAAGACGGGTATAAGTAATAAAGATGCAGACATTTAGTGCCAATTTTATGAACTATAGTTACATCATGTCCTCAAGTTCTATTTAAATTACTGACCTTGTTCATCAAAGTCGTGTAGAAATGAACGTTGACCTAATAGCATACATCATGAACCTGTCCCTGATTCATAAAAACCTTGTGCAGCATCAGAACGACAGCTGATACAAGTGTGAACCTATAAATGCAGAGCATTTAACAGATTACAGTTAACCCAGATCTAAGGAAAGAAGTAAACAGAGCGGAAAGCTTGTTGGTTTGCTTAACAAAAGTCTATTCTGTTTCCTTTCCTTAAAATGGTGAGTAACAAAGGAGGTCAAATAGAAATAACCATTTAACAGTTTTAATGGAGAAATGGGTGGTACAGGAAATCAGATCCTAATATTTTACTGAAATTAATGCTGAATGTAGACAGCTATGTGCGTTTGCCAGTTTTGTGTGAGTGTGCATGGTTGATATATGGTAGAAAGTTTAATCCATGTTAGCCTGCTAGTTATGGCTAGATTTGTTTGTTTCCAAACTTGATTTGAAATCTAGCCCAGTTAACTAAAGTAATGGTTAATTAAAAGCTTTATAAGTTTAGAGCCACTTTTCCATTCTGAATTAATTAACAAAACACTAAGAAGCAGACCGTCAAAACAAATAAAGTTAAAGTTGCATCGAGCATGTTCAATATGAATTTATATAACACAAACTTTGAGGATGCCCTGCATCACTTTCACCTAACAGATGTTTACATATAATCCACAAGACAAAATAACACCTGAGATTGGGAACACTTGATTCTTCCTACTGTGTGTTCTGACCTGGATGAGTCTGAGTTTGTCCTGAGTAGTTAAACTGCAGAGAAATCCTGCACATTTTTAGCTTTTCCTGCATATTTTGCATATTTGACTTCCTTCCGAAAAAGGCTATATGGTGTAGAGATTGAACTTTTCACACCAGGGACAGCTGAGGGATTAGTTCACTATTACAAAAGGTGCAACACATTCTCTGATGATCAAGAAGGCAACACAATACATTAAGAACAAGACAATCTGTGTAAGTATTTCTTTTATGCCAGGCATCAATAGTTATTTCTTTTCTTATGAGGCTTCTGTAGAGGCTTCAAAAGTGGTCTCTTATTTGGTTCTTAATGTGGTGTGTTGTCTTGAGAATCACTGATGTTTTTGTGAAACTTTCTTATCTGTATGTTGGTTGTCTGGTTTGAACAGATATACATTATACATACTGTTGCCAAATCTGTTTCACAGGAACCAAATACATCAGTAAATCCGAAGACAACCTGCTGACCCCTCGGGAGGCGAAAGAGCCCGGGACTTCCTGGAGTAGGGAGACTCTAAATGAAGTCACAGAACACTCTTTCTCTGACACACCAATGAAAGCATACCTCAGCTACCGCTCAGAGCCAACTATCGTCATCAGCAAACCAGCTGTAGTCAACACCATTTCGAGTCTCTGCTGTGCTACTAGCCCCGAGAGCTCAGCTAGCTCTGGGTCTTTTCAAGAGGAAGGCTCTCAGGCAGCTCCTAAAGTTCTGCAGGTCACATCTGACAGTAAGAGTCCTACTAATGACAGAGAGGAACCCATAGACAAAATAGAGGAACCTTCATGTGCAAAAGAGATCCCTTCTTCTTCATATTCCTCTCTAATTTTACAAAATGCAAGTGAACTAAAGAAAAATGTTAAAACACCACAAAAAGATTTGAAGGACGATGATCATAATACTTTTGGACAAACCGAGTTTGTTCCCTTGTCTCCTCTGCATATAGACAGTACTTTGTTTGAAGCTGCAGAGAGTTCGGATTTGGTCAAAGATACCGACAAGGCCTCTGTGAGTGCTGACAATGAGAACAGTTTAGATCTATTTAGAGACTGCTCAGCACCTTCTGCAAACTGTAGCCAACTGATTGATGCCCTAGACATCCAAAGCCCTGTGGCCTTCAGGCTCAACAGCTCAATCACAGTTCAGTCTACACCGTATTCAGGAAAAGAGCAAACGGAGGAACTCGATACCCTACAGTCTGTGAAGAAGTCCCTGAAAGAGCAACTGTTGTTGGAAATGCCTTGGAAGTCTTCAAATCAGCATGGAGCCACACTTGGTCCCAAGGAACCATGTCCAGTGAGAGTTGCTGACCATGTCCAGCGTTTCAACATGCTGACCATCAATTCGCCCAAAGTCAAAGCCCGAGCACCTTTGAAGTTCCAGCGAACGCCTGTACAGCAGTCAGTCCTGAGGTTCAACTCTCTGAACCAGAGGAAAGGAGCCAGGTCTGGGTGGTGTGCTACAAGTCAAAGTTCCACCATGACTAAAGCATGTAGTTTAGAAAGTGGCCAGTTCAGTAGAGCTCATCAGCATCCTCAACACAGTGAGATCTTCAGCTCTCCTCCTGACGATGCTGAAGTTTCTACAAATCCAAATCTACCAGCGTCACCACAAAAGCCTGCAAGCAGTAGGCATAGTGCTTTGGGAGATTTAACCAATACAGTAGCACCCAAGGCCACTGTATTATCATCAGTTCCTAAGTGTGCCATATCTGAAGCAGCCAAGGCTGTCCTGAAACAAGAAGCTAGGAACCGAGCATATAGAGGTTCACCCAAAAAACCCCTTGCAAACGGCATGCTTCTATCCTCTATGAAGCCTATAGACCTATGAAATGCCCATTTCAGCTTATAGCTTTGCAATTTCTTCATTTTGTTTTCAGGGCTATTTAATTACTTTACTTTGCTTTTGAGCTTTTTTGGTTTAGCTTTGTTACTATATATTCTGTCCAGCTATAATACGAGTTAATTTATGAGCCAGAAAAATGTGAAAATTCAAGTGAACACCTACTATATGGCTTTTTTTTTTTTTTTTTTTGTACAGTGCAGCAGAAAGACCATTTCTTTTGCATTATAATACTTTCACTCTGCTATTTGGGGTTATCTCGACCCAATGTTGAACATCATTCTGGACTTTTATTAATATTAATTTAACAGAGGCTAGATCGAGAGAGTGTGATGTAATGTCAAAGGGCTTTAAGGGACACATTGTTAAAAAAAAAAATCAATACAAGTTTATCTCCTGTTGCTAAAGCAAGTGAAATATTGAATATAATGATTGAAAGTGTAAAGCGAAAGGATTTACCTTGGATTTGCTGTCTGTTCTTTACGTAAGTGTGCATGTCTGTTTGACCTGGATGCAAGGATTTTAGATGGCAGTCTTGTTTGCGTTTTAATTTATTTCCTTTTTCTATTCCAAAGGTAATGTTTAAAGTCTTAAGCAGTGATGAGTGGTGGGGAAAAAAAGGTTTGTCAATAGTGTGAAGGTTTTGTATGTATGGAACAGTATTACAGTTTCCTTTTATAACAAATTTCAAAAATATCAAAACTGTTGTTAATCTGTATTGTATAATGCTTATGTCATGGAACTTTTTCTGAGCATAAAATTATAATTACAAACCCATGCTGGATTTCATCGAAGTTCCTTTGCTTACCACAGTATGGCGCTCTACGATTTAGAAGTTCCTCTACTGGGACATCTTAGAAAAATGCCAGTCTGTGCTTAATTAAAACCAAAGTATGCTTATTTTACATAAAGGGCTCATGCTAAATGTCACAAAGGGGATTAGAGAATAACATTAAGACCAAAGCACAATGTTCTCTGAAAGACTTAAGACAAAAAAAAAAAGATTCATTCTTTTAGTCCTTAATCCTAAATACACAATGTTGCTTCTTCAATGTTTTTATAGCTTGGTGAAGAACTAATCTTAAGTATACTAAAGTATGAGACGTGCTTTACAGACGACTGAGGGTTGATTCGTCAGCTATTCTAATTAGTTCTATACCACCGTGATGTTGAATTCACTATAACTGCAGCTAGCTGTAATTCAGATCGCAGGTTTCTATTCATTTGCTCTTACTTATATGTAGTTCCTGTAGTAACAAACATAAACCTATGGAAAAAATGATTGGAATTAAATGTCATTAATTAACAAAAGAATAATGTATAATCATTGATATGGAAAAGCTTTTGGTGAGAAGATGTTTATTCAGTTTTTTGTAGAAGGCATTAGCCTTTGTTGCAGTCATCTTTCTGCCACAGGAGAGTTTTTGGGTCAGGGGACCTTTGTGTGTGTGTGTTTTTTTTTTTTTTTTTTTTTTTTAAAATGTATTTATTTATTTTACTTCCTTCTCTCTTTTCTTTATATTAACTTCAAAAGCCTGGTGGGAGAAACTCTAGGTAACTGGAATGATCCTGTCTCCGGGATGTTCCACAGCATTAAATGTAGTAGTTAAACATGAATAAATTAAAAGCATTAGTAAATTAAAGATGTTAATTGTTGGCAGATTGTTGTGGTATACAGTGGAATAATCACTGCCGTGTGCTCTCTCTCTCTCTCTCTCTCTCTCTCATTTTCTGCCGCTTATCCGAACTACTTCGGGTCACGGGGAGCCTGTGCCTATCTCAGGCGTCATCGGGCATCAAGGATACAGGATACACCCTGGACGGAGTGCCAACCCATCACAGGGCACACACACACTCTCATTCACTCACACAATCACACACTACGGACAATTTTCCAGAGATGCCAATCAACCTACCATGCATGTCTTTGGACCGTTGGAGGAAACCGGAGTACCCGGAGGAAACCCCCGAGGAACGGGGAGAACATGCAAACTCCACAAACACAAGGTGGAGGCGGGAATCGAACCCCCAACCCTGGAGGTGTGAGGCGAACGTGCTAACCACTAAGCCACCGTGCACCCACTGCCGTGTGCTGTTTTATGAAAGTCTGCAAAATCACCAGCCTGCAACAACAATTCTGTTCCATTTGCTTTTGTGTGTCTTTAGAATTTTTCTACTTCATGCAACAACTTCTAATTTACAAAGCGTCATGGCAATGCACTAATTATTACAATTTCTCTATGGGGTCATTTGGGTGGTTTTGAAGCATTTATTAGCTGCTTCTGTCTGGAAAAAAAATTGCCAACACTAACCATACATTCACCAAGTACTTTGTTAGGGACACTTCATATCCATGTGGTTATTATATCGGCCGATCGTGCAGATAGGGGACAAGAGCTTCAGTTCAACAGCAGAAAAATTGGAAATAAAAGTGAGTTCTCACACAACAGTCTCTAGAGTTTACACAAAATGGTGAAAAAAAAACACACACACACACAAAGCATCCCCCAAATCAGACCTTGAGGTGATGGATTCACTCCTGTCAGAATCTGTAGCAACCATGTGCACAGACACCCCAAAGTAGACAGCTGAAGACTGGAAAAAGACATTGGTTATATATATATATATTTTTTTTCTTCCTAATCTTTAGTCTGCATTGTTCTGCTGCAACACGATTGGCTAGTTAATAACACGAATGAGTAGGTGTATAGGTGTTCCTAATGAAGTGATCGGTTTGTGTATATCCAAAAAAAGAGCGAATAACATCATACATCATCCAGTAAGTTCGTATTTATCTGTGGCGCAATTCGTGAAGTTTGATCTCGTCTCATTTTCTTTTTAGAGCACATTAAAAAGACAGCTGGTTTCTGTCAAAGTGCTGCTTAATGAAATCAGTTTCCAGAAATGAAAAAAAAACAACAAAACGAGTAGATTTAGAAATGTGAATGAATGAAGAGCAGCAATTGCGTGATTTTTACGCACATACATGGAGGGTCAGGGGGAGAAGCTGGCTGAGGGTCCGAGTCTGGGGGCTGATTGACACTGGCCATGTTGGCCACATAGCTGTAGATCTGCAGGGTGATTTAAAACCACATCCGCCTGGGTGTAATGGAGCGTACTCAGGCCTGCCTTCAGCCCGTGCCTTATTAAAGGCATGTACATGTTGTAGCGCTCCGGATGGTTTCATTCCCATTAGAGGGGATTTGTACGCAGTTTGCGTCCGACGTGCCTGATAAATCTACAGCACGGAAACTTGGTGAAAAATAAAAAGACGGGTTGGATTTCTTCTAGATTTCATTTAATGATGTTCTATGTAATGTGTTTAATGTGAATGTTAATGGGAAGATAAGTTTGCCTTTATGACCCACAGGGTCACCAAATCCCGTTTAAAGCCAATTCTAATCTCTATCATTACTGGTTTAGTGCGTAATGAATGTATCATCTGTCTCAAAATCACTAAGTGTTTAAGCCGACATTGCTTATCTTAACTCACAAGGGGGGTGGAAACAGAAGACAAATGAAGCCATGCTCTGCAGGACAAGACTGATTAATAGTTAACATTAGATTTATTCTGCATTGTGCACTCTCAGATATAAAGAGAATCTTTTTCGTCCTGGGGTGGGACAATTAAGGCCACGTGTTTTTATCTTTTTGTGTGTATCTTTTACCTTTAGCTAGACTTTAGTTAGCTTGAGAGGCACATAAGAGGTCCTTAAGGTTCACCATATGTACATTTCCAGGATACAAATACAGAGATGTACTTCTGATGGCACCCTGCCGGTTACCCCTGAGTGGTTAAGATGTTGGGCTACTGATCAAAACATTACCAAGCTGCCAAGGGTGGGCACATGAGTAAGACTTTTAACCCTCAGCTTCTAAAGGTGTAAAATAATGGGATAAAGTTAAGTCTCTCTGGATAACGGTGTCCGTCGTATGCACCAGAAAAGTACTTTATGTCTGCGAGTGACATCTGCCATCAGGTTCTTTCTTTCTTTCTTTCTTTCTTTCTATCCATCCATCCATCCATCCATCCATCCATCCATCCACTCATCAGGGAATATATTAGGCTATACCTTTCACTGCACCAGTAATGAAACTGGATTTAGTCAGTTGTCCCTGTTACATTTGCTCCCTTTGGGACTTTGTGCTTCCTCAAACTTGCTGGATGGAGTTGGGTTTCTGTGAGATCAATGTCATCAATGTCTCCAGCCACAGACACACTCCTCTCCTCCTCTCCTCCTATCCTCTGCCTGCCTCAAGTGGCTTCGGGGAAGTGATAAAGGGGGTTAGTGTTAGATGGGGGCGGAAAGTTTGGCTTTTGCTCGCGTCGCGTCGCGTCTGGCCAATAATGTGCAGAGCGCAGCAGTGAACATCAGTTAAAAAGGAGACAGTCGGGCGCTGCTACGATTCCTATTAAACCCCCCGACAGTGTGTGTGTGCCTGAGTGTGTGTGGCATCGGTATGAGCTCTGTACACTCTCTCCGGCACATCTGATCATCTCTAATCCACATTCGGTACTGGATTTTCTCCAGAAAAAGGATTGATCACATCCACTGGACCACACCGTTTATCTCCTGACAAAACTGCACTGCTTAAGTCTCGGAGCTCTGACAGGTGAGCTTTTGCGCGCGCGCGCACACACACACACACACACACACACACACACACACACACACACACACACTAATCTATATCTAGTTTTTACCTTTTACGCAGTAATGTGAATGTAATGAACCTTTAAACATGATCCATATAAGATGTATAATGTTCTTAAGGACCAATCTTGTACCTTTCATTAAAGTTTTTAAGGTTTACCAGTTTAAATACATGCATACATTTTAAAATGATATACCTTATATACCTTGGCCTCTTTTTGCTATTTCGATCTTAAATCTAAACACATTTTTAAACAAGATTGAAACTTTTTTCCCCTTAAGAGCGCGCGTGCGTCACGAAGCAGGCCACTGTTAAATAAACCCTAAAACTCTGCAACTGGATCTCGGTACTTAAGAAGTACTAAAAATGCAACAATAAAAGAAAAATTTAAGTCCAGCCTGTTTCCGTGCAACTGAAGCAATGATACATTATACACTTTCATGGTCTCTCCAACTATAGTATTTTTTCTTTTGTCATCACTGCACAAAAGAAGGCTCCAGTACAAACTAGCCCAATTTACAAGTAGTTTGGTTATTTGCATTTTTATTTATTTTTTTTTGCACTAAAGTTTTAAAATGTAAAGTTAACTATGGGCTTAATGGGGACCAGGACTCCATACTCGATTTCCCAAACGATGGATGAACCCATGGCTTCCCAAACTTGTTTTTATAACCAGGAACCCCTTCTGATCCATTTGACGCACAACCCCATCACACTGTGTTCATATGTATCACAATTATAAGCTTAAATATTTCACATTATTAGTCACAGATCTTAGAAATCAGGTTATTTATTACTGTAGGTTTGTACAATATTTTAGGTGCACATGGAAATCGCCTTATTACTTGTTTCCTTTGTAATGTTGTGACCAGTTTCCACATATAAAATGATATAAACCTGCCTTCTTGTTTTTAGCTTGCAGTTAAATACAAAAAGACCTACATTTTTGGAAAAAGCTTTGGAAATGATGCATCCAGTTCATTCATCATTTTAAAATTATAAGTGGTTGCTAGGAATTCTCATCAACAGCAGGAGAACTGGATTTTAATCATTAGACATTCAGAAAAAAAGAGCACTGTAAAGTGCAAAGGTTTGGGATTTGTTTATATAAATCTTTTATTTGGAAATATATGCATCTATATATATAAAGTATATTTAAAACCCTTGAGAACTATGGACCAGGAATCTCCTAAGAACATGATATTTCTTGTATGACAGGAAGAACATGTTTAAATGTAGAGGATCATTGTTAAAATCCCTTCCAGAAAGCTTCTATCATAAAACATATAACTTGCTTTTTGTTTTTGTCTTTTTGCAGAATGAGCAGATTGGTGCAGTTCACGTGTGCTGTGCTTTTGCTGTTGGTTCTTGTATCCTGTGCAGCGGAAACCAGAGCCACTCAGGGCGCTATTCCTAATCCGGGCAAAAGCAAACCAAACGAGTCTGAGCGACGACAGAGCGGCTCTTCTTCGTCGTCGTCATCATCCTCATCGTCAGGCAGAGGTAGAGGCTCGTCTTCCTCTGCAGAAGAGGTGCTGGAATCCAGTCAGGAAGCGCTGCATGTGACCGAGCGCCGTTACCTGAAGCGCGACTGGTGCAAGACACAGCCGCTGAAACAGACCCTGCATGAGGAAGGCTGCGTGAGCATCACCATCCTCAATCGCTTCTGCTACGGCCAATGCAACTCCTTCTACATCCCGCGCCATGTGCGCAGAGAGGAGGGAGCCTTCCAGTCGTGCTCGTTCTGCAAGCCGAGGCGCTTCACCACCATGACCTACACGCTGTCCTGCCCTGACCTGCAGCCGCCCACCCGCAAGAAGCGCGTCCAGCGCGTCAAGCAGTGCCGCTGCATCTCCATCGACCTGGACTGAAGTGTCTGTTGGTGGAACTTTAATCTTGAGCTGTTAAGTTCTGAGGACTTATTTGAATGAAAAGAACAAATGAAAAGCACATTTTAAGACTGCTTGCGCTGATATGGCGCAACCAGACGAACTCCAGCCAAGTGCACCGTCATGGACACAACACCTATTTCAAGGCATCATTTATCACATAGTTTCTCCACCGACAGTAAAAATCTCAGCCTCATCCAAGCATTAAACATATACACGTGTTATTTTCCTCACTTTTTAAAAGGAGCAAATGTGCACAAAACAAGACGACTCGAATCCACTGGCAAACACACAGCACCCTTTTGCATCATTTTGGAAACATTTTGGGACTTTAGAGCCTATTTATGTAATAATAGCTATTAATAGGTAATCATGTAACAGCCTGTTTATTTCTTTTAGTGCTGGAAGGTGTTTTTTCCACCATGTGGAAATTAGTGGTGATCTAACATGACAGGTACAGAAGACTTATTTTATTTTTTATTTTATTTAATATGATAGAAGGACACTTGTATAATAGCAGGTGTATTATATTGTCTGTTGGTTGTGAATTTTGCGTTGTGGACATTTTTATGTTCCAATTATTCTAATAAGACCTGCGTGAGAATGACATCATAAAACTTAAACACTCACTATATGATTTATTTAAAAGCAAGTCTTGCAAAAAAAAAGAAAAAAAGGTTACCGGAATTGTTTATAATGCAAGTATTGCTGTCCATTCTGTTTACAAGTCTTTCTACATGATTGTTTAATGGGATTGCTGCTTTATCTTGACTGTAGGCCTATTGAGTTAATGTATTAATAAAAAGTGAAATAAATCTACTTGAGTCCCTTTCTGGACAGTGAATCATTACATATCCAGCCGGGAAAACTGATGCCATTTGTATATATTTATGCATCTTATATTAATCTGAAACGCAATCACGGTCTCGCAGTCATGTTTGTTTTCATGGATAGATAAAAAAAAAAAAACACACAGAACATATTGTCTTGAACCAGAAGCACTTATTGTCACTTACTTAGAGGCTGTAATGTACTTTTATAAATATGTTGAAATTGTGTTTTAGGGCCTTAAGTGTACTTATAGGGAATGAACTTTAAAAAAAAAAAAAAAAAAGAGCCTCTAATCCCTGTGGAAGAAATATGCCTTTATGCCATATATAAGAGAATATAAAGTGAGTAACATTTCCCATTTCACCTTATTCAGAATTGGTTCCTGCCTAAAATAATATACAACAAATACAAAAAAATATGGAGTGCCACAAATATGTTTCAGATTTAATGCATAACTTTGGTGTGAAGTGAGAGGAAACATTTGGTGCATGTGAGCTAATGTTGGTCATGTCCTGATTTTCCCCACGGTCGCCAAGTTCAGTTTTTGTGCATATGAACAGACTGTTGAAAGAACAACTTAACACCAACCACAAGTGGGAATGAGTGAGGTTTATGGGAAGAAAAAGACAGACAGGACAAAAACAGCAAAGAAAAGAAGGCCAAGATTAATGACATTGAGACAATGTTGATACTCACACCACATATTTGGAATGAATAAACAGAAACTGTAAGCTTTTGTCCAGTTGACACGGTCACTTGTCCAAGACACTTAATCTGTTCTTACAGATGGGAAAAATATGAAATCATGAGCAATTTGGTAATAATAAGGAATTTACTTGCGGCACAAAAAACATCACTCATTAGAAGTTATATATATATATTTATATATATATATATATATATATATATATATATATATATATATATATATATATATATATATATATTTATATATGTATTCATATCCATCTTCAGGTACAGGCTTACTAATTTGTTCACTTTTCAACACACCATTTAAAGGATATTAGCTTCAGCAAAATGTTAGGAAAATAAATATATTATATTGTACATGGACACGATGGCTCTCATGAGCCATAACTGTTGTTCAGCAAGGAGCTTGCATAGAAACTACAAGTGAGGTGCAGGAGACGTAGTAAAGGAGGTAAATCGTATCTAGTAAAAAGGAAGTGGCACAAGGGCTGCTGCTGCAAGCAGGAAAGTGCATGTGACTGTCGTATACAGTACCTACACCTACGGAGACCGAGTAGGTACGTAGAGTTTAAACCACCTTACTCATGGGACGAGACCAAAACTGTTTAAAAAAAAAACTCTGACTGATGAAGGAGTTTTATCTCTCCTCTAACTCTGAGTTTTATTGGTAACTTGAGGTGTGTAAGTGAGGTCTTTACTGACTGACGAGTTCTGGAAGTCTGCCATTCTGTCTGCACTAATGTATATATTCTATAGAAAATAAATATATAGAGAAAGCCTTATGACCTAGAAGTTTATAAAAACCCTTTATAGGCAAAGTGTCTCTCTCTCTCTCTCTCTCTCTCTCTCTCTCTCTCTCTTTTCCTGCCTGTCTCTCTCTTTTCACGTTAAATTCATCAAGCCTTACAAGATGGCTGTTAAAAGGTTTTTAATAAATGTCCTGGTTTTTGAATGAATGCAGACGTCTCACTTCACTATCTTTTCTTTTTCTTTCTTTTTTCTTTTTTATCCATTGAGATTTAATTTGTCAAAGTTTTAAATGAAGCTGAGATTCTGAAATTCAGAAAGGTTTGCAATCATTTGTACGGTGGAACCTTTTCTGACCAGGAGCACCTTTACAAGGAGATGTCTCTACCCTTCACGTGGAGATAGAGATGGCTCATTTCCTGATAAGTCCCTCAACTCTTGATTGAACTTGAATGTCCACAAAAAGAGGGAAACACAGATTTCCAGATTTCTGGTGAGCACTACGTTACTATACATTATGGCAGAATAGACCAACATACTCCTGTGCAAAACTGTCCCTCTTAACATTGGATGAAATAATGCTTTATCAGTCTGTACTTTCTTTTTTTTTCTTCAGCTGGAGGGAACGTTTGTCTCTTTCTGCCTCAGCCTCTCCTTCTGTAATGAGATAGATTTTACAAAATGGTAGTATAATACACAGACGGTGTGATAACTGTATATGTGTGTATTATAGACATACAATTTATACGTGTGTATTTCTTACCAGACTGTTGGCGTTGACCTTTTTCGTCTCCACTTTCTTCTCGGCCGTGATCTTTTTTACATTCAGCTGAGCTTCCTTTATTCTAAAAAACATTTTGAAATAATACTTTAAAAACTATATGTATAATAGAATCTGTACATTTATGTAGTCCAAAATCGCTGTGTGTCTGCTGTTAAGATTTAACATGTTAATGTCAAAATACTGAAAATAAGTGTAGGGAATAAAGAGAGGAGCCATGTGAATAATTCAGGTTACGATATCTGTCAAAACTAATATAATGGTTTTCAGATTTAGTTTCATGCAACATATTAGTTTGTAATACAAGTATTAAATTAAATGTCACATTAAAAGACAACTCTGCAATTTGAGACCTTTATATGTTGAAGTTCATTCATTCATTCATTCATCTTCTACCGCTTATCCGAACTACCTCGGGTCACGGGGAGCCTGTACCTATCTCAGGCGTCATCGGGCATCAAGGCAGGATACACCCTGGACGGAGTGCCAACCCATCGCAGGGCACACACACACCCTCATTTACTCACGCAATCACACACTAGGGACAATTTTCCAGAGATGCCAATCAACCTACCATGCATGTCTTTGGACCGGGGGAGGAAACCGGAGTACCCGGAGGAAACCCCCGAAGCACGGGGAGAACATGCAAACTCCACACACACAAGGCGGAGGCGGGAATCGAACCCCCAACCCTGGAGGTGTGAGGCGAACGTGCTAACCACTAAGCCACCGTGCCCCCCCTTTATGTTGAAGTTATAAAATGGTATTTTAAATGCCTCTGTGTGGCATTTAAATCTATGTGAGATCAAAAGAAATCTATGTGAGACGTTTTACACCAAGATAATGCTTGAAAGATCTGCTCTGATCTATTAAAGATCAAAATCTTATAAATAAATATCAAATAATCACTAAATTATCTGGCTTTTTTTTAATTAAAAGCTTTGCTTGAATAGTTAATTAAATTGTTTGTTATTTACACTTCATCCGTATATAAATCTATACTAATCTTCTAACATTTATAGTATTTGTCAGGTCAGATGTCGTTATCCAGAGAGACTTAAAGTTTATACAACTAAGCAAATGATGGATAAGGGCCTTGCTCAGGGGCCCAGCAGTGGCAGCCTTGTGGACCTGGGATTCGAACTCACAACCTTCCGATCAGTAGTCAAGTAGTAGCAACAGTATTTAAATAGTTAAATAGTGATTAAAATAGTTTAATAATCACATCACATCCCACTTGGAAAATCTGGACTAACTATTTCAGAATTCCTTATTAATGCATAACATGCTGGCCTTTTCACTAGTAAAATATTCAATTAAACTAAATAAGTACTTGGTTCTGAACAAAGTAGCTCATAATGGTTATTTCTTACAAAAATCCCATACAAAATGTCCCAAAAATGGCTGTGAAGTCAAGAATTAAAGAATAAAACTTGTATAAAAGTCTATTAAGGGTGAGTTATTAAGAGATGATTAAGAGATGAAATTTAAAATTTAAAAGGTGTAAAAATGTAAAAGATTTATATCTAGGAAGCTAATTTTAGTGAGCTAATTTTATGTAAGTGGTAAGAAGGTCTGTGCGGACTTTAATTCTTTTCCTTTAATGTTTGAAAATTTCAGTACATAAAAACTCCATCACACACAATGTAAATCCTCGGCACAGAAGAAGAGAGTCGTGAGTTGTGATATCTCCAGCGTGCACCTCGTGTGAACGTGTAAAGCAAACCATAAAGTGTCCTCAGGCTGACAGTTACTCTGAATTCCTCAGCTTGGAGCTTGGTTTAAAAGTTATCACCATGTGCGCTAGCTTTAAACCCCCCCCCACCGTCCTGTGCCTGTAAAGCCTCCAGGGGGCCGCAGTGAGAGGTATTGTGCCCCCGGCTGAGATGCCCTGGGTCAGGTCCAAAGCTTTGATGCCCCTAGGACCTTAAACAGCAACCTAAAAGTAGTTTCTTTTTATTTGTCTGTATCGTCTGCAAAATTTGGGCTGGGTCTCAGGTAAGTAGACCCAACTGCAAGCAGAGCTGAGAGTCTGGCATGTGTTATGGGGCTCCATTGCTTTGTTGGCTAATTGAAGCACAGAAACTGAAGGTACTGCGGCAGTTGATAGAGAGTGTGAGAATTTTAATGACGGCAAAGGTGTAAGGTAATCATTAAACTTTAATAATGTGTGTTAACTTCAAACAACACTGAAGCAAAGTTAAAGACTGATTATAAATGTTCATATAGTTTGGACTCCATTTGTTCCACTTCATTAATTAAACCACTGATGAATCTTTTAGCTTAAAAAAAAACTTGAACGTTTAAAAAAAAATCTAATTGTTTTACTTCCAACTTTTTTCTAATGTCAAGTTCTACATACATTAGACACATCTCTAGTGGACTGTGGTGGCTCAAGTGGTTAAGGCTCTGGGTTGAGAATTGGGGTTCAAGCCCCAGCACTGCTAAGCTGAAACTGTTGGGCCCTTGAGCAAGGCCCTTAGCCCTCACTGCTCCAGGGGTGCTGTATCATGGTTGACCCTGTGCTCTGACCCCAAACCGCTGACCTTCTGAAGTTGGGATATGCGAGAGAAAGAATTTCACTGTGCTGTAATGTGTATGTGATATTAGCAAACTAGGAACCTGATTTAAGCCAACGCAAACCTGACCAGGCAGTTACTAAGAACACGATCGTAGTTATGGGTCATTTGCTTGTCTTGTGAGCTTCATATCAGGTGGGTTGCTCAGGCCTGTGTGAAAGTTATAGCCTCCTGATAACTATTTTGTTGTGTGCTGTTGGATTCCGGTCCGGACGGAAACCTTTTAGTCTCAAGCAGGCGGCATTTGTCTTTTTTCTTTGTAAGAAGTTGCTGACTGACTGACTGAGTCACTCACCTTTGATTGCTCTAAATGATATCTCTAATGATACCTCTTTATTTATTTATTTATTTATTTAATGTTGTGTTTTTTTTTCTATCTATCTATCTATCTATCTATCTATCTATCTATCTATCTATCTATCTATCTATCTATCTATCTATCTATCTTTTCTTTTAATTTATTTCATTATTCCGTTGTCTATTTGTATGTTTTATATTATGCTGTGTGTTTTAAATGAATTTTTGTAAGGTGACCTTGAGAGTCTAAAAGGTGCCCTCAAATAAAATTTATTATTATTATTATTATTATTATTATTATTATTATTATTATTATAGAAATAACCAAAAAAAAAATGGTCTAGGCTATGTGAATAGAAATGGAAAATCCATGCACGCATACTTAACAAGGAAAACATTTATTTGTTAATTGTTTACTTCCAATTATTATTGTTCTTCTCCACTAACTGTCGAAAAGGATTTCCATATAAAAAAAGAGTTTAAAAACATTGTCCTCTTACTCACCTTTCCTGAGAGATGATCTTACTCTCACGTTTCCATACGTTCTTGAAATCATTGCAGAATTCATACCATAGTAAGAAAACATAGTCAGGTGAAGCTTCCTTCTCTCCAGATTTGGGCTTGACTCCGAAGTAGGTGACCATTTCCTTGAAGCTAGGAAAAGCAAAAGTGAGATTTGGACAAGATCAGGACAATAATGACTGAACAGAAGCACAGACTCATTGGCTGGAGGTCTACTACTCTTCCTCTCAGAGTTAAAAGATCACAAAGGGGACTTGAGACTGGGACAGGACTGGGACAATCCTCAGTCAGCAATTGCAAAAGTCTACTGCAGCACACTATAACAAATAAGTGTTTTATTGTGTGCTTGTATTTCAATAAGAAAGAGTTCATGTCAATATTTCATAGCTCTTAAGTCTCTCTAACTACACCTCTGAGTATTCATAAACTCGGTGTACCACAGATAATTCACTTGTAACTGAACCTGATGTTTTCCCAGCGTTCACAGCAGTGTTCCACAAGCTGCAGACACTACACCCTGCTCAGCAACCTGCTTTGATTCAGAGATTAAAGCGCTTCTCCTATTGCCGCTGTCATGCCTGTCTTATTGCCAGCCGTGACTCCGAAGGTTGCATGGGGATCCACAATCCTCCCCTGACCTCCAGACGGATGGGGCCTAGCATTGTGCTAATAGGAGACATGCTGTGTCCCGGATGGCGCCATGCCAGTGCCAAGATGCTTCCAATCTTTCTGGATGCTGTGCAGCATGAAACCATAGGCCGTTTATTATCCAGGGCCTTCCATAGCCATGGTAGTCTAAAAAACTAGTAGGAACATTTGGTTCTTTCTTTTCTTAGACAAGCGCTGAGATTCTGAGCTTTATGAACTGTGACTTCACTGATCTATTTTCTCACTGGATTCTTTTATGATCTGGACAAGGAACAGACACAAATCACTAAGGGTCATGAACGAAACAGATCCTTCTCCATCATAATAGTACCGCTTGCTGCTAGTAGTTTGGAACCGTACAAGCATTCCCTTCATTCCGTCTGAATGGCAGGAAAGAAGCAATAACACAGAGCAAACTACACAGCAGTGAAAATCTCCATCTCCAGATAAAACTGATATTCCATGCTAGCCTTTAAAAACGTTTATATCTAAAATAGAAGAGTTAAACAACGTCGTTGAGGGATCTTAAAACTACATTTCTACCTACAGTGCCAAGCCACCTAAAACATCTAGTGTGCCTTTTTTTTTTTTTAAAGATTTCAGATGTTCTTTTAAAGATTTTAAAGATCAGCTTTGTATTTTACACACAGCAAACATACTCATTTAATAGAAATCTATGTTTACAACACCACCCATACAAACACTGATAATATGCTGTTTTGCACAAAAAGTCATAACTATTAGAAGTGAAGATATGTTTACAATCCTCGTACTTTTTTACTAATCTCTATGTGCACAATGCCAATACATTCTGTACTGGCCAGAGCTACATTTTATGTACTGGTCCTGTAGCATATTGTATTATTTGCCATTGTCTGTCTTGCACTTTTTGCACTAGGTTGCATACTATGCACATTACTGTTTAGTCCTTAGCTCTGTGCTGTCTTATGGTTAAGGCTAAGGCTAAGGCTAACAAGGCTACGAATAAAGACTCAAGAATAAAGAATGGACCAGGATTAAGATTCACTTTTCCATTTATTCAAGATTATGCTTAAATCTGCTTATCAATAAACTGTTAGACAAAACTGTCTTTACGACAATCACCAATTCTTTTGGCTGTTGTTGTGACACCAGACTTTTGTTCAGAGTTGTGGTGTTAACAGTGGGATAAGATTAAGGGGAACCAATCTGTTACTGGATGCAAGGAGCCACTGGGGAGCAGAACATTTTCACAAAGCCACAAGTCAAGTGGAACAGTGTGACTAATGGGCGCCGGTGTGACAGCTAAGACTATCACAAACAGGGGAATGTTAAAGGGCTGTGTAGATTGGATATGTCAGGGAAGTCTTGGAAAGGGAGAAAATACAGTGCTTTGTCTTAGTTGCCTCATTAAGCTGATTATTCATTGAATAGATTTGCTAACTAAACTCTTGTTTTTTGCCTTTCAAAAAGTTTAGTCTTTTAACCTACTAATCATTTTAAAGGAGATGAAAACCTGCACATGCTTCCTCTGACATCAGAGTTGCTGTGTCTAAGATACAGTAACAGCACTGCAAGACCTTCTTTTGTTGAATCCTCCATTCGTTCGTTCATTCGATCGTGTGTGTGTGTATATATACGTATATATATATATATATATATATATATATATATATATATATAAAACACACTGGGAAAATAAGCACTAGTTTAAGTGTTTCAGGAAGAGGTAGGTCTTTAGCCATCGTTTGAAGATAGACAGTGACTCAGCTATTCGGACATCTAGGGAAAGTTCATTTCACCACCTCGGTGCCAGAAGAGAAATGAGTCTTAATGGTCTTGATGTATACCTACCTCTTACCCTGAGAGACGATGGGACCAGTCGAGCAGTGCTAGTAGATCGGAGTGAGTGTGGTGCAGTGTATGGAGTGATAAGAGCTTTGGTAAGAGGGAGCTGTTCCATTTTTGACATCGTTGTGTAGGGATATTGCAAAATCCTGACCTGAAGATGAATCACATGGAATGGCCAGTGGGTCAGTTTTGCTGGGGGTAACTGCTAGTTATTGCTTTATCCTGGTCAAGATCATGGTAGGAATCATTAATCGACTGTTCAACTGGTCCCACAATCACTCAAGGTACAGCGACTCCTACCACCATACAGAGTTCTAGATCACATTTGGGACCCTGTAGCTATAATAATACCTGTATCACCACTATTAATCACCTCCACCTATGTGAATCTTTCATTAAAAAAATAACAGAGGGAAATTAGTTGTGTTATTGCCGGTACAGGTCAAAGTGCATCCGATTCTTATTTTTACCGAAACGTCATTAGACAATCAATAATAAGGTTTATCAGATGCCTCTAAACAATACAAAGTATTCCATTGTAGAGTATTTTTTTTTTTTTACAATTTATCTATGAATATGAAACAGAGCTTCTATAATAAAATATTATTCTATATGTTATCTATAATTCAAGGCCTATGTATATGATTGTGCCACTTTCTTTTTTTATCTAAAACCGTTAAGAAACACAGACTAAGAAAACGAATAAATAGGTTATTGTTCCGAGAAGCATCCCTGGAGGCACCCAGGCCAACATCAAAGACTATGAGAAAAGAGTCAGAGACGGCACACACATTAGCTGGCATGCCAATTAATCTTGGGAAGTTTATTACACATCTCAGTAAATATCCTAACTAACACTTTAGTCTACAGCATCATTGTCACATTGCTTGGATTGGTTTATTCTACTTTCCTAAAGCAACATTTCTACAGTGGATTCAAGCAGCACACACACACGCACACACACACACAAACACAAACACACACACACACACACACACACACACACTCTCACCGTCACACTCACAGTCACACTCACACACACTCACACACTCACTAAGACACTCACTAACACGCACACACACGCACACACACACTCACTAACACACACACACACACACACACCTCTATATTTGCACAATCAGACTGTTATCTAATCAGCCAATCAATGGCTGCAGGACAATTAAAAAAAATGCAGGAAAAGAGCTTCATTTAATGATCATTAATCACCAAAATGATACCGTATTAGAATATGCACATTAATATGCATCATTTTACAGCTGACAGATCTATCAAAGCTGTAGTAACATGAATCTATAGCTTTTAACAAATGAATTTTAGGAGTCTATTAAGGAAAAAGTGCTGTGGATTAAATGTTTGAAATGAAATAAAAATCCTAATTTTCAGTCTTCTGTATTATATTTTCAGTCTTCTGTATTATATAATTTTATCCCCCATTCGCTGTGGTGACCCCTGAAGGGAAAAGCCGAAAGAAGAAGAAGAAGAAGAAGATATGCTTTTGCTTTCATTGATCATTATTTTTGATGGAGAGCAAAATTACTGATCAAAGCTACAGTTTCATTAAGAAATCTGTGCCTCACACAGGCCACACAGTGTAACACAGTATAGCAAAGGTAGCTTCCTCTCTGGTATGGACGCCCACCCAGCTCCAGGAGTTTAACTGTGTAGCCATATCCATCACCAGCATGTCACATTAATGAGGTGTGTTCATGGGAAATTGGAGCGTACCACTCATTCCACCTTGGGACGGCCAGTTCTTTGGTCTCCTTCGAGGACTAAATTAATGGTGAATGAAAAAAGCTTTTTTTTTTAGCCGCTAGGGCCTTTTGATCAACATTAGTCAATTCAACACCTTGATCAGAAAGGAGTCATGGAGGGGAGTCTGGGAGGTTAACCTCTAGTGTGTTACTGCAGCAAACAAAAGCTCATTAAGAAATCTGGAGATAAAGCCAAGCTAAATGACTGCTGACACTCAGAGACGTCCCTCTCCTCTTTTTCTGGCATGCATGCACACTTTTTGATTTATGGATAAATTCTGCCTTGTTTCCATGGTCCATTGTCTCTATGTAAACAAGGAAAAATAATCAATTTTCTTTGTCATTTCAAGACAAATTTTCCCTTCATGAAAAGTTCCAGATATCCTTTCTGCAGTTTGGCATCTGTAACTCGAATGTTTCTGTATGAATCACCAAAGCCAGTTGCACTAATACAAGTGATAAGAATAAATGACAAGTGTGTGTGTGTGTGTGTGTGTGTGTGTGTTTGTGTGCTTGTGTGTGTGTACAGTATGTGTGTGGGTGTGTGTGTGCGTGTGTGTTGGGGGAATGCTGGGAATGTCCCAAAAAAGGATAGAATATCTCATTTTGACCTTCGGCTGCTCCCCAGAACCCAAACAAACATTTTGAAAGCTATTTATAGAAAAAAGAATTTCCTTTTGTTTACTGAAATTAAGGTCATTGTTACATTTTGGTACAGGCATAGCATATGTTAAACTGCATAAATAAAGACCCCACAAGGACAGTATGACAGATCCATGATGGAGAAAAATTTTAGAGCTCCCTCTGATTTTAGAAGAAGAAAATCCATAACATTAACCAGTAAGTCAGTCAGTCAGTCATGTAAGCAAGCAAGAAAGACAGTCAGTCAGTCAGTTAGTCAGTCAGTCAGTCAGTAAGCAAGCAAGAAAGTCAGTCAGTCAGTCAGTCAGTCAGTCAGTCAGCAAGCAAGACAGTCAGTCTGTCAGTCAGTCAGTCAGTCAGTCAGTCAGCAAGCAAGCAAGTCAGTCAGTCAGTGTCAGTCAGTCAGCAAGCAAGTCAGTCAGTCAGTCAGTCAGTCAGCAAGCAAGCAAGCAAGTCAGTCAGTCAGTCAGTCAGTCAGCAAGCAAGCAAGAAAGTCAGTCAGTCAGTCAGTCAGTCAGTAAGCAAGACAGTCAGTCAGTCAGTCAGTCAGCAAGCAAGCAAGACAGTCAGTCTGTCAGTCAGTCAGTCAGTCAGTCAGCAAGCAAGCAAGAAAGTCAGTCAGTCAGTCAGTCAGTCAGTCAGTCAGCAAGCAAGCAAGTCAGTCAGTCAGTCAGTCAGCAAGCAAGACAGTCAGTCTGTCAGTCAGTCAGTCAGTCAGTCAGCAAGAAAGCAAGTCAGTCAGTCAGTCAGTCAGCAAGCAAGACAGTCAGTCTGTCAGTCAGTCAGTCAGTCAGTCAGCAAGCAAGTCAGTCAGTCAGTCAGTCAGTCAGCAAGCAAGACAGTCAGTCAGTCAGTCAGTCAGCAAGCAAGACAGTCAGTCAGTCAGTCAGCAAGCAAGACAGTCAGTCTGTCAGTCAGTCAGTCAGTCAGTCAGTCAGTCAGTCAGTCAGCAAGCAAGTCAGTCAGTCAGTCAGTCAGCAAGCAAGACAGTCAGTCAGTCAGCAAGCAAGACAGTCAGTCAGTCAGTCAGCAAGCAAGACAGTCAGTCTGTCAGTCAGTCAGTCAGTCAGTCAGTCAGTCAGTCAGCAAGCAAGTCAGTCAGTCAGTCAGTCAGCAAGCAAGACAGTCAGTCAGTCAGTCAGTCAGCAAGCAAGACAGTCAGTCAGTCAGTCAGCAAGCAAGACAGTCAGTCTGTCAGTCAGTCAGTCAGTCAGTCAGTCAGTCAGTCAGTCAGTCAGTCAGCAAGCAAGTCAGTCAGTCAGTCAGTCAGTCAGCAAGCAAGACAGTCAGTCAGTCAGTCAGCAAGCAAGACAGTCAGTCTGTCAGTCAGTCAGTCAGTCAGTCAGTCAGTCAGTCAGCAAGCAAGTCAGTCAGTCAGTCAGTCAGTCAGTCAGTCAGCAAGCAAGACAGTCAGTCAGTCAGTCAGCAAGCAAGTCAGTCAGTCAGTCAGTCAGTCAGCAAGCAATTCAGTCAGTCAGTCAGTCAGTCAGCAAGCAAGCAAGAAAGCAAGTCAGTCAGTCAGTCAGTAAGAAAGTAAGTAAGTAAGTAAGTAAGTAAATAAGTAAGTAAATAAGTAAATAAGTAAGTAAGTAAGTAAGAAAGTAAGTAAGTAAGTAAGTGCCACAGACGCCTGTACAAATGTGAAACATTTCTATTATCCGATGTTCCTAACATGTCAGAGCAGCCAGTGATGCCTGGCTAACATCTCTCATAAATCTCACTTGGCAACGTTCCCCAGTAGATGTCATAAACTTCCAAGCATAATCCAAATCTCATCCAAATTTCTAGACAATACTGTAAACACAAGGCTCTTGTAATAACTAATGGATGTCCTACCTTTTCTGGGCAGCGTTGAGGTTCTCATCTTCAGCCGCATACTTTGCTTTTGCTGCCGAAGAAAAAAAAAGACATTAAAAATAATCAATAATCAACACAAATTATATTGATGTTCTTTATTTGTTTAATAAATACATCTGTTTCTATTGTACAGCATCTGGCAGACACTCTTATCCTGAGCAAAGGTTAAGTTGCTTTCTAGCAACATAAAGTGCATCGTGTGCAACCTAGTGCAAACAGACAAAACAGACAATACAAAACACAACAGGACAAATACACAAAATAGTACTTACTAGTCCAGTGGGCATTCTGTATATTATACACTTTGCACTATACACTATGCACTTTGATGAGGTATTGAAATATGGTGTGCAAACAGCAACTGAGTGAGGGATTTGAATTTGTACAGTTCAGTGCAGTTCTGTGTGTGTATGTGTGTGTGTTTGGTATAGTTCATTTCTGGGTATTGAGGAGTCTGTTGGCTTGCGGGAAGAAACTGTTGCACAGTCTGATTGTAAGAGCCTGAATATTTCTGTACCTTTTTCCAGATGGCAGGAGGGTGAAGAGTGTGTGTGAGTGGCAGCTTGGCGGTCCTGGGATTCAAACTCATAAACGTCCAAACATCTTAACCACTGAGCTCTTCAGCTTATTAATATTTCAATGAGTAAGAAACATAAAAAAGCTAAAATTATGCTGCAGTAGAAAGAAGACTACGGTGATGAGATTGTAAGGGTTACACAGACTAATCGACTAAGCCATGCACTAGTCAGCGTTGTGGGGAGCTGTGGCATGGTTATGCACAATTTACTCCAATTCCCATCAGCCCCAGCATGTCACATGTCCAAGTCACATTCACTTGTGGAACTGGGGAAGTTCACACTAATGCAAAGTATTTTACTGTCAAGCTTCTGATGATATCGAGTTTGTCTTTTGCAGTGTTGTTCAAGCCTTATTTTTTATTTTTTTGCACTATGCACAATAAAAGCCTGTGAGCCAGTTTGGCAGTAGGAAACACAGGCAGGCTAAATGTGCTATGCTTTAAAACCAACTGTACAGTCAGATGCACAAAATTTTATACTTTTCTTCTTCTTTTTTCCCTTTTTTTTCTGTGATTTAATGGACTGTTAACATGTTATCACTTTGTATGTGGTGTGTAGGCCACTGTTTTGTTTCTCAAGCCAACTCTCTCCTGCTCCTTATTTTTTATCTACCTTTAAATCAAAATAAAACTGAAATAAGATCCTTGGGCTGTTAGAGACATTCGTTGAGTTGTGGCTTGCATGTCACTGTCAAATCGTACACAGATAGATTAGAGTCAGATCAGCGGCTTGCCAGCTTAAAGAGATTGATCCAGATTCCTACTGAGCCTGGTGGAACGTGGTGGAAAAACTTCCCGCGCTGCAGACATCGCTCTTGCAGCCCATCATTAAGCGCTAGACATCTTCTGCATTGTGTTGTGCTCTCGGCTACAAATTGGTACGTCATTGATTAGATTATTTTGATATATCGGTTTATTATTTTACACATATATTACACTGATTTATTCACCTTCATTGTTAGCAGTTCAGCCTGTTCAGCCTAAAAGCATTGAGGCTGTAAATTGAATTTGTTGCATGTGTATATCAGTGAAGTACAGTAAGCCTTGACAGGTTCTTGCTGCATGCTGCAGTGACGTCGTAAAACAGTTTTCACATTAACTATAGAAATGTCAACTGCTCGACTATTTTTTTTTTACGAATGATTTGAATTTTTTGATTACTTGTGTTTGTGTGTGTATGTGTGTGTGTGTGTGTGTAGCAAGAGCGAGGAATAAAAGCTTGTTGTGGAGACGTCCGTGTAAAAGTGTCTAAATGCAAGGCAGATGTGTACGGTGGGCCAGGCTGAGGTGCAAGAATTTATCTAGGGCCAGAGAGAGCCTGTGATCTCAGATTTATTGCTTTTTTTTTTCATTTTTTTTCTGATTCACCCTTCTTTTTTTTTTTTTTTTTTTTTACTTTGTTGAGGGGGGACCTTTCCCACTCGAAAAGATTTAAGAGGGGGAAGTCTCCAAAAATTGTTCAAAGGAGGTTTTTGGGGTCTTAGCTGAGGAGGAGGTTGGGGTAAAGAGTGTGGGGGAGTTGAATGTGCACTACAAAACATCCCGTTCCACTCCATACTTAGCGTATATATGTACTTATGTGTGTGTGTGTGGCTGATTATCAGAGGTGAGCTAAATGACAGGAGAGGGGCACTGTGGTGGGATAATGGACAAAAAGGGGCGGCCCATGACCAATGGCGTTGGTCTCAGCAGGGGTGGACTGGCGCCGGAGGTCCCTCTCTTTCCTTCAATATGTGTGTGTGTGTAGGTGGCAAGGCCGCTCATAAGAGCAGTGTGAGAGCGGAGAGAGGGAAAGGATGTGTGAAACCCCCGCAAACAACCCTTAACACCCCCACCCCAAGAGCTCCCTCTGTAAACATGAAACCAGTAGTAGCTAACTAGAAAGTTATGGGACTCACGCGCTGAGAGCTACAATAAATTAAGGCTTTAAAAGCTCCACTCACTTTTTTGCAAGCACACTTGCCCCACACCTTCTGTAACCACAGTCTCAAAAATTCAGCAGTAATTGTGAAAGTCCTCTAACTAGGATTGACATGCAACACATGTACTCGACTGTGTAGATTATAATGATTCTTTCATTGGGGCGTTTTTAGGGCTGGTTTCCTATGATGAAATCTTTCTATCCTGATGGGAGTGGTCTATTCCAGGATGAAAAAAGTCACATATCCATATCCAAGTATTGCTTGATTTTCCCATTATCATCCATCTGTGTGTACAGTAAGCAGAAATAAGCATTCAGACCCTTCTGTTTTGTTTATTTAATATGCATACAGTGTATATATCCACTTTAAATTTACACACATCGTGAACTTTATAAGTAATTTCGTCCTCATGTTTCAGTCTTAAGTCATTTTGAAAGAAGTTTTGCTTTAAACTTTAGTATGCTTAATTGTGTATATGGAGGTTTTGTGGATCAAACATGCAATCTTTTGTTTCTCCAACCATGACACACTAATCCAAGATTACTACCAGAGTTCTAGTTTTGTTTTGTCTATTGTTTAAGAAAGGAGCTCTGAAGAAGAGCTCAGAGTTTGTTTGTTTTTTTATCTGAGGAGTTTTGAAAGGTGTATTAATATAGACGAATGTTATTGTTCTGTCTGTAAATGTTGCTCCTGTTGCTTTCAGGTTGTCTTGCAAATCTTTTTGAGGACTGCTGGCTTTTCTATTCGTTTCTTTATCATTAGTCTGGCTACGAATGGTGAAATCTTCCATGATGTGATTTTTCTACCCCAATGATGTTTAATAATGTTGAACCTGTCAACGTTAAGGAAGCTCAGTCACCTTCACCACGATTGTCTTATAATGATGTCTTTAATATTATTATGAAATATATTAAATTATATTAATTTCCTCTCATATATATATGGGGTGGCCATTTTACTAGCTGGGCATCTGATGAGCTTTGCATTTAACATTAACTCTGAGCTTTGTGCAGCAGTACCGCAGTGGCACCGGGTTTCAAGTTTCATGTTTATTTTCACTCGCATGACGTGCTTTAAGAATTTTTATACTTTTTATACTGATTAAATTAAATTCTTTTGTTGTATACCAGTGAACTAGTGTGAATATGGTAAATAGCTTTTATGTACAAAAAGTAGCTACAATAAACAAGTGACTATGATACAGTAAACAAGTATCATATTTGAATGTAAGTGGGAGATATTAAGTGTCTTAAATCAGTATTTTAAAAATAGTTATATACTTAACAATGTGAACATTTTATACAGTCCAAAAGTACCATATATATCAGTACTATCCATCAGTCAGAGTCTAGTGTCCATGTTTGATTTCTGATACACCGGATGCTGATGCACCCCTCCCATTTTATCCAGGCTTGGGACCGGAACTAGGAGTCCCTGTCTCTACGGGTCCCTGTGTCTGGGTTGGGTCCCTTTCCAGGAATCAAACCCGGGTCCCTTTCCAGGAATCAAACCACAAGACCGCGAGATCCTGCCACTGGACCACCAGGGACCCTTTCCATTGTAAACATAAGTAATAATATTAAATCATTTATCAGATTCTGTAAGGTAATAATATAATACTGATATATTAAGTATTATTATCTGAATAATAATTGCTATGTTTCAGTGTTATTAAAGTTTAGTGTTACTAACAGAACAGAAGCAGTTAGGATGAAAACAAAACGTTTGCGTGTAAGATACCCTGCTTGGCAAAGCTTACGTTTTCTGTATGGATCTGATTATCTCCTGAAGGTCTAAACTATTATCAGACATCTCTGTAACTATAAACACAAAAATCCAAATGGCTTAATCTTTTATTGTGTTATATGATCCTTTATAAATCTGAAGTTTACCTTGAATATACAAATGTTACTGACTGACGGACTGACTGAATAAATGAATGTGAGGTATGGAGTATTGTAGGAGTGAGTCTAAAGGTAACCAGATTACAAGAGAATAACTAATTGACTGAGTAAACGAGAGAAGCATGGGCTCTCCTATGGAGGTAACCGCAGGGAGGTCTGTTAAAGGGGACAAAAGGGGCGGGAGGTCATGGAGCCAGGAGAGGGGGAGGAAGGTAAATGGATTATAGCAAAATGGATGAATGAGTTTGGAAGACGTTAAAGCTGCTCAGATCACAGGCAGGTTTAAGAGCTTGCATACAGGCCGTTCGAGTTCACCTGCGCCTCCTGCTGTGAGAGCCCCTGTCACTGAGACCTCACCGTAAAGCATTCATATATGAATTACGAAGTACTGCTATGTATACACACATGGCCACACTCTTTTAAAACAGCGTGAGAAAACAGTAAAGAGTTAACATAGACACAGTACTGTCAAGAACATAAGCACTCTATTCAAAACAAACCGAAGAATCAAAAAGTAGCAGCGGTAAGTATAACCTGCTAAAGACAAACAACACTTCTGCTTCTTCCAGCCTGATCCACCTGGCCTAAAGAAAAGTGTGCCAAACTTCTCAAACAGATAATCCCTCAGAGAAACTGCCCTGAATCACTGACCCACTGAAGCAGACTCAAAAATACCTGCTTGGCCTATTCCACCATTAAAAGGGCTCTGACTTCCAAACAATCTCAGTCTTTCTAATACTTTAATCTCCATTTGTTTTGTAGATTGAAGCCAAGAACTTAGCTTAGGAGAAGGACAATGTCATTGCTAAGCTCCTACTATTTCAAAAGCTAAAAAACAGGTGGAAAGCCAAAGTAATTCTGTTTATATTGCGAACTTTATAAATATACTACTGGATCAAAAGTTATTAACTCTTCACTGCTGCATACTTGAGTGCAAAACTGTTTGTGGCAGTTGCAGTCCTCTTCATGGTTTCTGTGTGGTACTATCTAAAGCAATCCCATGTATCTCCAGCCAGCAGCCTCTGAGTGACGAGGCTCCAAACAGAAGTAGAACATCAGGTCTAGAGAGCAAAAGGGGTCACGTTCACTGGTATCTAAGATTTGCCACACTGTACAAGATGATCGCAATAATTTCCTGGCCAAATAATAGATAGAAAAGAAGCCATAGTTTGTCACATATACACTCACCGGCCACTTTATTGGGTACACCTTACTAGTACCGGTGTGGTCTTCTGCTGCTGTAGCCCATCTGCCTCAAGGTTCGTGTTGTGCATTCAGAAATGCTCTTCTACATACCTCGGTTGTAACAAGTGGTTATTTGAGTTAGCGTTGCCTTTCTATTAGCTCGAAACAGTCTGGCCATTCTCCTCTGACATCTGGCATCAACAAGGCATTTGTGCCCACAGAACTGCCCTCACTGGATATTTTCTCTTTTTCGGACCATTCTCTGTAAACCCTAGAGATGGTTGTGCGTGAAAATCCCAGTAGATCAGCAGTTTCTGAAATACTCAGACCAGCCCGTCTGGCACCAACAACCATGCCACATTCAAA
Organism: Tachysurus vachellii; assembly: GCF_030014155.1. NCBI lineage: Eukaryota > Metazoa > Chordata > Actinopteri > Siluriformes > Bagridae > Tachysurus > Tachysurus vachellii. The sequence goes on from NC_083469.1 coordinate 21,137,352, forward strand.
GTCACTTAATTCACCTTTCTTCCCCATTCTGACGCTCTGTTTGAACTGCAGCAGATCGTCTTGACCATGTCTACATGCCTAAATGCATTGAGTTGCTGCCATGTGATTGGCTGATTAGAAATTTGCGTTAATGAGCAGTTGGACAGGTGTACCTAATAAAGTGGCCGGTGAGTGTACCTCACTATAAAATTCCAACTTCACATTTCCCAGATTGTTAGGTAGTTGGGATCAGAACAAAGAGTCAGCTGTGATACAGCACCCTTGAAGAAGATAGCATTAAGTGCCTTGCCCAAGAGCCCAACAAGCGTCCTGTCAGTGGTGGGGTTTGCCACTCTCAGATAACAAGGCTTCTGCTCAGATCTTAACATGTCTGACGGACATATCATCGTGGATGTCAGCTCATCAGTTAAAACTCAATCCCAGCAAAACCTAACTGCTGATAATCCCAGGTGATTTATCCCCAGGTCAGGATCTTGCAATATCCCTACACAACAATCTGATCTCCCCTTCAGCCACAGCTCGCAACCTTGGTGTAACCATGGACAACCAACTATCCTTTTCCTCGCATGTTGCTAATGTGAAATGTTGCTTATGTCGGTTTCTTGTCTACAACATCAGAAAGATTCTGCCATTTTTGCCCACACAGGCTGCTCAGGTACTTGTTAAGTCTCTTCTCATTTCAATACTGGACTACTGCAACTCACTGCTGGCAGGTCTACCTATGAATGCAACTTGTCTTCTGTAAATGATCCAAAATGCAGCTGCTTGACTTGTTTTCAACCTGCCTTGAAACATTTCTAACATATCACCCCACTGCTGCAATCCCTCCACAGGCTTCCAGTAAATGCACGCCTCAGATTCAAAACACTGATGCTTGCCTACAAAGCCAAAAATGGACCATCTCCCTCATACCTCAAAGCTCTTATCACTCCTCGCACAGCACCTCGCTCCCTCAGATCTACCAGCACGGCTTGACTGTCCCCACCATCTCTCAGAGTAAGAGGTAGGTATACAACAAGACTCTTTCCTGTTCTGGCACCAAGACTGTGGAATGAACTTCCCCAAGTGTTTCGGACAGCTGAGTCACTGACTATATTCAAATGACGGTTGAAGACCTACCTCTTCCTGAAACACTTGAACTAGCACTTTTGTTTATGCAGCATCTTTTGTATGTTGCTCTGTATAAAAGCTCAGAATCAGTAGCTCTATCGCTCTCGTTCCAACTTAAATCAAACAGTGTTTTTGTTCAATACTTCCAACCAGTGACATGCTTCTTCACAGCCAGCACTCTAATGCAGTCTTTAAAAAAAAAAAAGCCAAAGCAGTCCTATGTTTTAAATAGGCAAGACTTAAGTGAATGAAAAATACAAGTCAGTACATAAAAGTGAGCAAGAATGATTCGTTCACTAAAAAAGATTTTTTTTGAAACACTGATTCGTTCACAAACGTTGCTTTGCAACTCACTGTGTACGGGACCAAGCATGAAGACTAAACAAAGGCCCTGTCTGTAGTCTTATCATAAGTTTTGTTCTTTGTTTGTTTCTTTTATTTATTTTTCAATTATTGATGGCTCGTAGATGAACATCATAACAGTGATCATACTGATCATTTTATGTAAAGTAAAAAAAATCGTTATGAGACGTTATGAGTTCTAAGATCACTGATTTCAACTCAAGACCAAACCACCCCTCTCACACCCTTAAAGTGTCTGTTTGGGTAAACCCATGAATGATTTTTTTCAAGCAGAATCTGTTTCGATGGCTAGAATTAGATAGAGGTAATCATGCACTTAGTATTTTGTGCAATCGCAAATAAGCTCCTTATCTTTAATGACATAATTCCCAAATGAAACTGAGAGCAGTGCTTCAAACATTAATCATATTTTGGATAGAAGAATCTGTAAAGTTGAAATATGTTGTAATATTTTGTGTTGTCCAAAGAGCAATAGATTTGGCACTTCTCATTTATGCCTCAGGTGAAAGTAAAATTTAGCTTTATTTTATGATGCTGCTATTAAGAAACATGATGTCAAGAACACTGGATTTAACCAGCATATTATATAACAGTTAATCATTACTGTAACTGATTATCGAGTTACTTTTGCATAGACGTGGTCTCGATACATTATTTTGAACCTGTGAATGCTATTTGTTTAAGTTGTTTAATTCTTTGTATTCAATTAAAATTCAAAGCCAATAAGCAATTTAAACTGCAAATTAGCATGTGGCCTTCAGAATAAGACAATGTAAGAAACAGCCATGGCACAATGTCTCCTACTATGGTGGTCCCTTGAAATTGTCTCTGCTGAGGCGGGCCAAGCTTTACGAGAGCCCACTCAGAGATGTCCTGCTAGCTTTATAGCACCACTGAGTACATACGACTAGTTTAGGGCAACCTGATACCTATTTGGCTGGATTAAGGCCTCAGGTTGGCGTGCAGTGAAACCGGCTAGTATTTCGGCTTCTCAACAAAGCACAAGGTCAAGTCTCGGAGACAATGTCAAAAAGGGTATACCGTGTTTAACTTAGTCTGATTCGTGAGACAACCTTTGCTATTTAGTTTGAAATGCTCAATTAAGTGATTTTAAATAACAAAAAGAGATTAGAAAGGGATGTTAGAAAGAATCAGCTCTGCTGTGGGGGATTTCATTCTGTAAATAATACGTACAATAAAAATAATGTTTGTGCACCTAAGATTATGAACAGTAGTTAAAGAGTCACTACTTATGGGAAGCGTGAAAAAGGTCAACTTGTTTAATTAAAGAGAGAAAGAACAGCAATTTTTCACCACAAAACAGTCAGTATACAGGCTGTCCCGCTGTGGATCACACAAGTAACCACAAACAACTTTAAGGACTGGGAGACACACACACACACACACACACACACACACACAAAGCTAATTGGTGCCCTTTGGCTACACACTGTGACCAGCATGAGGCAAACCACATCAGATGTGTCCAGTCCGTAGCAGCAATAGTTCTGCTCCATTTTGCTGTTCACTTACCAGTGGTGAGAAAAGTATCCATTTTGTCTTTGAATGGTTGAAGGTGTTCTTCTAAGGAGTTGGCACACACTTTTTGTGCATCTTTTTCACACGCTACAGGACAAAGCAGAGAAACAACAGGAAGACCCGTTAAATATCTATCACCAAAATATGTTCTGTGTTATAGAAGTGAGAAAGCATACAACTGTACAACTGATGTCCAAAATGTGAATGTGGTTGAGAGTGATTGAGCGAAAAATTGGCACATTAAACAATCAATATATCATAACATTATGCAGCTCAACATAACATTTCATAACATAATGTGACATTATATAACACAACTATGTAACATAAATGTACTGTAATGTAATGTAATGTACTGTAAAGTAAAGCAACATAATGTAACATAACATAAAATTGCGTAGCTATTGAAAATGAAATTTTTTTCCTTCCTCGACTTCTCAACTTTTACTGTACAATGTCTGGTTACTTGCAAATGGGTAACAAGGGAAGTAATGCTTTTAATTCGAATTGACCTGTAAGATCCCATGCCTAAATATTAGCAGCAAATATTAATGAACTGAATATAAAATTGGAAATGCTGATCACGCTGATTTACATTCACATCAGTCTCCGATTACTTTTTAATAATGTCTTTTTATTGGGTCACACACACATTTATAACTAGGTTATTGTCTGTAGAAAATACGAACACATTTTAAAAAGCTGGTAACTGATTCCAAACTAAATTGATCCAACTGTGAGAAAATCACACTTAGCTAGGCTCTTTACCCAACATGATCTTTGTAACCAAAAAGCCAAAGCCATCTAAACAAATAAAAAACAATTCCAGATCATTTTGGTTCAACATATTTATGTTTTCTAAAAGTTTAGATGGCAGATAATCTTATGAGCATAAAAACTAAATTCTGGTTAAAGACAATTTTGACTGCTTTACAGAATTCTGCCACAGCACCCTCACACTTATAGCCTTGTTGTGTTATGTTCAAACTAATAACACATCTGTGGAATTTGTGGAAGACAAAGACATGTTTCATATGTAAATCATTTTCTACTCCCAATAATGTGATGATGTAGAATTTAGCAAATGGCACTTTTATGCTCTTTACATAAACTTTACTAAATTGAGAAGTCACTCAGGAAGTCCTGACAGCTTGTTTCACCACAATGGGTTGGGTATACAAACTGGCAAGAGATTAATGAAAGGCATGTGAGATTGCGTGTCTCGTTACCAACACTCAAAGCAAGGAAACACACGAGGAGAAACAAGTGTGTATGTACATAGAAACATCCAAACAGATGGCTATTAAAATCTTTTTAGTCAAAATTGGGCCTGGTTCAGAATGTAACAAAAGAAACAATGCTATTCATTACCCAGTCAGTCTCCTGTAATCAAAATCATTGCCTTTCATATATTCAACAAGATTTTATAGCAGCGCAACTTAAAAGTAAACATTTTCTTTTCATTAACACGTTTTACATGCAACAATGACAAGTCTGTTGTTCTTATGGAAACGGTTATTAATCCCAGGCCCGGGCGTCCCTTGTACAGATGCCTAGTCTGTTTTGTGTTTTCCCTGTTCAAAGACACCTGATTTAACTCATCATGTAATTACTGAGCCCTTTTCAGCCCATACATCTGTGCTTCATCCCACATGGTTTGATTTTTGTTGAAAATGATGCCCGGCATTAAGTGCTAGATTTCACACTAATGTTTGCATTTCAGCTGTAATGCAATATAAATGACTAAAGTATTTATTACTCAGAAGTAGTCTGCACATATACAGACACGTATATACACTCAGCGTCAAATTCGTTAGGAACGCCTGTACACCTGCACATGTGTGTTATCCGGTTATCCAGTCAGCCAATCACGTTGCAGCAATTCATAATAACTTTCAGATACAAGTCAAGGACTTCAGGACTTCAGAAAATACTTTTGAGTATTTCAGAAACTGCTCATCTGTGATTTTCAAATACAACACTTTTTACAGTTTATACAGAATGGTGTGAAGAAGAAAAAAAGAGTGGTGGGTCTACAGGCTAAAGCAGGTTGTTGATGAGAGAGATAGTGGAGAATAATCAGAGTGATCTAAGCTGACAGGAAATAAGCACTCTTTATGACCGTGGTGAGCAGAAAAGCATCTCAGAATACTTAACACATGAATCTTAAATGGGATGGGCTACACAACATCAGAAGATAACTATCGCTCACAGAGCAAAGAAATCTGAGGCTACCATGGGCACAGACTCACTCAAACTGGAAAGTCAAATGCCCCTTTTCCACCAAAAAGAACCGGGTGCTGGTTCAGAGCTAGCGCTGGTGCTGGTTCAAAGTTGGTTCCACTGGTGAACCTTGTATGAACCGGTTCGTCTTTCCACCGGCTAGAGAGCCGTCACAGAGCCGAGTCTGACGTCACTGTATACGTGTCACGTGTCCCAGCAACTTTAGCGCAGCAGCGGCAAACACAAACACATCAATGGCGGATGTTACTTTACTGTTAATGCTCATGGCTTTGTGAACCTACATTAACACCCAAACGTGTACGTGCAGCTCCATGTAATCTGTATAAACGGAGGTTGTTATCGAGAAAGTACATAACGTTATTTTATCATTAACACAGAAAAAAGTTAGCCTTAGCATGTAGCTACTTACTATCATGTGTGCTGATAATGTATAATATTGCGGTAAAGTAAAAGTGTATTAAACATTAGTATATTTAAGGTACATTATCAAATGCGCTAACAGTAGCCCCGCCCACAGCCCCTAACGCAAGCGGTTCTTAAGTCTAGACCAGCAATGTTTTGGTGCTACTTAAGAACCACTTTTCCTGGTTCAGAGCCGGTGCTTTGGGTGTCGAAAAAGAAAGAACTGGTTCTAAAGTAGGCTCTGGCTCCGAACCAGCACTCAAACTGCCTCGGTGGAAAAGGGGCAAAAGATTAGGCAAAAAAAAGTTAGCTGGTCTCTTCCAGTTTTCAACTGTCCACTTGTGGTGAGTCCGTGCCCATCAGATTTGTGTTCTTGTCTGATGGGAGTAGAACCTGATGTGGTACAATATGTTTTGAATGCTGAGATGCTTTTCTACTCACCAGTTGTAACAAGTGCTTATTTGACTTACTGTAGACTTGGTGTCAGCCAGAACCAATCTGGCCAGCTTCCTCTGACCTCGGTGCCACTCAATGGGTCTGTGTAAATTCTATAGTCTGCTATGTATGAAAATCCCAGGAGATGATAAGTTTCTGAAAAACTCAAACCAGATATCACACTTTCTCACCATTCTGATGTTTGATGTGAACATTAACTGCAGATCTTGAACTGTTTCTGTATTTTATACAGGCTGATTGGATTAGGACACAACAAAAAAATCATATGTAGAGCCATCAACAGTGTTTTTAATACATTTTCTATTACAGTGTAATGGGAACCATTATATAGACAAGCTGACATCATCTTAAATCATCGGAATTAGTCCAGACTTGGTCAATGGATTGGGTTTGACCCATTCTGAGGCTATGATACATGTTTGCACTGTTTGTGCCAACTATTAGCTTTGTTGTCCAGCCAAACAACTGGATTCACACACGCCCAGGAAGACTGAAAAAAAAAAAACTTGGCACCTTCTAACATTGTTTCTTCAAAACAAGCTTTCTTGGGTTATAATATAAAAAACAAATGCAGAGATCCTTTCCAAATTTATGTCACCTGCTAGTCATTATCAAAGGCTGTAAATACTTTAACTCGGCAAGAACTGCACTGTTAAATATGCTTTGCAACTCAACACGAACCTGACAGGCACTGCTGTAAAGAAGCTGCTGCTAGTGTTAACATGGGGCAGGAGCCTGAGGTGGAGAATACGAAGCAGTTTAATGTGGAAAGTGTTTAATATTTAATATTTGGTAAAACAATCTGTTATGCATTCCACTGTAAACAGTTCAGGTCCTGGATGATATTAGCAGGTTTTCATGTCCTTTTTTAACTAGATTGATTGAAATGGACCTTCTTTTATTTCTCTCAGGCCTCAACAGTGTGAAAATGTTCAGGTACCACAACTTCTCAAATGGGTCACACTGTGGAACCTCTGACTCGCTGTGGAACAAGGTCCTGTTTCGTCTGTGTGGTCCGGCCACAAGTATATCCATTCATTCATTCATTCGTTCATTCATTCATTCATCCATCTTCAGTAACTAGTCAGGTTCATGTTGAATTCAGACATTCGTGGGAACACTGGGTTTTGGGAGATGGGAGGAAACTAGCAAATCTGAACAGCAGTTCAAACTCAACTCAATTGGAGAACAATTCAGGATCGACACCATGAAGCTGTTGGCATTAATGCTACCTGCTGCACAACTGTGGTGAACCACATCGAGTATAAGAAAGTTTTCATTTAAACTAGTTTGAATTTCCTGGCTATGTATTTGCACTTTTTTCCATATAATAAACAGATATAGAACGAAAATGATTTATAATCAAACTATCCAGTGTCACCTAGATGAGGATAAGTTTCCTTTTGCATCTGGTTCCCCTCAAGGTTTCCTCCTCATATCATCTCATGGAGCTTTTCTTTGCCACCTTCTCTGGCTTGCTCATAAAGGGTAGACTTAAACCTTATAAAATAGCTGCCTCCTCCAAAAAAGATATTCCATAGCCAGCCAGGTACTGTTCAACCATAGCCTGCCCCCTAGCGGATACAGATTTTACACCTCCATATACAGTGGGGAGAACAAGTACTGTATATGATACACTGCCGATTTTGCAGGTTTGCCCACTTACAAAGCATGTAGAAGTCTGTAATTTATATCATAGGTACTCTTCAACTGTGAGTGACAAAATGTAAAACAAAAATCCAGAAAATCACATTGTATGATTTTTAAATAACTAATTTGCATTTTATTGCATGACATATTTGATCACCTACCAACCAGTAAGAATTCCGGCTCTTACAGACCTGTTAGTTTTTCTTTAAGAAGCCATCCTGTTCTCCACTTATTACCTGTATTAACTGCACCTGTTTGAACTTGTTACCTGTATAAAACCACATGTCCACACACTCATTCAAACAGACTCCAACCTCTCCACAATGACCAAGACCAGAGAGCTGTGTAAGGACATAAGGGATAAAATTGTAGACCTGCACACGGCTGGGATGGGCTACAGGACAACAGGAAAGCAGCTTGGTGAGAAGGCAACAACTATTGGCGCAATTATTAGAAAATGGAAGAAGTTCAAGATGACAGTCAATCTCCCTCGGTCTGGGGCACCATGCAAGATCTCACCTCGTGGGGTGTCAATGATCATGAGGAAGGTGAGGGATCAGCCCAGAACTACACGGCAGGACCTGGACAATGACCTGAAGAGAGCAGGGACCGCAGTCTCAAAGAAAACCATTAGTAACACACTACGCCGTCATGGATTAAAATTCTGCAGCGCACGCAAGGTCCCCCTGCTCAAGCCAGCGCATGTCCAGGCCCGTCTGAAGTTTGCCAATGACCATCTAGATGAACCAGAGGAGGAATGGGAGAAGGTCATGTGGTCTGATGAGACAAAAATAGAGCTTTTGGACTAAACTCCACTCGCCGTGTTTGGAGGAAGAAGAAGGATGAGTACAACCCCAAGAACACCATCCCAACCATGAAGCATGGAGGAGGAAACGTCATTCTTTGGGGATGCTTTTCTGCAAAGGGGACAGGACGACTACACCGTATTGAGGGAAGGATAGATGGGGCCATATATCGCGAGATCTTGGCCAACAACCTCCTTCTCTCAGTAAGAGCATTGAAGATGGGTCGTGGCTGGGTCTTCCAGCATGACAACGACCCGAAACACACAGCCAGTGCAAATAAGGAGTGGTTCCGTAAGAAGCATCTCAAGGTCCTGGAGTGGCCTAGCTAGTCTCCAGACCTGAACCCAACAGAAAATCTTTGGAGGGAGCTGAAAGTCCGTATTGTCCAGCAACAGCCCAGAAACCTGAAGGATCTGGAGAAGGTCTGTATGGAGGAGTGGGCTTAAATCCTTGCTGCTGTGTGTGCAAACCTGGTAAAGAACTACAGGAAACGTATTATCTCTGTAATTGCAAACAAAGGTTTCTGTACCAAATATTAAGTTCTGCTTTTCGGATGTATCAAATACTTACTGTATGTCATGCAATAAAATGCAAATTAATTATTTAAAAATCATACAATGTGATTTTCTGGATTTTTGTTTTAGATTTCGTCACTCACAGTTGAAGAGTACCTATGATATAAATTACATGCAAAGTAATAAAGACTACATAAAAGACTTCTACATGCTTTGTAAGTGGGCAAACATGCAAAATCGGCAGTGTATCAAATATTGTTCTCATCAGTGTATATGTAAAGTATGCAGACGTCTACCTGAACAATGTTGTGTGTGTAGCATGGCCTTATTGGTCACCATGCATTATATAGACCATAGAGCTAAAGCAGTATGGGAATGTGAAAAGCAAATATTGCTTAACTGTCTTCTTTGGAAATCTTTTTCATAGATGCTCTTTGCTCTTTTCTCTATATGCACAGAATGTAGCAGCTATTGTAACCTAACATTGTACTGGACAAAGACTTCAGCTTATACCGAATACGAACAATTGCAGACAATCTTCTAGAGCATACAGAACAAGCTTTTTAAACTCAAGCATATAAAAAGTCCCATAATTAACTCTTACTGTATATTAAAATGTTCACAATCAATGTGGAAGAGCTTGTGTCAGTGATGAGTTCTCCTTTACAACATCAGAATGATACGTCCATTACACAGGCCACTCTGGTGCTTAATCTGTCCCATGTCATTTCCAAACTTGACTACTTCAACTCAATACTGGCAGATCCACCTCAGAGAACCATTTGACACCAAGTGGCACCAAACTAATCCAGAATGCTCTGCACACTCCACAGTAACACTCCCTCCACTGGCTTCCTGTAGCTGCCTGCATCAGATATAAAACAAAACCAAAACAGACCAGTATGCAGTGAACTCAAAGAACTTATCGCATCCCACACTGCATCATGCTCCCTCCAGTCCTCAAGCACTGCTTGACTGGTCCCACCATCTCTCAGGGTACAAGTAAGCTATGCACCAAGACACTTCTCGACTTCCCCTGGATGTCCAAACAACTGAATGTCTTCAAACAATTTCTAAATCCTACTGCTTCCTGAAGGGCTACAACTAGCTTATTAACTGATTGTATTCTTAATGTGTGACTTAGTGAACAAGTATCAGAGTGTATTCTTTGATAGAAACTTTCAAGCACTTAGTTGCTCTGGATAATGGTATCTGCCAAATGCCATAAATTCATGGGGCCCTATGTTTTAAGAGATGTTAAGAACAACCCCCAGTAACTGCTTTGCATAAAACAAATACCAAACAAAATAAGTCATACACGTCTTTAATGGTTGTACAGCTTTCGAGAATTTTAGCTCCAGAATCATGTCTTTCTTTATTATACATTGACCGAAGTACTGGACGTCATGAGCCAAACTCAGAGCAGAACAGTAGCTGCTCTGTCTGCTATTTGCTATTGCATAATATTAGTAAACAGCAGAAGAGTTGGGATGCTAGTAAATGAGGATGAAATGCGGAATGGAAAGAAAATAGCGAATGCTTGTTTGGCATTCGTGAGAGGTTACTGTTTCAGAGAAGGTTCCGAGGGAGGTTAAAACATCCATCACTCTAGTGAGTCAGCCAGCAGGTTCCTGCTTTAAACGGCCCTAAATGTCGTAAGCAGGCAAGGCCTTTAGTACGAGGGCCCCTTTCACTGGAACTAGTGGAACAGGCGCAGTCACCACCGCACCATGTGGTCAGACGAGACTTGTGAACAGGGCGCCAGAGAGAGAGATGACTCCTTGTGCTTTGTTGCACGGTATGTGTATTTGGTGTATTTTACCTGAAGGCTAACACTGTCTTCATTCAATGCACTGTCTCATTCAATTTTTTTCAAGACATTCTTGTCATACATCATACTGACCATGTTTATATATTAGTAGTAACTGTGTGGGCTGTTTATGACAATTAAAAAATATTCTAACTTGATTGCGCCAGTATAAACAAAACATTTTTTTCTTGTCTAATTTCATTCTGTTCAATTCCTGTGTATGCTCTTTTATTCAGTGGTAAAGCAAACAATATTTTGGGCTTTTATTTACTATTAAGCTTTTAGTCTATTACTAACAAACAGCTTTTTGTCTTCTTACTTTTAAGCCTCCTGGTGTCCAGAGGCAGGATCCTACGCTCTCATTGCCGTGGCCTGGGTTTGATTCCTGGGCAGGGAACAAACCCAGCCACTGAAAAGTTAAATCTCAGTGCAGGTCCCAAGCCAGAATGAAATGGGAGGGTTACATCAGGACAAGCATCCGGTGTAAATCCTGCACCAAATCTAATATGTACAGTAGATCACATGATCGGCTGTGGTGAACCTAAAATGGGAGCAGCCAAAAGAACACCACCACCACTGTCTATCTTTTGTGTGTTTGCATTTCTTGCCCACTAACCACTTAGCTGAATCTGATTATCACTTATTATAATATTATATATTATACATCCTGTAAAAGGTATTTTTTCTACAGAATAACCTAGAGGTTTCTTACCCACTCCCAAAGGAATTTTGACCAGTTACACCACCTACTCCTGAAGGTATTCTGACTAACCTGTACATCTTTAACGAAATCCCACTGAACAAATTCTGAACAAACATTTTCACTTTGATGGAATTCTGACCAATGCCACCCACTGCCAATGGAATCTGACCTGTTAGGCTACCTACTACTAAAGGAATCCTGACCGATCCTGTGTACAATCACAAGAATTCTGACCAATCCTGTCCATTACCAAAGGATTTCTAAACAATCCCAATGAATGAATTCTGACTAAACATTTCCACTCTGAAGGAATTCTAACCAATCCCACCCAATCCTTTAGGATTTCATATATGACATAAATTGCAGAGGTTTAAACAAAATAAATGAAACAGAAAAGCCCAAATAACCCCAGACATTTGGTAAATGGATCACATAGCATTGTGAAAACACTGCCCAAAACACTCCCATATTAATTGCTGTAGGAACAGCAGATGTGGATGTAGTGCAGCGCTTTTGCAGCACCATAAGGTCTTGTTGCACTGTCAGAACTCTGTGCAATTTAGTGATTATATCTGTCCATTATATCTGTGGGACTCCTTGGTGGTCCAGTGGTAGGATCTCATGCTCTCATTGACGTGGCTTGGGTTCGGTTCCTGGGCAGGGAGCTAACTTAGCCACTGAAGAGTCAACTCTCGGTGCCGATCCCAAACCCTGATAAAAATGGGAGGGATGCATCAGAAAGGGCATCTGGCATAAAAACACGTGATCCGCTGTGGCAAACAGGGAGCAGCCGAAAATAGAAGAAGAAGAAGAAGAAGAAGAAGAAGAATAAGAAGAAGATATCTGTCCAGATGAGCACCTCTATAATTTCCACTTTATTGACAAATGTACAGAAAAGTTTGACCCAAGTGTGTAAAAAAACTGACTCTCAAAAGGCACACTGGGATCCACTTTTGCCAGCTTAGGGATGGGGAAGCCTAGTGGTTAAGGTGTTGGGCTACTGATTGGAAGGTTGTGAGTTTGAATCCCAGGTCCACCAAACTGCTGCTACAGTACTGCGCCCCTTAGCAAGGAAAACCTCAACTGCTCAGCTGTATAAAATGAGATCTAATGTAAGTCTGCCAAATGCCATAAATATAATGTAAGCCTCAGCTTCACCAAAACCGGACACTTGAAGACTGGAAAAAACAATAGCCTGGTCTGATGAATCTCAATTTCTGCTGAGGCACATAGAAAGTAGTCATCCTGCCTTATGTCAACAGTCCAGGCTGGTCAAGGTGTTATAATGATGCTGGTAATGCTTCCATTGCACACTTTGGGTTTGTTAAGACCGATCTATTATCAATTGATTGCAACAGACTATTTCATTTTCGTTGCTGACTATGTGTATCCCTTCATGGTCACAATTTACCCTTTTCAAATGGCTACAGCCAGGATAAAAATGCACCTTGTGAGCATGAACATGTCACTGAGTTTAGGGATGTGGTAGAACAAGGGATATGCAGCATAAAAGTGCGCCTGACAAATCCGCAAAATTGTGTGATGCAATCATGTTCACATTGACCAGAATCTCTGAAAGAAATGTTTGCAAAATCTTGTAGCATTCACACCATGAAGAATTGAGAATGTATTGAATGCAAATGGTGGTCCTATCTTGTATTAGTGTAGAGTTCCTAATAAAGTGCTTGGGGAGTGTATCTAACCTAGTGTTATGATCCAGTGCAAACCTTTAGTTTTTGTTAATAAATACTCTAACTATTGGAATCAACAAATGCTACAAGCTCTTGCTGTATTTAACTGGAGTAAAGTAGCCTCTTGTGGGTGCAGACCGCTGAGTGTGCAGTGGGAAAGAAAGGAACCAAGGCTTAGTTCTATTTCTGAAGGTAATAGCCAAGATTTATAAAATGCTCTGACAGCAGTCTGAGCTCGTATATAATTGTGGATTATCTACTGAATTCTTTGGCTTTGCTGCAATGGAAAAGATCCACTGCTTGACATCTAAATGATCACAGAGTAAATGGCCAGTCAAAGGTCTCATCTCTGGAAAGATTTTCCATAACATGACAAAAACGTGTTTATACGTTTGTGTTTTCACTCCATTGTTCCTTCCCATTCAATGTGAGCCCTTAACTAAAAGGTTCAACAAATGTTGGTTTTATATTGCTCTCACAAAGAACTCTCTGGTGGCTCGAATTATAGATCTATAATTACATAATTGGTCTCTAATTGACTGACAGTGACCATCACAAGACACTGGCAAGCTCTGAGGTACTAACAGACATACTGTACGGCTGGTTAAGCAGCTGGATTGTGAACTGCATGAGAAACAATAATTTATTCTCATACTGGCACAAACTCACACACTAACATCAGTGTACATGTAATGAGCTGTGTATTTTGTGCCACAGTTACATCTATACAAGACTTTTATTCGGAAACACACCAAAACCCCAAAGCTGTAAGTCATCTGCTCTATAGTCATCTTTAGAAACAAAAAGGCTGGGGCTACTTTCAGGAGATTTTTCTCCATCCAGCCATTTTCTGTACCACTTATTCTATACAGAGTGGCAGGAAACCTGACGATTTCCAACTTCCCCACCTGGAGACAATCTCAGGAGACTTGGGCACAAGCCAGTGAATATCCTAAATAGAGTGCCAACCCATCATGGGGCACAATCGGGAAACCCCTGAAGGACAGGAACACCACAAGGACAGGAACTGATACCACTATAAATAAAAAAAATATAGAAAATGTCAAGATGTGCCATAACTGTCTTGAGCTGTCTTCTATAAATGTGTATTACCACAGAGTTATTTTATAATAATAATAATAATAATAATAATACTACTAATAATAATAATAACAACAATAACAACAACAACAACTATTATTATTATTATTATTATTATTATTATTATTATTATGATAAGAGTATGAGTATAAAGGTTTGAAGGTTTGGACCAAACAACAATCATTGTACCGAACAATCATTGTAAAAAAAAAATTAATGAAGTTTGATCTAGACAATGTAACCGTCCAAAATGCTTGAAAAAAGAAGCAAAGATATTACGTAGCCACACTGTCCCACCAATATCTGCTTCTGTAATACATGCCAGAAGAGTGTTGTGATCCCATAATCTTAATACCTACTGCAAGAACTAAATGCTGATATGAAAATAAACTAACAGAGGAGAGGAAGCAAATGTCAGTGAAAAGCAGCAAGAGTCCCGCAAAGAACTCAAAAGGAGATGAAATAAAGGCTCAGGTTGCAGCTGCAGTGAGAAGCTGTACAGGAGAGCAGTCAGAGTGTCTCAGGGCTCAGTTATGCTCTCTGACCCTGACGCTGACCCTGTGACCTGACCCTGAGCCAGGCCATGTTTCAAACCATGGGTGCTGCAAAAGCAAAAGAGTTGCGAGGCTCCAAACACACAGACATGTAGCCCACAGACTCTTATCACCCTGTTTTCTCACCAAGTCTCCTTCTCACAGCAAGACAGTGTATTTTGTGCCTAAGTTCCTGAGAAATATCTATACAAGACTTTTATTTGGAAACAAACCACAATCCCAAAGCTGTAACTCATCTTCTCATGGTCATCTTCAAAAAACAGAAAGGGTGGAGCTCCTCTCTCTCTCTCTCTCTTTCTCACAGACACAGACAGACAGACACAAACACACACACACACACACACACACATAAATATGGTATCAGTACAGCTATCAGAAAAGTAGCTGTTTTGTGTCGTTTTGTGCCTAGCGTCTTGTTGTGTATTTGCACTGCAATGCTGCTAACTTCTCTGCATGATGCTACATCTGTGTCACTTGTCTATTGCTTTCTACTGTACACTTATGTGACTTTATCTGGCAATAAAACTCTCTCTTCTACTCTGAACTTCTCTATTCTGCTCTGTATGAATAGTGTACATTAGACTAGTGAACACTATTTTAAAATATCTAAATAAAATAACCCGTTCTAAACACTGAAACATTGACGTGTAATTACATAGAATGTTTTTTTTATCATATATTCAACATGTGAACAATGACATTATTACATGCAAGATGCAATATTTGTTTTGTGAATGTTGCAATCAAAATTGCTTTTTTTTTTAAAATTTCAATAAAAAAGATTTTGTTAATTTCACAGGCAAAGGATTCTGATGGCTTGAGTGGTTAAGGCACGGAGGATCGAACAAGATGCCGCTGTTGGGCCCTTGAGCAAGGCCCTTAACACTCTCTGCTCTGGGGGTGCTGATTCATGGCTGACCCTGCCCTCTGACACAACCTCTAAAAATTAGGGACATGCGAATAAAAAATCTGCTCTAATGTATGTGTGACAAACATAAAGGCTTCTTAAACTACGCGTCACATGACGCATCTTGGTCAAAATCTGGAGTCATTTTGAAAACCTGCGAGTGCCTCATAATATAGCAGAGTTTTTGCAATCGTTGCTTGAAGGCATTAATAAGCCCATTCTTGTTTTTCAGAGAATTTCCACCGATTGTCACGCTTTCATTGTTCTAGCTGTAATGAATTACAGTGAAGCAAAGCATTCAATCTTCTATATACTTATATAGATTAAGTGTGAAATTCAAATCACACACGTTGCATGACAGAAAAAAACACATTGTTTCACAAAAACATACAAAGGGACACACTAAGGACACAAAAACATACCTGGGGACACCCTGAGGACACAAAAACATAACTGGGGACACCCTAGTGACACAAACAACTACTAAGGACACCCTGAGGACACAAAAACATACCTAGGGAAACCATAAGAACATGAAAACATACCTGGGGACACCCTGAGGACACAAAAACATACTTGGGGACACTTTAAGGTAAAAAAAAAAAAAACATACTTGGGGACACCTTAAGGTCAAAAAATCATACCTGGGGACACCATAAAGACACAAAAACATACCTGGGGACACCCTAAGGAGACAAAAACATACTTGGGGACACTTTAAGGTAAAAATAAAAACATACCTGGGGACACTTTAAGGTCAAAAAATCATACCTGGGGACACCACAAAGACACAAAAACATACCTGAGGACACCCTAAGGAGACAAAAACCTACCTGGAGACACCCTAAGGACACAAAGACATACCTGGGGACACTTTAAGGTCAAAAAACATACTTGGGAACACCCTAAAGACACAGATCATACCTGGGGACACCCTAAGGACAAAAAACCATACCTAAAGACACCTTATATTGTCCCTAGGTATTCTATATACCTATATTTGATATCAAAGGCAGCGGAGATGAACCATCGGAGCCACAGCATTGACACAAGGCATTAAGCAAACGTATCTCATCTCCACATGTGACTTGTGAACAAACCGATATTTAGTACCAGATCTTGGCTGCATTACCAGTGGGTTAATTGAGAACACTTGTTCTCTGTAGTGTGGTTTATGATAGCACCGCATAAATATTTAATCCTGTTGGCTCATGGTGAGGATAAAAGATAAATAAGCCAGAAGTTCTCTTTTCCAAAGCATTGCAATTTCAGACAATTTGGTGCCAAAACCCTGAGGACCAGAAGGTGAGATGCTTTAAAGTTTTTTTGTTGCAGTCCAGATCAAATACTAAAGCCCTTGTGTTGCATTTATTGTCTCTTAGTCTTCTATTTTCTTTCTAATAAATGAATGACAGACACTTCAAGGTAAGCGGGCAACTCTTTTGTAGACGACTTTGTATCCCCCCTCAGGGTCAGTAAGGATCAGGGTTTTTGTTTAACTGTGATTTGTGAACGTAGAAGAGAGCAGAGAGAACACAGCTAATTGGTTTCATATGTTGTATTATTGGTTGATTTAAATAATCACAGACACGGGGGCTGGTAAGAGCGTGACCCTCAACCTCCTGGCTGCTTATGGAGCTGCTGTGTAGACGTGTAAAAAAACATTTTATTGTCAAATTTGTAAGCTATATATGTTTAAGCAGGGCCTCCTACTTTTTCATTTTTTTGGTGGATTTATATTCCATAACATGACAAAAACAACAAACAAAAAAAGGGTAATAAATTAATTAAGGTGTGTCATTACAGGAATCCGTTTAAAAGCCTTTTATCTGGAAAGAGCACTAAAGAAAGTTCCAGCAATTCTGTCTCATACCTGTGAGATCCCTCTTTAGCTTCCGCATGTCTTTGAAGAGGTCGTCAAACTTGACTTGAGCAGCGAGGAAGAAGTCCTGAGGCTCAGGCAGTGGGAAAATACTCTTATCCGTACCTGCGTCCTGCGGCCAATAACAGAACGCAGTTCAGACGCAGATCTAAACGACAATTCATCATCAAACAATTGTAGAACTTACCTTGTCCATGTTTCGCAGGTAGTATAACACCACATATTCCACCAGACTGATGCGATTGTCCTGGGAAGGACAATAAACAGTTTAGAGAGAGCTGAGCACTTCATATTAATAATATAATAATCCACTTCATATTGCATTCAAAAATGCAAAAATGACAGATTCTGAAATTTAACTGGAATACTTAAACAAAGATTGATTGAATAGACAAAGCATATTTATTTGTTGGAGGCCTTTCTGCTCATGGATGATGTGGTGTGAGGTGGTTTGGATAAAACATCTGATCACAACACTTCTCTTCCATTCCCTTTCATTTAAAATCCGCAAACAAGCGTGAAATTCACATCACGCCGGTTGCATAACAGGAAAAAAACCCACAAAAACATTTTGTTTTATGTTTTTGTTTCAAAAACACTCCCAGGGACACCCTAAGGACACAAACACATACCCAGGGACACCCTAAAGACACAAACACATACCTTGGGACACCTTGAGGACACAAAAACATACCAGGGAACACTTTAAGGTAAAAAAAATCATACCTGGGGACACCCTAAAGACACAAAAACATACCCAGGGACACCCTAAGGACACAAACACATACCCAGGGACACCTTAAGGACACAAACACATACCTGGGGACACCTTGAGGACACAAAAACATACCAGGGGACACTTTAAGGTAAAAAAAATCATACCTGGGGACACCCTAAAGACACAAAAACATACCCAGGGACACCCTAAGGACACAAACACATACCCAGGGACACCTTAAGGACACAAACACAGACCTAAAGACACCCTAAGGACACAAAAATACACATGGGGACACTTTAAGGATACAAAAACATACCTGGGGACACCCTGAGGACAAAACTACATATAGACCTAAATTAAATCATGATATATTATTACTGTTAGTCAAAAGTGCTCTCACACTGCTCTTATCACCGGGATATCATCATTCTAAGCGCTGCTTTTAACCTCGGGTAGAGGAACCTTTCACACTGGTCATTTAGGGGCAGAATTATCACAGCTTTTTACTCTGGGGTTATGAAACACTGCTCTGACACGAGGTTAGCACCAGTTTGTGGTGTTGATCTGACATTGTGGTGCCAAAACTGTACAGTGTGAAACTGTACATCATATCACAGTCACATAAACCCTTGGTGTTTTGGAAACAGTTGCAGTGTTTGAGTAAAAAAACTGAAATGGTGACAGCAAATGCATCAATTGAAGCAAAAATGAGCCAGTGTTATTTTTTATAGTTATTGTCACAAATGTCTGTTAAGAACAAACTGGATGGAATGGTCAGAAATAATAATAAGAGTATTATACAGAAAAAGTGGAAGCTGGATATCAAAATATTTTTTGTTGTTGTACCAATTGTTAAAGTTCCGACAGGCGTCAAGAACTTTTTTTCCTCAATGGTGTGAAAGCTTTACACGAGCCGTTATTTAAAGTGCTATATTGGCGACAACCGGAAATGGGCAAGTAAGGATTTAGAAATGTTCAGTGTGAAATTTGGGATTAATTATTAAGCCCAGGTAAAAAGTAAGCGGTGTGACTTAACCAGGATTCCTGCAGAATTTTAAACATAAGTACACAGTATAACAAGCCTGAATTAAAGAGCGACATCGATATAAGGGATTAACATCAGCTAAACAGAAATAAGTACGTTTAATATCTAATAACTCATTGGTTAAGATGTTGAGAAAACTACTTATTCGAAGGTTGTGAGTTCAAATCCCAATACCACCATGCTGCCAATGTTGGGCCCTGGAGCAAGGCCCTTAACCTTCAACAACTCAGTTAGCAGTTGATAAAATGAGATAAAATGTAAGTTGCTCTATGTAAGGGTGTTGACCATACAGTATGCTGTAAATATGATGATTAGAAATTCACTCGTAATTATATTACAGGCAGCAAAGCCTCTTCATGTGACTATGGGGTTGTGCTGAAATACCCTGCTCTTGACATCCTTCAGCTTGGGAAGAATTTCTAAGCCAAAGCCGTCAGCTTGCCCTCTGGTCCTGTTCCCGCCATTCATATAGTTCCCGAAGGCCAGGATAAGACCTATCACGTCTCTTACACTATTGATTTCCAACAGACCCTACAGGGTCACACAAACACACACAGAGAAATTAATAGATAAATATTATAGATAATAATAGAAAAAAAAATATTTAATGTCAAATTATAAACACTATATTAAATGGTCATTCTCGACTCAGCATTGAAGTGTTCTGGTAGCACTGCCTGGACGTACCTTACACACTCTGGAGATGATCTCCACTTTACCGTGGATAGACACTATGGAGTCTAGAAACACTGACTGGAATATGATGCAGTGAGTTCGGCCGGAAAAATCCGGGATCTGATCCAGTTCATATAGGAATCTTTATAAATACAAAACAAACAAAAAACACACAGTAATAGAGATAAGAACCGACATTTTTTTCCGCCTGCCTGCGAAGTAGATATCTCACGGAAGACCTGGTTTTTAACACAAACTGGAAAATCTTGATGCAACTAAAGGCTATTAAGTGTGATTTACTTAAGAACCAAAAGCTATGAGTGTCATAAACATGTTTTCAATTTAAATAACACACTGCTGGATATAAGAATTCACAACCTCAAAGTGAACAAGTTAAACACTCCAGTTTTTCTAAATTACCACAGGTTTTTTTTTTATAGATTTGGTCCGTTTTTAAAGCTGCAGCTTTGAAAACAAACAAACAAACAAAAAAAAAAAGAAAACAGATAATTTATAATGATATATAATGTTTTAGTAATATTACAATATTGTGTATTAATAATATACACCAACAAACAAAAAATTTTGTTAAACAAAATGAATTTAAAAAACAATCATGAAAATGACATACTGCTCAGGCTTATCTAAAAGTGTGACTTCATCCTCTTTGGCGTTCTCGTGATGTTTTTTGATCTTCTCCAGTTCATCATTCTGAGCCCTCTGTGATCAAATCCAAACAATTACTGGCACAACACAATGCAAGCACTAAACAAAAGCTAATAATAATCAAATCCAGGTCACAGAAATGAGTCAAAGTAATAAATGTTAGCGCCATCAATGTCTTAATGTCTTACTCCAAGACAATATTGAAACAACATGTTACAACATAGTGTGTCATGTTGACATGAACTTAAATAGAAAAAAAAAATAAAATCTTAAACAAAATGTACTCACATTTTCATATAACGCTTCAAGCGTCTCCAGATCCACTATAGAGTTGTCCACAGTAAGAACAGCTGCAAGAGGAAATCATTTCATTAGAACAAACTTTTGTTGGTTTGGCGTGCACGTGCATCGTCTTTCGTGCAGGTGCATCGATTACAGGA
Organism: Tachysurus vachellii; assembly: GCF_030014155.1. Lineage (NCBI taxonomy): Eukaryota > Metazoa > Chordata > Actinopteri > Siluriformes > Bagridae > Tachysurus > Tachysurus vachellii. Next base: position 21,158,632 of record NC_083469.1, read on the forward strand.
GTACGGAAGCGTATTGCATTCACTTGAGTAAAAAAAAAATCTACTCTGTTTTTCTGAATTAACGACTTAATTTTTCAGGAAAAAAATTTTTTTGCTCTGTTTTTCTGAATTAACGACTTACTTATCTCAAAATTATGAGAGTTTTTCAGGAAAAAAAATTTTTGCTCTGTTTTTCTTAATTAACGACTTAATGTGGATTGCATGGAAGTAAACATGTCCCAAGTTTCAAGTTTAATCAGTTGAACCGATATGGTATGCTTCACGGATATAAGATGATGCATCTGAAATGCATTCAGACTGGCTATGTGGTGACACAAGAGACAATCAGGCAATTGTTGAAAATACTGGATCTCCATGGAGTGCAACTGAGGCGCCGGAATCGTCTTCGGCGACGTTTGTATCATAATCCAGGCCCGAACTTTTTATGGCATGTTGATTCATATGATAAACTCAAACCAAATGGGATCTGCATCAATGGTGCAATCGACGGGTTTTCACGAATGGTGATACGGCTACCGTGAAGTATACCATATCGGTTCAACTGATATAGAAACACAGCAACGTCAAGCAGATCACAATGTTCTTTTCGTCTGAACAGGCGCAAAGTCTTGAGGTGTCTGTGCAAAGTTGATGCACTAATAACAATACCATTTATATTACTTAAAGACAGCAGTATCTCCCAATGTCTCAAACCCAAAGTAAAATAAAACCGGTGGTTTAATCTAATTTTGGTTTAGTCTAATTCATATTTCATAATTCTGCATCTTATAATAAAGCATGTGGTAATACTATATAACAGCAGAAATATAAAGCAAGTAATAATAAAGAAAATGAGTGCAAACATGGACAGCTATGATAGTGATATGTTTTATAATTTGATCTGTACAATGGTTTTACTTTATAGTGGTAAACTGAAAGAAAAACAATTTCATAATAACTCATAATTTCATAATAGATACAGATGAGAGACATAACACTTCCTTGCTGTACCACCACGCCTCCATGCTACAGCCAACGAATGAGAAATCACCATTTACTAAATCACCAGACTATATTACCCATCAGCCTCGGTGCATATCATATGATAACGACACTCGTGTCACTTGATTTTTCGGTTTTCTCCCTGATCAGCACTCCTGTTTAACCTCCTGTGTTTCAGTACATCTCTGTCTCTAGCCTCATTCATAGTCTGTGTTTTGCACTTTTGTACGTCGCTCTGGATAAGGCGTCTGCCAAATGGTGTAAATGTGAATGTTTTGCTATTTTAGTTTGTGCTTCACTGTTCTGTTTCCAGTTTGGAAATCAAGTCTGCACTTGCATTTGCTAAATCCATGTTTACCTTACAATACCAATGAAGTAAGGAGAACATGTTATACTCAAATACAGTACCACCTCGACATAAATTGAATTTGTTTTGCGAAGATTGTGCTAATGGTAGACGCTGGTTATCTGTTCTCTCTAGTAAGATCGCTTGATCTTGTACTGGCTGCTTTTTTAGTGATTTCTTGCTAACTTTCTTGGGACCAATGGTGCTATGTCTTCACTAAATCTTGCACAAAATCTAAAAACAGCAAAAAAAAACCCACAAACACTAACACAAAGTCCTGCTGCTAAGCTTGGGCTAAAAATAGAACAGACCACCCATGGCTCCAATCTGTAAACAAAATAACGTGTGAAAAATCACATAGCTATTAAAAGCCTGACGAAGGCAACGCTGGGTTGGTATCGTGGGTTGACTCTTTCAAAACAACTTACGCTGACTGAAAAAAAAATTCAGAAAATTTGGCTTTGCTTTGCTTTCCACTGGCGCATACAAGTTTTAAATACGTTTCCAGACATTCCAGACTTAAACGGCATTCGGTTCGTTCGTATAACAAAAATACTTTCTATCAACTGTTCAGTGATCAAAACTCTTTGTGGGAATTGAGGTCCAGAGCCATTTACATGGTTTCTCAAGTGATACTATCCACCGAAACCTCTTGTATCTCTAGGCTGTCCATATGGAGCCAGTCTCAGCTGCAGTAAAGTTATAAAGCACTTTAAATAATTTATTTTCTGATAATATCATTACTCTATCACTTTGTTTATCTGAAGACTACGGATACGAATATATATATATATTTGTTTGTTATATATAAAATATATAATTTTGGTTTATTTTATATATATATATATATATATATATATAAGGGGGGGCATGGTGGCTTAGTGGTTAGCACGTTCGCCTCACACCTCCAGGGTTGGGCGTTCGATTCCCGCCTCCGCCTTGTGTGTGTGGAGTTTGCATGTTCTCTCCGTGCCTCAGGGGTTTCCTCCAGGTACTCCGGTTTCCTCCCCCGGTCCAAAGACATGCATAGTAGGTTGATTGGCATCTCTGGAAAATTGTCCCTAGTGTGTGATTGCGTGAGTGAATGAGTGTGTGTGTGTGTGCCCTGCGATGGGTTGGCACTCCGTCCAGGGTGTATCCTGCCTTGATGCCCAATGACGCCTGAGATCAATGACGGCACAGGCTCCCCGTGACCCGAGGTAGTTCGGATAAGCGGTAGAAAATGAATGAATGAATATATATATATATATATATATATATATATATATATATATATATATATATATATATATATAAAATATATAATTTATTATCAACATATATGTTACTATGAAGGCAACTAAAAGCACAATTGTGCTCAACTTAACAATTTGAATGTATTTTTCCATCGTTCTCACATTTTATATGGAAATATCCAATAACCAAGTTTTAAATCCTTTATGTCTGGTGCAGTTCTTTATTGAATTCCCATCTTTAAGTTTTTTTTTATATTTCATTTCAGTCATTGTTCCAGTTTTTTTTTTAGATAGAGATGTGCTTTTGTTAAGTGAGTTTGTCTGGATTTAAAGATACAAATAAATAAATTAATGAATTATTAAGATATATGTCATACTGTACACTTAGATACTGTTAGTGTAATGTGCTTCATTATGCAGCACAAGCTACAGTAGGAGATGCAGGGAATGTTAATGAGTATGGTAATAGTTACAGTCTCTCTTATGGTTTTACACACACACACACACACACACACACACAAACACAAGCAAGTAAGCATAGGGGACTAAGCCTTTAGACCATGGGTCATGGCCAAAAGCCTGTAATTGCTTAACCTCAAAACCCACACATGCAGAACTACCACAGTTCTATAATTATCTATATTGCAAGAGAAGAGAAGAGAAGAGAAGAGAAGAGTAGAGAAGAGAAGAGAAGAGAAGAGAAGAGAAGAGAAGAGAAGGGAAGGGAAGGGAAGAGAAGAGAAGAGAAGAGAAGAGAAGAGAAGGGAAGAGAAGAGAAGAGAAGAGAAGAGAAGAGAAGAGAAGGGAAGAGAAGAGAAGAGAAGAGAAGGGAAGAGAAGGGAAGGGAAGAGAAGAAAAGGGAAGAGAAGAGAAGAGAAGGCGATGATGACAAAATCTATGGCTCCCCTATACAGACACTCATATCCTCCAAATAACAATGCAGCTATCTGCTTTCCTCTGCTGAGCTTTGTAATGTGCTAACAATCTCACTGACAACAAGTACAGCAGATGTGGATAAGGTTTTTGTCATGCTGAGTGTTTGATCAGTCACGCAAAGATGACTGCTGTGTGTGAAGTGTACAGGGCAAGGGGGGGATGACTTGTTCTGGAAATTTCTTCACACCAGTAGATCAAAGGACATCAACTACTTGCACCTTGAGTGAGGACCAGTGCGCATGCAAGGCTTTGTGTATGGGAGGTCCAAGATAAGTAGTGGTCATTGAATTTGTGTGTGCAATCTAAGTCTTTTTACTCTTTTTTTCTTTTTACCAGTTTCACTCTGTGTGTTACCCGGTTATGCAACAAATACTAACTGTGTCAGTTTAAATTGTTAAGCTAAGAAGCAATTATCTTCTTAAACATCTTTAACAATAAACTTCCCCTTACTGTGACACTCAGACTCTGTATTTTTCCCAAACCTCAAATTAAGGGGTCATGCTGAGAGAGAGAGAGCGAGAGAGAGAGAGAGAGAGAGAGAGAGAGTGGCTGCCTGACCTAAAATGTCACGTGGACCCGAATGTGTGTGGCTAATTGCATGTGTGTGTGTGTGTGTGTGTGTGTGTGTGTTCAGCGATGGTAGATTTATACACACACAGATTATTACTGCCTCACTCCCATTAGAGCTATAAAGAGTGTTACCAGCTAAAATAACCAGATCACCCTCCCTACAGACAGCCAGGCTTTAACTTTCTGTCCTCTCACTTTCTGTATCTCTCTTTTTTCTGTCCTTCACCTACACACATTCACCCTATGTATATTTCCCAAATTGGGGAAAAAGTCTCTTTTCCCTAAAAAGCACTCGTTCCTGCACTACATGCACGCTTACTCACCAAATCCCCAGACACATACACACAAACACACACTTTCCTTCATATGACACCAACACTCACTGCAGATGTAGGAATTTCAGGGAAACAAAAAAAAGCGTGACTGGAAATAAATCAAAAGACATCAGTGAAAATTACAGTTGCTCATTGCTCACATATTCCCCTGTTAATAATAATAATTGACCCATCTGTGAGTTATCAAGTCCGCAACCAATGATTTAAGTGAATTGCGGTCTAATTAAAAGAGCGGGAAGCGTTTAAGAAAGGCAGGAAATGGTTAGAAGGGTTGTGTGTAGGGGTGCTGTTCTCACCTTGCTGAATGTCCTTCATCTCCAGATGAAGGCTGGATATTAGGATCCCCACGGTTTGAGAACGTTTCCCATCTAATAACTTGATTTTCTGAAAGGAATGCAGATACATGACCAAAAGTCAGGAAGGAATACACAGGCTTATTATGTACTAGTGGATAAACAGAAAGAACTTATAGCTACAAATATCTTTATGGCCATTAATAACTCAGGTTAATCTGACATTGTGATATTGATATTGGGACACAGGGCTCAAGTTGGGAGACATTCTGGACAGAGTGCCAACCCAGCCCAGGGCACGATCACTCTCACACACACCAAACACATCACACACACACACACACAATTTATAAAAAGCCAATCAGCCCACAACACATGTCTTTGGACTGGAGAGGAATATCTGGAGGAAGTCTGGGAGTATCTGGAGGAAACCCCTGAACAACGTGCAAAAAAGTGGTGGTACCCAGGTGGTGCCCCTAATAGCCACTGCTCGGCCATTGAGCAAGGCCCTTAATTATCAACTGCTCAGTTGTAGAAACAATATTAAGTCACTCTGCTTAAGGACATGACAATATTAAGGACATATAACATATGATTAGTATTCAGATGGCTCAGTATTGATTAGTATGATTAGTATGACCAGAGGGTTTTTAACCACTATGCCTCTGAAAACACTGAGAAACTCATGAATTCTAGCTGTGCTAGTTCCTCAACCTCAGCTAGATCATAAATTGTTTAAAATAAAACAGAATTTCTGTAAGTAGATTTTTTTTTAAAATCATGCTTACACATTATCTTTTGGACTTGACGGCAAGATTCAAACTAGTTTAAGCTAATTTAAGCCACTCTGACCACCAGGCAGTTACTGGGGATAAATGTTCCTGTTAATAAACATGGTCTTTTCTTGTCCTAGGAGCTTCACATCTGACCGCTCACCTCTCAATCATAGTACTTTATCACTTATCAGAGCTTATTTTAAGCTTATATACTGTATAGAAACATAAATGCAACGTAAAAATCATTTTGTTATAGTCACAATTTGGATGCAGTTGGGAACAAAAGAAGCAAAGCCAGAAGAACCATAAAAGAACATCTTTCAGCTCTGGACAAGCAGACTTACAGATTTTATAACAAACTATAAATTTACAGGATTTTTATTTGTCCCTACACATGGTCACAATTACATATGAGTGAATATCCCCATAAAGGACAAAACAGTTTTTGGCAAGTTAAAGCCCCACTTTAAAAGTTAATGTCTCAGACTTATTCATTAGGTAGCAGTTGAGCGCTCTTGCAGGCTCTGAGCTACCAAGGCGTTCAGTGGGAATCAGCAAGAGGGGTCTTTAAAGTGAGTATTGCATTACAGCCAGCAAAGTGGGCATGCTGCTACTGCATTCATTATTAATGTCACCGGGGATCTCCCCTGGCCTCCCCTCCCACAGACACTGCAAGAGCAGGAGTGCCTCTCTTAACACCTCTAATGAACTAGCGTGTTAAAACTAACCAGGCTTATAAATCATGTGTTGTACAATGACCGAGTGGGGCTAGTGCTCAGCAGAGCTAACCGATTAGGCATTGTGGCAAACTACTGTAGAGGAGATTCAATCAAGTCTTTAGAAAAGCAAACAATTTCCATAGCAAAAAAATACACCCAATTATGTTCAATCAAATGTTTGCCTGTGAAATTAGTAGGTTGCTGATTGCATCAAATATAAGAATCACTTATTACTCAATTATTAAGTTTACACTATGAGACAGTGGCAGTTACAAGCTTTATACTGTATAGAAATTCATTCAACAATTCAACAGGCTACGAATGCCTAATTAGCATAAACTGGTTTGTTAGAGAATATGGTGGTCATGAAATAATATATTATCAGTATTCGGATTTAATTCTGAAGTAAGAATAGCCTTGACTGACATTTTGTTCCCACACTGGAGTTCATTAATCTCAGCTAGTAATGTCCAGCATGGTCAATAATGGAGATTTATGCAGCTTTTTTTGTACTAGTGTTCTCTTATTTTCAATTTCCAAAAATACTCAAACTAATAGGCTCTCTGTGTCTGACCAGGCAGATACTAAGAATAAATGTTCCTGCTGATAATCCTGGGCTTTCTTTGTCTCGGGAGCTTCACGTCGGAAGCTTGCTCACTCCTACTGGAAAGTAAAAACGTCTCGCTTGTACATTCAGTCATTGCTTCTCCTGACAGGGGTTGCGGTGGCAACAGGCTGAGAAGGTCATCCTAGACACTATGGCTCTAACCCCAGTCACAGATTCCAGCTCCTCCTGTGGGATCCCAAGACAAAAGTGAATTTCAATTTCTCCTGGGTCTCCGTCCAGTGGGACATGCCTGGTATAGATCTACCCAGAGACATCTCTGTGAGGTAAAAAAAACAAACAAACAAAAAAAAAACCATCCAATTTAAACTCCTCTCAATTCAGAAAACTCCAAAGATTTCTCAGACTGCTAAACTCCTCACACTATCACCACAAGAAGGCCTATAACAACCTAATTTTCTGAACATGTAAAGGTACAGATCAGCCATTACATTTAAACCACCCGCACAACATTGTGTGGATCCTCAATAGATTGGACTTTTTTTGTCTTCAAGTCTTCAAGACAGAACACTAAGTCAACATCAGGAATAGAGAAAAGCACCAGCTGTGAATGGGAAGACGAGACACAGACAACACCATGTTATTAATGGTGTTTCACTAACTTTCGCAACACCAACAGCAATACCATTTAGCACAAACTGAGGCCAAAATTCTTCACACAAACACACCAAATTACCAAAATGTTCTGCCAAAGAGCATCTTGACACAGAACCACATACTGCATCTCCGGATCCCACTCTCAGGCGTAAAAGCTTAGCCTAAATAACTGCTTAGTAAACAGGAGGTGATCGTGCCCATAAATCATCTCAGAACCAATTAAAACTTCTGTTTGTTTGACTGCTATTATTATTATACAAACGGTGTATTAAACGTGATTCATCTGGTGACTAGAACTGTTGTGTGATGTTTATATGAGGCTACGTATTATAGCGCTGTATCAGAACAACAGAGACATTAGGACAACATTTTTCTTCGACAATGCATAATGCATTCTTATTTTTAACAATACTGACCAGGGCAAGAAAAATGTGCTAAAACCAGGTTTTAAGCCTCATCAAAGGCTGTGTTCATCCCTTCGTCACAAGTGAAGCCAGATGCCTGCAATTAGGTTGGGTGCAGTGGACTGAGATGACGGAGACTTCCTTCACTTTATGTCATCTCCTCTTCTTTCATATGATAATCAAGAAAAAGAGAGAAGGCCTCAAGAATATACACTGTGTGTAAAAGGACACATGAAACGAATTAACACCCCCACCCAACGCACACACACACACACACATACACCAACCTCCCACCCCTTACACAACTAACATATTTAGTTGTGTATAGAGATTCTGTTCTTTTGTCAGTTTTGAGAGCAATTATTATATATACTTGCATTGTTATCGGGACCGTAGATGGAAAAAAATAACTCACAGAGAAACCCAATGTTCATAATGATCAATATATATACAATTATTAAAAAAAGAAGCCCTGAGGCAAGAGATAAGGGAGCAACCTGGAAACACTTGAACATAGACACTGTTATCACTCCCAGCTAAATATTTGAGAAAGACGATGCCAATGCACACAATCCCACTGCAACCCCTACATCGTTCCTCAGACCCCATTGAACCAATCCTGATGCACCTAACTGCTATCAGCTACTGGCTTTTTCCCCCTATAACGTAGTGTACGGGTGGTCAGTGTAGGAAACTGACATTAGGCCAGGTCTGACTGTCTGAATCAGCCGCCCCCCTTCTGAAATTTCTCCACAGCGAAATCTTTTGTTTTTCCGGTAACCATCATTTCTTGGAAGGGTGACGCAGAAAAACTATTTATACCTTGAAGTATATACAATTGAAAATAAAAAGAAGATGGAGATGTAAACGTGTTACTTTTGTTTAGCCGACCTTTTGGAAATTGCAGCGCCTTGCCAAGAACTTCCGTGCCAATATTCATCTGTCACTTTTACCTGACACAGTGTTGAAGCTTAATAACAGCCCTTACTTACTACACTCCAGATTTTGTTCTTCCACATACATCTGCATGCATGCTATCCAACAACCGCTTGTCATTCATTATTTCTGCTTGTACGTGTTCAAGTCGTCTCGGCCAATTTCATCCAATCAACTTTAAATATTGAACAACGAAGCTTGAGATGTTTTCTTCCTCACATCCTCCTGTTATGTTCAATGGGACTCCTGGCTTTCTTTCATTCATATCACATTTTCCATTTGTTATTTCCAGTGGGGTTGTTAATATATACAGGAGAGCAAAAGACATACAAAGCCAAGACCGTTGAAGTCAGAACATAAAAGAATGTTTTATATCAGTACATACTTGTTGCTAACATGAACCGTTGGTTCCCCAACCACTCTGAACAATTACGTTTGTTAGGAGAACGTCCGGGGGGGCATGGTGGCTTAGTGGTTAGCACGTTCGCCTCACACCTCCATCGTTGGGGGTTCGATTCCCGCCTCCACCTTGTTTGTGTGGAGTTTGTGCCTCGGGGGTTTCCTCCGGGTACTCCGGTTTCCTCCCCTGGTCCAAAGACATGCATGGTAGGTTGATTGGCATCTCTGGAAAATTGTCCGTAGTGTGTGAGTGCGTGAGTGAATGAGAGTGTGTGTGTGCCCTGCGATGGGTTGGCACTCCGTCCAGGGTGTATCCTGCCTTGATGCCCAATGACGCCTGAGATCACAGAGAGCACAGGCTCCCCATGACCCGAGGTAGTTCGGATAAGTGGTAGAAAATGAGTGAGAGAGAGAGAGTGAGGAGAACATCCGCTTCGAAGCAGTGCAGGAGGTCACATGCTATGTGTGAGTATTTCATTTATTATTAAATGTTTTTAATTACACTTTAACAGAGATTTTGCTATTGATTTAAACTAAATATGCTATAGATTTATATTTTATATCCAGTACAGTGCATTATATCCAGCAGAGACAGAGGTGGATCAAGCAGTTAAGGTTCTGGGTTGTTGATTATAAGGTTTTGGTTTAAACCCCAGCACTGTCAAGCTGCAACTGTTGGGCCCTTGAGTAAGGCCCTTAAACCCTTTCTTCTCCAGGCATGCTGGGATAGGAGAGAAAAGAATTTCACTGTGCTATAATGAGTTTGTTCCAAAAAAAAAAAAATGGCTTCATCTTTTCATGTAGAGAAAATAAGTAATATTTAAACGACTTCAAGCTGACATAATAAGCGAGATCGTTGGAAAAAGTGAAACAGATTGGAACAGTATTTTTAGATGGGAAAAAAAACTAGCGATGAGTGATGTAGTGCTAGCCTTGCAGCGTGTGAAGACTGTAGGCAACAGACAGCTGGCAAGTCCTCTGCTTGTCTGCGCTCATATTAATTGAGGCCAACTCTGAGGACAGAGTGACCAGACGTGCACACACAGGCGACTTGGTGCCCTAACTGATTGATCAGAAAGAGAGTGTGTATGGATCTGAAACAGGACTAGACAAGACTAGACAGGGCCAGTGGAGCTGTCTGGACGCCAGGCAATGTGCTGACTTGCTGAAAGGAACATCACAGTCTGGGCTGGAATCTTACAGCAAATTTTTTTTTTTAGTACAAACTTTGTTATAGATTTTTATTTTATGATTTCTACATTACTGAGTCAGTACAAAAAGATTTTAAATGTCCAAACATTTAAAACAAACTATATTAGTTTGTAACAGAAAAGCGTTTGCACCATATTAGAGATATGAGAGACCACTTTTCAGACAAAACGTAATCGAAGCTGCTGCGTTTTGTGTGCAAAAATAAGCAAGTGTAAAGGTCAAAATCAACAGAAGAACTGTAGCTGGTTCTGCAAGAAACTATTTAAAACTCTAAAACCCCTTTTCTTTATAAAACAGATGATCACACCAAAAACATTTGTTTCATTTATTGTTCTTTACAGTTTTTTAACATGTAACATGGTGTCATCAGACGTATTTGTATGGCATTGACCCCACTATTCGTTTATATTTACAGCACTTGGCAGATTCCTTATCCAGAGCAACTTACAATAAGGGTTATGGCCCTTTCTCAGGGGTGCAGAAGTGGCATCTGGGATTTAAACACCTTAACCACTAAGCTACTACATCCCCCCACTACCTACACTGATACAGTGCAACATCACAACAGTCCTACATGCTTCTGTGGTTTGTTCCTCAGCGAGGACTTAGCTATATGTAGAACCCTACAACAGAGTGTTTATGGGACCAGCCATATAAACGAGGGCTAAAACACAACAGGGGTGTGCGGTTATAGGAAAGTAATCAATGACGTCGTAATGGAATGCAGTTACCACCTGAAGCTATTTCGTTTCCTATAACAGCAAGTGCCAAAGTGTTGTTTTCTTCTCAAACCACAGCAACAACATTTAAGAATATATAACATTATAGAGCTATAGCTATATATATATATATTTTTTATTGTTTTCCTTCTCTATTTAGTTCCTACAAATTTTTGCAATCTAGAAAAGTCAAGCAAACTCAAAGACAATGTTCAAAGCATCATCATTCATTCATTCATTCATTCATTCATTCATTCATTCATTCATCTTCTACCGCTTATCCGAAGTGACATCATCAAAAACCCTCAAATGTATTGAACATGAGTACAGCTATCTTAGAAAAAAATATCCAGGCATCTTCACTGGTAGAGGTTTAAAATGAAAGAATACTGTGATTGTATAAGTGTGAATTCTTCCAAAAAAAAAATAAAAAATGCACACAAAATGTAGAAAAAAGCTGCTGCAAAATCATGCGTTTTTGGCTGCGACGATCACACAATAACTCCACAAAATCTTAAGAGACTGACTATTAATGTAATAATAAGTTAAAATGCAGCTTGACAAAAAAATCGAGTGAGAAAAAAATCGAAGTTTTAAACTTTGCCTTTGATTGCTACTGTACCAAAATGCTCCATACATAAAACGCTTTAAAGTCTGTAAGATGTGTGCAAGTCTGAGTCTTAGTGTAAAAATAAAAATCACCACCTTCTGACCATTCAACAGCACTGAGGTACTAAATATAACCTTCAAAAAACAATTACTCTGTAATATCTTGGTATAAGCAATGTGCAAATAATGCAATCTGTATATTATTCTATAATAAAGCAAAAATTTATACAACTGAGCAATTGAGGGTAAGGGGCCTTCCTCAGGGGCCCATCAGTGGCACCTTGGTGGACCAGGGTTTTGAGCTCACAACCTTCCAACCCACATACCCACACTACCTCTAAATCAGTAATTTCTTTTTTTTTTTTTTTTACTTTTTTTTAACTGCAACATAAAAAATACATGAAAGAATTCTATTCAAATAAATTGAGTGCAGATTTTTACCTCAATTTTATTAAGGTTGTTTTTACAAAGATCTTGTTTTTATTCATCCAACCCCCCTTAATCCAACTACAGTATTTGAAGCCAATTCGAGGCAGCACATTTCAGCTTATGGCTACCATGAAATTGGTAACAACAAAAAATGTTTAGAGATATTAAACAGTGATTTGGATATGCAGTTAGATTATATCTATATTGCCATAGCAGGATTAGGCATAGCAGCTGTGAATACTGTATGCAGAGAGTCATTCCCTCAATAATATTTACTATAATTAAAATTATATCACGTCACCCAGATGAGAATAGGTTTATTTTTCAATCTGGATCCCCTCAAATTTTTTTTTTTTCCTAAATGTATTGTTTCTATCCTGATTTCTATATTTCTATAAAACTGCTTTGTGACAGGGGGCATGGTGGCTTAGTGGTTAGCACGTTCGCCTCACACCTCCAGGGTTGGGGGTTCGATTCCCGCCTCCACCTTGTGTGTGTGGAGTTTGCATGTTCTCCCCGTGCCTCGGGGGTTTCCACCAGGTACTCCGGTTTCCTCCCCGGTCCAAAGACATGCATGGTAGGTTGATTGGCATCTCTGGAAAATTGTCCGTAGTGTGTGATTGCGTGAGTGAATGAGAGTGTGTGTGTGTGCCCTGTGATGGGTTGGCACTCCGTCCAGGGTGTATCCTGCCTTGATGCCTGATGATGCCTGAGATAGGCACAGGCTCCCCGTGACCCGAGGTAGGTAGTGAGTGTATAGCTATAAAATTGCTCGTCAATGACCCTGTTTCAGAATCAGAAAACTTTATGTGCTCACAGGAATCGGTTTTGGTTCGGTGTCAGTATGCATGGCACATTAAACTGTACATCAAATAATAAGGTGCAGCAAACAAACAGTGCGAGATCGAAAAAAGCCGAAAAGAATCGTCGGCCGTGTCAGGCGCAGAGGAGCGTTATGAATAACACAGTGGAGCAGAAATATGATTTGATGTGTGTCTCAAATACCCTCTAGTGGTAAAGCTTTCCATCATCATTTAAGTGATTCCATGGAATAAATAACTATATAGCTAATGCCTGTGTGTCCAGTTCAGTTAAGGTCCAGCAAATATACCATGACAGATGACTGGTCATTAGATGGGGAAAATAGAGACCCTAACCTCTTAATTTGGTGCAAATACTTGGAGGAGCAGGAGAAGGAGGAGGAGGTGGAGACATACCTTCTTGGCTTTGGGCTTCTCCTCATATGTGTCGGAAAGAGGTTTCTTCTTTGGCTGCATTGTGGCTTTGGAGAAAAGCTCTTCAAACTCTTTTGGGTCAACGATATCTGGCTCTTCAAGAGATTCCCACAGCGTGTTATTACTGGAAAAGAGATACACCAGCCGTATGACTGTACAAAAAGCATGTAGAGATATGTAATGTTTCAGACGCCATTAGAGCAACAGTTTGTGACAGAAAAGGGAGGATTATAAAGAACAGATTAGGCACCACTAGAAATACCAAGGCAAGCTGTTCTCTCCCCGTTGTAAACAATGCTTTTCTTTTGCTTAAAACCTCCATCCAAAGTTTATTTAAACTTTTTGAGATGAGGAGAAATGTTTTTGCTGAAAGTGAGTATAAGAATGCGGAGCTCAGAGGGTTTCACAGAAACGACGAATAAACCCCAAAACAAAACAAATTTGTCCCACGTGTGTCAAAGAAATGTAACGTCCAAAGTGTTCTTCCATAAGCACTGTATTTGCCTGCAGAGAACCACTCTCTCTCCTCCAAAACGACTGCGTCATTAAGCATGAGAGGTATTTGATTTTGCCTGTTGCTCAGTAACATGGTTAATACAAACAAGCTGCCTGGTCAGAAGCAGAGGGGGAGACGAACATTGCCCTCACTGACTCCTCATTGCTACCTTCCTTTTTCACTCTGTCCTTCTGAAAGGAGGAGAAATTTATCAAAACCACAGATAATATAGCAGCTCCTTTCCATCTGCTCACATAAACGGCTCTTGACTGAGGAAAAGCCAGAGGGGGCTTAGTAGTGCATAAATCTTATTTCACAAAGGACAGTTTAATGGAATGGTTTCTTTAGGATAGATTGTTATCAATTGTCTAAAGAATGTGGGTTCACGCACATATCCAGAATTCCAAAATAGATATTTGTACGAATTCATCCGCAATTATACCTGCAGTTACGTAACTGATACAATGCAATAAAAAAAAAGTATATAGAAATGGAAAAATAATCAACGGCATTGGTAGTGATGCCACCCTGAAATTGTAAGAGTAACAACATGTGTTTTATTCTTACTACAATTTGTTAAAATAACAATATTTTATTTACTGAATGTATTGGCAGCACTAGTGCATGTACATTTAATATAATTGGAAAATCCATGAGCTCCATGAACTTAGTTCCTCTTATAATGGTAACAAACTGTTGTCGTTTTTTACCAGTTTCTCTCTCTCTCTCTCTCTCTCTCTCTCTCTCTCTCTCTCTCTCTCTATCTCAATAAAAACTTGAGATGTTTTGAGGGAGCTAGAGTAAAATATATTAATGTTACACCTGAGACTCCTTCCATTCTTTCTTAAATATCAAAATGCTTTTTAACCCGGTTTATTATTTGTCTTAAATGACGTAGATATGTGAGGACACGGTTCTGGCACTGAGGTGGTAAAATTAACTTCTGACTAGAAGTCAGAACAGCTGAGTCACTGGCTATCTTCGAACGACCTCTTCCTGAAACACTTAAACTAGCACTTACTTTCTCTGTTTGTTTTGTGTATATTAAAATAAACCTGAACAGAGATTTAGGTTGATGGTATCCTGATAAGTCTGTACCCTAGTGAACAAGTTATCCCTTGCACTCATCCACTTTCACTAAAGAACTTTACAAGCGAGAAATAAGGTTTTAAAACATTTCAAGGGTCAAGTACAGTAGTTGGTCACGGATAGAATACCACGGCAGTCAACCATGCTGCCAGTGATTCAATTAAGAACAAGTCCGACTAATCTGAAGCATTTGGAGAACCTTGTTTCCAGTGGTTGTGTTCAACACAAATGGATGTGATGGGAATTTAATTCGCCTTCCATTTATCAAACTGGTTGAAAAAGCTCTAATGTGCTTTGCTTCTTTCCTCAAGGTGAAAGCATTTCACTGGAGGTGAGCCAATGTATACACGGTTTAGATTTTTCCCTTTGAGGGATACTCTGTGTGGAGTCATCGCTACTCGATATATTATAAATAATACTGTGTAAGGCTCACAAGGCTAAAAAGTAGTGCTCGTGCCTAAAATTGTGACTTATATGGTGTCATGAATTGTACACATAACCTTGACGCTTTTGTTTAAATTCAGAAATATATTACCTTAGCAATGATGGCTAACATGAAAATCCAGTTTAGCCCTGATGTTCCCGAAGTGATGAAGGACTATAATGCAACGTAGATCCTGTCTTAATCCCACTTACTGCAACAGAAGTCCTATGCTGCCACTCCAAACCCTTCAGCTGTATAAACTACAGGCACTTCAAAACAAGTACTGCATTTTCCCTCATAATTGTGAGCTACGTACACATGTCTTCGTTGTGTGTGTGTGTGTGTGGTTTCGAGCATAGGCAATTTAGTGTCCTTACTTGTCTTGAAGCTGAATCCGAGTCCAGTAGAGTGGCTTCATTGGACATGTTGGTTCAATTGCTGGTTTGCGTGGTGGTTTTTCCATTGCCATTGCAAAGGTGGGCAGAGGAGGTGGTGGACCACCCCCTGAAATAGGTGGAGGTGGGGGTGGAGCTCCTGGCAATCCAGGTGGTGGAGGAGGAGGGGGTGGAGGACCAGCTCCGGGAAGGGGTGGAGGTGGCGGTGGTGCAGCCCCGGCTCCAGGTAAAGGAGGTGGAGGGGGTGGTGGCACTGATCCAGGTAGTAGTGGTGGTGGTGGTGGTGGTGGAGGAGGAGGAGGGGGTGGTGGTGCTGGTGCAGAACCTGAAGCTGGTGAGACGCGCAGTTGGCCAGGCAGAGGAGGAGGTGGTGGAGGCGGTGCTCCAGGTACCACGCCCAGATTCTGGGTGATGGAGTCGAGGTCGAGTTTTCGAGGCAGGCTTTGAACAGGTTTGGCATTCTCGCTTTCAGGGGACTTGATAAAAGTTTCCCGGTCGGTTTGGATGCAAACGTTGCGATAGGTTTTGAGAAATGTGTCGTCCTCGGTGGACACACAGGCATCGCACACTTTTCCCTTGCTCTGTGTATAGCCTCGATCCTTCTGAAGTTCAGCAATGGTTTCTTGCAGTCGGGTAAGAGCCACTGCATGCTCTCCACGCAGCTGGAACACCCGGAGCTCGGAGTCAGCCTGGGTGTACATAGTGTAGGTATACGACAGATATTTGTGTTAGGGGACATGTGATAACTCAATGCCATTCCATAAATAGATATACATGCCACTCTGTAGCTAGCTAATCATACAATATGACTTGGAGTAATCAGGTCATCAGGTCATTTATGAAGTCTACTTTTTTTTTTTCACTTATTTGACTTAACTTAAGTGCAAAGATTTTCATCTTAAGCCAGCTTTAGAGTGTATGATTAAACTAAAAGCACAGCATAAAAGAATTCTTTGGTTGTGATATCAGCGTTCTTAGAAAGAATAAAGATGATTGTCAGAATTTGTAAATGAAAAGATCAGAACACGACCACTGCATTGCATTGCAGTGTCTATGACTATCTATGACTATCATGGCAATGTCGAAACATATATGAAAAGTGCTAACAGACAGTAAAAAGAGTCATTATTATCTCAAGCTCCCTGTAAAGAATGGTTCGATTTACGCAACCGCGTTGGGGTCCGAAGATTTATGACGTAAGAACGTATTGCATCAATCAATAAAGGCTCTTCATCTTATATTCTGTCAAAGTGAACACACAATATCATACAGTTATAAAATATGAGCAACATTTTTGGGAGATTATCTCGTACAGTGTAAAACGGGCTTCAAATGATTCTTCGATGCTTCCAGACCATCACTATGACAAATCAAGTTGTTTCAACTTCCTACTATTCAAGGCTTTTTGGTGAAATGATCCTGCGTCAACCATGAAGGCAAACACAAAATATTTTGGTCTGTTGAATTGCAAAAGCAACAAATGTTTCATATGACATCCATATGTTTCTTATTAAAAAAAAAAAGGGCACTATACAAAGAACCCAATGAGGCATGTTCCTGTCTTTCAGCGCTCTGCTTGTCAGTGCTAAACATCTCCATTTTGTTTTCCCTTCAATCGAATGCGGCTGTGACAAACAGCACACCATGACATAATGGATGTGGCTGCATAGGATAACATTAATCATTCTGAAAGTCGTGTAAAAACCTGGGACATATTTAGCATGATAAATGCTATAGAACATGCTTTAATGTCTCTCTAATTACTGACTATAGAACGTCTTACGCAGGCTCATAACAATTTAGATTTTATAACAAAGAAATGCATGGATCGTGTTACTGAAACACGCAGACACACACTCGCACGCACACACTCACACACACACATGCACACACACTGATGCGCGCACAGACACACGTGGACGCACACAGAAACACACTCACGCACACACTCGCATGCACACACACACAGACACAGACACACATGCGCGCACACAGAAACACACTCACGCACACACTTGCATGCACACACACACACAAACACACACAGACACAGACACACATGCGCGCACACAGAAACACACTCACGCACACACTCGCATGCACACACACACACACACACAAACACACACAGACACAGACACACATGCACGCACACAGAAACACACTCATGCACACACTCGCATGCACACACACACAAACACACACAGACACACATGCGCGCACACAGAAACACACTCACGCACACACTCGCATGCACAAACACACACAGACACAGACACACATGCGCACACACAGAAACACACTCACGCACACACTCGCATGCACACACACACACACAAACACACACAGACACAGACACACATGCACACACACAGAAACACACTCACACACAAACACGCACAGACACAGACACACATGCGCACACAAAGAAACACACTCACGCACACACTTGCATGCACACACACACACAAACACACACAGACGCACATGCGCACACACAGAAACACACTCATGCACACACTCGCATGCACACACACACACAGACACACACGTACACACACACATGCACACACACAGAAAAAGAGGGATTACTTATTATAAAGTTACAGCTACTCGAACAGGAATAAAAGTATCAGTTACTGCAACAAAGACTTTTTCAGCTCATTACTGTGTGACTGTTTCATTGAACAATACACAAAGCCAGTCTAGATATGTTCATCAAAGCCTAGACTCAATCTAGGCTTAATTTGTTTGGAAAGCAGGCCTGAGAGCTAAGTTCTAATGTGTGTATGTCTTTCATTAAATCAGCAAATCTCTTACAGGACAAAAAAAAAAAAACACACACACACACACAAACACAGAAACACACACACAAATGAAATATCAGAAATATTCTGTCCCCTGAGATGTCTGTGAAGCCTGTTTACTATCAGCAGCCGCAGGTTAGTTACAGAAAGGACGAATTAGGGCAGCGGATACATGAGTACGGGACACACAAGAAGAATTCAAACCAATGTTTTGGGGATGTTTTTTAGTGTCATTTTTACGGATGAGACGTCAGGATACAGTACATCCAGCTTGAAAACGTCTCTATTTCATTTAGAGAAGCTGGTTGGAGGTGGGCCTCCATCTGTAAAATATCAGTCCATTACGGCTTCTTTATTCATTTCTGCCCTTATATACAGTACGAGCATGTTTACAGTCAACAGGCACCGGACTGAGGCTGTGGTACTGAGGTAATGCTTTTCCTCCCCTCATTTCTCTTGTCTGTCCTGCACCGTACAATACCTTGCCTTCACCCTGCACTTTACAATGTTTGTTATTATGCTTCCTGATAGTTTTGCACATTCTTCAACATTTCTCCCTTATGATGCAGCTTGCACTGTCATGATGCGACCCTACGTATGTATTTGTGTGCTCACAGACAAACCTGGTCTCTGCTCCCTACCAAGTAACTCTGCACTCAGTCATGTATTTTATTGCATTAACAAAATATTGTACATATTTCTATTTATTTAGTATGTATATATTATACAGTACGTATAGTATGTATATATATATTAACATATTACTATTTGCAATTCTGTTTAGACACTATCTACATTTCATTGGTCTTATACTTCTAATAATCCAATCTAAATCTCACCATTTTCTCTCATCTACACCTGAGACTTTAATATGAACTTATCACTTTTTTATTCCCACCATTTAGTGTAAATGTGTAAAGTGTAAAGTTCTTTGAAGTCATGGTTCTCTTTTTCCCCACACATTCACATTTTTTTGTTACAGTGATGGAACCCAACGTTATGAAAATGATTATATTTATTACGACATTCCTTAGCCTAGATTTTCATCTTATTTGACTCGTCGCTAGAAGCGAAGTTTTATCTAAACATCGACATTAAAAAAAAATGTAAAATTTAAAAAAAGATTTAACATTTAATTTAAGTGAAATAATCTAATTAAAAAAAATAATAAAACATATGGCTCCAAAAATAGCCAAAATATTATAGTATTATAAATATAATATTGTTTATGAACCTAATACTGGGCAGTTGTATTATGTT
Source organism: Tachysurus vachellii (assembly GCF_030014155.1). NCBI lineage: Eukaryota > Metazoa > Chordata > Actinopteri > Siluriformes > Bagridae > Tachysurus > Tachysurus vachellii. The sequence continues at coordinate 21,178,459 of NC_083469.1, forward strand.
AGTAAAATAAATATGTATGTAGTGCGGTGGTCTGTAAGATTTGTCTTACAGTTAAAAACAAAGAGATTGTTGTACAGTAAAAGGCTTTTTTTTTTGCACATTAACCTGCATTTGCTGGCTTTATATTCATTTACTGTAGTGGTTTTAGTTCATCTGGACTGAGCACAGAGCAAATGTCATACAGTGAGTGGTTTGACTTCACTGTGTATGCTGACATCTAGTGCTTCGTGAGCATAATACAATTTCTACAGGGAAACAGATAAGAGGGGGAAAAAAAAAGTGTGACGTACCTGAAGTTTTTCTACTTCCTCTTTACATTCTCTCTTCAATTGCAGAAGAGCAGCCTGATGCTCTAAAAAACAAAAAAATTCACACAGAGAGGGAGAGACTTTAGTGTCCACTAAAGAGGTGCCCTTGTGTAAAGCTTAGCAAAAACATACAGGACTACATCAACATTAATGTGTTTGTGTTATTAGGTTTAGCTGTAAACTACATTTACATCATAAAACATACGATGGAAAAAAATCGCATACTTGCACCAACAGGAAGGATAAGCAATCCATCAAGCAACGGTGGATTATCCAGAGTTTTAGCATATTTACAGTATGTAGGTATATTTAACAGCACCATACTACGTGAAGCAGAACACAACTAACATGAAGCACATTTCTCCAGATTTCCAAAATTACAGGCTTCAAGCAATTCTGTCACTCAATAAATCTGGCAACTGAGCAAAGGAGATGGAGGTGAACTGTGCCGTGAATGAGAACACAACTCGTACTTGAGTTGTTAAGGAAGTGAAGTAAGCTGTGCATGTGTTTTAGTTTATTTTCTTGATAACACACATATAGAATGAGCGGAAGGGGAACGTTGTGGGACACAGAAGAGGTGAAATGTCTTACTGCACATAATAGCACCAAAGTAATACAAAAACAAAATATATGGTTGAGTTGTGTCATTTTTTCCGTATGCATCTGTGATAATGTAAATAAGACGAATGGATCCGTACAATCGAGTGAGTCTGAAACCAGACCAACGGGTCTGAGGGGCACTGGGAACAATCACACTCACATTCAGATCTCAGCAAAGGTTCTCAGGGTGAAAACCACACAAGCTCCCAAAACACCCTGTGTGTCATGACAACAGTTCTACAAGACCCTGAAACTGTACTGGATTGTTCTTCATTAACATATTCCTTCAGTTGGTGTATTGATGATGGTGGAGAAAAACTGGTTGAGATCTGGTGACTGTCAAGGCCATAGCATAAGATTTACATAATTTATATTCTCATTTCTCCAATCAGTGAGCTTTTGTGTAGCATACAACAGGACACCTTGGAAAAATCTACTCCAATCAGAATAAAAAAGTATTATCAAGTGATAGTGTAGCGCACCTTCCTTATAGATGTGGGCCCAAACCATGCCAGGAAAATGTCCCAGATAGATAGATAGATAGATGGATGGATGGATGGAAGGATTTATGGATGGATAGATAGATAGATCTTTATTGTCAGTGCATAGTAAAGGTAGATAGCAATGAAATGCCGTTAAGCATCTACCAGAAGTGCAAATATCAGGAACAAGTGCAGGATATAAGGAACAAGTTCATATAAATATGTAAGTATATGTACAACAAATAAATAAAATTATGGGAGGTAGTTTGTGTAAAATAGGAACATGTGCAAGTTTTATAGACAGTACAATATGTCTAAAAATATATATAATTATTTATGCTGTGCAAATGTGTGCATTATGTACATCAGTAACATTTACATTTCTACCATTTATCAGATGCCCTTATCCAGAGCGACTTACATCAATTTTTTTTTATACAACTGAGCAATTGAGGGTTAAGGGCCTTGCTCAGGGGCCCAGCAGTGGCAGCTTGGTGGACCTGAAATTCAAACTCACAACCTATGGATTGGCAGACCAACATGTTAACCACTATCCCTTGGTACCCAAGATATACTAGTATATGTACTAGATACTAGTGATGAGCCGGATACTCGGCTGAAACGAGTATCCGGTACGGATAAAGCACTTCTGCCGAGTACGAGTATTATACGAGTAATACGAGTCAATATCTGTGCTCGGATTGAATGAAAATCATCATTGTGTATCTGATTGTGTCAGCGTTCTGTGATAGGCTAGTCACAGCGCCCCTCCCCTACAGTGATAGGCTAGTCACAGCGCCCCTCCCCTACAGTGATAGGCTAGTCACAGCGCCCCTCCCCTACACAAATACAGATGTATTGTGTTGCTGTGTCTCGCTCTGCTCACTCACAGTCACACACAGAACAGCTCTCTGTCTCTCACTCAGTCACTCGGGTTCGCGGGTCTTTTCCGTTAACGTTTAGGGTTTCTTCAGCTTTTTACTTCAGGTTGTAACGTTAATAATACGTACTTACTAACCAGTAGAGTTCTGGTAAACGTGAGTTCGTTCAGACGTGGTGCTTGCTTGGTAGAATGCGACTCGCATTGCGTCTCTGCCTGTCGGAGATTTTTTTTCTTTTTTAAACCTTCAGCTGTCTCTAACCAGTAACCAGACACTGAGTGTCTGACACGTTTTTGCTGTTTTTCATAAAAACATAAAGGTAGTAAGCTAGTGTTATAAATATTACAAATAAATTATTACCGGTTAAAGCCCCGACCATTTCACGACAAGCCCCGCCCACTTCCGGGTTATGCCCCACCCACTCCGAGTACGGATACAGATACAGATAATTCATATGGTTAACAGATATGGATACAGATACAGATAATGCTGTACTCGCTCATCCCTACTAGATACATTATTTCACAGAAGTGAGTACACCCTCACATTCTTGTAAATATCTTATTATATCTTTTCATGTGACAACACTGAAGAAATGACAGTGCTACAATGTAAAGTAGTGAGTGTACAGCTTGTATAACAGTGTACATTTGCTGTCCCCTCAAAATAACTCAACACACAGCCATTAGTGTCTAAACCGCTGGCCACAAAAGTGAGTACACCCCTAAGTGAAAATGTCCAACTTGGGCCCAATTAGCCATTTTTCCCCAATTAGCCATTTAGTGTTACAAGGTCTCAGGTGTGAATGGGGTGCAGGTGTGTTAAATTTGGTGTTATCACTCTCACGCTTTCATACTGGTCACTGGAAGTTCAACACTGGTCTGGAAATTGGTCTGCATGGCTGTCGTCCCAGAGGAAAGCCTCTTCTAAAGATGATGTGCAAGAAAGCCTGCTAGCAGTTTGCTGAAGACAAGCAGACCAAGGACATGGATTACTGGAACCATGTCCTGTGATCTGATGAGACCAAGATAAACTTATGTGGTTCAGATGGTGTCAAGTGTGTGTCGCAGCAACCAGGTGAGGAGTATAAAAACAAGTGTGTCTTGCCTACAGTCAAGCATGGTAGTGGGAGTGTCATGGTCTGGGGCTGCATGAGTGCTGCTGGCACTGGGGAGCTACAGTTCATTGAGGGAACCATGAATGCCAACATGAACTGTGACATACTGAAGCAGAGCACGATCCCCTCACTTTGGAGATTGGGCCACAAGGCAGTATTCCAACATGATAACAACCCCAAACACACCTCCAAGATGACCACTGCCATGCTGAAAAAGCTGAGGGTAAAGGTGATGGACTGGTCAAGCATCTCCAGACCTAAACCCTATTGAGCATCTTTTGGGGCATCCTCAAACGGAAGGTGGAGGAGCGCAAGGTCTCTAACATCCACCAGCTCCTTGATGTTGTCATGGAAGAGGAATCCAATGGAAACCTGTGACACTCTGGTGAACTCCATGCTCAAGAGGGTTAAGGCAGTGCTGGAAAATAATGGTGGCCACACAAAACATTAACACTTTGGGCCCAAGTTGGACATTTTCACTTAGGGGTGTACTCACTTTTGTGGCCAGTGGTTTAGACACTAATGGCTGTATGTTGAGTTATTTTGAGGGGACAGCAAATGTACACTGTTATACAAGCTGTACACTCACTACTTTACATTGTAGCACAGTGTCATTTCTTCAGTGTTGTCACATGAAAAGATAATAAAATATAATAAAATATTTACAAAAATGTAAGGGGTGTACTCACTTCTGTAAGAAACTGTATATAAAGATGTAACAGAATGTAAAGGGGGGGCAAGGTGGCTTAGTGGTTAGCACGTTCGCCTCACACCTCCATGGCCTCCGCCTTGTGTGTGTGGAGTTTGCATGCTCTCCCCGTGCCTCGGGGGTTTCCTCCGGGTACTCCGGTTTCCTCCCCCGGTCCAAAGACATGCATGGTAGGTTGATTGGCATCTCTGGAAAATTGTCTGTAGTGTGTGATTGTGTGAGTGAATGAGAGTGTGTGTGTGTGCCCTGTGATGGGTTGGCACTCCGTCCAGGGTGTATCCTGCCTTGATGCCCGATGATGCCTGAGATAGGCACAGGCTCCCCGTGACCCGAGGTAGTTCGTATAAGCGGTAGAAAATGAATGAAAATGTAAAGGTTAGAGCAGAACTGCAATGTGATTACAGACAGTGAAGTATTAGTGAGACATCAGGGTTCTAGTGTAGAGTTCAGTAGATTTATGGGTGTGGGGGGAAAAACTGGCCCCGAACCTGTCCTCAAAGCCACCGGATTTTCCTTTAATTTGTGCCTCCTCTGTTAATTACATAAGATGATCTTTTTTCTAATTGTTGAACTGTTACTGAACTTTACAGGGGCAATTGATTTGCCCTATACTTTAACTACACTAAAGACTAACTGACTCTACAGAGCCCTTCCAGACACTAGACATGATTTATCTACTGTATATGAACTGATATTTGTACATTATATGTTTATCAGTTATTAGTCTGACTGAGATTTGTGTCAGCGGTTCAGTAAACCTTTATAGTGCTTTTTAACTGCGTGAATTCAAAATCATGTATGCTAAAAGAAAGATGAGTGAATCCTTTTAGTCATGGCTGAGATTTGCACTTGGTTTATTAAGAGAATGATCTAGTAATCTAGCAGACTGTACTACTAGTAGGAGTTTGCGTTGAGCTGTGGAAAGAAACAATTCTAAGCATAAACATACAAGCATATTATGTTGAACAAATAGAGCAATAATTATTAGCTATTTTACACTGCTTAAGCTGTTCAATGTGGCATGATCAAGTTACATGTTCGGGCAAACTGTGTAATTTACCCAGTCGGTGAGTAAACGTGCATGAATCATTTAACTGAACTGATTCAAATGATTCAAGTCACTAAAAAGATTTCATCTTCATGAAATGTTTCCAGAGACTACAGAAAATGTTCTCATCTTCCCAAATCTTCATGTAAAGCTACATTCACACATTCATTGACTCACAGAGACAAAGCCACCGGAGATGATCTGTTTTTAGTCAGAGCTGAAGATTTCTGGTGACATGAGCGACAGTGTCCGTCGGTGAATAGACGTGGGCATGTAAAACGATGCGAATTTGAGAAATTAGAGAATTTAACTTTATGCAAATATGGAGCGACTTAGTACAGTGACTACAAATCAGGCATGAATGCAGTAGAGCACATGTGATCTGTGTAAAAGAGCACACGCTGCTTTAGCTTCATCTCATATCATATGATATACTGTATGATGAATTTTATACACATATGCCAAATCTCTTTCTAGAATATTTCATTTGAATGCCAAGAAAACTGATTTGTTTATTCAGGTAGCATGGTAGTTGCACCACCCACTGATAAACATCATTACTATGGCAACTAGTAGTAGCAATGGCTACAGATGACTTCGTATGTGTGAATGTAGCATGAGTCTAATGACGTTAGAGGTTTAACAATCAAAAAAAGTGTCTAATTTGATGTACGCAACAGTTTCAAGTTAATTTTACTACGAAATTCTTCAAATACTTGGTGCCCTATTTTTGTATTTTGTATCTTCTCTAGATTGCGATGGTTTGGACATGTACAGAGGAGGGAGATGGTTATATTGGTAGAAGGGTATTGGAGATGGAGCTGCTGGGTAAGAGGTGAAGAGGAAGGCCAAAGAGGAGATATATGGATGTGTTAAATGAGAACATAGAGGGTAGAGGAAGCCGAGGATAGAGTTAGGTGGAAACAGATGATTCGTCATGGCGACCCCTAACGGGAAAAGCTGAAAGTACGAGATCTTCACTATGGTGGATTTTTCCGAGGAAACATGAATTCTGTCCAGAAGAAACCAACCGTTGATACAAATTCACCAAAAGAATGATGTGTGATGTTTGGTATTTCAGGTGAAATCAGGACAATGCTCATGTATGAGTCTACACAATACCTACATCAGTAATAGCAGGGTGTGAAGTCAGTGCTGAAATGGAATTGCCCTTCATTGTGCCCTTTTGCCCCTCCTTTTTAAACTTCACAAGTGGATAAACTACTAAGCTCTTAATGCGGATGTGTTACTGCTGTTTATATTTTCTGCTGGATTTATCGGTTTTTCATTTCATAATTCAAAACAAACACAGTAAATCATTCAGTTATACTATGGATTTGACAGTTTAATGGATTTTCTATTAACGTATTTTAAAAAAAACTATTCTTGAATTGAAATCTAAATGTCATCTGGATAGCACAACATCGAGCAGATATTAAAAGTGTGCAGATATGCAGTAAACTACTTTAATCATAAAATACAACTGTGTCATATACTTCTACCCATCTGCCACTGCGATGCAAAGTTGCTCCCATTCGGCAGCTTAGAATTAGATTCAAATGCAAAACTGAGGAATGTTTGTTGCTAAAGCAAACAGAAAGAGAAGTGTATATTTCTGTACATAGATCGATGCTTGCTCTTTAAAACACCACCGACCTGCTTCGGTGTAACGGAGTCCCACTTTTTCCACTTCATCATTAGGCTTAGGTGGTGGCCATATTGCTTGAAGTCTCCCGGGAGTCCTGTCCTCACTTTCTCCTGGAGAGGTGAGCTCAGTCTGGGATTTAAAAAAATATCAATGTAAGGGTTATAGATCAAGCCCTCAATAGTTGTAGCAACAATAACAATAACAAAAACTTGACTAAGCAACCTTAATTAATGAGATGTGATAGAAATCAAGCCTGAAACTGATTGAAATACCCAGGTTTTGTCCCATCACTTCTCTTTTATATAATAGCTGGCTGTAGAGTTGTAAGTGCTTTCTCATAATATAAATAAAAAGGTTTACCCCTATTCATGCTGTTAGTCTATCAGGGTGGCTTTTTTTATTAAAATGTATTTGTTTTCTCTATTTATTTGTTTTCTGTACTGAGCACAACATACACACGCACATCATCTGTATGGACTGCACAGACCTACCCCACATACACACAATTCTAATATACATCTGTCAACTTGTTTACACGTTGCTTACAGTGCATTCATCAAACTGTTTAACTGTTTACATACTTACTGTTTACAAACTGTTTACATGCTGTTTTGCACACTTTTTTGCTCTTTTTTTACACATTGTCTAACATTTCAGTCATTTTGCACATACTGTAGAATATTTCAGTTGTTGCTGTTTTTGCACAATCTTATACACTATCTCAGGGACCTGCTGCTAAGAAACTGTGTTCATTCTAGTATTACTGTTCGCGATATTGTCTGAACATACAGTATTTACATATAGTATTGACACTGGCCGGTCGGTGCTGTTTTTTGTTTACTGTCTTTTGTGTATTGTCTTTTTTGTATTTTGTGTATTGTCTTGTAACCTTTTGTCTGCACTGTCTTTTGTCCTGCACTGTCTTGTCCTGCACTGTCTTGTCCTGCACTGTCTTGTTTGTATTGTCCTGCACTGTCTTGTCCTGCACTGTCTTGTTTGTATTGTCCTGCACTGTCTTGTCCTGCACTGTCTTGTCCTGCACTGTCTTGTTTGTATTGTCCTGCACTGTCTTGTCTGTCTTGTCCTGCACTGTCTTGTTTGTATTGTCCTGCACTGTCTTGTCTGTCTTGTCCTGCACTGTTTGCACCAGGTTGCACAGTTGCACTTACAGTTGCACTAACTTACTAAGTCCTTAGCCCTGTCTATGTTTTATGTAGCTCCTTGATCCTGGAGAAACGTTGTCTAATTTCACTGTGTACTGCAACAGCTATATTGTATGGTTGAAATGACAATAAAAGCTTCTTGACTTGACTTGACTTGATGCAACTCAGGTATCCAGACAGCTACAAAAAAACTACTAGTACTGTAACAGGATACGGGAAGTGAAAGGAAAGACTGAAGGTACGTCCCAAATTGTACTTATACCCGATTACAAAGTGTAGAATGTTTAACACTTCATGCACTTCGTTCATTCATGTTTAACACTCTAGTTATTGTTATTCATTCATTCATTCATTCATTCATTTTCTACCGCTTATCCGAACTACCTCAGGTCACGGGGAGCCTGTGCCTATCTCAGGCGTCATCGGGCATCAAGGCAGGATACACCCTGGACGGAGTGCCAACCCATCACAGGGCACACACACACTCTCATTCACTCACGCACTCACACACTACAGACAATTTTCCAGAGATTCCAATTAACCTACCATGCATATCTTTGGACCGGGGGAGGAAACCGGAGTACCCGGAGGAAACCCCCGAGGCAACTATAAAAAGTGCATTTTATGATTACTGAAATGTATGAAGTGTTTTAAAAGCTGCGGAATTGAAAACAGGATTTAAATGATATATTATAATAATCTATTCCATGAGATGGACTTAATATATAATGGTAAAATGCTTCAAAGAAACTTTCGATACGAATCTCACTGCTTCTCAATTTTTTTCATGCTTTCCCTTTTATGGACATTTATGGACACTAATATGGACATTAAACAGTTAATCAGACATTTAATAATTACACCATAGCAATAGTTAAGACTGAAGATAATAGCTAGACAGTACATTGCTCCTAACTATTCAAGAATGTAATTCAAGGACCATCTTTGTCCTTGTTGTTTGTACAGGTAAACAAATTCTGAGTGATACATACTTCTCCTGGACTCTTGTCAATGCTCAATGATTTGCTTGGCTGTTTCTCAAAGATGGACTTCAGTAGCTCTCTGTCATTTTTTCTTTTCTTCTTGACAGCCTCTACGTCAACTGAAGTATCTCCGACACTGTCCTTAAAAAGGGGCTTAAAACTAGACAAAAACTTGAAGGACTCCCCTGGTGTATCATGTGCTTGTAATTTCTCTCCTGTATTGAGGCCTTCATTGCCCTTTGGCTCTTTTTCTATGCTCTCCTCATTGCGGGTTTCATCAAAATTTAACATTCGCCGCCACTGATTTTTGGACTCAGCCCCAGCTTTGGGATCAGTTCCCTTTTTGTGTGTGGAGGTGCTGGTTTGATGCTGTTTGAGTTTGGCTTTGTTGACATGCTGTTTCAGGCTCAGCAGTGCCCGGTCTGTATCCTTTTGCTTGATTTCAGACACGGTCTCTCGATCGTCTCCCACAGCACCTTTTTTTAGTACCCGTACACCGCTGAACAGCGCTGGCATCTGGAATGGTTCCTTGGCTGATGTTGTAGAGAGCGATTTGTGAGTAGGAGACGTGGATGGGATTGATGTAGTGTTCTTGATGGCAGGCAGGTCCTCTGTGATGACTTGTGAAGGAGATGTAGCACCTGGTACAGAATCATTTATGGACTCTTTCTGATCCGTCCATAAAGCGTCCTTTGTCATGTCACCTCCTGGCTGGACAGTGGAGCTTGGAGAGGTAACAGCTATAGAGCTGAGGGACTCTGAACTGATGAAACTCGTATTTGGAGTAGCTGTTCCACAACTCTCTTCTTCGTGGGAAATTTGCTTTTCTGAATGCAACCCGGAGTCCAAAACATTTCCATCTGCTGCTGGTATAGCTTCAGACTCTGTATATAGCTTAAGCGCAGAAATGTAAGGAGAGCTCTCAATTTTAGATGGAGAAACGTGAAGAGAGTCTTCAGTCCTGTATGGAGAAACTCTCTGTCCATCACCATTGTTTTGATAAGAATCCACCAGAAGTCCTTTAGGTGAAATCTTGTGTCGTAAATCATCTACTGTGTAAGGAGATGACTCCTGCTTTCTGTCAGAACTCTCAATAGACCACGTCCTGTTCAGAAGAGATCTGTCATCTCCTCTCGTCAACTCAGATAGTATGGAGTGTGTCTTAGAAAAATAACTCTCCCTTCCATGATGATGCAGATCCCAGTTCTGTTCAAGAGATGAGGATTTCTCAATAACTTTCTCTTCTTCATTTTCATTGTCAATAACTTTCTCTTCTTCATTTTCAATGTCAATAACTTTCTCTTCTTCATTTTCAATGTCAATAACTTTCTCCTCTTCATATTCATTGTCAATAACGTTCTCCTCTTCATCTTCATTGTCAATAACTTTCTCCTCTTCATTTTCATTGTCAATGTAGGTCTCCACTCTGGTGACTTGAACTACATCTGAGTTTAAGTCAGCAAAGGAAGAAGAAAAGGGCCTTCTCCAATCAAGAAAAGGAGACCTCTGTAAAACTTCTTCATTTGGAGAACCAACACGGACACAGCTGGTATTAATATCACTATGGTTAGTAGGGTGTTCATACGTCTCTTCCTTGGGCAACGTCCGGAACGACTTTAACACAGTACTTTCCCCGGGTTGCTGCTGAGATTCTCTTTTTGCAAACCTAGGTGAGGCTAATAACTTATGGAGTAATGACCCAGGTGAATTGTTCCCTTCCATGACAGGAATTTAACAGCTTTCCCGAATCCACTTAAAATACCAGTTAGATCACCCCTGTGTATCCAGTCAGTGTCACAAAGAGCTCATTTGGTTGAGAAAACAGAAGTCTTTTGTCAGAGCAAATCCCCTGTTTGTTCTTGCCCACTTCAGGAGGGCTACGATTATAGCCTCAATAAAATCCCCTCTTATCTTGCTTCCTTTAGGCAGATAAAGCTGTATTCAAACTGTGTGCTTGTCAAAACATTAGCGTGAATCTTTTCCACCACATGACATTTTTAGTTCTTTCAACAAAAAGCAGACATTCCAGTGCTACAGATTAGGGCTTCATTCAGCTGACAGTTCTGCCCATATCAAATGAATCGTGTTTACAAGCACTGGCAGTTTCAATAATCTTTATGGAAGCTAAAAAGTTATACTTCTCTTCAAGCTTTGAATGAAAACGGGTCCAGAAATATCCTTGGCGTGCATTTTCCGCATGGCAGACTCCCGGCCTCTGTGATTTCTTCCTTCTCGTTGAAAACATGCAACAGTCTGTAGGTCTACCAAAGTTCAGTGCTGTCTTTGTGAAAATCTGCGTGGCTTCGTGTAGAGTGCGTCACACCGTGTTACCTATGCCTCTGTACCTCCCTACCTTATTTTTTCCCCCTCCTTACTCCTTGGGAAGAACATTTACAGCCAGGTATCTTATTACTCAAACTTACTTCCTCATAATAGCAGTGTGTACAACCTCCCTTCTTGCTTCCCTCCCTCCTTCACTCCCTCCCTCATTCTCTCTCTCGCTTTCTCTTGCTCTCCCTCCCTTCCTCCCTCCCTCCCTCCCTCCCTGTTTTGCTAATCCAGAGGATCAGGTGGAGTGGGCGGTGCTGCTTTACCCTGCACATAGTATTACGCCATTGGCTATAAGGTTAAGTCGCCAAGCCTATACTGATCCACTACAAAAATACAAAAATGAATGAATGAATGAATATATGTATGTATGTATGTATGTATGTATGTATTTACTGTATGTATGTATGTATGTATGTATTTACTGTATGTATGTATGTATGTATGTATGTATGTATGTATGTATGTATGTGTGTATGTATTTACTGTATGTATGTATGTATGTATGTATGTATGTGTGTATGTATTTACTGTATGTATGTATGTATTTACTGTATGTATGTATGTATTTACTGTATGTATGTATGTATGTACAGTATGTATGTATGTATGTATTTACTGTATGTATGTATAAATAAATAAAGCAAACCAGTACTTTTTTAACCTTTTGGTTCTATATGGAATTTAGCATTTAGGGAAGAAGTCTATGAGTCTTGATTTCAGTTAATTATAAGAAGCGTTGTTATTGCTAATTCAGCATTAACAGCATTTTTCAGAATGGCAAACACTTACAGTTAAAATCAATATCTAAATCCTCATCACATGCATTCACTCAAATGTACATCGACACTATTAATGCAAAATGTTATAAAAAATATTTTATAAATCTCTCTCTCCCTCTCTCTCTCACTCGCTCGCTAATTGTAGCCTGAATGTCCCGTCATATTGCGGTGGGTTTTCCATCTGTCTTAATTGTTAAGTTTTTCTTCTGGTATTGTTTGTCTAACTGCACCATGTGTGCAAATATGTGCTATAGGTCTATCGCAATTAACATGCTTTAAGGGATAATCAGCTAAAAGGATTTAGCATTGCAACATATACAGTAGTTAAGACTTGGGTTCATGCTGAAGTGATATGGGATTATGAGCTTCTGTTATGTAAAAACTATGGCAGAGGAGTTTCAGTTAGCCTTTCCTTTATGCTCTTCAACAAAAAACCAACACTTAGTTTGAGTACATACAGTATACGGTATAAAGGCCAAAGTTTACATACACCAAAGCTAACAATATTCAAACTCTATTTTTCCTATCTACACACATTTCAGCTTACTGTAAATGTATTATGACAGGTCTATTAGTACTGTATATATACTTTGTTCAAAGAGCTTAATTTAAAACAATAAATTACAGACAGATTTGTTTTATCAACATTTTTAAGAGATCAGAATCCCAATTGGTCAAAAAAAAAAAAGATTGACATGCACTGCTCTTTAAAACAGTGCAAGAAAATTCCAGAAATATGTTTAGAAGTATTTTTGTCTTAACAAGGAGTTGGCTGTTAAAGGGCCCGAGAGCCTAGCATGAGAAAATCCTATCCGTCTGTGTTTTTCCCAACAACTGAATGTAGCATGAACAAATATAATAATTGTAGGACCACACCAAAGCTTCAAGTGAACCCCATGATAATAAAGAAAGTAGTAAAGGAGTTAGAGGCATCAGGAAACAAATATGTACTGTACATCAACCATTAAGAGATTTCAACATCGAAAAGTGTTAGATCTTTTGTGGAAGAAGCCCTTACTCCATGACCAGCGTAGCCATCACAAAGCCCTGACCTAAATCCCAGAGACAAATTGTGAACTGAATTGAAAGAAGCACGAGCGAGTAAGAAAGCTCACATCCCTAACTAAGCTACACTTAGGTCCTGTCAGAAGGAATGAGCAACATTTCCAGTAAAGTGAGAAGCTTGAAGAAGGCTACACCATTTCAAACAATTATAAGGCGATGCCACCAAATACTAACCGCGTGTCGAGTTTTGACACATTGAAAATCTGAAATAAATCAGTTTGGTGGTTATTAGTGTAAAAACGACACTGTCTTAGAAGTAACTGACTTTTAAACGTCTTGGACCAAGGTGAACATCATCTTTTGGTCTAAAGTGTAAAAAGAAAATAAAAAAATAAAAATGACAATCCGATAATGATAAATATAGCGCAGCATTTTCCAGTGAAAAAGAATGCACTGTGCAACACCTTTTAAAAACAAAGGCGACATACCAATTGAAAAAATAAAGAGAAGTTTGAAGAGATTGAAGAGATTGAGGTGAACCGAGAAAGCTGAATCAGCTGAACTACCAGACAACCTGTGCTTCTATAAAGCAGAGCCAACCACTTAGTACAGACTGTTAAAAAGCAACAGCTTTCCTTATTTTTTACTAATTTTGTGGAACACAATATGGATACACCTGCTCTTGTGTGTGTGTGTGTGTGTGTGTGTGTGTGTACACTTGCTATTGTTTGCCTGCATGCAGACCTGTATAATGAATGGGCGTATCTGTGTTTGGGTGTAAAGTCCACACCCAAAAAAAGAATGATACTGTCCTACCGGTTTAGATCAATTAAAATGGTTCTGCTCTTTATTTTAAAAAGGCATGTGAAGAGGAGTAGGTGCCAGAGGTAGTCATTTCTATGTTGACATTTTAGCTATAGATCTCGATTTCTGTAACTAATTCTTCTGAACGTTCCAAACCACTCACCAGTTAATAAATAAGTACAAATATATACAACAAATATGTACAATTCCGTGTCTTTTTTGCACTCATTTAAAGGATCTATGCTACACTACAAAGTTGTGTCAAAACTACAAAAACTCTTCCTTTCCTTCTCCACATCTACACTTCCTTTCAGGTCAGTTCACTAATCAGTGCAAATAGGATAAATAAAATGAAAAATTATGGGATGTATATAAAAGCTACATATTCTGACCTAATTTCTCTAGCAGTATAGCAGGGCTGTCAAGTGTCACGCATTGAGAGTGACAGTCACTCATTTGGGTCTTTTGTCACTCTCCCGCCACACATCATATTTCTCACGCAGAAAAACTTTTTGACTATTTATCATATATTTAATAAGCCGCAGCGCCCAAAATGTATCAGTCCGCACCGCTGTCTCTATGGAACAGGGCAGGAATCAAGCGCGTCTCACTTCTTAGTCGAGCCTGACACTTAACAGCCAATCAAAAAAGAGGCTACATAATAGCCAATCAGAAAATAGCACTATTGTATCTGGGTAAGATTTAACGCAACAACCAATTTAAAAAAAAAAAACATTCATTAGAGAGGGTATTTTCGATGGTTTGAACTAAACCTCAACACAAAACAGCTTGTCTCTGGACGGGACATTGTCCTCAATCATGACCCTAAAAATCTCTCTCTCTCTCTCTCACACACACACACACACACACACACACACACACACACACACATGCGCACACACACAAATTAATAAATGGAAATGAAACAAATACCTTGTATTTGGTTAAATTGCGGTCAGTGATCCTTAATATATAACAACTCCCCTATTATTGTTTTTATTTATGTATTTATTTACAGTATCTAACTCAGAACCCAAGGCACATCTGTGTGTTTAAATCTGCAACAATGCAATAAAGACTTATTGATCTGTACAACAAGAAAGACCAGTTGTTATACTTTCAATCTTATTGTTCATACACTACAGTAGTCTCTGATCTGATTAGCTTTGAGATCGAATGTGGCTCTTACATGTTTAGAAAACATTTAGTTAACAATCAGTCGAAAGATGTTTGCTTATAGATGTAGTTATACATTTATGGCATTTAGCCTTTATATTTTTATCTCATTTTATACAACTGAGCCTTAAGGGCCTTGCTCAGGGGCCCAGCAGTAGCAGCTTGGTGGACCTGGGATTTGAATTCACAACCTTCCGATCTGTAGTCTCAACGAGTCTCAGTCTCAATTAACCATTGGAGTTCAATACCACTCCAGTACCACTCCAAAACAATCCCACACAACATCGACTCCTCATTGGAGTGGTATTGTTTGTGTGATGCTTTGAGAATGAGGAGATGATAACAAAACTGTCAGTGAATTGTAAAGGCAGTGGATGAAAGACTTTTATATAGTAAGGTTCAAAAAATTGGACTTTTCTTGGGAAAATATTCCTGGACCTTTCTTGGGAAAATATTACCTTAGGTAATTGTTTACAAAATACACAGTGAATGGGAACAGTACGGTCTAGTTCTCTCACAGAGATCAAGACAACCGTGAACACATCGAGACATTACGATTTCTTCCTGGAATAAGTGTTTTGGTGGCTCTGCAGCTATTTAGTTAATTAAATCATTTACATGAATAATGCTGTTCAATTCAATTCGAGTTTATTTGTATAGCGCTGTTTACAATTAACATCGTCTCAAAGCAGCTTTACAGAACATGAACATAGAACAAAAGGTTAATATAAAGAATAATATAAAGATTAATAGAGTACAAAAGCTGTGTGTTATTACTTTCCAGAAATGTAAAGGTGTTTTTTTTTTTAATCAGTGCAATAACAGATACTGAGAATTCAGATTTAAAACATTAAGACATCCCGATACACTACACTACACCGCTAGAACCCTGATGTCTCACTAATACGTCACTGTCTGCAATCTCGTTGCTTTTCTGCTCCACCCTTTACATTCTGTTGCATCTTTTTCTCCCAGTTAAAATTGTATATAACTGTATCCTAGTTTACCTCAGTTTATGTGAATTATCTGTATATACTCTCTATATTATCTTGGTTACTCTGGTTACATACACTAAACATAATGTACATATACAATAACATATACAAAACATAATACAATAACAAAATCTATCTATCTAATACTGATATCGTAGTCAATATTCTGGTATTGTTAAAAGCCCTACCCACAATGCCACTGGAAATGGCATGCTGGTGAACCCCCAGGCGACACACAACACAACACCAGATACACAGCACCAGCCAGGATGTATAAAGAGGTAAGTGATCCAGAGCAGATGCACCACCACCAACAGTAACAGAATCTTGCTGTCTTGAGGTTAGAAGCTGTGTGAGTGTGTGTGTGTGTGTGTGTGTGCGCTCCACTTACCCCTGAATTTGTGTAACACACTGTTTCTCCAATGATATCATCATCTGGCGGTGTTATCCTTAAAAATTCCAGGTGATCAGGTCTTGTGGCCCGACACAGAGGCTTATGGGAAATGGAGTCATCGCCATCCACTTCACCATCCAGCAACCACATTTCCTCTTGTCTCAGGCACTCTTCTGCAAAATATTTAAAGCACCATTTCAGCAACTTCTGTATGTGTGTATGTACACAAATGTATTTATTTACCTTTCTTTCTGTTGACTTTAGTAAAAAAAAAAAATCTCAGACATAAAAATACTAAGTATAATTAAAATAAATTCAAGTTTATACTGAGTGTAATGAAATACTTTTAAAAGGATTAAAAGTCCACAAATGACCGTGGCGAGTGTCAGTGCCATTAACAGCTCTTGCGTCCTTTATTAAATAGTTTCATCCTCTTAAAAACCAGCTACTAGGATAAACGGACAACTGTAACGTTCGCTTCCTTTTTTAATCATACATTAAACATTTTATATCAGTACTGAAAAGACTGCTGCACTACCTAGAAAAAAATATTGCTATATTCCCGAAGTTCTTGGCTATTCCTGCTTGAAATCATGATTTATGCTCCATCCATTATGACTGACTCGGTGCATTTCTACAAGTATGTCCAAGCCACAGCATGGAAGCTCAGAATAAGCAGAACTGAATCGATCATCCGCTCTAGCTTTAGTGAAATTGATAGACTTGTGTTTTTTAACCAGATACATTTATACTTAAATCATTACTACCTGCTACTTTTTTAATATAACTAAACGAATATCAAGTTGAATCAATTAAATTTGTATCTAGTGATTTAAACAATAGACATTGTCACAAAGCAGCTTTATAGAAATACATAAATTCAGGATATCAATTTTAAAGGTAGGGTCTCCGTTGTTTGAGAAATGCTTCAGAAAACTGAGTCGGGCCAACAAACAAAACAAAAACAAAACTAACGTGTAGCCAATGAGCAGAAAGGGGCGGAGCTTGTCAATATGCGGCGGAGAGAGTGTTCAGTGCGCATGTGTGACATTAGCAGAAAGCGGTTTTAACATTGACATGGAGGATAAAAACAAAGAAAGAAAGCGAAGAAAGGCTTACGATAAGGTAAGAAGTAGGACGTGTTAATATAGGATCAGCTTTCCAGCGCTGGAGAGAACTGAAAGAGCAGGAATTTGGCTCATATTCACAGATTGGAGTTTCCCAGAGTCAATAACTCCTGAGCTAAACACTGTTACTACACAAATAACACCTCTTTTCTATCGTAGTAATGTAGAGACGCAGCTACAACCGCGTTTTACTAGTAACAGCGTTTAGCTCAGGAGTTATTGACTCGGGAAACTCCAATCTGTGAATATGTGACCAACTTTACTTAAGACGCCGAGACGCTTTTTTCCTTCTCGATAGGTGAGTAACGTTGGTTTTGTTTTGTTACACAGAACTAATATATGTCGTCCTTTGCATGATTATGCTTGTGTGTCATTTTTGCTTGTTTGTTTATCTGCAATCGTATTGTTCTTCCCTTCAGCTATGAAAAAGACACATTTCTTTCCATTATTTTCCTGGGTTACGTATGTATGTGTGGGCGGAGCTATCAATACAGGGGTGGAACCCATTTGGGTTAGGGGCGTGTTTGCTTTGGTGATTTCAAATGTCAACATTGGCTTTCAAACAACGGACACCCTACCTTTAAGTTTATCCCTAAAATGAAACCTCCATTAATATGTATAAATAAAATATTTTTATAACCTACCTTTTTCATTCATTTAATTCATTTTAACCATAGGCATTGTCACAAAACAGTTTTACAGAAATAGATCAATTCAGGATGTAAAATTTATATTTATAAATGCATCAAGTTATCCGTAATGAGCAAGCTCGAGGTGAGTGGCAGGGAAAAACTCCCTAAAATGTTATTAGGAAGAAACCTTCAGAAAAACTAGATCCTAAATGGAATCATCCTCATCTGGGTGACACCAGATATCAGTTAAACAGTGCAAAGCAACATTTTCTGTTATTATACTATAGCCTGATGTACATATTAATAAAAGAGACAATCTACTACATTGCTCACACTGGATTTTGGATTACGAAGTAGTTTTGATACACCGTCTCTTGATGTATACATACTATGATGTATCGCAATTAATCTTTTCGTTAATCTTTAGTAAGTGCTTTATCCTGAACCCTCTGAGAAGTCTACACTGGGGAGATGCCAGTCCATGGCATGGAGGCATTAATACACAGATTCACACCTAGGGGCAGTTAAGAGTTCACCTATTGGCATGTTAGAAGGAAACCAGAGAACCCTGAGGGAACCCACACAGACACAGAGAGCACACGTGAAACTCCACACAGACACAGAGAGCACACGTGAAACTCCACACAGACACAGAGAGCACACTTGAAACTCCACAAAGACACAGAGAGCACACGTGAATCTCCACACAGACACAGAGATCACACGTGAAACTCCACAAAGACACAGAGAGCACACGTGAAACTCCACACAGACACAGAGAGCACACATGAAACTCCACACAGACACAGAGAGCACACGTGAAACTCCACACAGACACAGAGAGCACACGTGAAACTCCACACAGACACAGAGAGCACACGTGAAACTCCACAAAGACACAGAGAGCACACGTGAAACTCCACAGACACAGAGAGCACACGTGAAACTCCACACAGACACAGAGAGCACACGTGAAACTCCACACAGACACAGAGAGCACACATGAAACTCCACACAGACACAGAGAGCACACGTGAAACTCCACAAAGACACAGAGAGCACACGTGAAACTCCACACAGACACAGAGAGCACACGTGAAACTCCACAAAGACACAGAGAGCACACGTGAAACTCCACACAGACACAGAGAGCACACGTGAAACTCCACAAAGACACAGAGCGCACACGTGAAACTCCACACAGACACAGAGAGCACACGTGAAACTCCACAAAGACACAGAGAGCACACGTGAAACTCCACACAGACACAGAGAGCACACGTGAAACTCCACAAAGACACAGAGAGCACACGTGAAACTCCACACAGACACAGAGAGCACACGTGAAACTCCACAAAGACACAGAGCGCACACGTGAAACTCCACATAGACACAGAGAGCACACGTGAAACTCCACAAAGACACAGAGAGCACACGTGAAACTCCACACAGACACAGAGAGCACACGTGAAACTCCACAAAGACACAGAGAGCACACGTGAAACTCCACACAGACACAGAGAGCACACGTGAAACTCCACACAGACACAGAGAGCACACGTGAAACTCCACACAGACACAGAGAGCACACGTGAAACTCCACACAGACACAGAGAGCACACGTGAAACTCCACACAGACACAGAGAGCACACGTGAAACTCCACACAGACACAGAGAGCACACGTGAAACTCCACACAGACACAGAGAGCACACGTGAAACTCCACACAGACACAGAGAGCACACATGAAACTCCACAAAGACACAGAGAGCACACGTGAAACTCCACACAGACACAGAGAGCACACGTGAAACTCCACACAGACACAGAGAGCACACGTGAAACTCCACACAGACACAGAGAGCACACATGAAACTCCACAAAGACACAGAGAGCACACGTGAAACTCCACAAAGACACAGAGAGCACACATGAAACTCCACACAGACATTAACCTGAATGCAGCATCAAGCCCATGGCCTTGGAGTTGTGAGGCAGCAACACCACCCAATGCACCATAATTTCCTCCCCACAAACTACTTTGGTTGTTAGTGTGCAAATAACATACAAAGGCCAAACTTCTAATGACTGGCTTACAAAAAATAACAACACACTGACAGTATAGTAAAGACCATAAACCTTGCGCTTGATATTGATTACTATCCTTGTCTTCCGCTTTGCACGTGAGTCACACGGCATTGCTGTCAAATAAGACTGACAATAATGAGCAAAAGCATTTTTTAAATAAAATTCAAATTTTATGTCACATAGCTTGTGGGCTTGAACCCTGACCTTCTGATCAGTAACCCAAAGCCTTAACCACTGAACCATCAGATGAATCCATCACGTTTTTACACGTCAGCTCATTTTTAAAATGATAGAAAAAATATTTTTGTCCTTTCACTCTAGCGCTTCTTACTATTTTTAAAATTACAGAACATAAAAAATGTGATCAATGTGACATTTTACATTGTACTGTAAAGAGGGAATGTATACAGGTTTTTGCATGTCACACTGCATAAAAACATGAAGGATGAGAAAAAGCATAGCACACTGAATTCATCCCCTTCTCCCCATTTGGTCTTAGTGTGTTGCCAAAAAAAATCAAAAGTTACCTGCTTTAGATTTAGAAGGCGATTTCCTGTCACTACAGTTCAACAGTAAGACATTGTTATAAAGCATTATTAGCAAGCCAGAGGTGATAGTAGCAAGGGGAAACTACCTGAGATGAAAGAAACCTTAATATGAAATAGTCTCAAAAGGAAATGATCCTCATCTGGGTGACACCAAAATTGTGTAAAATATCTTTCTTGCTCAAACACAAACAATGAAACGTATTCTTTCATTCTGTAATGGTGAAATAAAAAGCAACATCCATTATTAAGAAAATGCCTAAAAACCCTACTTAAGATCTGCATTATGGTAATGTATCTCCAGCCTGAAGCTGCCAGGCCTTAAAATGCTGACTGCAAATTTTGGCTACATTCCAAATAAAAAAGTAAAATATCCGAGCCCAACACACAGGCTCTCTCATTCATACTCAGCACATTTGCGTACACTGCAAATTACTGCCCAACCTCCACACACTATAATATTTTGCAGGGCTCTGGCAGTGCTCCTCCTGTTCCTCCTTGCACAAAGGCGGAGGTAGCGGTCCTGCTGCTTTGTTGTTGCCCTCCTACGGCCTCCTCCACGTCTCCTGATGTACTGGCCTGTCTCCTGGTAGCGCCTCCATGCTCTGGACACTACGCTGACACACACAGCAAACCTTCTTACCACAGCTCGCATTGATGTCCCATCCTGGATGAGCTGCACTACCTGAGCCACTTGTGTGGGTTGTAGACTTCGTCTAATGCTACCAGTGTTGTAATGTAACGGAGTACAAATACTTCGTTACTGTACTTAAGTAGAAATTTCACGTATCTGTACTTTACTTCGCTATTTAAATTTATGTCAACTTTCACTTTTACTCCACTACATTTCCTAGATAAAATGTCTACTTTTACTCCGTTATATTTCCAATAAGCATCTTCGTTACTCGTTACTACAAAATAAAATCAGAAGAAATGCGTGCGACTGCAATAAGGGAGGTCTGGCGAATCACTGCTCCTAGATTGCATTACGCTCCGCACGCGCTACAGAGAAGCACAGGGACGCGCAGCGTGCACGCGCAGTCAGAGCTGGAGGCATTTATCTATAACGTTAATCATCTGAAAGCCGCAAAGACGGCAACCAAAAGCAGTGAAATTTCACTATTCTTATTACCAGAGTTGTAGCACAAACCAAATATTAATGCAAACAATCCATTCAATACTAAATAAAAATAACATTTAATTATTTGGTTTTTGTCTTGTGAATATTTTTTATATTAATGAGTGCATTCATTGGACACACTGTTTGTAGAGAATGCACACATACATGAACTGATCTGATTCAAGACTGGCATCATTACATCATGCATAAAATTTTGGTGTCCACTTTTGCCATTTAATAATACCATAACTTTTGGCTTACTATGTAGTCATATAATATATAATATAAAACTCTTCTTGTTTTAAATTCTCACTGAGGGCTAAAACCCCCTAAAGATGAAATCCTAGAACCGCCCCTGCTCTTATGCCTACCGAAAATCACTGAAATTTTACTTTTTACTTTTACTTCAAATACTTAAGTACATTAAATATCAGAAAATGACTTTTGATACTTAAGTACAGTAAATATCAGATACTTTAAGACTTTTACTTGAGTAATATTCTAAAAGGTAACTTTCACTTCTACCAAAGTCTTTTTCTAATATGATACTTGTACTTTTACTCAAGTATTGCTTTCTAGTACTTTATACAACACTGCATGCTACCACTAGACTGAAAGCACCGCCAGCATTCAAAAGTGACCAAAACTTCAGCCAGAAAGCATAGGGACTGAGAAGTGGTCTGTGGTCACCACCTGCAGAACCACTCCTTTATTGCAGGTGTCTTGCTAATTGCCTATAATTTTCACCTGTTGTCTATTCCATTTGCACAACAGCATGTGAAATTGATTGTCAGTGTTGCTTCCTAAGTCAGCAGTTTGATTTCACAGAAGTGTGATTTATTTCATAATCAATTACACAGTGAGGAAAATGAGTATTTGAACACCCTGCTATTTTGCAAGTTCTCCCACTTGGAAATCATGGAGGGGTCTGAAATTGTCATCGTAGGTGCATGTCCACTGTGAGAGACATAATCTTAAAAAAAAAAATCCAGAAATCACAATATATGATTTTTTAACTATTTATTTGTATGATACAGCTGCAAATAAGTATTTGAACACCTGTCTATCAGCTAGAATTCTGACCCTCAAAGACCTGTTAGTCTGCCTTTAAAGTCCACCTCCGCTCCATTTATTATCCTAAATTAGATGCACCTGTTTGAGGTCGTTAGCTGCATAAAGACACCTGTCCACCCCATACAATCAGTAAGAATCCAACTACTAACATGGCCAAGACCAAAGAGCTGTCCAAAGACCCTAGAGACAAAATTGTACACCTCCACAAGGCTGGAAAGGACTACGGGGAAATTGCCAAGCAGCTTGGTGAAAAAAGGTCCACTGTTGGAGCAATCATTAGAAAATGGAAGAAGCTATACATGACTGTCAATCTCCCTCGGACTGGGGCTCCATGCAAGATTTCACCTCGTGGGGTCTCAATGATCCTAATAAAGGTGAGAAATCAGCCCAGAACTACACGGGAGGAGCTGGTCAATGACCTGAAAAGAGCTGGGACCACCCTTTCCAAGGTTACTGTTGGTAATACACTAAGATGTCATGGTTTGAAATCATGCATGGCACGGAAGGTTCCCCTGTTTAAACCAGCACATGTCCAGGCCCGTCTTAAGTCTGCCAGTGACCATTTGGATGATCCAGAGGAGTCATGGGAGAAAGTCATGTGGTCAGATGAGACCAAAATAGAACTTTTTGGTCATAATTCCACTAAACGTGTTTGGAGGAAGAAGATGAGTACCATCCCAAGAACACCATCCCTACTGTGAAGCATGGGGGTGGTAGCATCATGCTTTGGGGGTGTTTTTCTGTACATGGGACAGGGCGACTGCACTGTATTAAGGAGAGGATGACCGGGGCCATGTGTTGCGAGATTTTGGGGAACAACCTCCTTCCCTCAGTTAGAGCATTGAAGATGGGTCGAGGCTGGGTCTTCCAACATGACAATGACCCGAAGCACACAGCCAGGATAACCAAGGAGTGGCTCTGTAAGAAGCATATCAAGGTTCTGGCGTGGCCTAGCCAGTCTCCAGACCTAAACCCAATAGAGAATCTTTGGAGGGAGCTCAAACTCCGTGTTTCTCAGCGACAGGCCAGAAATCTGACTGATCTAGAGAAGATCTGTGTGGAGGAGTAGGCCAAAATCCCTCCTGCAGTGTGTGCAAACCTGGTGAAAAACTACAGGAAACGTTTGACCTCTGTAATTGCAAACAAAGGCTACTGTACCAAATATTAACATTGATTTTCTCAGGTGTTCAAATACTTATTTGCAGCTGTATTATACAAATAAATAGTGAAAAAATCATACATTGTGATTTCTGTATTTCTTTTTTTTAGATTATGTCTCTCACAGTGGACATGCACCTACGATGACAATTTCAGACCCCTCCATGATTTCCAAGTGGGAGAACTTGCAAAATAGCAGGGTGTTCAAATACTTATTTTCCTCACTGTATATATATAAAATTGATTATAAAATGCTTGAAATTTCTGTTGTCAAAGCTGAATATATGCCTTACGACAAAATGTGCTGTTGAAAGCTTGTGAAGAAAAAAACCAAAAGACCAAATAGACATGAAAAACAGCTAGAAATATTATGCATGACATAAACATTGAATGACATAATGTCAGAACACAATATACATTGGACACGCCTACTCATCAATTTGGCAATGGTTTTTAAATAATGCCACCTTGTGGACTAAAACAGACATGACCACATACATGTCCAATACAAATGTTTAATGTGCATTTGGAAAAATATAGGCAAAAAGAGCTGGATATGGAATGAAATGTTCCACGTGTAGATGAATGAATCAGTTTCTGAACGTGTTGATGATTTCCGACCAGGTTTGAGAACAGTCTTAGTTGATATGTTAACACAAACCTGTCATTAAGCTACACACAAACAAACAGGGCACTGACGGTGTGACGCAGAGCTCAGTTCCACCAGAGCAAGCTGTACTAGCTGCTATAATCAAAAAACAGACCAGGTCATGGGCAATTAGCTCTGTTCGTTAAAACCATCTTATTAAGCGCACATAGAGACTGCCTCACTCTCTTTGCATTGCTGTGTGTGTTTGTTCCAAGGGCATGTTACTCTGCTATGTGTGTGTGTGTGTGTGTGTGCATTGCTTTCTGTCTGGATAACATGCCCTCAGTTGAACTTGTCCTCATTTCATCCAACAAAATACAAAACCTGTACACGTCCGCGTGCATGTTCAGCCACTACAGGAGATATCGAATACAATCTTCCTGTGAATTACTATAATTATCTTCAGGAGAAATTAAACACTTCTTGTCATGTGCTGTTATAGAAAATAAATCAGCTTCTAATGCATGGCATTAGCCCATCAATGAATTTTTTTCTCTATATGTCCTCTCGTCTTTTATTCCTGAGTTACGCCACAGCAATGTTGAATGCTCAAATCTCATTGGCCATGGGAGATGCTTTAGACTTTTTTTGTTCACATTTTCTGTGAACATTACTGCTTTAATTTGTTAATAACATCATGAGACCACAAGAAAGGCTGGTGAGGAAACAACTGTTCATAGATTATCAGTAGTTACAGCAAATAACCTATATGATGCATGTTGCATAATGAGTAAAGGTACATATAGGTGCAGTGAGTGTTGTTCGTTAAACTATCTTAAAAAGTTGTATTTTGTCCAACACATAACGGGATTGCTTTAGCGGTTATTATGTTTGCCTCACACCTTTGGAGTTTGAGTCCCATCTTCACCCCATGTGTGCCAAGTTCTCCACATGCTTTAGGGGCTTCCTCCAGTTACACTGGTGTCCACTCCCATTCCCAGACGTGTTGTAGACTGATTGGTTATTTTCTGTCAGAACATTTAGGGGGTGCTCCGGCAGCCTGTTGTGTCATGTGTTTCTCCATCTGGACTCACCTGTATATAATTGCCTGTTAAATATCATGTCTATTTACTTCCTCCTTTTCTTTGTCTGTGTTTTATGTACTCTGTACTCTAAATTTCCAGTGTTTGTTGCCCGTATTATGTTCCTAGTTCTAGTTATTTTCTTCCCTGTCTGCCTCACGTTTTGTTAATAAATCGTGTATTTGTTATCCCTGCATTTGGCTTCCCTGACACTGATGGTCATCTCTAAATTGTCTGTAGTGTTTGAATGTGTGTGTGTATGATAGGCTCCTGATTCCCCACAACCCTGTGTATTATAAGCTCTACAGAAAATCAGAGCTGTCAGCATTGTGTGTGAATTAAATTTGGTCTTTACATAATGCACACACAATATACATATATATATATATATATATATATATATATATATATATATATATATATATATATATATATATATATATATATATAACAGGAAGCTATTCATGCTATTCATGCTACACATGTGACTTGATGTACTAGCTATTGTTAGAAGTGTTCATTATGGGATAGCGGTTAAGATTCTGGTTTACTAATCTGAAGGTTGGGGGTTTAAGCCTTGGCACTTGGCGCTGTTGGGTCCTTAAGCAAGGCCCTTAACCCTCTCTGGTATAGGGCTCCAATGGTTCATGGTGGACCCTGTGCTCTGACCCCAACTTCTTAACAAATGAGATGTGCAATGTATATCTGGTAAATAAAGCTTCTTTTACTTCTAAAGCAAGAATAAGCTGAGAACTGAACCCTGTGATCTAAATGAAGCAGGCATGTGTAACAGAGCTGAAGTAACACCTCAGCTGACTTGGAGGCTGAAAAATGTGAGTACTGGATATTGTACTCCTTTATGTACAAATAGCATAAATATAACACTTCTGCATGGCCATACAGCTCATGAACAAAGAAAACCTCTTGTAGTGCAATATCGGTCATGCAACGACCAAGAAATATTGTAAATAGGGTCAAATTAGATTATCTGCAATCTACAGAACAAACAGCTGCAGCATCTGTCTAACCTCTGCATTTCTCTCAAGCACATCCAAATAGGTCAAGTGTAATGTAGCTGAACATTATCCTTTTTTACTGTCCTAATACTCTAGTGGTGTCTGGAGTGTAATCCTTTGTGATGTGCCCATAATTCCAGTTAAATTAGAATTTCAAAGAGAGGACACAGTGTGCTCTCATCAACCCATTAATACTCATACTGACAGAGTACCATCTAAAGCTAGCATCATGTCCGAATGCAATAAAAAAACGAGTTGTAGTTTTTATTTAAACTGCGGATGCACAGCCGGTGAGTTCATCTATTTTACTTTATCAAGAAATATAAGAACCTGTTTTTACTTCCTAACGTTGGAATTAAAATCTTTAACATTAGCCTGCCATGTTTTTTTTTCATTTTCAGTCTGATGAGTAACAATTTCTTTTCCTCAAAAGAAAATTGACAATTTGTGCCAAAACGCAGCCCAAAAGCTAGCTAAAGGACTGTAAATAACACAAATAATAATGAAATAATAAACAAAAAAGAAGTGGATTACTTGCTCAACCTCTTTTTTAAATCAAAATGCCTTAGGAGGAAAAACTAGAAGGAAATAGACCAAGTAAAAGCTATCTAATCAAAGTATAAATTACAGGTAGTGACAAAGGGCAGAAGCAATGCTTTTGTGTGGTATAAACAAAAGAGCTGGCTATAGAATGACACTATATAAGAGGCAAAATATGATTACACTTCATTAAAAAAAAAAAAAACCCTGGGCTTTAAAGCCTCAGCATTAAAGGATATCCGAATAGTAAGATCTAATTACTGAGAGATAGTAGGGTATATTATGCCTGTAATTCAATATTGTGACCAGCAGTCACTACTTACAGTATCTTCTGTTATAAAAAGCACTAGTACAAATCAAAAGCTTGCATTTTAAAATAAATAGTTAAAGCAATATTTCAAATGCAAAGGGGGAAAAATTAATGAATTAAACTATCATTACATTGTACATTTATTTGTACGATGAAAACGTTTGACCACGAATTAAGGAAAAAAATACTCTGAGTAGGTTCTTGAAGAAGCTCTTACAGAAATGAAATGAGCTGTGTCTGGGGTCTGTTCATGAGTACTAAATCAAATATAAGGAATAGAGTTTCCCTATGTTCCCTGTTGACTGCTGGGAAAAAAAGGAACCACAAACTATATCAACTGACTCTCTGTGGAGCGATCGGTCTCATATGACCCATAGACTGATTAGTTAATGCTATTTAGATGTTACTAAAATTAAGTTTGTGCAAGAGAGCAGAGGCAGGATCAGTGCAAAGTACTAGAGTTTCTGCATCATCTACAAATTCTAGAGCTGAAAAATTATTTGGAAAACTGGACCTTTCTATTCGCAGATGGATAAAATGTTAGTGCTGTTAGATTCGGATTTGTTCTTAATGTTGTTAGGAGGAAGGATGTTTTAAAAGCCAGAATGTTATATGAATAATGTAACATAGCCTCTGACTGCTACAATTCAACACAGGATGCTTTTTTCCCGTCTGTCTAAGTCAGTAAGAGTAAATGATGGAGGATAAATGCAAACATGTCTCATGTTGTATCACCGGACATTCCTCCCTCAGAAGAAAACCATATCTGCCCTCTTCCATATACGAGATGCCAACGATTGCCTCTGTACGGTGGCCGAGAAGTGCAAAACAAATTAACAAATCCAAAAACAAATGAACAAATCCGAAAACAAATGAACAAATCCGAAAACACATTAACAAATCCGAAAACAAATTAACAAATCTGAAAACAAATTAACAAATCCGAAAACAAATGAACAAATCCGAAAACAAATTAACAAATCCGAAAACACATTAACAAATCCGAAAACAAATTAACAAATCCGAAAACACATTAACAAATCCGAAAACAAATTAACAAATCCGAAAACAAATGAACAAATCCGAAAACACATTAACAAATCCGAAAACACAACGACAAGTCAGACAACCCGGAAACGGTAGGTATCGTTTTTGAATGGAAACTTACTGATCATTGGACAAGACACCTTTCACTCAAGATATACAGGTATGGAATCTTATGTGTAATGTGTAAAATTCTCCGTTTAAATATAAGAAAATAACAGAATTAATCCACAGTAATCCATTCCATCCATCCATTCCAACTTTTCCCTGCGGCAGACTGTTGAACTTCATGTATACCTTGAGTGACAGGTGTCTTGTCCAATCACAAACTATACCAACCTCTTCCGGGTTGTCTGAAATGTCGTCGTGTTTTCGGATTTGTTAATATGTTTCGTGCACCGATTCAGACAACCCGGAAGAGGTAGGTATAGTTTGTGAATGGAAACTTACCGATCATTGGACAAGACGACTGTCATTAAAGATATACAGGTGAATGAAAGGTGTCTTGTCCAATGATCGGTAAGTTTCCATTCACAAACTATACCAACCTCTTCCAGGTTGTCTGACTTGTCGTTGTGTTTTCGGATTTGTTCATTTGTTTTCGGATTTGTTAATGTGCCACAAAGTTCCACTAAACTCCTAGCCATTGATACGTGTCACATTGTCCTGATTCCATTTTCTGATCTCCCAATGATTTCCAAAAGATTCAATTGTTCACCATGAAGTTAATGAAATGCTCTATTCATGCTAGCTGTTGCTGTGTTTAAATTTGTAAACTTTGCATGGGATGTAATTCTGTCAGGGCAAACTGTAAAGGGCATTCCAAAAAAACCCCTATTGTTTTAGCTATTCTATTTTCGCTGCTGTTCACCCTGGTAACTTTACAGAAGCAATTAATTATTAAAAGAAGGAAGACTCTATCTTCACCCAGAATGCTCCGGGAGTGTTAGCCATCTAGACCGTCCGTTGAAACGTCCTTATATCTTATAAGATGAAACAAAACCACAAGATAATGTCTTTTATGTAGCAGCCAGAGGTGGAAGTAAGTCACACATGTGCAAGTCACAAGTAAGTCTCAAGTCATGAATGTCAAGTCAAAGTCAAGTCGATTTTAAAGTCAAGTCAAGTCTTTTTTTAAAATTTGTCAAGCAAGTCTCAAGTCTCAAATTTGCGACTTAAGTCTGACTCGAGTCAAGTCGAGTCTCCATCTCTGAGTCATTTAACTCACGTCCGAGTCAAGTCTCAAGTCATGAATGTCAAGTCGAGTCTTTTTTTAATATTTGGCAAGCAATTCTCAAGTCTCAAATTTGCGACTTAAGTCTGACGCGAGTATGCGAGTCAAGTCATATGACTCGAGTCCCCCATCTCTGGTAGCAGCTACAGGCTAAAAAGGCTTTACAGATGGCAGAATGAAACTGTTGCTCTATTGCTCTATTGTAGTGCTTGTTAACTATAAATTGAATTACTTTGACCAATATGACCCTAGATGTGCACTGCCTATTTTTTTTTCCTATAAGGGAAGTACGAAAAACATCCTCATGTAAAAACGTTCTTAAACCAATAGACTGACACTGTGAGTCGAACGACAGAGCTTTCCGTGCACAATGACGAGGTAGAATAGCTTGAACTGCACTGCCACCCATAACAAGCTATGATCATATGATAGGGTAAGCAGTAGGCTGGACACTGCAGCACTAGGAAAAGTGACATCATCTTTTCAGTCCAAACCACAGAAAGCTGTGGGGTATGCTGCCAAATAGTTAATAAGCATATTGCAAAATCCACTGAGATGTGATCTGAATCCATGAATTGACACTGGCGTTGGTTCAATTAAATGAATCATAACAGGGCAGCTTCCTCAACAGGATGCAACACACAATATATGAAGAAAACTGTTAAAGCTGGAGTTATTTTCCTGAGTGTGACAAATGAGAACAAAGAAGCAACACAGTGACCAAAATATATTGATTTTAGGTACAGTAGGAGACTTTGTCTTAACAGAATTAGAATTAGCTAAAACAGAAGCAGAATTATTTTATTTTAAACTTACACTACAGCGATGTTTGTTTCATTTTGGAGCAACACGAAGCTGCAAAAACATTCCCTTATAATATGCCATAGATTAAGACTTGTGATATGTAAAAAAAAATATATAAAAAAAATATATAAAAAAATATATATATATAAAAAATTCTCTGATGATTAAATATAGTAGCTAATATAAATAATCCCTCTTGCAAGGACCCAAGACCCTTTCTCCCATATGCCACTGGGTAAATATATTTATCATATATTAATCATATATTAAACTCACCTGTAATTTTGGAAGCGTTTGTACCATTGTTGATACATGTAGAGTTACCAGATCCCTGTTTGCTGAGGTTTAGGTCCATCCTAGTGATAGGTCTTTGGTTTCCGTTTTTATCTGTGGCCTCCATTGGGTTTTTGGGCTGGTCCCCAGCTTTAAACCATGACCCAGCTGTTTCATGGAACCACATGTCTTGATCTGTGTCCTTACCCGCATCCTCCTCAGGCAGCAATACAATGCGGTGGTTCAGCTGGGGACTGGACAGCTTGGATGACAGTGGTGACAAGATAGGGGACATACTCTGAAGGCTGTTGGATGGAGGGTAGGAACAATTAAAAACCCCAGAAAGGGAAGGAGATATAGGGCTTTTGGTCCTAGGCCTGAGGTTGGAAGTTTGATTTTGAGAATCGATGAGTGGAAATGTCATTGCTTCTGAAGGTCTGTCTCTAACATTTAATTCCACATTGTTCTGGACATTTAGCATTTCTTGTCTCAAAACTTGGCAAGTATTTTGTCCCACTGCAGAGCTAGCATTATCAGTATGAGGCCCTACTTCAATGACGTCAGCTGAATTCTCTTTGCCCCCATGGTTGAAATTAGATAATTCCTTACTTTTGGCCACCACTTCAACAACTATGTCTCTCCTGTTCATGTTATCATACAGACTAACTCCAGTCTTACCTCCAGAATTATTCTGCAAATTGTATTTTCCAGCAGAACTCATTTTTCCACTTAAAGCAATGTTATTTCCATTGGTCATTTGCTCCTGATGGTTATGGTACTGTTTCGCTTCTGTGAGACAACGGGAAAATGCTCCATAACTCAGACAGAACTGGTCCTCAAACTCAGTGAATTCAGTGCAGAGGTCTATCTCTGGCTCAAACAGACGTGAGTCCTCCATGAAGTCCCAGGCTCCCTGAGATGTCTGATAGGGTTCTTCCATTGTGAGAAGTGGCTCACTGCTGACACTGGCATAGGAGTCGGAGCCAGTGGTATGTGGTACATGCACAGAAGCAGGGGTTCCAAGCAACTTTTGGTTTTCATTTGCCTCAAGAAAGTCTGCATCCAGGAATTTATTCAACATTTCTGAAGCTGTGATTGGCTGTACTTTCTTTTTCAATTTAGTCTGCAAGAACTCCTCAGCAGTGTCCATTTTCTTGCTACCTAGTTTCTTGATATTTCTAACCCCAGAAGCAGGTCTTTTACGTTCTGGGGACAAAGACATGGTATGCTGAAGGTTGCTGCTGCTAACACTTTGATCAGGATGTATTTCATGCCCTTCGAATTGAGCCTGTAGCTTGCCGTCCTTGTTGCCCATTCTGAATCGTGATGCACAGTCACCACATAGAGACAGGAGATCCACAATCAGCTGCCAATGTTCTTCAGACAGCCAGTGAATTTCAGCTAAAAATTGTGTTGCTTCACAGGACTGCAAGACTTTCTTTGCTGGCTTGTTTGACTGAGTCTTTTGTTTCTGCATTGCATGATCTTCAGCCTTCTGGTCGTGCTG
This sequence comes from Tachysurus vachellii, assembly GCF_030014155.1. NCBI lineage: Eukaryota > Metazoa > Chordata > Actinopteri > Siluriformes > Bagridae > Tachysurus > Tachysurus vachellii. The sequence continues at coordinate 21,211,029 of NC_083469.1, forward strand.
ATTGGTGAACAGTGACTGGCAGTGATGAGAGGTGTGGCCACTGCGTGTAAAGCCTCGCACTCCCCTATTGGGGAAGTATGGGCTGATGTAAATAACCTCCTCAATTCGTTTGTGCAGACAGAGCACTGTGTGTGTGCCCTCCATTATGGGAGCCATTTAATTTATCACACACTTACTTGAAATATATGGCCGTTCCAAGACTCTTGGCTTTGGTAATGGATTGCTTGGGAAGAAGAATCCCCATGGACATTCAAAATCTGTTAAGGAGAGAACACCTTTACTGAATATATTAAATAATTTTAGCACATGGAAGTGAATAATTCATCTTACACAGGTCTTAAGTGAATATAAATAATACTGCTTAATACAATATTAAACCTGTAGACAAATAATTATAAATGAGCATTTCAGTAACAATATTTTAACTGGTAAAATAGTTTATATATTTGAATGAAATAGATTACAGGTTCCCTAATCTAACACACCCACTTCAACAAAGCATTAATTAAATGGTTAGATTCATCAGATGTTATACAGCAGGGCAAACGGTAAAATGTGCAGGGTACTTATTCAATACCAAGCCTGGGATCCTGTAAAGCAGACAAACAGGATTTAGTAATGATGTTTGTGCTATTGATCCATAATTTGGATCAATGTTGATACTACACTCACAATGCCTCATAATTTTGTTGCCCCACAACAAAAACAAGAAAATTATAGATTATTAAACATCTGTTAATGACTAATAACAACAAAAACAGCAATTACTGTACATAATATAAACAGTAGTTATTGTATATCATTGACTCTTAATGATCAGAAGACACATTTTTTTTTATCTTTCTAAAACCAAACAAAAAAAAACAAAATATACTTATATCGGTCTACTCTTTAAGGGTTCCACCACAGGGACAGCCAGAGAACCCTTAAGGGCTGCTGCTTAGTGTCTATATTCAGTGTGAATTTAGGCAGCTTTCATAGTGCATCATGAATGACTAGAGGAAATGTTCAGCACATGATATTGTGCAATAAATCTCATGATCACATTTTACTCTGTAAACTGTTATGCCGTGTGTCAGAAAGTAAATACTGTGGCACTTACTTGTAAAGGAAAATTTGTCTTAATAATAATAATAATAATAATAATAATAATAATAATAATAATAATAATAATAAAAATAAAATAGAATAAAATAAATAAGAATAATAAAGAACAATAAAAAATAAATAATAAAAATAAAGAATAATAATAAAAGAAAAATAAATAATAATAATAATAATGATCATAATAATAATGATAATAAAGAATAATAAAAATAAATAATAAAAATAAAATAGACTAAATAATAATAATAATAATAATAATAATAATAATAATAATAATAATAATAAAATAGAATAAAATAAATAAGAATAATAAAGAACAATAAAAAATAAATAATAAAAATAAAGAATAATAATAATAATAAAAGAAAAATAAATAATAATGATAATAATGATAATAATAATAATATTCATAATAATAATAATAAAGAATAATAAAAATAAATAATAAAAATAAAATAGACTAAATAATAATAATAATAATAATAATAATAATAATAATAATAATAATAATAATAATAATAATAATAGCCATGTTAAACAGTTGTTATGCTTTCTTCAGCTAACCGACTGTAGTTACTTTACAAAATCCAGTTCATAGCTGTGGGGAAAATGCGGCATTAAGTTGTGCGCTGAGTCTCAAACAAACAGCGCTTCAGCAGCGCTCACGTTTTGCGCTACATGTGAAACGTTACGTAACATCAGCACCAATACGCGCTAATCGCGTGTGGAAAGTGCGTGAAAGTTTGGCGCGCGCTTACCGCTTTCTCCGGCATGATGCTTATTTCTCCCTCGTCTTTTCCCCTCGCGCTAAACCCGTGCCTGCGTTCACCGGTGCCTTACAGAGGACGAGTTCTCGCCTCCTGACAGACTCATGCGTGGTCCAATCAGAGTGCGTATAGACAGCTGCACGAGCGCCACCTCGAGCTGTGCCATAGCTCATGCGGATGCGGATTTTCAGGTGCAGAAGAGAGCTAGAGGAGAAGGAGGTGGTCAGCTTGCATGTAGAACAGCATCAAAACATTAAAGGGAAACAGCAACGAACGCCTGCTAAGCTGGGTTTGGGTTTTTATCTTCACAAATCAAGCAGAGGAAGGTTGAAATGACAAAACCTGTGACTTGCACCATGTGTTTCTTGCCTACATTGTACAGGACAATAGAATTTTTGTGTGTATGTAAATAATTAAATGTCACATGCATGCATTCATATGTGCCACTCCAGCAGGTGGTGTGCAGGTGGTTAACTTATTTTACATAAGTCTTAGTCGTCACTGCCTGCAGAACAATAGGTATTGTTAATGTATTGTGCATAACGACAAAATTTGTACCCTGAAGCTCACACCTGAAACTGACTGTAATCCAATACGCAGTTCTACAGTATGTTTGTGAATGCATGAGCTTCTTATTAAGTTCTCAAGGTCCACAATTGCATTGCAATGCATTCAAACTGCATGCTCCAAGGTTATATTTACTGTATAGTCATTCTAACTAGCATCGGTAATGAATACTCTTTATTTTAAAGATCTGCAAATTCTACATAAGTGCAGAATGAATTCAAATGTTTGCCATTTCTGTCTTATATAACCAAAACATGTGTTTCTTTTTTATTCCCAGCCAGACCACAAAACACATTTTAGCCAGGTTGACAGTGCTGTACAGTAAGTGTTACGTCACACAGGTATCTACATATATTTGACATATCAACACAATTTGACATTTTATTCTATTTTTCATGTTATTCTTACTTTTTCTTATGTCTTATTTCTATTAATCATATTTTTAATGTAGTTTCTTAATTTACTTTATTTATATGCATAGGCTAAGGATGAATAGACCGGATGTTCATTGCACTGCAAGCTGTATGTTGTATATTACTGTGTATAATGTATGATGAATAAAAATCATTGGATCTTGGAGCTGGAATGGGGAAAAACTCGACTGGCTGGAGGTCTTTGAAGACTACAAGTAGACCTTAGTGCCTGTGGTGGTTACTGACTCTCGTTTTCAGTTATGCTGTGATAGTAAAACCTGTTAAAGTCTTCACTTGCTCTCACAATGAACATGATTTTAAACTAGTATGTACCTACCTGCTGCCTGAATCAATGGCAGGACAAAAAAAAATCATATAACCCAGACCGGCTACCTGGTAAATTTAGAATCGATTACAAACTGCTGCTACTTACGTACAAGTCTCTAATGGTTTAGCTCCTATCTATCTAACTAGTCTTCTAACACGTTACAATCCTTCACATTCTCTGAGATCACAAAACTCAGGACTTCTGGTAGTTCCTGGAATATCAAAATCTACTAAAGGCGGTAGAGCGTTTCCGTATTTAGCTCCCAAACTTTGGAATAATCTTCCTGACAGTGTTTGGGGCTCAGACACACTTACCAAGTTTAAATGTAGATTAAAAATGTATCTCTTTAGTAAGGAATATACATAATACATCCCATAATATTGTGCTCTAATACATCTGACCAAATACACATCATCATCTAGTGCTTGCTAATATTATGAACAGCAGCTATACTAATTCCTCTCCACTACTTCTCTCTTTCTACCCATCCCGAGGCATCCAGAAATTGCACCATCTCCGATTGTCTTCCGTGCCATAAGATTTTGGACCTCCACTGAGATGAGCCTGTGAGAATCCTGAGGCATCTAGAGATTTACCAGCTCCAGCTGGACTCTATTATACTAAAGAGGAGATGCCAACACCATGTGGTCTTTGAGGACAACAACCTCCTTATCAATACATTTGTCTGACTGTATATTTATAATCACACCCTCCAGTCACCCATATGAGGATGAGGTTCCTCTCTGAGTCTGGTTCCTCTCAAGGTTCCTTCCGCCAATGCCACCTCAGACTTGCTCATTGGGGATAAATACAAACACATTTAAATATATATAATTCTTTATAATAACCTTTTGTTCTATGTTTATGTTCTGTAAAGCTGCTTTGAGACATTGTCAACTGTAAAAAACACTATACAAATACATTTGAATTGAATACCGATTATCAATCCTGAAGTATTTCTGTTCTATTCCTTCTTTTGCTGTTCAAAACTGCTTGCAGTTTCTGCACACCGATTTTCTGCTGCTATGGATGGCAACCTGTATACCGTTGAACTGCAGCTGTAAACATTAATTCTGACCTGTGGTTATCCCAACAATCCCAGGACTGCTCACCATATACTGAACATCCAATCAGCACACTTCATAAAGTTTGAAGATTATTAATCTTCAATATTACCACTTTCCTGGGTATTTGAGTATGGTTCCTCTTAAGGTGATGATACTGGATCTAAGGCCATACAGAGTTCTGTAAAAGATTATGAATATGATTTGATCTGTAATGATATCAATTGTTATATAAATATATTTGCATTTAATTTTTATTGCAATTTATTCATGTTTACCTAAAAACAATATATCAGATTTTTTTTATAATTTATGATTTCTAATGGCAGTAAATGATTTCTGCCTACTTGAGCCTGCATGTAGAGTAAAATTTAAACTTATTAAAGTTTTTTTCAGAATAAGTTTGTTGATACTGCTGGAATTTGCCACTGGGATGAATAAAGTATCCATCCATCCATCCATCCATCCATCCATCCATCCATCTATCTATCTATCATCTATCTATCTATCTATCTATCTATCTATCTATCTATCTATCTATCTATCTATCTATCTATCTATCTATCTATCTATCTATCTATCTATCAGTAAAGTCAGTAGTCATTTATTGTATGTGTTTTAACAATGTATGGGTTGGTGTTTGGTGGAGATCATCTTTAATGTCTTCATAATAAGTCAAATGTGACAAAGAAATGTGTTAAGATGTTTCAGTGAAATGAGGAACAAAGTACCAGGTTGTTGTCACACCACTAGAGGACAGCAAAAGATCTCTATAGAGATAGAGAGTGGAAAAGTCTAATCCTGTAAGAAATAGTATATCTTTCATCACAGAAAAGCATTTCACTTTAAACTGTTTAATGTATTGCTCTGACTTAACACTACATTTAGCCAGTGGCTGTGTACTGGACTGTTTCTTAAGACTTGTAAGATGTACATTGCATATGCATTCCTGTGCTCGGTATTCATTCACCTTTAGTAACCGCTTGATCAGGGTTATGCTGGATCTAGAGACACTCCTGGGAGCCCTGAGCATGAGGATGGATCGATGTCTGATTTGGGAATTGCATCGTCTTGGAACAAAACCCTAAAAACCAAAACCACAGATGTAGCGTACTTCATCTTGTGCTGCAAAAAAATCCTACACCACCACTGGCTTTGGTGGACTACATGTATGTCTGCACTTTTGTAAAGACAGGACAAGGATTAATACACATCACATCACAACACATTCTCAGTTCTGTAGTCTCTGTCTCACTCACATCCAAAGCTGTTCTGAGCAACATTTACTATTAAAACTCTCTTTCGTACAGACAGTGTCACATTTCACTCCTTTCCATCAAAACATGCGTCACATTACACTGTAGTACAACACACACACACACATTCTTAGACACATTCAATAAGATTCCTATTGGGTCAATACAGTAACATGTCACAGACTGACATTGAATCTAATTGCAAATTAGAATTGAGTCTAAATAAAAATTGTATAGTGGTAATATTGTTGAACTTCGACATACAGTACCTGCAGTTTATTAACCCGTTTCACCATAGAGCCAGGACAGACATCATAAATCCTTTATTAAGCATACAAAGCCTGAATGTATCTACACAAACCAGTGTAAACCAGACGTACAGGAAGAAGCTTAGATACAAGGCTACAAAGACCATTTTTACCTAAACAAAACACAATTTCAACACCAAGCAGCTAAATGAACAGACAGAAAAAACATGTAAACAGAACTGACACAAGCAATCAGCCATTACACTTTACAAACACAATCAGATCCTGCAGATTCCAAAGGTATAAGGATGAGCACTCTGTGTCTTATATACAGTATATATGACTTAGTTATACTGTATATATACTGTAACTAGGTGTGAGTAAGAGAAGATGGAACACAGCAAAATGTGTGTGTGTGTGTATATACATATACGTATATATGTGTGTGTGTGTGTGTATATATATATATATATATATATATATATATATATATATATATTTGTGTGTGTGTGTGTGTGTGTGTGAGTGTGTGTATACATATACGTATATACGGGTGTGTGTATATATATATGTGTGTGTGTGTGTGTATACATATACGTATATACGTGTGTGTATATATACACACACACGTATATACGTGTGTGTGTGTGTATATATATAATATATATATATGTGTGTCTGTGTGTGTATACATATACGTATATACGGGTGTGTGTATATATATACACACATATATGTATATACACACACGTATATACACACACACACTCTCACACACACACACACACACATATATATATACACACATATATATGTATGTATGTATTCCACCAGAATTATTACAATTGAGCTTATAGTTTTAAGAAATAATTTTAAAAACAGGCCTAGGGTTAAACTGGTTAAAGACATGACGAAGATTACTACACATCACATCACAACACACTGTCAGTTCTGTAGTTTGTGTGTAAACAGAGAAAATGCCCCCCTGCCCTTATTAACACTGCACTTGTTTCTGACCAACTAATACTCATAAACACATAGCATTTTAATAATCAAAGGAAAGCATACTTCAAAACAGTAAACCGCAGGATGTTATAAAAACATAGTCTAACACCAGTCTATGCAGTTTTAATAACATTTTTAAACTTCACCATGGACCCCATTTACAACATACAGCACCTGCGCTCTGCGGGTGCAATTAGGCAATTCCCCAGTGACGTGAAATGACGTCACTCAAACGTAAATCTCAATATATTATTTTAAAACAAAAACGCTACAAACGATTTTCATATACAAACGATATTATAATATATGAATAGCGATAAAACAAGAATAAAACAAAAATAAATAGAATCTATTCCCGTGGGTAATGGACTGAATGGTTGCTGGAATAGTCACGTGACTAGTCACGTCATCAGAGACTCTCTTCCTTTTGTCATGTACATTTACAACTATATTAGGAAAGTAACACACAAAACAATGTGGGCCCTTTGTAAACCAAATCTGTCCCATTTTTATAAAGGATTTCAAGTTATACAGTAATCTTTTGGAAAAAGTAAAAAACAAAAAAGCTCAGAAAACGTGATGTTTTAAAAGAATTCAATTTTTTGTAACTTTTTTCCTTTCTTTTCTATTCTTCTCTTTTCTTTTCTTTTCTTTTCTTTTCTTTTCTTTTCTTTTCTTTTCTTTTCTTTTCTTTTCTTTTCTTTTCTGGCAGCCAATATGACTGATACCTCTTGTTTGTATGGCATTGAACAAAATGTTTATTTTGTGTTTGTCTTTTTGCATTAATGAAAAAATAAATAAATAAAATGTACATTTACAACACACTGCATCTGCAAAGCAAAGCCAGCAGCATTGTGGGTGACCACACACACCTCTCTCTCTCACACACACACACACTCTCTCTCTCTCTCACACACTCTCTCTCTCTCTCTCTCTCTCTCTCTCTCTCTCTCACACACACACACACTCTCTCTCTCTCTCTCTCTCTCTCTCTCTCTCTCTCTCTCACACACACACTCTCTCTCTCTCTCTCTCTCACACACACACTCTCTCTCTCTCTCACACACTCTCTCTCTCTCTCTCTCTCTCTCTCTCTCTCTCTCACACACACACACACACACACACACTCTCTCTCTCTCACACACACACACTCTCTCTTTCTCTCTCTCTCTCTCACACACACACACACACACACACACTCTCTCTCTCTCTCTCTCTCTCTCTCTCTCTCTCTCTCTCTGTATCTCTGTATCTCTCTCTCTCTCTCTCTCTCTCTCTCTCTCACACACACACACACACACACACACTCTCTCTCTCTCTCACACACACTCTCTCTCTCTCTCTCTCTCTCTCACACACACACACACACACACACTCTCTCTCTCCCTCTCTCGCTCTCTCTCTCTGTATCTCTCTCTCTCTGTCTCTCTCTCTCTCACACACTCTCCCTCTCTCTCTCTCTCTCTCTCTCTCTCTCTCTCTCTCTCTCACACACACACACACACTCTCTTCTCTCTCTCTCTCTCTCTCTCTCTCTCTCTCTCTCTCTCTCTCTCTCTTTCTCACACATACACTCTCTCTCTCTCTCACTCTCTCTCTCTCTCACACACACACTCTTTCTCTCTCTCTCTCTCTCTCTCTCTCTCTCTCTCTCTCTCTCTCTCTCTCTCTCTCTCAATGTGTAATGTGTCTACATACGTTTACAAAGCAAAGCATCCATATTTGCACTGAGCAACCACACAGACTGTATAGTGGTCAGTACTATTTTATGTATTGCCTTTACACTCTTGTCGTTTGTTTGCACAACGCTGCACATATGCACTTTATGCAAATAGGTTAATTTTACTTCTTAGTCCTTAACTCTTATGTAACACCAGGGTCCTGGAGAAACACTGTCATTTCACTGTGTACTGCATCAGCTATATGGTCAAAATGACACTAAAATCTACTTGACATGATTTGACTTGTGAGTGGTAGAAACAAAAAGATACGCAGTCCTCCCTTCAACAAGGATGGAAAAAGTTCCACCTGACCTGCCACATACATACAACAAGTACATTAAGTAAACGTTTATAGTCGTCTCAGTCACCTCAGGCTTGTTCATTAGGGATAAATACAAACACATTTAAATATGTCTAACATTAATCTTGAACTTTTGTATAATATTATTCTTTGTATAATAATCTTTTTGTACTATAGTTCTTATGTTATGCAAAGCTGTTTTAATCTATCCACTGTTAAACATGCTATACAAATAAAATTGAATAAAGTATAAAATAAAGTTTTCCAAATATAAAAAATGCTTTCAGGACCAGAAGTCAATTTTCCAAATAGGTTTTTTTTAAGACTTAATACAGTTTTGCTAAGGGCATGACAATACAATTTGTTTGTTGGTGTTCGACATATTTTCATTGTTATTTGTAAGAAAATCGAAAATTTTCATGTCAACTTTAATGAGCATTTTCAAAGAATGTTCCCAACGCTTTGTTTAATCCATGCCATGCTAATCAAGACTGTTCTGAGAACCAAGTAATGGTATAACATTTCTAACAAAACTGACCAGTGTGTATAAATGGACCAACATACTGCATACACCTTAGCTGCAGTGTGTAGCTTTTAGACTAATGCACTAGGTTTACCACATTTTACCATCATTTGACATTTCGCTTCATTTAAGACGTCAGGAAGCAGCACTTGATGTGTCTAGATAGTTGTTCTAATGCTAAGACTAGGTATTTAGTATTAAGACTAAGACTAAATATTTATACAAATCTCATTTTCCGTGTCTCAGCCATCATGATCTGCTCTAGCTGCTACCATCAGGCAGATGGTATTATGGCATCAGATCCCACACAAGCTTGGACTCCAACCAATATCTCTACCAATAATATAACCCACAAACCCAGTCTATAATCCTTACACTGCACTTTATCGGGCACTGTTCACATTTACACTGTCCTTGAACTGTATGTATAATATTTCCAACTATGAATCTTTTTGACTTCATACAATGTTATTTTTTGCTTAATTGTTGTTGAATGTTCAGTTTCTCCCGCTATGTCAACATGACCGCATACATTGTTTACAGTTTAATGTTATTTAATCTGCTTACTTTAGTTACCTTTTATACTACATACAGTAAGAGTTACTAATCATTTTCACACAGTGTCTTGGTCGAAAACAAACAAAAAACAAACCTGAACCTGAAGTACCTGAAGAACCTGAATGGAGTCACTGGAAAGATTAAAATCAAATTAAACCTGATAAACATTTGTAACATTTTAAACAATTACTTCTTATCCACTGCAGAGAATGATGATGTCAAAGATGAGAAAAGTCCCAAGATTGCACAGAATTTGTGTGTTGGAGGTGAACGAACATTTTAAATAGAATACTTGCACCTATGGCAGTTAGCAGATGCCCTTATCCAGAGCAACTAACAAAAGTGCTTTGTAAATTCTATCAAAAGCCAAGTCCTAATTTTAGTACTTGGTGAAGAGGTATTTGTCTTATGAAAACAATCAACCACTTTAGAAGTCAGTAGAAGTTTATTGCACCACCTGAGTCCCAGGATAGAAAATAATCTTGATGGATGTCTTCCTTGTACTCTGGGAGATAGGTTCAATGATAAATGAATGCATGAATGAATTTGCAGAGCACTTTCTTTCAGAAGTCCACTCTCTTTGTCTAGCAAGAGTAGAGTAAAAAAATCAGAGTTTAAAACCAAATATTTTTGGTCAAATATCTGCTTGCTTTACACTTTACATATGTAGGTTTGGTTGGTTTATAATGGACTGGCTGGCAGCTTTATGCCCCAGGTCACCCTTGTGTCTCTGTCACCTTCTGGCTCCCTCTTTTAGATATTTACATTTCTGGCATTTAGCAGACACCCTTATCCAGAGTGACATAATTTTTTTTATTTCAGTTTATACAATTTAGGGTTAAAGGCCTTGCTCAGGGGCCCAGCAGTGGAAGCTTGGTTACCCTGGGATTTGAACTCATGACCTTCTGTAGCCTAATGCTTTAACCACTGGGCTACCACATACCTATTCCTTGCTGGAATTTCGTGTGTGTGTGTGTGTGTGTGTGTGTGTGTGTGTGTGTGTGTGTGTGTGTGTGTGTGTGTGTGTGTGTGTGTGTGTGTGTGTGTGTGTGTGTGTGTGTGTGTGTGTGTGTGTGTTGAGCTACACATATTGGATTCTGCTCTCTGGATCTGTCTGATCTCTTCTGATGCAATGGACGCACACAGACAGCCTGGAGTTACATGGGATTGCTGTGGATCCAGAAAAACAGAATCTCTGCACACATGTTTCAGAATAAACACATTGAAAACAACTCGTTGGATTTGCTTCATTCAAGTGCGCACATTGATTAAAGACTTACAGACACATGATTTGTTTTTGCACATCCATCAAAATATAATTTCATCATGTATTAACGGGAAGAAAATAAACAGGATTGAGGGACACACTTGAGTCATCAGTGTTCTGCAACATGTTCTCTTTATTCAGTGGATGTTTAAGGATCAGTGGATGTTTAAGGATCAGTGGATGTTTAAGGATCAGTGGATGTTTAAGGTGTTTTGGTAGACGACTTTTCCTTTAATGGCTTTCAGCAACCGTTAAACTAGTGATTTGAGAACCAATCTGGCAACCCTGCTCCAGCGCGTCTCGGTACCCGGTGGAGCGGCGATGCGCGCGCACACACGCGCTCTTTGCGGAGTTGCGTGCAGACGGGCTGCGGTGGAGCGGCTGTGGCCCTGCATGGCTGTGGATTAGCTGTCAGTGTGTGCGTGTGTGTGTGTGCGTGTGTGTGCGTGTGTGTGTGTGCGTGTGTGTGTGTGTGTATGTGTGTGTGTGTGAGGAGGCGAGAAGAGCGCGAGCAGCCATGGCTGAAGGCGGAGAAGCGGAAGACGAGATCCAGTTCTTACGGACGGTAAGCAAGATATCGTTTGCTTAGAGATCGCACGATGATCTTATGTGATGTCCTGCAAGCGGCACCGTGGCGCACTTGGACATGAACGCGTGATAATACAGTGAGAGAGAGAGTAGAGTGAGATGAGGGAATGAAATGGCTTGGTGACTGTGGTGACTGTGGTGATTGTGTTGATTGTGTGGTGATGCTGTTCCTCTGTTGATTGCAAGACGGAAAAAAAGAAAGAAAGAAAAACGCCATCACCGCGTACACACACATTCACACTGATTTAATTGGATTTAGCTCTAAAACAGCAGGTTTGCATGCAGACACACTTACAGAGGATGTGAGAAGCTCTCAAGAAGAGACGAAATAAAGTAATTATTATTATTATTATTATTATTATTATTATTATTATTATTGTTATTATTATTATTATTATTATAGTAATAATAACAGTAATTTTAACAATAATAATAATAATAATAATAACAATAATAATAAAGTAATAATAATAATAATCATTATTATTATTATAAAGTAACTATTATTATTATTATTATTATTATTATTATTATTATTATTATTATTACTACTACACCACTCTGTTCGGTGCTTCTGTTGTACACTCACATACACATAAGGCTTGAATTGATTAGGCTAGAACAGATTTTTGTTCTCATTGACATAACCCATGTTGGAATGATCCTTATTCTAATTCTTATCTATTTGTATTTTTATATTGTTGTGTCCTGCACGTGCAAACTAAATGGTCAGAAAAAATATACAGTACAAACTGAAACCTTAAAGTGTTGCAGCTGCTAAATCAAACCGCATAAAAAAAGATCCATCGTTTTGTTTATTCTGAAAGGTGAAAGATGCAGGGAAGGAAAATAAACAGATATTGTGGTTAAGTACAGGAAGACTTTGGTGGAAAAGCGTAAACACTTGTTGATTTGCAGGGAGCATGGATAAAACTGCTGGAAATTATGTTTTCCATAACAACAACAACAACAACAACAGCAACAACAAATAAATGCAGTTCTGCAGTTTATGCATCCAGTCGAAGTCTTTTCTTAGTGCAGAAAGGATCACCATTAAACTCAGATTATAGAAACATATGCCAGCTTGTTAAGGAAATGTTAGCTGAGTACAGTCAATTATGAAGTGAATTATTTGTGCACTGGTTTTCTTTCTTCACTGGTCTGACACGGAATATCAGTAGTGGTGCAGAATGATATTTGGGGATGCTTTAGTGGTATCAAATGGGAATGAAAACATTTTCCAATCCTATTCTATATCTATTTTATGAGATATTATATATATATGTGTGTATATATATATATAACCAATACTAAACAATGGACAACAAATGACAATTAATGCAGTTTTTGTAGAACCGGTTACTATGGAGATGATGATATTAATGTGATGATCATTTTATATGCAAAACTCTGATATTGGCATCAGATAAAAATAAAAAATTGAAAATTTTTTGTCACCCATTGTTTACACTTGTCAGATCTCTGCTTTGCTTAGCTCCTTCCGTTTCCCATATCAAAGGTCATAACTCTCCAGCACAGCATAGCTTTGCATAACACAAGTGAAAAAAATCTCTCTCCTGTGGTAACCATAGTGATGGCAATTCAACGTACACCTAATCCTTCCTGGGTTGCACCTTTATACGCTTTAAATGCACTATTTATATATGATCATAAACATATACTTAAATGAGTTGATTATAATAATCTTTGAGCCCCCAGTCAATCACCTCATCGGCCACAGCTTGTGGTGAATAAATATAATCAAAGCACTGCTACCGTTTATCCTAAAGAAAAACACTGAGAGATATTAATGTGAAGGATACTTTAGGAATGTGAGAACATGACTGAAGAAAAATAAGATAAAGATAAATGTAATTGTTTTTTGATGCAGACTGCTGTGTTTTACAGTGTATGTGTTTGGGCGGGGTTAAAAAATTCTACTGCAAGCAGCCACTAGAGGGCGTCTGAGAAACCGACTTTGCTCTTTAATCTCAAACCGATCAGAACTCAGCCTTTGTTTAACAGATTTACACAACAGTTTTCTCAAATAAGGCTGAATTTGCCATTAACGGAAGCATGTCGTGCATGTGCACTATTGAATGTAATTCAGATTTTCTTGAAAAATTGACTCAAAATTGACCTAGACAAGGATGAAGTCCAGTGCCACATTAAAGCTTTTCAGAATCCTGAATCCAGAATAAACCTTGACTCAGGAATCAGACTCAAATGGGAACCCATCCTCATTTGGGTGAATCTGGAGGGTGTGATTTTACATATACGGTCTGACAATTGTGTATTTAATAGGAGGTTGTTGTCCTCAAAAAACACATGTAGGAACACAACTGGATCTGGTACAAACCCTCTCACACCTTTGCATCACAAATCCTGACTGTTTTTAAACCTGAAATGCACAAAGGCAGGAAAACATAACACAAACAGAAAGAAAAAAACAGTTGACTGCACAAAGTGATATGAGGCTGTTCAGTTTCTCATTGCGTGTCTGTTGTTAAGCATTTAGCCGTAACAGTCTAACACCACGTTGTCTCACACTGTACACGTTTGGTACCAAAACACAAAAGTGGTTCTAACTCTTCTATGGAGCAGGGTTTCATAACGCTGGTTTAAAAATGGTTCGAAAAACACTTCTATATTACCAGTGTGAAACGTTCCTCTATCTAGGGTTAAATGCAGTGTTATATTAAGACGACAATAACCAGGGGCAGTGTGAAAAGCCATATTCAGACTCTTCATAATAATCACAGTATTTCACTCAGTTTTGGACAATATAAATACTAATAAAAACTACTATTGTCTATTAGTAGGCAATATTAAATATATAAAGTACATTTGCTCAGACACAATCCCCCTGCTGAGGCTCGGATTTTTCTATGGCCTGTTTTTCTTAGCAATCCTAATCGTCTGATAGCTTCAAAAGTTCATTTATAGTTATATTTATTCTTGTTTGTACCTCATTGGCACAGGAGTGTGTAAATACAGTGGATCTTCAATAATGAATGAATTTCACGAAAGAATAATCAAAATGTTAGTAGATGCATTATGAATAATTAAAGGTGCTCTGGATGCATGAGACAGTCAGCTATCGCATTACTGATATCTCCAAATGATGTCTTTTTGATTCTATTAATACAACTGATGATGCTGCTACTGTCTATTGGCATTAGATGACTCAGCTGTCAGCCATCACACAGATATCCAATAAGATGGTGATATTGATGGTAGATGATAAAAGATGTCGATATCTTTACGTTTACGTTTTCAACATTTGGCGGACACCCTTATCTACTTTAATCTTTGATTGAGGGTTAAGGGCCTTGCTCCAGGGCTCACCACTGGCAGATTGGTGGGATTCAAACTCACAACCTTCCGATCAGTCGTCCAACACCTTAACTACCGAGCTACCATATCCCACATTGTTATGATATGCTCCAGATTTGTTATGATATAATAGGTCAGTGGTACAGCGGGAACGTTGGCTCAGCAGCAGTGACAGCTTAGTCTTTTGTCTTATTGAAAGCGAGGTTATGAGTTCATCTGCCATCAGCTGTTCAGGTTTAACCTTGGACTGCATTCTAGCAAATGAATAAATACAAAAACAAGTGGGGTTCTAAGTTTACATATGAATTACAGAATCTGCAAAATGTTCATTCATCTTCTACCGCTTATCCAAACTCCACACACACAAGGCGGAGGCGGGAATCGAACCCCCAACCCTGGAGGTGTAAGGCGAACGTGCTAACCACTAAGCCACCGTTAATCACCGTTAATGCAAAATGTTAATCATTTCAATTAAAATGAACACGGATTATAAAAATGCATTCAGTTTTTTATTTAGTCTTGACATACAGTCTTATACATACAGTCTAAAAGACACAGAAACACCAGTTTTACAGAATGCACTAGGTTAAAAGTTTACACACCCTTGATTAATACTCTTTGTTTTTACTTTCATGATCAATGATCGTTTTTAAGTTTTGTGAGTACTTTATTTTGTCCAAACTGTTCTTCAAAAAAGAAATCCATTGATTTTCCAGCATCTTTTTCATATTTGACCTTTTTCTAACAGAGGCTATAATGATGTTGAGATCCATCTTTTTACACTATGGACAGCTGAGGGAATCGTACAAAACTATTACAAAAGGTGCAGAACATTCACCAATGCTCAAAAAGGCAACAAAATACATTAAGAACCAGAGAGGTGTAAACTTTTGTTATTACCTTTGTTATTACTTTTGTTATTACTACTACTCTTTTACACTTTACAACTTTCTTCCTTCACTCACAGAGCACCATTTTTTAAAAACTGTTGCTTGTAGTTTATGTAGAAACTCGCTCGAGTCTGTTATGTATAAATAAATGTGTCCTAAGGCTACATACTTTTACAGAACAAGGCAATTTGAGTGACATGCTGTCAGAGTCACAGTAACACAATAAAAAAAAAATAAAAAAAAGATTTTCACTGACTTCTTTATTCTACGGCTTTGTTCTACTCCTGGAAAGAGCAAAGAAGCAATACTGTATATGCACTGAAGATGTCAGATTCTTTGTAGCCTGGGATTAGGTGAAATAACAGAACTCAGTTCATCTGATTTATATAATATGATGAGATTAGCCAAAATTGGAATAAGATGCAGAGTCGATAATAATTCGTTTTTTTTTATTGAGAAGTTAAATGGGACACGGTGGCTTAGTGGCTCATTTGTCTTGCGCCTCTGGAGTTGAGGGTTGCCTTATTTATTCCAGAGACACGTGTTGTAGACTCATTCGCCTCAGTATATTGTCTGTTGTGTGTGTGTGTGTGTGTGTGTGTGTGTGACTGTTTTCTGTGATAAGAAGGCACCCTAGGATATAAACCAGGTTCTCCATGACCCTGTGTATCATAAACATTACAGAAAATGGATGGAAGGTAATGGGAATGGCTATTTTTTATAATTTTGTGAACTGACTGGAAGATAGTGAGTGCAAACCCAGGACCAAGCTGCCACTGCTGGGGCCTTGAACAAAAAAACCTGACCCTCAAATACTCTAATAAATGTCTAATAAATGCTGAAAATGAAGCCTGACAAAATGTGAATCTGTACCTACTGTACAATGAGGTTTCTTTACTTCACTGGTGACACAAAAATAAAAAATCCTACAAAAACAAACACTTCATGTCATGCTCCAGATGATTTTGAATAACACATTATTTTTAGCGAATGTTCAACCGGCATGCAGGCCAAGCGATTACATAACACAAGGTATATAACTGAATGCATCACTGTAATTATCCTCTGGCCACCAATCGATGAACAGTGCAACTGAAATACAGGCTACATCCCAACTAGTGAGCATGCTAGCTAACACAACATTATGGGTTTACACAACTTGGATAGAAAAAAATCTGTAATTTCAGCTGGAAAGCACCAAATAATTCTTTTAATCCTTAAAGTTACAAATTCTCCAACTGTTCTCTCAACTCCTTATACTCAGGCATGCGCCGCAGATTTCTCTTAGGACAGCAATGAGAATACGGTTACAAGCAATTGATTTTGCTTAGGGTTTCATGATATTACATAATACATCAGCATACACTTGCTTTGGTTGGAGCAGCAACAGAGAATATAACACATATTTCAAGAAAACTCTGGGGAAAGACTAATGGTAATTTTTCAATTTTGATCTCACATCTCTGACATTGCTTGGAGGAGAGAGATACACGTAGCAAAGCTGTGAGGAAAATGGTACAGTGGTACCGTGTCTATGTCTGATAATTTATATTTTACATGTTGACCGAGGGGGCACGGTGGCTTAGTGGTTAGCATGTTCGCCTCACACCTCCAGGGGCGGGGGTTTGATTCCCGCCTCCGCCTTGTGTGTGTGGAGTTTGCATGTTTTCCCTGTGCCTCGGGGGTTTCCTCTGGGTACTCCGGTTTCCTCCCCCAGTCCAAAGACATGCATGGTAGGTTGATTGGCATCTCTGGAAAATTGTCCGTAGTGTGTGATTGTGTGAGTGAATGAGAGTGTGTGTGTGCCCTGTCCTGCCTTGATGCCCGATGACGCCTGAGATAAGCACAGGCTCCCCGTGACCCGAGGTAGTTCGGATAAGCGGTAGAAAATGAGTGAGTGAGTGAGAGAGACATGTTGACCGAGTAAACACTACGTTGTTTTGTTTTTTGAAGCTGTACCTTCTATATATGATTAATATTTAAATTGTGAATAACCACGATTGATTTAGGTTTGCTGTGGTCTGAATCTGAGGGTGTCCCCCTGCCACTTATGTGTGTTCAGTTCAATTCATTTCCCACTTTTATTTGTCTAGGGATTTTAGCAATGGACATAAGATTTTAGCAATGGACATAAGATAAGAAAGTACAATAAGATATAGTACAAAAAGAGGCGAAGAAACCTTGAGAGGAACCAGACACAAAAGGGAACCATCCTCATATGGGTGACACTGGAGGGTGTGATTATAAATTGTTATAAAACACCAGAGATTGTTATTATGAATAGGGTTGGGTATCAAAAGAAATTTTCCGGTTCCGATTCCGGTTCCAGTTCTGCCTTACGATTCCTGGTCCTGATTCCGATCCCATAATAAAAGAAATGTGAAAAATAATGCACAATACTTAAACAATTCCATTTGTGTTTATTAATCACTCTTTAAATATTTTAAACAGAACATTTCAATTCATATCAATTTAAATTAAAATAACTCCAACATCAAATTTAACATCCAGAATTGCAACTTAGCAAAACAGTTAGCATTTTTTCTGAAGAAAAATGAACATGTCTGCTTTCTCTGGGAGAAGACGAGACCTTTCCTGGCTTATTGTATCTCCAGCTGTGGAGAAAACCCTCTCAGAGGGGGTAGATTTGCTTCATTGTTGTAGCTTTGGAAATGAATCCACACTTTAGACTTTTTTAGACATGTTTAACACAAATTGTACCTCAGCACAGCAGAGCGAGTGACTGATTTCTGTGGTAAGCTGCGTTAATTTGGTTGCGTGACTGTAAACAGTGTAAACAATGAATATACATGAGGTAAGACACGGCTATTTAAAGTGACCGCTCCCAGCGCTTTGCCCGTCATCGCATCGGAACCACGTTTGGAACCGAAACTTAATAATTCCGCGCGGTTCCGGTTCCTGTTAAAAAACAGAACCGTTTCTGAATAAGAACCGGTTCTCGGTTCCCAACCATAATTATGAATAATGTCCTTTCTACATGTCATATACAGTCTGGCAATCGTGTATTGATTAGGAGTTTGTTGTCTTTAAATACCATATTGTCACAACCGGGGACGGAAGGAGACAGACCCGTACGCAGGATAGCTTCAAAAGAGGGGGGTTTAATAAACACAGGAAGACATAGACAGAAATGACAATAACTGAAACAATACGAATGACGACATTTAACAAAGACTAGACATGACGAGGGGAAACGTAACTAATGATCCGCGCTGCACTCAGCAACGCGGCTAACTTAAATACAATACAGACAATGATGACAATAAGGAGCAGGTGTGGTGACAGGGAGGAGCAGACAAAGGCGGGGCAGACACGTGACGAAGAACAACAAAAGCACATGGCCAAAAGTCCGGGCTGAATCATGACAGAACCCCCCCCCCAAAGGCGCGGCTCCCGAAGCGCCAAACCCTGGCAGAGTCCAGGAGGGGGGGCGAGGCACATGGCGAAGGCAGATGGGGGGAGCAAGGAACACGGCGAAGGCAGATGGGGGAACGAGGAACACGGCGAAGGCAGATGGGGGAACGAGGAACACGGCGAAGGCAGATGGGAGGAGTAAGGCACACGGCGAGGCCGGTGGGGGGAGCAAGGCACACGGCGGGGCCGGTAGGGGGAGTAAGGCACCCGGCGAGGCAAGCGGGGGGAGCAAGGCTCACGGCGGCACAGCAGCGAGGGCCGAGCGACGTCCTCAGCCGAGCAGAGGGGCCGAACGACGTCCACAGCCGAGCAGAAGGGCCGAGCGACGTCCTCAGCCGAGCAGAAGGGCCACGCGACTTCCATGGCCGAGCTGAAGGGCCGAGCGATATCCTCAGCCGAGCTGAAGGGCCGAATGACGTCACAGCCGAGCTGAAGGGCCGAGCGATATCCACCGCCGAGCTGAAGGGCCGAACGCAACCCCGACACACCGCAGCCAGACACTCGTCCTGATGACCAAGGGTGGGAGGGTGGGAAGGTCCATCGCCCTGGGCCTGCAGCACCCCCCGCGGAAGAAGTGAAGCGACGCCCTCCTCGGACGGAACCGGAACTGGAGCGACGTCCTTCACTGAAAAAAAAGGCGGGGCGATGCCGCAGGGCACCAAAAAACAAAAAAGGAGCAAAAACAATTTGGTGACATCCTCCGCGAAGGAAGTGAGGCGACGACCGCTTCGGACAGAACCGAAAGTGGAGCGGCGTCCCTCACCGGAAAAAGGGCGGAGCGATGTCACCGAAAAAAGAAAAAAGGACTGGCGGAACAGTCCAGGGGAAGAGGAGGATAAAAAGCCGGTCCGAGCTGGAAGCTATCCTGCTGGGTCTGCTGGGTTTTAAGGCGGATCATTCTGTCACAACCGGGGACGGAAGGAGACAGACCCGTACGCAGGATAGCTTCAAAAGAGGGGGGTTTAATAAACACAGGAAGACATAGACAGAAATGACAATAACTGAAACAATACGAATGACGACATTTAACAAAGACTAGACATGACGAGGGGAAACGTAACTAATGATCCGCGCTGCACTCAGCAACGCGGCTAACTTAAATACAATACAGACAATGATGACAATAAGGAGCAGGTGTGGTGACAGGGAGGAGCAGACAAAGGCGGGGCAGACACGTGACGAAGAACAACAAAAGCACATGGCCAAAAGTCCGGGCTGAATCATGACACATATATAGTTTCCTCCATTTCCTCTTTGAATGTCTGAAATCTTTATGAAGCGGAATACAACTGGAGCTGGTACATTTCTAGATGCCTCAGGAGCCTCATCATGGAAACTGCTGATGTTGTCATAGGCTAAAAAACATGTGCAGGTTACTTTACTGCCTGAACAAGTGCGAAACCAAGTACGAGTTATGTTCACATTTATGTTACTCATGGCACAGAACCACTGCAAACCAAACTTACACCACTTCCTACAGGTTGTCTAAGGTTGACAGAGACAAGCTTATTTATTATTTCTTCAGCTGGTTGCACACATGGCCAGCTAGGGGAGTAATGGGGATTGCAGTTGATTAAAAAAGCCTGATTACTGGGCCATATTCCAGATGTCTTTATTGAATTTCTTGAAATCCAATAACAGTTTTAATCTGATTAAGATGTCACTTGGTACTATTTACATGTCCACTTGAATAAACCGATAACTACTCAAAATCAAATTTGGACTAAAATGAACAAAACAGATTATTATTAAGCTTGTAAATGCACTTGTTGATACGCATCGTGTAATCTGCACTTTATTTACTTTCTGTGTGTCAGCAACACAGGTAGAAGTGTGTGTGTGTGTGTGTGTGTGTGTGTGTGTGTGTGTGTGTGTGTGTGTGTGTCTCTAAAGGCTCAGAACTGTTGAACAGACCCTCTCACACACAGCTGGCTATTGTTTCCTGGGGTGTGATAATCTGGTAGCTCTGATTTTTGAAGAGCAGATGGCTGACGTCAAATCAAAGAGGAGAACACGGCTTCATTTTTAGCTTTAAACTTAAAGCTAAGCTAAAAAGTCAATTCCTCTTATTGACTTTGCTAGAAATTGCCAATTAACTAGGTCATATTTTTTTGTATCAACACCAATGGTGACTTTCAACACAAGGCAAGGTGGAGCATGAGGCCAGTGGCAGAAAACAGAATGTAGTTGACACAAAAATATAGTTTACTCTAAATGATTCATGTCCTAAATCACACGTACGTCTGGCCTAATCATCCTGCCTCAGTAGAGTAATTAGGATCCGTGTGCAGTGGTTTATTGCATGATGATCCCAAACCATAATCTTTAAGCAGGCAGAGAGCATCACAGTAATAGGATCAAAAATAAAATCCCAAAAGAGTAGCCAAAGAGTCTGTAACACCTATTCCGTTGATATTAGTTTAAGTGTTACAATAAATGAAAGGACTCAGCAGACCAATTTTACTCATGAGTCAAGTGTATTAAAGAGTTAACCTGCATATCGTCGCTGTCGGGCGGAAACCTCGTATGTCCAAATTTGGTCAATGTCATATTTTTTCACATATCGATGCTATTGGTCAGTCCCCACGTGGGTCTGTTATTTTTACAAGTTATTAACCAATCTAAAGTCTTGAAAATAGCTTGAGCGCAAATCTCATAACTCCATTGGACACTTCAACTGTCCACCTCTTCCTCACTCCGCGGGAGAGCTTCGCGGCATATGAGGTAAATGTCTTCAAAACACTGGGTTCAAAGAAAAAAAAATCTTGTTTGTAAATGCACTTGTTGACGCACATCGTGTAATCTGCACTTTATTCAGCTAGTTCTGGTGCTCGTCTGAGGACAGGAATTTAGCGCAAGACAATCCACTGCAACGCGGACTAAACCCTGTGCACTGCAGATAAGGTTCGGCGTTTTTTTCATTTCCTGAAAAATAACGGTTTTGGAGATACGAGGATTCCGCCCGACAGCAACGATATGCAAATCCTACACTACACCAACAATCCCACAGTTTACAATAAAGCAATATCCCCCCACCCCCAATGTACAGTCTTTGTGTTGCTTTATCCTATAAACGTCTTCTTTGCATAGTATTTGTAAAGCAATAAACCTCCAATGGTCACCAAGTGTAGGATAAAACCGGTACTTGAATGCTCCGATGTTTCACAACAACCATTCAGCCAGAAGTAGAGTCAGTATCGAACTTTCAAGTCCAACGTTGCGGTTGTTTAGCAAATGATGTAACTCAACTTCTTTTTTCCAGACTTTTCATATGTTTAAGCTAGTATTAAATCCACAAACTACTCCGAACACAAACTACGACTGAGCCGAGAACTATTAAGTTCCTCAACCAGGGTACAAAGGCCCAAACCACCATGAGGTAAGCTGCTCCAAAGGAGATAGAGACTTACTTCCTGCCTGACTCCTTATTTGTTACCTTAAATAGTGGTTTTCTGTATCACCTGGACAGAAAGATCGCCCCCCTACTTCTCTGGTAGGTAATTACATAGCTGCATTAAGAGTACTCCTGGTACACGAGTAACAGGGAAACTATTACAAGTCCATAGCAACAAAGTCAAGGCAAACATACCTTCATGACAGCTTTACGACTCGAGAAAAAGATTTCATATCTAACCAGTTCATAACATGTATGTTAAGAAACTAAACTACAAAATAGACCTGAAAAGGGAAATCAGAATGAGACAATGACAAGAAATTCAGTAGCTGGTGACTGTTCGTGATCATTTCCATGACGTTTACACTCCACTCATGCACCCAGTCTAGCTGATTTGGGCTGTAATACTTGTTTAAATGGAACTGATTTGTGTGATGCATGTCACACAGAAAGACGTCAATATATTCTAGCAAAAGTTTAGATCCACACCACTTCTTTTACAGACGCATAGCAAAATTCATGCTGCGGCACGAGCCCCATTAAAGCCTTCCATGATAAATCATTGTCAGATGAGGTAGATTACATGAGATAAATTTAAAAACACTCCTCACTGTGCTCCTCCTTCCTTCACGTTACCTTATGGAAACCTCAACTTGCAGTCAGATGATAATTCATAATACTACATTGGAGCTGAGGACTGATGAGACTAAAGTACAGTACGTCTAACCGCTACAGCTAACATGCTTTAATGAGTGGTGTCTCTGCCTCTAATGGCGTCTTAATGAGTAGAATGTGAATTTGTATGCAGTCGAATGAGGACATCCTGTATTTCAGATCTAATTGACTTGGAATGGGTTTGATCAATAACGATAGCTTGTGATCAATAACATTAACTGCGAAAAGAATCTTTCTTAATTTGGCATTTTTCCAGAAACAATGTGATTTTGTCATCATCAGTGAAAGCTTTTTAAAGTGATTTGTTCATTTAGGGGGTTAGTTTGTGCACGAAAATGCTAGATGTGGATTCAAAGAAATGATAGATAGATAGATAGATAGATAGATAGATAGACAGATAGATAGATAGATTGATTCACACAAAGAAAGACATTTTTTATATAACTAAAACATTACAATAAACATTTTTTTAATTTAAATTTTTACAAATTTTAAATTATCATCAAACATATGCAATTATCATTTTATTATTTTTTTGTATAAAAAAAACAAACAAACAAACAAACAAACAAAAAAAACAACATTAAAATCAACTCTTTTAAATGTTTTTTTTTCCTTTTGTTTGGTTGTTTTTTTATTTACGCACGTCACAGTTAAAGTTTCTCTCAAACAGTACTTTGTCCTGCAAGAACCCACACAAAAACCTATTATTGAATTGGACTCCATTAAATAGGAGATTGACAGATGAGGCTCGTGTGGAACTAAGCCAGAATGTGCAGCTTTAGACTGTGTGTCTTAATGATCTATTGATCTGCTGCTAAATGAATTGCTTCATTTCAGAATGAAAACATGCTTGTGTAATATGTACAACACCTTCTACGTCACGGATGTGATGAAAACTCCTGCTTTTTAAGATATTTGGCATTGACTGGATTACCGAATTCTTCAACCTTCTGTATTAATAAGTGGTGAAACAGTCATGAGCAGGATTAAAGATTAGAACATTGCCCATGTTTAGGGGTTTGATTCATGCCTCCACCCTGTGCTTGTATGTTCTTCCTGGCACATTTGGAGCTTTTGATTCAGTGGTGAAATTTCTCTGCTAGTTCATTTCATTTAGTTGTACACAAACACATTAATCACACACTGATCTGCATTAAACAGATTGAAGCCGCCTCGGCTTGATTTCGAACGGACGCTGAAGCTACTCTCTTGAGGTGAAAAAGCAAGCTGACCCAACGTACCAACGAATCAATACCAACGGCAATGCATGATGGAAACTAGTATATTTGGTTAGCTAATGGTGGGCAACATAAATCGTGAGTTAAACCGTCTGATAGATCTTAGGTGATGAAGAATTTTGTGGGTAAGTGCATCATGGCTCTAACGTACAGTATAAAGCAATGGTGTGCTGAAGAAACCGTGAACCTGACTGTCCATCTTGATGGATGACTTAGAAATTGCTATGAATGGCCAGGGTTTCCCCCCCTGCCTTATGCCCCGAGTTCCCCTGGGATAGACTCCAGATTCCACGTGACCCATGCTTAGGACAAACGATACAGAAAATGGATGGTTGAAAAATAGCCATGGTCGCGGTGTTTGTTATGTCACACTGTGTGCTTTCAGCTTAATATGTTAAATATGACAACATTAAACAACAATAGAATAAAACCCCCATCTGCTTTGTCTCATTTACAGTAAGTGAAGTGGTCTATTCAAGTGCATTCAAGTGAATAAGTTTTAACACCTAGGCTAACCTCATCTCCTCATAACCTCACTCACCTCATGTGAAAGGTGAAAATTAGTAGGTCGATACAGCAAAACCAATACCCCAGTTTGCAAGATATTTCCATGCACTGACATACAACAGTTTCCTACATGGTGTTATTAATTCTTTTTTAAAAAGTGGCCCTCTTTCATACTGTTCATGAATGTTATTGAATAAAATACTGACAACATTTTGTTCGCTCTGAAAGTAGCTCTTTCTGCTCTCTGGAAACAGTATTTACCACAGACTTTGAAATTTTATTACACGTTATTTGTTACATATATTAGGTTCCTTTATTAAAGTACAACTCTTTAGCTCAACAACACTCTGCTTCAGCCCTCAGGTAATTCGGAGGATTCTTTGCCACAGCATAGGAGGTAAAACTTTAAATATTCTTCGGTATACGGTACACGAGGGGTGCCTGTCTCGTTTTCCACTGAGACAAGCAAAAAGGATTTCAGTAGTCAGATCAGCTCAAATCACTCACTCACTCATCTTCTACCGCTTATCCGAACTACCTCGGGTCACGGGGAGCCTGTGCCTATCTCAGGGTCATCGGGCATCAAGGCAGGATACACCCTGGACGGAGTGCCAACCCATCGCAGGGCACACACACACTCTCTCATTCACTCACGCACTCACACACTACGGACAATTTTCCAGAGATGCCAATCAAAACTACCATGCATGTCTTTGGACCGGGGGAGGAAACCAGAGTACCTGGAGGAAACCCCTGAGGCACGGGGAGAACATGCAAACTCCACACACACAAGGCGGAGGCGGGAATCGAACCCTCAACCCTGGAGGTGTGAGTCGAACGTGCTAACCACTAAGCCACCGTGCCTCCCTGATCTTGGACTTGAATTCTGTAAAACTGTGTGATCTATAAAAATGTCAGATCACACATTCAAAAACACTGTACTGGGTTCCTGCGGATTTCTAATCCAGACTATATTTTACAGAAGTCTCAGTTCAGTGACATGGCTCCCAGACACAATTATGTCTCTAGAGCACAATTTTATGATAAGCTATAAATATATTTTTTTCTCTCTAACTGAATTGGAAGCTGTAATAATAATGAGGATGGTGATGAGGATGATGATGATAATGATGACAATCTTTATCTCCTAGCTTTAGTCAGCATCTTGCATAAATAAGTCTTCTGTAATTAGTGGCTTCTCTTTACATGAAATGCGACAAATGTCAGTTTTTTCCATTATCCCCATCAGCCGTTTTTTCTCACGCTTGACATTTTACAACAGCCCAGTTACCACAGAAACGTTGCTGCAGTACTCTGGTGCTGTTTGACCTGCTGTGCATTATATTTCCCTCCTACGTAGACATACCCATCACACCAGGTTTAGACACTTGAAATAAATCTGTCAAAAATCTGCCTGTTATACTGAACCATTCATGGTGCAGTAAATATCTTTGGTAGATCTTTGGTAGATCTTTCCTCTCATCTTTTATGCAATTCAATTCTCATTGCTTTTCTCATAAAAGATTCACGCCACTTTAAAAACCTCTCTTTCACAAGCTCCACCTAAAAGATATTTGGGATTTTTGTTAGGTTCCTGGTGCTGCAGAGTCAATGATGTGTGGGATAAAACAATGTGTTGTTCAGCTAGCACAGCAGCAGCTGGAAGGGAGGTGGAACTGCTGAGCTCTGTGTGTGTGTGTGTGTGTGTGTGTGTGTGTGTGTGTGTGTGTGTGTGTGTGGGCTTATTTTCAACAAATGTCCACATGAGGACAGGAATATTTGACAGTTTTGAACTTCTGAGGGAAGTTATATGGGAAAGCTTTTCTTACTGTATATATTATTTTCCTGGGGAAAAAAACAACTGACGCTTTTTTGTGTACTACGATTAAAGTTTTGTTACAATTTATTTTAGATATAAGTTTATTTATGTCTTTGCCCATGAAGGTCCTCACAAGGATAGCATGAAAAAAATGTTGTAAGTAACAATAAATAGAAATTAATCAGGGTTCCCACTCTTTTTCAGAGATCATTTTCCAGGACTTTTCCAGGACATTTCAAATTTAGCAAAAAAAAAAAGACAAGGATCACAGATTCACGGCCTAAAGTAATATGTTCTTCTTTCCAGAAGTCTTAAAAACAGCGTACACTTTATGGCTATTACTTAACTATACTTTTAAAGACAATTTGTCATGTGAATGAAATTTCAACATTTATAAAATAAAAAGACGGCACATATTAATACCCTTTCCTTTCTCAGGCCAATGCAGTCATGCATGCTTTAGTTTGCTGTGCATTCCCCTTGCACATGATATTCAGATTAACAAGGTTAATATAACCTGCTTACCCGTCACCATTTGCTGAAAACATTCGAGCACTTAAACCATTCCTAGCACCTGAAACCGCCAACACAAGGCAGCGTCATCCGTCACAGCGAGATTAAACAGCATAACAAAAAACCCGTCAAAACTCAGCGTCCATGAACAGAGCGCTTTCTGTTACTAACGTTAATTGTTTTGACCAGTTGTAAACTGTTCTTTAAATGATCAAGAACATTTAAAAATAATAATTTTCCAGGACAACAAGACTTTTTCCAGGACAATTTATGTTTTCTCTCATTTTCCATGTGTTTTCCAGGACTGGAACATTGGTCATTAATTTTCCAGGATTTCCAGGTTTTCCAGGACGCGTGGGAACCCTGTAAATTTGTATCTATTTATTGATTCATTGACTTGGACAAAAATGCCTTTAAGATCATGACACCTATCTGGTATACGGCGTATTTTATCATCTCTGGTCTTCACACTTAATGCACACAAGCATTAAGGAGGATCATGAGCTATTAACAAGCTGGTATGGTGGATCTTGACACTTAACACACTTTGGATAAAGCACCTTTCCACCACAGGGCATCACACAGTACAGGTCAACGTAGAGTAGCTAATGGTTTTTCACTGGTGTTGTAAACTTTTTAGAGAGAAGACCAGGAGACTTGGATATCCTTGTGCAGTAGTCTTTATTGTAGATACACTATGAAACGAGTCTGCAAGTCAGAGCGTACTGGCACGGGCGCTGCAGTCATCAAGTCTGACTTAAAGTTGTAATACATTGTAAATGTACACTTTTTAGGGGCAGTCCCATCAGATAGAGACAAAACACTCAGGTGACAATCAAAGCATGAAAGGATGCAACAGCCCCACACACCAGATCCTGGACTTTCACCCACCCTTAATCCCATTAACATAACAGTCTTTCGCAGACCCCTTCATTATCATAGAAACGAGTTCACCTCTAATGCTTGGCATTCCTTCTTGACTCAGACCTTGAAACCCATGGCCACCTTAAACAATGGGACAAATGTCACAAAGGGACAGATGATATCCTGAGTTACCTTTGCCCGTTCCTTTCATCTTAATGAGATACAGGAAACATAAGCCTAATGTGAAGTTTGAATTGAACTAGCATTGTAACTTGATTGGGCTTCTATATGATCCACAGAAATATGCTAGAACTAAAAGGAAATAAAACAATGACTTAAAATTATTTTACCACACTGGAAAACAAACAGATACAAAGGAGAACCTTCAAAACTTCTATTCAACTCAATTTTATTTGTATAGTTTACCAATGGGAATTGTTGCAAAGCACCTTTACAGAAATATAAAAGTTCACCATATAAAATATACATTTTAAATATGTCCCTAATGAGAAGACTGGAGGTAACAGTGGCAGTGGGAAAATTCACTGGCATAATATAAGGAAGAAACCAGAAACTTTCCTCAGACTCAAATGGATCATTAAAAGGTACTCAAAAGGTACAGTGAGCTATAATGTACTGTACAAGCAGATTAAATGTAACTTGAAATATGTTTTTAAAAAGAATTTTTAATCTGACTCTGTTCCCGACATTTGGGGATGACCAGTTAATTATCTAGTTGATGTAACATATCATATAACAGTCATTTCAGATGTGATATTCTATTCAGACATTAATAATATTCATTCATTCATTTTCTACCGCTTAACCCGAACTACCTCGGGTCACGGGGAGCCTGTGCCTATCTCAGGCGTCATCAGGCATCAAGGCAGGACACACCCTGGATGGAGTGCCAACCCATTGCAGGGCACACACACACACTCTCATTCACTCACGCAATCACACACTACAGACAATTTTTCCAGAGATGCCAATCAACCTACCATGCATGTCTTTGGACCGGGGGAGGAAACCGGAGTACCGGAGGAAACCCCCGAGGCACGGGGAGAACATGCAAACTCCACACACACAAGGCGGAGGCGGGAATCGAACCCCCAACCCTGGAGGTGTGAGGCGAACATGCTAACCACTAAGCCACCGTGCCCCCACATTAATAATATGATTTTTGAAATTAAGATCACTATCAAATATGAGAACATGATTTGTGACCTAGTTTTTGGAAATGTTCTTTACTACCTTTACTACCCTCTGTCTTGCCTTATTTTACAGCAGGAAATTATTGTTATAGTTACAACTTTGTCATGTAAGCAGCCTTTAATAACTCTAAGAATAAAACAGTATATAACATGCAGGGTCACCACCGAAAAGGACACCCAAGGTACATCCAAAAATGTATGCCCAATAAACAAGCATGGTGAAAAGTAGGTGAGAAAAAGCATTATTAACATTAGGTTTATAAATACATTACACACGTACTGTATATATGAGAATTTGTGTCTTACTGTGACAGACATATGATATATGAAGGCAAACTAATTAAGAGCCAAACACAGGACAGGTGAACACAGTCAGTAACGGACCAATGACAAGTCTGGAGCAAAACCAGAACAAATAAAACTGTAATGCTGTAATAAAACCTTTAAAAGCACTTGTAGAAGGAATAACAAGCTTCAGGCCTGGCAACTGTGCCACATGCTAACAGCAGAACTTTGTCACACATTTAAGGCATAGCTTTGACACATTTAAGGCATATCTTAGTAAGTAAATGTATGTCTGACTATTAGGTTGAACGTTGAAATGTTAAACTTAAGGATGAAAACTATACTTATGCTTGTATATCTGTGACAAGATTTAGGCGTTATGATGACTGTTATGAGGCTGTTGTAAGGAGCTTAGATAGCTCCTTGCCAGACCACCAGAGGGCGGGCTGGCGGGTGTTTCCTTATCGCATTCTTTGTCGTGTTTATGTGGGTGATGATACCTGTCTCATGTTTCCCGGCATTGCACCAGGTCCATGTAGACTCTAATTAGATGCCCTATATATGTCTGGTTCATTGTCATTGTGTTTGTGAGTCATTATCGCTGTTAACTGTAATGTTTATGGTGTTTAAGATTTCCAAACAATGTTAGTGCCATGCAAAGCTATGTCTAGGTTTTATGTTTATAGAAAGTTTGTGTTAGTCTAATGTAAATAAATTGTGTTAGTCACCTTTAAATAAAAGGCGTTCGCACTGGAATCCCTGCATTTGGGTCTATTTGCTACAGTGGACGGCTGATGCTCCAATCCGCGAATGTTACAGCTGTGTGGTGAAATATATCGTCGCTGTCGGGCAGAAACCTCGTATGTCCAAATTTGGTCAATTTCATATTTTTTCACATATCGATGCTATTGGTCAGTCCCCACGTGGGTCTGTTATTTTTACAAGTTATTAACCAATCTAAAGTCTTGAAAATAGCTTGAGCGCAAATCCCATAACTCCATTGGACACTTCAACTGTCCACCCCTTCCTCACTCCGAGGGAGAGATTCGCGGCATATTTCTCCTTAATAAGAGTCTCAACGAATCAACACGTCTTCTGAGGTAAATGTCTTCAAAACACTGGGCTCAAAGAAAAAAAAATCTTGACCCCCGCTAGTTCTGGTTCTCGTCTGAGGACAGGAATTTAGCGCAAGACAATCCACTGCAACGCGGACTAAACCCTGTGCACTGCAGATAAGGTACAGCGTTTTTTTAATTTCCTGAAAAATAACGGTTTTGGAGATACGAGGATTCCGCCCGACAGCGACGATATGTTATAATGTTTGTTCAGTGATCCAAGCTCATTATTTCTTTTTTAATAGCAGTAATTGTATGGCTGAAAGCTGCAGAAAAGGTCTCATATTTGTCACTTTAATATGTGTGGGCCCTTGATAAGTCTATGCATACTCGGAAAAAAAAGAATTGTGGGTTTTATTTTTGATTGTCAGTCAACCCATGGACTTATGGCTTCAGGACAAGATTCAT
This sequence comes from Tachysurus vachellii, assembly GCF_030014155.1. Classification (NCBI taxonomy): domain Eukaryota; kingdom Metazoa; phylum Chordata; class Actinopteri; order Siluriformes; family Bagridae; genus Tachysurus; species Tachysurus vachellii. The sequence continues at coordinate 21,242,438 of NC_083469.1, forward strand.
TGTACTAATAAACATTTTAAATAACAATGAGCCATTTTGAAACATCTTGTGAGAATAATGTCTTTTATTTATTTAAGGAAAGGTTGCATGGTTATTGCATGGTTGTTGCATGATAGTAGCACTCTCACAGCTTAAACAAGACACATCTATACAATGAGAAACAAACAAGTCAACAGTGTGGGCAATTTTGCTAGTGGGGTCCAGCACATACTGTGCAAGATTAAATAAATTCAAAGCGAAATCGAAAATGTGATGTAAGATGTCTCAAATCCCAGCTCACTGCATAAACTGTGAGAAATATTTTATTTAGGAAATTTACTTATAACTGCATGGGTAGATGGCATAGTGGTACATTAATAAACAGAAATTTTGAGGCTTCTTTGCATTTTTGTTTTGAAGAAAAAAAAAAAAGTACCTGGGTTTGCTAGAACATTCTCCATTTACAGGGAATTGGAAATTGTGCAATCTTATCTACCAAGCATTCCCATGGATACAGGTTTTTTTATTGCAATCAGACAGGAGCTTCACCTGATGTCACCTGTTTAATCAGTTGATCTTGGATTTCAGTGGACTGAAACTGCCTGAGATCTCATTCGGTAGCTAGGTCCAATCTTATCCAAAGCATGAGCCACACCTGGGCTGGATAAGATTGGACCTAGCTACCGAATGAGATCTCAGGCAGTTTAGCAGGTGTTTGATTTAGCCATTGTCTTAGACTGTCGATTACAATGATCATAATCATCTTACTATTATACTGTATACTATCTGCTCTTTGCTCAGAGTGGATTTGTTTTATTACTGCCCCATAATAACCAGTAAAGTCCCTTCACTGGTTTAATGGGTGTTAATGGGAGGTGCTGACATTGTGCTGTGCTGGTACAGTCTTGTGTAATTTTCCTGCAGTAAGGAGTTTTGTATTGCTGTAAAGGGAAAGACAGCCAGACCAGAGTGCAGTATCAACCGAAGGTGTGAGAGGGCCATTAGCAGAGCAGCTGACGACACACATTCTGTTTTTATATCCCTTTCTATTGAAAACGGAGCACTGAACACCCCAAAATTTCTGCACAATGAGGCTCTGATCAAATAAAACATCGGGAGCTTATATTCCACCGGACAGTTTTATATAGTTAAGGTACACTACATCAGGCCATTTTAAAGTGTCACCAACTGTTTTTTTTTTTTTTTCTTTAGTACTTTTTGGCTCTTTGCAATACTGCATACCTTGTTACTTTCTGAGATGGAAAGAAATAAAAACACTACTTAATCAAAATGAAAAAATCTGCAAGAATATCAGCATTTTTTGTGTAGTTTTATGCATCCTTCACAAACACTGCTTTTACTCTGCATATATTATCTATATAGTTCGAAGCAAAAATGTAACAAGCTGGGAGAAGAATTATAGACATATAGATATATAGATATACACGTCTATAATTATCAGAAGCAAAACATGACTAAAGAAAACAAGCAAAAAAATGAAATATGCAGCCATTAGAGATCCAACAATACAGTGTAAAATTTACAGTAAAATGCCGGCAGTTGGGTTGCCAGACAGTATTTTTTCTGTATTTTTACATTATCTATACAGGACTGATTTTTTTTTTTTTTACAATTTTCTACTGTAATATCAGTATGTCTGCAGTATTACATTGTATTTATACAGAGAAATACTTTTCATACTTTATTTCTAGTATGAATTATGTCACTAACCAATGAACATTTTGTTTATATCTGTCATAACAGCAAAGTAAATAGGAAACGGAAAACAGCATTTTAAACCATCTGTTTTAAAACCAATAATTTGACTGAATTATGTAATGAATTTATAAATGAAATTTATAAATTAAAAAAGCACAAAGTGCAATTAACAGTTGACAGTTATCAATGCAGTAATCTTCATATTAAGTCATTGAATTCTTGCCCTAAACCTGAAAAGCAAGCAGATTACTCACTCACTCACTCACTCATTTTCTACCGCTTATCCGAACTACCTCGGGTCACGGGGAGCCTGTGCATCGTCTCAGGCATCATCGGGCATCAAGGCAGGATACACCCTGGACGGAGTGCCAACCCATCGCAGGGCACACACACACTCTCATTCACTCACGCAATCACACACTACGGACAATTTTCCAGAGATGCCAATCAACCTACCATGCATGTCTTTGGACCGGGGGAGGAAACCGGAGTACCGGTTGAGAAGGTTGTTTAAAGGACAAATGGTAACTTTTGCTGTGTAACGTGAAATATCAAAGTTACTGGGTCAAGAGTTGACAGCAATGTGTCCTGTTTGCTTTAAGAAAAAGTGTGAAAACTTTAAGATTTTTTAACATTCTTAAGGTCACACTATTCATGGAAGTACAAAGTACAAGTGAAAACGGAAAGCTTACTGAAGCTCACAAAAGCTTTTAAACATAATTCACCCACTACTGGCTTATCTTATTATCAAGAATTATAATTTTTCCTACAGACTTTACTGAAGTTTGGCTGTAGTACAGGCACAAAAGTCTGTTCTCATCATCACATTAAATCCTGAAGAGGGTTTAATAAAGCACAGGAATTCAAATGTATTTGATAGACCTAGAAACTTCTACAACTTCAGTCGCAGAATGAAATGGCTCTACCATATGATACTGTATTATGGGTGAAGGAAGGTCACGGGGAGCCTATCTCAGGCGACATTGGGCATCAAGGCAGGATACACCCTGGACGGCGTGCCAACCCATCGCAGGGCACACAGACACACACACACTCTCATTCACTCACGCAATCACACACTACGGACAATTTTCCAGAGATGCCAATCAACCTACCATGCATGTCTTTGGACAGGGGAGGAAACCGGAGTACCCGGAGGAAACCCCCGAGGCACGGGGAGAACATGCAAACTCCACACACACAAGGCGGAGGCGGGAATCGAACCCCCAACCCTGGAGGTGTGAGGCGAACGTGCTAACCACTAAGCCACCGTGCCCCCCTATAGTATACACAAATTAGAAATTTAAGTCTCAACACTTACATTTAGATACCTAAAGATAGGCATCGTCTGAATGTACCTTATCTTTCCCTTTCAGATGAGTCGACGTTATAAATGTATAATAATTTAATAAGAACACTGTAGGCTTGTGTGATAGATTTTTCACCGATTGTGTCTTTTAGCATTTTAAAATATCACTATAAACCATTTGATCATCAGAAATTGCTGCCTTATAAAGACAGGACGATGTTTTAAGCAGAGACGGAGTTGGATAATAATTTTATTACCAGCTATGCAGTTAGAATGTCATGGCAATCACAAAAACTCAGGACATACTGATTTTGCAGTAATGTGCAACAATTGAATTAAAAACCTTACATCACAGTATAATCCAATTAGAAACTGGTTGTCTGATGTTTACCAGGCTGACATTTTCTGGCTTTTTCCTGAAATCTTTCAGTGTCATCCCTAATTCTAGTTAACCGATGCTAACTAAATACTTGTCGAACATTAGCAAAGTCAGCATACAATGGGTTGGATTGGGTCATCTAACATTTCATTTAGGAGGAATAAGTGTGCTCTTTTGGCAAATTGCTGACTAATAGCAATAATAACTCTATTCGGTTTAACGTCCACAGACAAAAACATAGCAGACTGCTAAAAGAGAGAGAAACAGATTTGCTGTGTGACTCAAACACAGTCATGACTATATCACTGATTACAATGCAGTGCATCTAAACATTAACCCTTTACCTGAACATTAATCCTTTTATTTTTGTCACGTTTTAAATGAAAAAAAAAAGGACCTAGACAAAATGCATAGAGCTGGAAAAAATATAACCAGCCATGTCACTGGTTATCGTTCTTGATAAGGGGACAGTAACTTATCAGCATTTGCAAAAAAACAAATGTGTCAGAATGAAATGAACTGAAACATTCACTGATGTGGCTCTCAAGGAGGTGTGTAAAGTTGTGGCACAGTGTTTTTTTTCAGTTCTGCTGTTATCACTTAGTAGTCACTTAGCTTTCTTTAGTACTGGATGTGTTTTCGAACGCCGAATTCTCCCTGACCGAATATACAGTATGATGCACAATTGCTGCAGTGAGCATTGTGGCCTGACTTGAATCAGCAAGGAAAGCCAGCCAGAATGCAGCAGTGTGTTTGCGCTGTGTGTGTAGTAGCTCTTTGTGTGTAGTCACTTCTGTTTTTATCAATTTTTAGAGAACAAGGAGCTTATAACCTCAAGTAAGGTGATGACAGTCATGGTAATAGTCATAGTGTATGAGCTTTTGTGACAGATATTGGACAGATATCTGGCACTTTCAGGACACTGTAATATTCAGTAAGCACCAGAACTTACTAGTATGCTGCAGTGCTTCCATACACCGTAAAGTTTTGGAAGAAAAACAAACCTCCTTGCTTGCTGCTGACTGAAGCCATTACTGTTTTTCTCAAAATTTAAGATTACTGACCAGTTATTTATTTTTTAAGCCATGTCCACACTAAAACGTTTTTAGTATATATTTTTTATATATATATATATATATTATTTTTATTTTTTTATAAAAAATTTATTTTTATTTTTTATTTATATTTTTATTTATAAATATATATATTTTATATATATATATATATATATATATATATATATATATATATATATATATATATATATATATATTTAGTATATATTATATTTTTCTCTCCGTTTTGGCCTTTCGTCCACACTGAGACAGCGTTTTAAGTCAACGTAAACGTAGCTGTTGGAAGACGCTCTCCAAAGAGGATAAATCTGAAAACGCCGTCTTCGCGTCTTAGTGTGGACTGTGAAGACGGAGGCTTTTGAATACTATGAGCCATTTTTAGTCATGTGATGCAGTCGAAAGTAAATAAACGCCTAGCGGAAATGACGCAGGTCGAAGCTTTACTCATGCTCAGTAGGGAGATGTAAGCGTTTTCATACATTTCAGTGTGGATGAGCAACTTTTGGAAAACGTTTGAAAATGATATTGTGGACGCGGAGCGTTTTTAGACGTAAACTCCGTTTTCAAATATATCCGGATTAGTGTGGACGTGGCCTTAATCAACATGACTATTACATTTATGCCTCAAAGCAATGGGATCAAGCACTTTCATTAACCTTTTGAACCCCAGTTTCTACTGTTCTAACTGGAAGCATGTATTTCGCTATAATATACAAAATTGTTCTCATACTATCCTTGCTTCTTTTTGAACTCCTAATCAAAAAGCTAGATACAAGTGACTTCTGCAGGGATTTACTGCCAGACTACAAGAAGAGGCTTGCTTATGAATTTGGATGCTAGTTCTAGCAGTGTTGGACTGCATACATTGCTTCTCTGTATACTCAAAGGATGATACCGTCTCAAGTATGAGAAAAGCTTTGTTGTGCTTCCCGTCTTCTTCCGCACACATCGCCTACACGTTCTACAACAAACATCGTTCTGCTGTATATGCAGCTTTTGAAATCCAAACCTCTTTTATATCACTGGATTTGCATGACCTCTTTTTGCCGCTTGTTAATCATCTTCACTGGATGTTCAGCTCTCAGTTCATCAAGTCAAATCAAATCAAGTTTTTTTATTGTCATTTTAACCATATCTATATGTTGCAGTACATAGAGAAATGAAACAACATTCGTTCAGGAACCTGATGCTACTTAAAGACATAAATCTACTTAAAACAACAAGAAACTAGGGACTGAGTCCAATCAAGTTTTCACTGTCATTTATTTGGAAGTTCCCAAAAAATCTTCTTCCTTTCCATTTGCCTTTCAGCTATGTGACCCTACATGACATAACTGCAGTAGCATCATTATGTCCAGGAAAGACTCGCAGCGGATGATTGAGGATCTTGAAAAAAATATGCAAAAGTGTTTACTACTCTCACTCATTTTCTACCGCTTATCCAAACTACCTCAGGTCACGGGGAGCCTGTGCCTATCTCAGGCTTCATCGGGCATCAAGGCAGGATACACCCTGGACGGAGTGCCAACCCATCGCAGGGCACACACACACACTCTCATTCACTCACACAATCACACACTACGGACAATTTTCCAGAGATGCCAATCAACCTACCATGCATGTCTTTGGACCGGGGGAGGAAACCGGAGTACCCGGAGGAAACCCCCGAGGCACGGGGAGAACATGCAAACTCCACACACACAAGGTGGAGGCGGGAATCGAACCCCCAACCCTGGAGGTGTGAGGCGAACGTGCTAACCACTAAGCCACCGTGCCCCCAAGTGTTTACTACTTGAAAATTAATATTGAAAATAAATATTGAAAATTGCTCAAAAAATGATAGCTAATTTTATTTTTTTTTTTTTAAAAAATCAATATCAATTTTTGATATCAATTTTTTTTAAAAATCAATCATTTTTTTGCCCAGCCTTAACATATAACCCACTTAGTTACACAGTCTGAAGAACGTATTGAACCGAGAGTCTTGTATTAAACTTACAAACACTCAACCTTGAATTCCTTTTACAGCACTGGGTGTAGATCATGATTAGTCCGGTTGTATCACAGCCTCACATCCTCCTCAACAACAGCAATAACAATGCAAGGTAGAACGATTACCATGCAAAAACATCTACACTTGGTCGATTAAATGGCACAAAGAAGCTGCAGTGAACAGGAGGAGGTCAGTGCGGTTTCTGAGGCTGAGGTAAAGCTGAGTCTGTCAAGGACGCGGGGATAAAACGGACCCAAATGCAGGATGGTGTACTAGACACCGACTAAACAGGATGAAGACAACGGGAGAAAACAGTACAAGACAAAGGATTCCGCGCTGCTCAAGGGAATGCGGCTTAACTAAATACTAATAATAATTATCAGACACATGAGGGACAGGTGTGCAGAGGCGGGAAGGAAGAGACAAGGGCGGGGCAGACACGTGAACACAGAATGTAAACAAAAGTACATGGCCAAAGTCCGGGCTGAGTCCTGACAGTACCCCCCCTCGAGGCGTGGCTCCCGACGCGCCAAGCCGTCTTGACAGTCCCGATGGGGTCCAGGAGGGGGGAGCAAGGCACATGGTGAGGCAGGTGGGGAGAGCAAGGCACACGGCGAGGCAGATGGGGGGAGCGAGGCAGGTGGGGGGAGCAAGGCACACGGCGGCGCAGCCAGACAGGACGAGCGACGTCCACAGCCGAGCAGGAGGGCCGAGTGCAACCCCCGACGCACCGCGGCCAGATCCACCTCTCAGGAACCCAGGAAAGGGAAGGGAGGGCGGGGAAAAAAATCCTCCTCCACAGAACCAAAGAAATCAACAAAAAAATTTATGGGGGCAAAACACAGGCCTGCAACCCCCCCCACGGACAGGAAGTGGGGCGGTGTCCTCTATGGAAACCAGATGTGAAGCGACGCCCCCCACCAGATAGGTGCGGGGCGATGTCGCAGGACATTGAAAAAACAAAACAAAGCTCGGGCTGGTGACATGGCCCGCAAACAGGAAGTGAGGCGGCACCCCCCGCGGAATACCGGAAGCGGAGGCGTTCCTCCCCGGAAAAATGCGGACCGATGTCACCAAAAAAAAAACCCGGGGAAAAAAAAAATGCTCCCACAATAAGCCGGTCCAGGCTGCAGCTATCCTGCTGGGTCCTGGTCTGGCGGAATCCTTCTAACACGGACGCGGGATAAAACGAACCCAAATGCCGGATAGCGTAAAAAACAGGATTTATTAACAAAAAAAGAACACAGAACATAGACACTAGGACACCGACTAGACAGGATGAAGACAACGGGAGAAAACAGTACAAGACAAAGGATTCCGCCCTGCTCAAGGGAACGCGGCTTAACTAAATACTAATAATAATTATCAGGGACATGAGGGACAGGTGTGCAGAGGCAGGGAGGAAGATACAAGCACGGGGCAGACACGTGAACACAGAATGTAAACAAAAGTACATGGCCAAAGTCCGGGCTGAGTCCTGACTGAGTCTGCAGATCTCAATTTGGTCAATATTTACGCAGGGAAAGTTACACATATTCAGAGATGGCTTGAGCACATGCTGAAATCGCGTATACAATACCACGTGATTCAGGACATCCTAGATTGAACACACAGTTGTGCAGACCAATGAATGTAGCCACAGAATACTAAATTGAAGTCATCAAATTCATAAATCTTAATGCATAGTGTGATTGATATTTTTGTTCAGGTATCAATTTCACGTACCCTAAGTCCTGTTCATAACTTCATCCGTATAGATAATTTTGTCTCTTATTAATATACTTTTTTCTCCAATGTCCATTGGAACAGGAAGTATTCACAACCTGTGAACTTATAGTGAATTTATTTGGGGTTATACTGTATGTCAGAGTATTTATTTAGTGTTATATATCATGGCTTATAATACTGAAGTGGACGGAAAAATTAATATTTAGAAATAAAAAAGCAACCAGTTACCATTAGAAGTGACCTGATTCATTTTGTGAACCTGTGTGCAATTAAAGTGTCACATGAAGTTTTATTTGGTGACTTACAACAGACCAAGACGATTCATGTACAGACCTTTCTTTACATAAATTGAGAAGAGGTGACTGGCTACAAATTCTGACCTGGAGCATTAACTTTACTGCCATGGTTAAGAAGACGTAGGGTTCCGTTTTTCTTAAGAAGACTGGAGAAGGCTTACCTATCTGCACCTATCTTACCTATCTGCACAGATACTGCTGATTTTTTAGTGCTGTACAATTGAGAGCATTCTGACAAACTGCATCTCAGTGAAAAGTGACGTGACATACGGCTAAGAATGGTGACCCATACTCAGAATTTATTCTCTGCGTTTAACCCATCCAAAGTGTACACACACAGCAGTGAACACACACACACACCGTGAACACACACCCAGAGCAGTAGGCAGCCATTTATGCTGCGGGGCTCGGGGATCATTTGGGGGGGTCGGTGCCTTGCTCAAGGGCACCTCAGTCGTGGCCGGCCCGAGACTCGAACACACAACCTTAGGGTTAGGAGTCAGACTCTCTAACCATTAGGCCACGACTTCCCCCAATGAATGTTGTATGCCAATGCCACAATTTCTAAGATAGACTCTCCAGCGAGTGGTAAAAATTGCTAAACATATCATCACTGTCCAGCTTGCAGCAATTACAGAAATCCACAATAGACGTTGCATGTGGAAGGTCAGAGGCATCATCAAAGACTCCTCTTATTCCAGTTATGGATCGTTTACCTACCTCCCTTCAGGTTAGCACTACAGGAGCCGGTACTTGTCCCAGTCATCTTTGGAATAACTTCCTTCCCTCATATGTCATCCTTCTGAACTATAATTTTTAGTGCACAATTTACAGAGCTTAACTGCTACAGTTGTTCATAACCTTGCACTTTACTTCTACAGATAATACTTTACCTTATTTAACTAATTTGCACTCCTGGTCAGAAAATAATTTCATTAAGTTCAGGTTAACAACAGTATCAGACAAAATGAATACTTATTAATTAATTAATAGCATCATACTTTTTAGAGTTGAAGGTTTTCTGTCTGTACTTACAGTAAATCAGGTAACTTTAGTTTCAACGTGGTTCAAACTGTCAGGCAATGGCACTGAATTTAATACAGTTCTTTGATAAATATTGCTACTATTGCTGTTGGCATTCAGTTCCCCAAAGAAACTATAGAGATCAGTAAGAAGTGAGTAATGAAAAGGATTTGACGTTAATGGCATTAATGATCTAATTACTTGAGATGCACAGCACTGTTAGCCTTGGTCATCTCTGGCTGGCTTGGATCTTCGCTGAGGATGGATTAAATTGTTCAGGCCAATTATAAAGTAATGTGATTTACATAGGTTCAATGTAGCCCATCTGTGTGATGAATACATCCTGAGTGGCAGTTTTTCAAATTTGAGATATTTTATGCTCAGCCTAATAAAGACCAGGATGAATTTAAATAGTAAATACTGTTATATTCAATTCAATTCAATTTAATTCAATTCGAATTTATTTGTATAACGCTTTTAACAATGGACATGGACATGGAGCAGCTTTACAGAACATAAACATAATACAAAAAATGTTATACAAATATTAATAAAATACAAAAATTCAAGATTAATATTAGACTTATATTTAAATTTATTTGTATTTATACCCAGTGAGCAAGCCTGATGTGACTGAGGTGAATTTGGGAAGGAAAAACTCCCTTCCATGGAAGAGGAAGAAACCTTGAGAGAGTCAAAGGGGAACCCATCCTCATTTGGGTGACACTGAAGGGTGTGATTATAAATATACAGTTTGGCAATTGTGTATTGATTAGGAGGTTGTTATTCTCAAAGACCACATGTAGTTGGCATCTCCTCTTAGAATGTCTGAATACTTCAGGAAGCACAGTCCAACTGGAGCTGGTAAATCTCTAGATGTCTCAGGATCCTCACAGGGTTGGCCTCATCTCAGTGACAGTCCAAAATCTTCATGACACGGAAGACACTCTCTGGATGCCTCAGGATGGGTAGAAAAAGAGAAGCAGTGGAGAGGAATTAGCGTAACTGTTCATAATATTAGCAAGCACTAGATGATAATGTGCATTTGATCACATTATGGGAAGTATTATGTGTACGCCTGACTAAAGAGATATGTCTTTAATCTACATTTAATCTAGGAAAGTGTGTCTGAGCCCGAACACTATCAGGAAGACTATTCGAAAGTTTGGGAGCTAACTACAAAAACGCCCTACCACCTTTAGTAGACTTAGATATTCTGGGAACTACCAGAAGTCTTGAGTTTTGTGATCTCAGAGAGAAGACTGGTTAGATATGTGGAAGTTAAAACATTTAGATTCTTGTACATACAGTAAGTAGCAGCAGTTTGAAATCAATTCTAAACTTAACAAATAGCCAGTGTAGAGATGATAAAATTGGGGTTACAGTTTATGATCATATTTTCTTGTCCTGGTAAGAACTCTAGCAGCTGCATTTTGGACTAACTGTAGCCTATTTATTGAAGATGCAGAACAACCACCTAGTAATGCATTACAATAGTCCAGTCTGGAGGTCATGAATGCATGAACTAGCTTCTCAGCATCAGATACAGATAGGATGTTTCTTAGCTTGGCAATATTTCTAAGGTGGAAGAAGGCTGTTTTTGTAATATGAGCGATATGATTTTCAAAAGACAAGTTGCTGTCTAATATAACACCCAGGTCTTTCACTGTCGAGCTAGCAGTTACAGTACATCCCTCTAAATAGAAGTTGAAGTGTGAGAGCTTGTCACGGGCGTGGGGGTAAAAACAGACCCAAATGCAGGACAACTTAACAAAAACAGGGATTTAATAACTAAAAGACACAAAACAAGACAAAGACGAACCAGATGAAGACAACAGAGGATTCCGCGCCGCACAAGGCAACGCGGCTCAACTAAATAGTACAAATAATTAACAGACATGAGGGACAGGTGTGCAGAGGCGGGGAGGAAAAGACAATATTTCTATTTTATCAAAATTTAACAACAGAAAATTACAGGTCATCCAGTCATTTATATCTTCAATGCACATGGTTAATTTAGACAATTTAGATATTTCATCTGGTAATGATGAGATGTATAACTGGGCATCTTCAGCATAACAATAGAAACTAATTCCATGCCTTATAATGATGTATATTGAGAAAAGCAGAGGTCCTAAGACTGGTCCTTGAGGGACCCCATAATTAACTGGCAATAAATTGGAGGATTCTTCATTTACTTCTACAAAATGATATTGATCAGACAGGTAGGATCTAAACCATCTTAATGCCTGTCCCTGAATACATGTGTAATCTTTTAAGCAATATAGGAGAATGTTGTGATCTATAGTGTTGAATGCAGCACTAAGGTCAAGTAGAACTAATAGTAAGATGCGGGCTTGGTCCAAAGTTAAGAACATTTGTAACTTTAACAAGTGCTGTTTCTGTGCTATAATGGGGCCGGAAACCCGACTGAAACTCTTCAAAGCTATTGTTCTCCTGCAAGAAGGAGCACAGTTGAACAGACACAACCTTTTCTAATATTTTTGAAATAAATGGAAGGTTTAAAATGGGTCTGTAGTTTGATGGTTCATTAGGCTCTAAATTAGGTGTCTTAATGAGGGGCCTAATAACGTCTTAAAGAGGGGCTGCCAACTTGAAGGATTTAGGAACGTGACCTAAAGATAACGAGGAGTTAATAATATTAAGAAGAGGTTATAAACTGTATGTACAGTAACACTTCTTTCAGTAATTTAGTTGGAATAGGATCTAACAAACATGATGTTGATTTAGCTGTAGTAATAAGTTTATCTAGCTCTTCCTGTCCTACACTTCCAGTCCTGAGACTGGGTCATGAGATGCTGTCAGGGGTTGAACATCTATTTTGTTCCTGATACTTTCAATTTTATCAGTGAAGAACCTCATAAATTCCTCACTACTGAACTTTGAAGGAATAGTGTTTTCAGGTATCTGATTTTTTCTTAAACTAACCACTGTGCTCAGCCCTAGCAGCTTTTAAGGCCTGTCTATAGCTCGCAAATCTAAAAACCTCTAGCTTACTTTTCCTCTACTTTCGCTTGAGGTTAAGGGTTGCTTTCTTGAGGGTCCAAATATAAATATCATACTATGGTGCAAGTTTTACTCTAAACTTCTTTAATCAGATGTGGGCAACAGTGTCTATTGTGCAAATAAAGATCGTTTGCGTTTAAGGGTATAGTAAGAACTTGAGACAGATCAGGCAGATTATTTGCGAATCTGTCATTAGTGGTCAGAATAATAGTTTGATAATATCGTGAGAGACGGTTAATCTGTTCTACAGGTAGTGTGCACAGTATGATGTAATGGTCTGTGATGTCACTACTTTGACGCTGACATCTGTGATATTATTAAATCTAGCATATGATTAAGACAATGAGTTGGCCTAGTGATTTGTGGAACCACAAATGAGTTTAGAAAGTCCATAAATGCAAGTTCTAAAGCATCGTTTGTATTTTCAACATGAATTTTAAAATATCCTACAATCAACACTCTCTAAGAAAATCAGCATAGGGCCCTGGGGGTCTATACACGGTTGCCAGAGCTAGTGACAGCAGTAGATAGTAGCAATACCACCTCTACGACCTGTCTGAGGAGACTCATGCTTATACAGTAGATACTGTATATCCTGACAGGGTTTACATTAGACAGTGAATTACTTTACTGATACAATACCTTAGAGAACAAAGTGTATTCGCATATTGTAAAGTATGCGTCCAATTGCAGATATCAATACTGATGATGTTATTGATTTGAAACCCTACACTGTTTTTGGATTGGATTGGACATGTTTTTAGAATATTATTGCAGAAATTGGAAAGTTGCATCTCTACTGGAATTTTCTTACCAAAATAGTAGCACTGCTGACTGCTCCTGGGTTTTAAAAACATGCTGCTTGCACTTGCCCTGTAATGTTGTTTATATCCCGGATGCATTTATTTGTGCTCTCTTGATGAAACTGGCATTTTATCTAGTGGAAGAACAGCGGGTTGGATAGTCATAGTTGGTTTCTCTTCGTTTGCTTGTGTATAGCTGCAGGTATAATACTGACTAGATTGTCTTATTACTTTATAGACAAAAGGAAAAGCCGTGTTTCTCCATCTAAGGATTTTTTCTTGTTGGAGATTTCCACTGGTGTTTGGCAGTGATAGTAACAAGCATTATTTTTGCACTTGTGTGGGTGAGACAGTATGTAGTGAGGGATATTCTGGTATTATATTGTTGTCTATATAAACATACACTTTGAACTATTTGATAAACTGTCAAAACAGCACCATGACTGCCAGAGACGTAGTTCAGAGCTCAGTGGTTGCTGACAGAGGCTGTGGTTAGCTCTGTCTTTGTTTTATGTAACACCATGGTCCTGGAGAAAGTTTCACTGTGTACTGCAACAGCTATATATGGTTGAAATGACAATACAAGCTTCTTGACTTGACTTGACTTGGTAAAAGAGTGTAATAGATGGTAGATGGTGTTATGATTGCGGCTCTGTATTATTAATGTGTATATATATGTCTTAGAAACACACAATGTAGGTACTGGACTTGACTAGCCATGACTCATTTCTTCTCTGAGGGAAATAGTATGTCTGAGGTAATAATCATATATTGTGGCAGTGCAGTTTCCGGGCAAATTAGTCTCTAGGTCTGTGTGTGGTTGTGTGTGTGGTTGTGTGTGTGTGTGTTTGTTCTCAACCAGACATATGATAACGCTCACGTCATCCTTGTGGTGAGTCACAAGAATAAACATTTTCCCTGAATCACGCCTACCATACTCTGAGTCATTTTAGCATTATTGTGCAGCTCAAACTACACAAATCAGTTCATCAGAAACCAAAAGGCCAAAAGCATCCAGTTAGACTGCATCTTTTCATGATGCAGTATTTCAGAGATAATCGCCACTTAACCTGATTTTACTGTACGGTTAATGAAATGTCCATCTACATGGACTCGCTGCTTATTTAATCTGGCTGTTTCATTTCCTTGATGGTCTTCCTGCTTGTTTTGTGTGAAGATAAAATCAACTGTCAGGCCATCCTTAAAAATATTTTGGTTTGCAGTAACAGTAAAAAAAACAAAACGGGTTGATAGGTAGGTCTATATATTTTTTTCAAGTTTCAATTAAAAAAAAAAAGTACAATTTTGGTGATGGTGATTACGTAGGTATGAATTTAAACAAATTAGCATATCGTGACGTCACTGACTGGGTCTTCAACCCGTGCCTTCGGGGGCATCATTGCAAAGCTCGTTCTGATGCAGGCTATATACTGTAGACCACAAACAAATTTGTTTGAATGGTGACCGCGAAACATTTTGTTTACTGCAGCCGCAGCCATCATTACCAAGCGTGAACACGTTGACTCTGACAGTGATTCAGAGTACGAGACAGGCCATAGTGTGACATCCGTTAAAAATAGTGTAAACATACAGTACTGTAGATGACGTCATGGGTTTTTATTTAAAAGAAAGAACGTAGCCTTCGTTTGTATGTAGGCCTAGGCAATTTATATATTTACAATACTTACTAAAATATAATTAATATTATTTTATTGCTTTTGTATTAGTTGTTTGAAGAGTAAAAAAAAAAATTGGTCGGTCTTAACGCAAATTTACAACCGGCAAGTCGGACGGACTTAAAGCAAAAAAAAATATTAAAAAATTTAGTCGGTCCTAAATTGACAGGGTCGGTCGGGTTACGGCAAACAAGAATATTTTTAAGGATGGCCTCAATGAACAGATGTGTAAAATGAAGGATTCTGAAGGATTATTAAAAATGAATTAGTGACATATCTGGTTTGATAAAGTGATCAGCCCATTAGATTATACTATTATAAACTCACCACTTTGACTTAACATGAGCAATACTGCAAGGAAGAATGCACAAATATTCCCCAATCTATTTTTGCAAAGGTAATACAGTCATATCCAAAGAGATGCGGCTCAACAAAGTATTAAATCAGGGGTTTGATGACTTTTGAAACCCTTGTATTCCACTTTTTCGGTTTTATAGTAGTTTTCTAAAACAATTTTCAAAGTAATTGTCGCCTTTCTCTTTCATTAGTTTGATATTGTAAGACAAAATGTTATAAATACAGCTGGAAGGGGATTTTTTTAATGGTTTTGATTTGAGGATGTATGACAAATAAAGTGACTATTTCAAAGTTTGATTACTTTCTATAGGCACTCTATATACACTTGTTCATATAGTAATAGTGTGTTACTAACAAGGCTGTACAATTACGCTGATAATATACATTGTTTAGATGTCACTTACTGAAATGATGTAGATCACGGGTGTCAAACTCAAATTCACAGTGGGCCAAACCTGAGATAAAGTCACGGGCCAAACTGAATATTTATTAAAAAATTAACTGCAACTGATATGTAATGTTCAACCTTTTTCATATTGTGACGATAAATGAAACAATACAACTGACGACATTTAACAGGGACTAGACATGACGAGGGGTACACGCAACTAATGATCCGCGCCGCTTTCAGCAACGCGGCTAACTTAAATACAATTAAGACAATGACAACATTAGGAACAGGTGAAGAAACAGGGGCAGACACGTGACAACAACAACAGCACATGGCCAAAAGTCCGGGCTGAATCATGACACATATGGAAACAAACTTTAGTTTTGCTTGAACACAGGATTTGGAACAACCAGAGCTTGATATTACAAACACATAAGAAATTAAATTTGAAATAAAAGACACATCAGTGGTGTTCATTTCTTATTTAAATAAATAAAATAAATGACGCCTCTCACTGTATCATTAAGTTCCTTTTTGAAGTGGATCTTTTTCAAAACCAACAACAAAACAACCAAAAATAATCATTTCATTCAATGAAAATCCAACTTTTCGACTAGTGCCTTCTTATGTTATATACTTTGGTTACAGACACGTTAGCTCCGTTAGCACACAAGACAAACAGGTCTGTCCTTTATACTCGTGAACAGATAATCTGCCTCCCAGCTGTCTTGAAAGCTCCTATTGTCCATCTTTCGTTTGGCCATTTTTGTGGAGGGTGGAGTTAACTTGCCCGATACACCTTGCCCGTGTCTGTAGCACGGTTGTTAACGACTGTCAACAGAGAATGAGGGGCGCTTGCTGTTCGTGACTACGCATCAATACAGTGGCAAGGCATTCTGGGATTTGTAGTATTAGCGGAGCATGCGGCTAGCCAGCTGTAATACACATTTGATATGATCTCGCGGGCCAAATATAATTACACCGGGGGCCCGAGTTTGACACCCCTGATGTAGATGATCAAATGTGCTACTTGTACATTCTTTATATATCGTACATTCTTTTCATATAAAAGTTTTTACCATGCTATTGTTGTTAACACTAAAGTTCCCTGCTATGTCACTATGTAAACATTATAGACCCAAGTGACCCAAGTGACCCAAGTGGTGCATCACTTAGTTCCTTTGGAACTAGTGGAGTCCACATATCACAGTCATGATGAGGGTTTGTGACATACCCTGATAGTGCACTCTGCCAGACCATATACGACCTCAGAAATCACTCATAGTGATGATACTGTTCTTTATTGAGGATGAGCATTGCTTAAAATTCTGCTATAGTTTTTCGAACGATGATGAAAAAATAGCTCAAAATCACCACAGCTTGAGGTGCAGTGAAGCAATATTCAGTCTGTAGAATCTGGTGAACTCTGTGATGCTGCTTGATAAATATCCAAAGTGAGAACTCTTGTAAGTTTGCTCATGAAGTGTCCATAATGCATATACAGTAGATGGTGCCTTTTAACCTGCATTGAGTTAGTATGAATTCTCCATTAACTGAATTCTCAGACCTGACCAGAATTGAGCACAATCTTAATTCAGTCACAGCATCACAAATTAAAGAGTAAATTACATAAGAAACAAAATAAGAATGCTATTTTAGTATCTTTTAATCTACTTCCTCAACTCCGTGGTGTAGATTTTGTTACTAAGACAAAATGAACTGTAAGGAAATCCAGCAACTGGTAAAGGAAATAGAAGCTGAAGTAGAACTGCATTTTGCAATGGCCTGATTTTTACATTTTAGAATAAATATATTAAATATACACATTTTATATCTTTCCTCTCATATCAGTAATAATTTAGATTTTCTAGTGAGATTTTCAGTCTTGTATGTTTCTTAATATTCATTCATTCATTTTCTACCGCTTATCCGAACTACCTCGGGTCACGGGGAGCCTGTGCCTATCTCAGGCGTCATCGGGCATCAAGGCAGGATACACCCTGGACGGAGTGCCAACCCATCGCAGGGCACACACACACACTGTCATTCACTCACGCAATCACACACTACGGACAATTTTCCAGAGATGCCAATCAACCTACCATGCATGTCTTTGGACCGGGGGAGGAAACCGGAGTACCCGGAGGAAACCCCCGAGGCACGGGGAGAACATGCAAACTCCACACACACAAGGTGGAGGCAGGAATCGAACCCCCAACCCTGGAGGTGTGAGGCGAACGTGCTAACCACTAAGCCACCGTGCCCCCTGTTTCTTAATAGAATGAAGCAAAATTATTTAAAAGGATTTAAAAATTAAATTATGAAATTAAGGATGACTAATATATAAATAGTATTAATACTATATAGTAATATTTACTATAATACTACTAGAATATTTCTTCTGGACTCACTAAATTACATACTTTAGACTTCATGATGAACCTTTAAATCATCAACTGTATCTAAATAGATATTGTTAATAGGCAAAAGTCATAATAATTCTAAAGCATTGATTAGTGTATAGAAAAATCTATTTGACCCGACACAGTAATGAACAGTTAGAAATGGCTCATCCTGTTCTCCACTGTTTATTTATTTATGGGTCTGTCAAAATCAGGTCAATATTGAATGGAGAGACATTAGTTAGGGACCACAGCTAAGTGCTGTTTTGGCTGTTACAGTGCTAAGAACGTTTAGCTTTTAAAGCGAGCTAGCATCTCAGAACGAATTATGCAGGAATAGAAGTGATTTTATCATTTTAGTTTATAGTTGGTCACAACAGTCCAGAGTAATGGAGAGAGTGGGAAAGAAGTAAAGAAGCGAGTGCAGGCAGGTTGAAGTGGGTGGAGAAAGGTGTCAGGAGTTCTGTGTGATAGGAAAATATCAGCAAGAATCAAGGGGAAGGTGTACAGGACAGTGGTGAGACCGGCCATGCTGTATGGTTTAGAGACAGTGTCACTGAAGAAGAGACAGGAGTCGGAGCAAGAAGTAGCCGAACTGAAGATGTTGAGGTTCTCTTTGGGAGTGACAAGATTGGACAGGATTAGGAACGAGTACATCAGAGGGACAGCCCATATTGGACGTTTGGGGGACAAAGTTAGGGAGGAAGATTAAGATGGTTTGGACATGTTCAGAGGAGTGAGAGTGAGTATATTGGTAGGAGAATGTTGGACATGGAGCTGCCAGGCAGGAGGCAAAGAGGAAGGCCAAAGAGGAGGTATATGGATGTAATTAATGAGGATTTGAAGCTAGTGGGTGCAAGTGTTAAGGATGCAGAAGATAGGGATAGGTGGAGAGAGATGATTCGCTGTGGCGACCCCTGAAGGGAAAAGCCGAAAGAAGAAGAAGAAGTTTATAGTTGGTCACAGTTCTGCTCCTTTTTATGTCTCACTTTTAAAGTCTAAAACTAACTGTTGAGGTGGTTACTGTCATGTCTGTAAAATACACCTTTCCTACCTGCTGCACTCTGGTTTCTTCAGAGCAGCTCCTGATTAAAAGTGTGCATTTGGTTATTGTAGTGCACCACTCTCCTCTTCTGTGCAGCCATATCAGCACATTCTGCTTGCCTCACACAGACAGGGCAGTATTTCTTACTTCTTTTTTCCAATAAATAAATGTGGTCACCACATAGGACATCTAGCATATTGTTTGAGGTTGGCATATAGCAGCATGGACACGGATTAACGAGCCTTATAGTCTTAATCTTTTTAGGTGTGATAAAAAATATTGGGTCTACTTCAACTACTACAACACATATATCCTGCAGGAGCAACAAAAAATTGGGGAGTTGGTAACGGCATTGGCCTAGTTATTGGAAGGTTGTAAGCACTGATTGTCTGCTGAGACCCTGAGCAAGGCCCTTAACCATCAACTACACAGTTATAGAGTATAAATGAAATACAAATATATATATATGTTTTTGGATAAGGCTGTCTGCCAAATGCTTAATCAGTGTACAGTATAGTGATTAATTAAAACGGTACCAGATATCACCTTCACATACTGTATAAAATGAACATCTTTACTTTTCTCAATACTATTTTATTTATAACTCCAACAATATTGTTTTCAGCTCCAACAAAAACTTCATATAAATATTGTGAGCCATATCAGAACAAATATCTCCAGTGCTCCAGGTTCCCTAAGTTTCAAAGCCAAAGTATAAAGGTGTTTTATTAGAATGTCTAATCTCCCTGTGACTTTTCTATATAGAAATGCTGTTTCAGAAATGTTCTCCTATTTCCAGAAATATTTGGGGAAAAATTTTAGCGAGCATGAAGCCATGCACAGTATATGCTATATATATAGACCTATACCTATAAACCCATAAACAACCCCTTAAACAACATTTTATTCTTGTCACTTTACGTGAAGCGATTATAGGTGCCTAAGTTTATTAATGTTTTTAACCACAAATTTGTGTATGTTATTCTCAACAGGATGATGAGGTGGTGTTGCAGTGTGTGGCCTGCATTCAGAAGGAGAATCGCAAGTTCTGTCTGTCTGCTGAGGGACTTGGCAATCGGCTTTGCTACTTGGAACTCACCTCAGAGGCCAAGGTAAACAAGGAGAAGCTAATTTGGCATATACTGTATATTGTCTGAGGAAGTGCACAACAGTAACAAGACTATCACAACAGGAAGGTTGGTATTGCAAACATAATATATAGGGCGGCGTTTTTTGCTGTCATGCTGAAAGGAGAAGGAGGTTGGTTATGAACATTGTGTGGCAATGTAGCGATGATGTCTGTGAAGTGAGACACACTTACTG
Organism: Tachysurus vachellii; assembly: GCF_030014155.1. Lineage (NCBI taxonomy): Eukaryota > Metazoa > Chordata > Actinopteri > Siluriformes > Bagridae > Tachysurus > Tachysurus vachellii. Next base: position 21,262,964 of record NC_083469.1, read on the forward strand.
CATCTGGTACAATCTGGATGTCAGGAATCTCCCCCTCATGCTGAGCGCTGCGAGCAAAGAATCAGTGCAGCCCGCAGAGATACGGTGCACTCTTCTGTGTGTGATTCATGTCCTGTCTTTGGTATTTTACCCTTTAATTAGTTTGTATATTTACATTTACATTTACATTTACATTTACAGCATTTGGCAGACGCCCTTATCCAGAGCGACGTACATATTTAAACCCCTGTGGGTCTTTGTTAAGTGCAAAGTTTCGTTCATTGTGTTCCTGCCTGTCAATACCAAAACTTATGATACTTTTTGTGCAATTTCAGTTCTCAAGCTTATTCTGGTACCTTGTTTATATGCTTTTGATTACCCTTGCCATCATGGTTTATAGCTCACCAGAATAGAAACCATTTGTTTCCTGATTTTCAGTTTTGATTCATGATTTGATCTTTTGATTCAGATTTTGATTCATTTGGATTCACCTGCCTCCTCTTTTGGGAAGTCGTGGCCTAATGGTTAGAGAGTCTGACTCCTAACCCTAAGGTTGGGGGTTCGAGTCTCGGGCCGACAATACCACGACTGAGGTGCCCTTGAGCAAGGCACCGAACCCCCCAACTCCGGCTGCCCACTGCTCCGGGTGTGTCTACGGTGTGTGTGTGTTCACTGCTGTGTGTGTGCACTTTGGATGGGTTAAACGCAGAGAACAAATTCTAAGTATGGGTGACCGTACTTAGCCGTATGTCACGTCACTTTCACTTTATATGAAATATCTTTTAATGCACCTGCATCCATCTCAACTCTCATCATTCCTTGACAATGGGTTTTAGTCATTAATTCTTTCATTTATCTTAAGTAACTGTTTTATCCTGTTCACTGATATAAATGACTCATTTAATTTACCTCTGCATTTCTGTTTTAGAAAATTCTAATACGTCATAAAAAAAAAAAAAAAAATCTGTTGTTTTTACAAAAAATCTAGCAGGTGTGGTTGCCAGAATAATTCAGTAAAAAAGACATTATAATGTACTGTAAACAACTTAACAGTTTAAAAACTTTACAGATTGACAGAATATTGTCCACACGGTTCTAGTGGAACACCTCAGTAAGTCTGAAATCCATGATGTCTAATGAAGGAAATTCTCTGGGCCTTGTAAATCTACCAAATAGCTAATGCATCTCCTTCAGTCTGACAAATTCATTCATCCAGCTGATGCTAGGTCAATCTGTTAATTATTATATCCTAAGGACTGTAGAATACATCTATATCACCTGCTTACTAGACAGGGAAGTGGTCCATTTTCCACATGTGTTTGTCATTTCTGAATCATTTGCACAGCCAGCATTAGACCTTGTGCAGGATTCCACTGAGACAATAGAAGCTAATAACCTAAAAAGAAAGTACACAAAGACGTAAGGCCTCCAGAATACTATAATGAGTTTTCGATGTACTCATCAGCTCATGGAGGGAAATGAGCTCATTTGACTTTGCAGTGGTAGCAAGTGAGTTAATAAAAACCTCCAAAGCTACTGGATAGACCTTTGACTATTTGCCTATGGGTGCTAACCAGGGTTAAACCTCATTAAACATTTCCAATACACGACAAGTAGGATTTTCTCAAACAGTAACTTCTTGCATAATGGTACAATGTATGTTATGCGTTAATGCAGTGTTACTCATTGCGCGGCTCGCGAGCCTCCTGCGGCTCGCCAAGCTTTAATATGCGGCTCGCATGGCTCTATCAGGACTCAGCCCGGATTATGGCCACGTGCCTTTTGTTTATGTTCCTCATCACGTGTCTGCCCCGTCTTTGTCTGCTTCCCCCGTTTCTACACACCTGATTCCTATTGTTATCATCATTGTCTATTTAACTGTGCCGCGTTGCCTTGTGCAGCGTGGAATCAACTGTTGTCTGGTCCTGTCTTTAGTCCGTGTCATGTTTTGTGTACTTCTGTTATTAAACCCCGTTTATTTGTCTATCCTGCATCTGGGTCCGTTTTATCCCGTGTTTGTGACAGGCAGTAAATAATACGATGATATGATCATGTGGTTAAAATTTATTTTCATTTAAATAACATTAAAAACAATCAGGGAAGCATAGAAAAACGAATGTGCTCTATTACAAATAATAATATATATTTATTATATATTATCTGACTCGTCACTGACTCACTGCGTTCTGCGCAATAGCCAGTTTTTGGCGGCCTGCCAGAAGCTAGTTTGTGTTTCATGCTTGTTAACAACTTGTGTTTACTGTACACACGGACTAAAAAATGGATCGATTTCTTATCAAACAATCCCGCGCACAAAATGAACAGCGACAAAGCAATGTGACTTGGCATACTTTGTGGTGAAAGTGGCTCTCCTATTGACTTCGTCCTATCAGTGTGGCTCGCATGAAAAAAATAGTGAAGACCACTAATGGTAATGGCACAATATCGGATTGCAAATTTTTTACCAGGGCAATTGTCTTGGGGAATGGGGTTATGATGCTCTGTAAATATCCCTATCAATATCCTATAGGATGAGTATACAGCCGCTATATGGAATAATGTATCTGCCTTGACATTCTTAGACCCATGGCAAAAAGAAAAAAGAAATTAAAGTGGAAGAAGGCCAATCTTCCAATGATGAGTGAATATATTCTTCTGTACTTGGCTCTTGGGAGCAGAGAAAATGTATATATGATATATGGGCTCCCTCCAACCAGTGTCTGAGCTCTTCCAAGCTCAGTTTAAACACCAACATCTTCAGAATTTTTACATTGTATTTGCTTTCTGCTGACATCATGTTTTTCCTTTCCTTTCCTTTCCTTTCCTTTCCTTTCCTTTCCTTTCCTTCAATTTCCTACAATTCCATGAAGCTACATTACTATATTATTATTATTATATTAATAATACAGTATATTACAAAAGTGACTTTGCTAAAATTATGAACGTAAGATAAAACCTAAAAAGACCTTAAAAAAGTGGTCGAAAGGATGAACACGATCAGTAATTTGATCATCCCTGTAGCCTCTTTAATTATTTGTTGTTCCTCCTCCTAAATGTTATTACTATATTCAAATTTCTTCCCCTTTTCATTCTCCAGACCCTGAATGAGATTTTATGCATTCAAATATTTTGACTTATACTAGAGATTTATCACCATTTAACTGTAACAGCACTGCAGCTAAGAAACATCGAGTCCTGTGTATTCAGAGTTTCAAACTGATGGCAGAAGAATTTGGAAAATCCAGCGTTAAGCTGATTCTCATAAAGTCTTATCCTCAAAGTCACAGTTGTAAACATGACTGCTTCCTTCTTCCATGAGAGAAATAGAGTGTCATGATGGCTTTGTTTCCAGGAGGGCCACTAAATGAACCGCGACCCATGTTTGCCAGAAATCCTCTAGAATTCAACCACCCAGATCATGAGTTCTAACTAATACTATTTTTGTGTGCCGTCTGCATCAGACGTTCAGCCATGGTTAGTGGGCATGACGTCTGAGGCTGTGACTACCAAAGTAGTTCAAAGTAGTAGATTTTTTTTATAGGATTACTAATATCAAAAAAATCCATTTGACATGTCGTGTCTATAACAGGGTGGAGCTTGATGGTATTCTTAGACTCTGACCTAGTATACTAGCAACAGGATATGTTTCTGAGGTTCTTTTCTCTCAGCAACAGTGAGAGCATACAGTATATTGAATATGACTACAGGGGGAGTAGTGCTGGCTAATAGTGATGGCTGACATGTTAAATAAAGTTAAAATATTGGGGGTTTGAAGGGTTTGAATTGTAAACTTTTACGCATCTGAATTTTTAAATCTTCCTGGAACTTTAATAGCACAAATAGACACTGTATTTTAAATGAATAATTCAAATTTAGTTCCTTGGGGCTGAACGTTTGGTTCCCAAAGTGTGAACATTTGTCAACTGTAGAGTGTTAAAGGTAGGGTCTCCGATGTTTGAAAGCCAATGTTGACATCACCAAAACAAACACACCCCTAACCCAAATGGGTCCCACCCCTGTATTGATAGCTCCGCCCACACATACATACGTAACCCAGGCAACTAATGGAAAGAAATGTGTCTTTCTCATAGCTGAAGGGAAGAACAATACGATTGCAGATAAACAAACAAGCAAAAATGACACACAAGCATAATCATGCAAAGGACGGCATATATTAGTTCTGTGTAACAAAGCAAAACCAACGTTACTCACCTATCGAGAAGGAAAAAAGCGCCTCGGCGTCTTAAGTAAAGTTGAATTTCCCGAGTCAATAACTCCTGAGCTAAACGCTGTTACTACACAAAACGTGGTTGTAGCTGCCTCTCTACATTACTACGATAGAAAAGAGGTGTTATTTGTGTAGTAACAGCGTTTACACTCTCTCCACCGCATATTGACAAGCCCCGCCCCTTTTTTCTGCTCATTGGCTACACGTTTGTTTTGATTATTGTTTTGATTTTTGTTTATTATTCGGTCCGACTCAGTTTTCTGAAGCATTTCTCAAAAATCGGAGACCCTACCTTTAAGCCCAATAAATAAAGTCTTTTGTATAGGGTTAAACAATATTTTAATTATTAATTATTTTAATTATTAAGCACTTCAGATGGTTTCAGGCACTCCATAACAGAGTATGTCATCCACTGAGGCTTGGTGATTGTTGCCTGTAGCCATGACCGTAACCTGGCATTACTGTATCCCTTAGATTGTCTGATGTTTGTATTTTAGATACAGATAAAATTAGGGTGAATAGTATATTAATAATAAAACTTTCATTTTAAACATGTTTGCTGTAGTGAAATAAGTGCAATAATTACAATAGACTGGAACGTTTGATACTGAGTGTGAGAGTTAGCAGTGAACTTGTTATATAATTTCATAAGCATGCTTTAAGGCGTGTTTAAGCATGATTTAATAAACAAATAACTCTTAAACCGGTATATCACAATGGCACATCTTTATTTCAATATTTTAAAGAAATCAAACCAATAATGCTTCTACAGTCTTAGTCCATGTCTAAGAGGTTACGAGCTTTCCAGTCATACTGTATGCTCGCTCTCCTTTGGTAACTTTGCTACCATCCGTGTGTAGTTTCCTAATAATGACAAATAACATACAGCTTCACAATGCATGACACTAGTGGATCTGTCAAATTGATGTTATACAGTTACCTCTTCTGTATGTCAATTGATAACTATAAGGTCAGTGGATTAGAAAAGCCGATTCTTCAACGATTAGTAACACCGATATATATCTCTAAATTCAGTCATACATACTGTAAGTAGTGTTGATCTGATTAAAATTTCCATGAATGCTCTATCATCTTATTCAGTTTGACAAGACACATTTGTGAGTAATATAATGCTGCAGTTACTCTTATTCAGACTAAATGAAAGTATACCATCCCTATTTTAAATTCCAAATGGCTCATTATGAAGTGTGTAGGCACCACATATACGCTTCTCCAGATGTTAGGACATCAAGGCCAAGTTTTTTTTTTTGTTTGTTTTTTTTGCTATACACCGAAGATAAACATGAAATGATTTTCTATATAGGAAAACCAATGAAATCATAACTGAGAAAGGGATATGTGATCAAATATAAGCATAATTTACTTTAATTTGTTTTATTTTTGTTTTTAATGACTCGTTCTGATGTCATTTTGATGTCATGATGAAGTTTCTTCTGATTAATCTGGATGCATTCTTCTGTAAATTGGCACATATGAATTTCTGCTTTAGTTTATCCTTATTATCAAGAAATGCAGTCTTCACAGGTGAAACCCATGGCTCAAATCAAGAGTAGACGTTCAGAGCTATTAACTGTTGAAACAATCATCCTAACAACAACAGACACCTGGCAGTCTGTTGTTCCAATATTTTTGCTTATTTAAAAAAGATTCGTTTTAAATAAAAGGAGCCATGTTGTTACATTGGCGAGTGCATTGATGACTTGACTGTCTCCAAGACAATCACCACATGCTCCAACCAGAAACTGTGATGACTGCAAAGGTGCATGTGAAGTCTAGAGTCTCCACTTTTAGAGAACTGGACAAGTCAGCCTTAAGAACAGCAAGGGCCAAACTGTCCCGAGCCATCAGAGAGGCAAAGCATGCACACAGAGAATTCACAGTCACTTCCTGGATGTCGGTGATACCCGGTGCATGTGAGACATATTTATTTATCTATTCTGGGCCTGGTTACATTATCTTGAGTTTTTGATTCTTGTATGGGGCTTTGTTGGATGTGTCTTTTGTTATACATGACCCTGTGTAATTTTGTATGTTGAAAGGAATAAACCTTCTCATTTTTCATCATTTACATTTACATTTACAGCATTTGGCAGACGCCCTTATCCAGAGCGACGTACATAAGTGCTTAAATCTCTAACATTGAATACATTAATGCTGGCTCACTAAGTTACATACTTAAGATACCATGAAGTTTAAAACATTTGTTCAAAGTTACAATGAAAAAGTGTCAAAGGTGTTTTATTTTTTATTCATTTATTTTTTTTTTAAATGCAAAAGATAAGGAAAGAAGTGCTAGTTGAAGTGTTTCCGGAATCATCTGTCCTGCTTGTTCTTGGCCTCAACTACCACGGGGCTGTCACAACCAGACTGTGCAATAGTTTCTTCTCTCAAACCATCAGGGTTCTCAACAAACAGAACTTAACTATACCTGTGTAAACTGCACTGAACTGTACAAATCAATCACTCACTCAGTTACTGTTTTTACACACTACAATGCTGTTTGCACAACACATTTCAACACCTCATGTAACTACGTAGGTTTGTATGTGTTTACAATTGTGGCACAATGTACTTCATAATACAGTACGCACGCCGGTGAACTCTATATTGAGTACTTTGTGTATTTTGTCTTGTATAGTCTGTTTCTGGTATTCTATCATCTTTAGGCCCTTGTCTGTTGTTTTTGTCTTTTCTGATTACCATTTTTATCTTGCTTCTTATCTCACTTATATCCTGCTTTCTTCCTGCATGTTACAGTTAAACACAGTTACAAGGTAACACAGTACGTTTTGAGTAAGTGAACAATTTATAAGTAGTTAAATAGGATAAAAAGTTTTGAAACAAGATTTGATAGTGGCATGCTCCAGTGTATTCAAAGTGTGTACTAGTGAAGAAAGAGGACACTGTTATTTGTGCTCCATTTATCTTACCGCAGGTTCATGGCTCATGTCTTACCTCAAACTGTCAGCCTGCTGTGTTGGCCTCTTTACATCTCATGCCAAATCTTCTATCAGACTCTTCTTTGTTCTGGACTCACCTGCTGTGTCATTTAGTGATCATTTGACCTTTTTAATTATAGAACATTTTCCAGAGCATAAATTAAATAGATTTGGACTAACCAGCATTATTTATTGAAACCCTGCAATATATAAAAAATCCCAATCTTTGTTTACTCATTTTCTACCGCTTATCCGAACTACCACGGGTCACGGGGAGCCTGTGCCTATCTCAGGCGTCATCGGGCATCAAGGCAGGATACACCCTGGACGGAGTGCCAACCCATCGTAGGGCACACACACACTCTCATTCACTCACGCAATCACACACTACGGACAATTTTCCAGAGATGCCAATCAACCTACCATGCATGTCTTTGGACCGGGAGAGGAAACCGGAGTACCCGGAGGAAACCCCCGAGGCACGGGGAGAACATGCAAACTTCACACACGCAAGGTGGAGGCGGGAATCGAACCCCCAACCCTGGAGGTGTGAGGCGAACGTGCTAACCACTAAGCCACCGTGCCCCCCGCTAGGATATTTAAGATTACATTTTTTACAACTGATATTTTAAATTTTAATAAGGATTTTCACGGTGCATAATGCCGGATTATCACCATTTAAACATGGATCGAGGAATGGTTCACGTTAGGAACGTCAAATTAGGAGTAGGGTTGCAACCATTTTTTTGGATTAGCACTGCTTTTGTAGAGGTGTACAGTATTGATGTGGTGTTAGAATGTTAGGACTAGATGCTTAGCAATAGACACCCAATCATTAACTGAAATGTGCTTGCCTCATATCATGGGGAAAACCAGGATGTAACAACAGAACAAAAAGTCTTAGCAGTGTCAGAGAACAAAACACTGAACATCACAGACGTGTGCGCAGTAGCGAGGGGAAAATACCTGACATCTAAAAATTAGAGTAGGTCTGATATCAGATTACGCAGGATTCTGTGCATTTAAGTGTGAATCTATGAGAATGTGTGTGTTCAGGTGTGAGCTGAGATCTATCTCACACTCATACTCAGTATTCCTGGGATAGGCTCCAAATCTATTGTCACCCTCTATTGTGATCAGGATAAAGTGCGCGATGAAGATGAATAAATGAACACCAGCCCTCCCTAATCCTAATCCAAGGCCTAATCCTGGTGTCATCAGGTCCAGATATTGCTGGCTCTTGTAAATTTATAGGTTAAATAACTTAATTGTAATGAATTTGTTTAACATTAGTTATCGAATAAGTCATAATGACTTGAAGATCTAAGAACTAATTAAATAAATTCAGACATTAAGGGGTTAATTAAAACGTAGAGAAATAATTTACCATTAAAAAGAGGTCCCAATTAAACCCAAAATAGGAACATGCTGCTCCTTCCTTGAGATTCCTATTTAAAAAATCTATAAGGTTTGCTCTTGTGAACAGTTTTCACAACACGCTTGGCATGTGTCTATAAATGTTTTGCCGATGCAGCATATTTTGTTCACGTCATAATCCATAAACATAATTAGAGGCAGGTTGTGTTACTTTGAACGTAATCACATGCATGATGAAACATTTTATGAATTAAATACGTGAATTAATACGTTATACGGACAACCTAAAATGATACCATAAACAACATTAACTTGCATTACGCCTGTTACTATGACGTCTTCATATAAAGTGATGTTTCTTAAATGTAGCCTTATACTATGAATGCTGCCTCTCAGTCATTTTGTATAGAGAAGGAGCCAGAAGATGGAGGTTGAGACAGATGCAAAAAAAATTTAAAAATAAACGTAGACATATCAGACACGCACCCATCTCTGATTTAAGCACCTTTTTATCCACACGGCTAAGTGTTGGAGGAGGTTTTTGCTCTCTTTTTTATGTCCCACACATCATCCATTTGAGCTTTTATGCATGATATCACGGCCTGGCACTGGCAGATAGACGTTTTGAAAAGTAGCTGTGTGTGAGTTCATAGGTTGGGCCAGAATCTACTTCATGGCTGAAAAATTCTAGTCAGTCATAAAAAGAAAAGGAAAGCTTGTCTAGAACATCCTACTTCAGCATATCAAGAACAGCAACGTTACCTATTCCATATTAAATAGTTTTCAAAAGAGCCAGATAAGAGAGAAGGTTTGTATCTGGTGAATTCAGGTACAGCAGGTAAGGGGGTTTTTACACCTGGTCACTTCATGCGTTTTCTGTGATCCGATAGCTATCCGATCGTAAAAAGACCAGGTCTAAATGCCCTCCGAAACGGTTTCGAGACAGATATAAATCCGATCGCTCAAACCACTTCAGGAGGTGGTCTGGGACGCATTTCAGATGAAACTGGACAGGTATAAATGCATGTGGTTGTTCAAGCCACATACATCAGCGCTATACTCCTCCCAAACGGAAGTACGTCACTCGCAGGTGAAACACGAGTCGTGCATCGCGCATGTTTTCCCATCAGTGCTGGCTCCGATCTTTCACCCAGGCGTCTCGTTTGGTCTTAAAATGCACTGCTAATGCAGCAAACAGTAAATGCTGTTTTTTGTAGCAACCGCATGTGTTCCATTTCAATTACCCCGGAAATGAGGTAAAATATATTTGCATTTTGGGCGGGAGTAGAAAGATCGGATTGATATCCGATTCGCCGAGACGCATTTATGTGGCCTAATGTAAATGGAACAGTTTTAACAAATCAGATAGCTATCGGATCAGTGAAAACACATGAAGTGACCAGGTGTAAAAAGGCCCAAAGATGTGTTCATCAAGTATGTATAAATGATATCAATAATTATAACTGCAAGTGCAATTTGTCATAAATTTCTCCGTTAAGCACATAGCACATTGTTAGCATTTCTAACCTTTCTCTGGTGTGTCTGGAGGCATTGAGGATCATTGCTGAGCCCAAACCTGTTCCCATGTGACAATGCACCTGACATGGTTTGACATAGATTGACATGGTTTGCGAAGGTTGGAGCGGAAGAAATTGAGTGGTTTTATACAAAACCTCAACCTCAAGCCCTCTGAAACACTTTTTGGAAAAATTGGAAGGCTAAATGCACCCCAGGCCTCCTCACCCCACATCAGTGCTTTGCTACACTTAATACCCTTGTGGCTGAATAAGCAAATCTCCATGGAGCCGTGCTCCAAAAGAGTCTCACAATGTGATTCAAAAACGAGTAGGAAGTGTGGAGGCTCGCGCTTTGAATGACTTCAGCACATCTGTGGCAACAAAGCATCATTAGTTTCTCACACTGCTGTGATGTGATCTTCTTCCACTCATCTTCTAGCCTCTTCCACAATTTGCTAAATATAGTTTTTTTTAGCAATAAATTTGTTGCCAAGGATTTTCTAGAGATTTTCATTCGGGGTTTGAACTCAGAACTCAGAAGTTATTTAATTAGTTTTAGGGATGCTTACTGCAGCAGGAGTTGTGCCAACAACTCCAATCAAGCCCAAGCAGTTCAAGCAATTACCAAATTTAAGCACTTCCTTGAAGCTACAATCATTGAAATAATGAAATGTCCAGTCCAGATTGGAGTCGTGATCTAAACCCGGTTAAAAAGCTCTGGAAAATCCTTGGCAACAAAGTTTTATGCAATGAAATTATTTATTTATTGACGTAATGTTGGTGTACAACTGTACAAGAGTTTTTAGTGCCATGTTGCAATTAGATTGAAGATATTTGTATGATAATTTCTTAATATGGAGGCACGGTGGCTTAGTGGTTAGCACGTTCGCCTCACACCTCAAGGGTTGGAGGTTCGATTCCCGCCTCCACCTTGTGTGTGTGAAGTTTGCAATTCTCCCCTTGCCTTGGGGGTTTCCTCCGGGTACTCCGGTTTCTTCCCCCGGTCCAAAGACATGCATGGTAGGTTGATTGGCATCTCTGGAAAATTGTCCGTAGTGTGTGATTGCGTGAGTGAATGAGAGTGTGTGTGTGTGCCCTGCGATGGGTTGGCACTCCAGGGTGTATCCTGCCTTGATGCCCGATGACACCTGAGATAGGCACAGGCTCCCCGTGACCCGAGGTAGTTCGGATAAGCGGTAGAAAATGAGTGAGCGAGAATTTCTTAATATAGCTTTTTTCAGCTGCTTTGCCAAAAAGACAAATCACTAAATAAAATGTGATTTTTAATAAAATGTGATCTGTCACAGCTTAGACTCTAGTGTAGTGAGAACACAAGCCAGGAAATGACCCAGGTCGATCCGTAAATCTATTTACTGTAGCACTCAGGGTCACAAAGAACGTGGAGACTATTATAGGGGATTCAGGGCCCAAGGTGGGGGGGGTGCCAACCTATCTAAGGGCATCATACACACTCACACTCATTCACTCATCAGCCTACAACACATGTCTTTGGACTGGGGGAGAAAACAAGAGAACCTGGAGATGAGCAAGAGTATTAGTAAGCAAGAGTATTAGAGTATTAGTAAAGTGCTATAACCTGCAATTGTGTTTTAATGTAGACTTAGGAACGAGTACATCAGAGGGACAGCCCATGTTGGATTAAGATGGTTTGGACATGTTCAGAGGAGGGAGAGTGAGTATATTGGTAGGAGAGTGTTGGACATGGAGCTGCCAGGCAGGAGGCAAAGAGGAAGGCCAAAGAGGAGGTATATGGATGTAATTAATGAGGATATGAAGCTAGTGGGTGCAAGTGTTAAGGATGCAGAAGATAGGGATAGGTGGAGAGAGTTGTTGTGGCGACCCCTGAAGGGAAAACCAAAAGAAGAAGAAAAAGATGTAGCCAGGATGTGGTAGCCTAGTGGTTAAGGTGTTGGGCTACCAATCGGAAGGTTGTGGGTTTGATTCCTATGTCTGCCAAGCTGCCACTGCTGGGCCTCTGAGCAAGGTCCTTAACCCTCAACTGCTCAGTTGTATAAAAATGTAAGTTGCTCTGGATAAGGGTGTCTTCTGTAAATGTATACACCAGTGTTTCAAATGCTTTCTCTGCTCCCAACACACCCCAATTTATCAGCTAATGAACAGTGTTGAAGTGGATGTGTTAGATATAAGCAACGATGTGCAGAATTAAGTTTTCTCTAACCCCAGACCCACACATACGGGTTACCCAAATGTGTGTGCGTGTGTGTGTGTGTGTGTGTGTGTGTGTGTGTGTGTGTGTGTGTGTGTGTGTGTGGACAATTACAGCACTTTCCATAATTTCATGCCATAGTTAGTTATTGTAGTGGCTGCAGAATTCTTTTTGGCCTTAAATGTAACTAACTACTCTCTCTCTCTCTCTCTCTCTCTCTCTCTCTTTCTTTCTTTCTTTCTTTCTGTCTCTCAGTATGTCCCTCCAGATCTGTGCATTTGTAACTTTGTGCTGGAACAGTCACTGTCTGTTCGGGCCCTGCAGGAGATGCTGGCTAAAAGCGGGGAGAATAATGAAGTGAGTACACAACATCCATTCGTTCACACTTCTACATTTATCGCCAGAAGTCTTTTAGAGTTTTCATAATGATAGTATCATTAAACCTTTGTAAGTCTTTCCTACTTCATTCTTGTAATTCTAATTACTATGTATTATTAATTGTTTTATTGGTAACCAATTACAATTATTTAGTTTATTTATTGATTAAAGCTATTGTATTGGTATTTACTTTACTTCAACATTCTAAGTCTTGTCTTGTGCCATTTATTACATTCTGTATATTACACACATAAGGTAGGAATACATATTCCTTCATCCAAGTCTACCAAATATGTAGTATTTTCCAAAACAAGACATTAACAAAGAACTCATTCACACTAAAAATGTAAAAAAAAAAAAAAAATTCTATTACCTTATCTTTTACCTATTATATATTGTGTTTAAATCCTCAACAGCTGTGACAGAACCTATTAGACCTTTAGCTAATGTTCATTTGTCATGACTAAAGTTTGCCCTGGCCTGACATTATCAATTAACTGCATAGATTTTACCTTCAAGATATGAGCTAACTAATATTTTACTATTGATTTTGTTCAACTGTGTTGTGATCTGCTATACACTGTTTTTACTTATTATGCATGAATATCACCAAGCTGTTGAGTTGTAGAACATTAATATCGAAATAGCTGAAAGAGGCGTAACACATAACCTCAAAAGGGAATGGAGAGATAAGAAAGGGAGCATTATTATTATTATTATTATTATTATTATTATTATTATTATTATTATTATTATTATTATTATTATTATATAACATTTTTATATACTAAAAACATACTGACAATGAGTTCTTCCAGAAGATCCCCTTTGTTGTACCCACTTTATGGAGCTCAGTGGGACATATTTACTGTCTTATATTGTGTTAATTACATCTATATAATCCATTATTTTCTGTTAGTTTGTTATTTTCTGTAGTTGTGCATTGGTAATATGCGTTGGTGATAATGTAGCTTCTGTAAAACAAGGACAAAAACAAGTCCAATCTTTACATAGTAATGTTTAACAACACAGTTTATAACAAAAAGGATTAAAAAAAAAAATCCAAAGCTTTATTTTTGCATACATCTCTAATCCTTATGTCAGCTACAACCTGTTTAGTGAGGTGGAACAACACAATAACACCTGGTGGTGTGAAATCAATTTAATCTTTGCATAACGGTTCAATACGCATGAATAAAATCGAGCTTCACGTTTCTGCAGATATTGTCAGTTTTTATAGCAGCTCAAATCTGGCAACAACAAATATCATCTTTGACAAAAAAAAAAAATACTGAAAACCTATTTTTTGAGAGTCATTTCTCGAACAACGTGTTATATATATAAACCCCAGTGCCTGGTGTTGTTTTTTTGAAACTGATGACCTTCGGCCACATCACGTGGGCAGTGATATTTCCTTCTATCTGCCTTTGTGTCAGTCTTTGTAGCACGCTCTAGAGAGAGGAACTCTGTATTAGCTGACACAGTCAAATGTGCTGCGTTTAAGTCATGCTGATGGCACTCTGGAACTCTGACAGCTGGGGCTTCAGAATATGTTTTGACCAATTATCATTGATCTAATTTATTTTTTTTTTCTTTCCAAAGCTTTACCAGATGTTAGGGTACTAAGGACCATTACACTGTTTAAACATGATTTCTATTACAGACACACAGGACATGAACACTGGACACTTTAAAAGGAACAGCTGGACTCCTGCTTAGTGCAGTTATCCAAACAGCTAATCATATGGCAGCAGTGCAGTACATAAAGCCATGCAGATGCAGATCAGGCATGTCATGCACAAGAATGGGGAAAGGGGTGAGCTCAGTGATTTTATCCATGACATGGATGTTGGTGGCAAATGGGTTGGTTTTAGTATTTCAGAAACTGCTGGTCTCTATAATTTATAGAAAAAAACGGCATATAGCGATTAGCAGTTTTTAGGATGAAAATGCCTGGTTGATGAGGGAGGTGATCCAAATGTCACCCTGTCACCTTTTATCAGTGGTTCTTTTCCACTTGTGCCCACTGTACGCTGTTCTCGGCTTACAATCCAATGTGGTGTTCTGCTGTTATAGGCCATTCTTCTTCAGGTTCAACAGGTTGAGGGTTCTGAGATGCTTTTGTAAAGAGTGGTTATTTTTAGTTACTGTAGATCTAACTCATAAATGTACCTCGATTCAGTATCTGTTTCTGTACCTACATGAGAATGTTTGCTTTGTGATGCTGATAAGTGATTAGATAATTAAACGAGTTAGCCGGTGTTGCTGATGGAGTGATTACTGAGTGCGTACAAACATGTACACAGACTGAACACTATACTATGAATTTGCTCTTAAAACAGCCTGAATTCTTTGTGACATGGATTCCTAAAGATGGTGGAAACGTTCCTTTTGAGATTGTGGTCCATGGGGAAATGCATGCATCACATAATTTCTGCAGATTTCAGAGGTCCACTTCATGCTGGGAAATGTACCACATCCCAAAAGTGTTCTAATGGATTTAAATATGGTGACTGCAAAGGCCATTAAAAGTTCTCATTGTCATGTTCATGAAACCAGTTTGAGATGACTATTGCTATGTGACACGGTGCATTATAATGCTGGAAGCCTCACCAGAAATCATGATTTATCAGACCAGTCATTTCTCCAGTTGTCAACTGTCTTCAACTGTCCAGTTTTGGTGAGCATTTACCCACTGCAGCCTCAGCTTTCTGTTCTTAGCTGACTAAAGTGGAACCTTATTTGGATTCTGCTGTTGTAGCCCATCCTTCTTATAGTTTAAAGGCAGGGTCTCAGATTTTTGAGAAATGCTTCAGAAAACTGAGTCGGGTCGAATAATAATAAAAAAACAAAAACAAAATTCAAAACAAACGTGTAGCCAATGAGCAGAAAGGGGCGGGGCTTGTCAATATGTGTGGAGAGAGTGTTCGGTGCGCATGTGTGACATTAGCAGAAAGCAGTTTTAACATTGAAATGGAGGATAAAAACAAAGAAAGAAAGCTAAGAAAGGCTTACGATAAGGTAAGAAGTAGGACGTGTTAATATAGGATCAGCTTTCCAGCGCTGGAGAGAACTGAAGGAGCAGGAAGTTGGCCGCATATTCACAGATTGGAGTTTCCCGAGTCAATAACTCCTGAGCTAAACACTGTTACTACACAAATAACACCTCTTTTCTATCGTAGTAATGTAGAGACGCAGCTACAACCGTGTTTTGTGTAGTAACAGCGTTTAGCTCAGGAGTTATTGACTCGGGGAATTCAACTTTAC
Organism: Tachysurus vachellii; assembly: GCF_030014155.1. NCBI lineage: Eukaryota > Metazoa > Chordata > Actinopteri > Siluriformes > Bagridae > Tachysurus > Tachysurus vachellii. Next base: position 21,278,858 of record NC_083469.1, read on the forward strand.
TTAAGACGCCGAGACGCTTTTTTCCTTCTCGATAGGTGAGTAACGTTGGTTTTGCTTTGTTACACAGAACTAATATATGCCGTCCTTTGCATGATTATGCTTGTGTGTCATTTTTGCTTGTTTGTTTATCTGCAATCGTATTGTTCTTCCCTTCAGCTATGATAAAGACATTCATTTCCATTAGTTGCCTGGGTTACGTATGTATGTGTGGGCGGAGCTATCAATACAGGGGTGGGACCCATTTGGGTTAGGGGCGTGTTTGTTTTGGTGATTTCAAATGTCAACATTGGCTTTCAAACATCGGAGACCCTGCCTTTAATAAGTTGTGCATTCTGGGTTACAATTTTAAATAGTGGTTATCTGAGTTACTGCCTTTCTGTCAGCTCAAACCGGTCTGGCCATTTTCCACTCACCAACAAGCCGTTTCTGTCTATTGAACCGCTGCATCACTGGATATTTTTGCTTCATTGGAGCATTCTGGATGAAATCTAAAGACGGTTGTGCATGAAATCCCAGGAGACCAGCAGTTGTAGAAATACTCAGACAAGCCCAACTGGCACAGCAATCATGCCACAGTCAAAATCAGAGATCACAATTTTTCCTACTTTTCAATGGTTGATGTGGCCATTACCTGAAGTTGCTGGACTGTATCTGCATGATATTATGCATTGCACTCATGCCACATGATTAGCTGATTAGATAATTGCTTTAATGATAGGTGGCATGTGTTCCAAATAAAATGCTTGGTGTATAAATACACAGCACATAATACTATACTCACCCTGGGGTTAAGGGGAGATGATTGGTCTGTGGAATTGTGCCTCACACCTCATCACACTGTGAATCAGCAGGTAGTTATAAAGTCATGAATGCACTAATAACAATTGAAAGAAAAACCCTGATCAACCTCCAAGCAACATGCTTCAGAAGTGAGATGATTAAATGAAGAATCAGTGAACACTTCCATTTTTGGTCCATTTTTAGAATTCATGTCAATAGTTTATCATTTAAACATTTGCATTTGAGGCAGTAGCTTAATATAACGTTTGCCTCCGTTATTTCAATGCCTTCGTCAGAAGCTCATTAGAAAGGTGAGTATCCCTTGGCGTGTAGATACGAGAACAGACATCTCCTGTAATCAACCGTAATCTTACAGTAGCTTTACTGAGAGAACCCATCTGAAATGCCACTGGCATGTCTGCATGCATTATTAAGTATCTACAATATATGGTATATGTACAAATGTAAAGCTTTATAAGTGAAATGCACTGTTCAAACAAAGGTATTTTCTTTTGTTTGCACTAAATATTTGTCATCATCCAAATTTTTTCCCACTTTTTTGTTTGACGGCGTCCATAGGAACGCGTTGCTTGCTCACTGCACATAAGAGGTATTGATTATGTCTCTTATGTGAGAGAATGTGGAACCTGCTGTGTTTATTGCTTTGTTTCCCAATAAAGCTGTGGCTGTTCTATGCATCATTGTTTTCTACCACATCAGAATCCGTCATCGGAACCCAGTTTCCCAAAAATCATTGTAAGATTAAGATCATCTTAACTGGTATTGAGCAATGTTGAAGATGCTGCTTGCTCTAGAATTTAATGCTAATCATTGTGCAATGCTTTTGGAGAAACTCATCCCAGTTTATCTTATAAGAGGTCAATGTGATAATCATGGAAAACAGTGAAGTCTCCTGGACTGGAACCACTGTCTTAATGTTTAAAGTGATTCTCAGTGATGTCTAACACTCCTCTCAATCCGTACAGACAGCACATGGAGGTGGACACAGAACACTACTGTATGGACACGCCATCCTCCTGCGGCACTCTTTCAGTGGAATGGTGAGGGAGAAAAGCATCTTTTTTTCTATTCCCTCTTTCTGCATTTGGAAAGATTCATTTGTGTGTACTGTTGTAAATTTTTCTTTTTATTCACAAACACTGTCATTTCACCAGAAGCAAGAACACTGAAGAATAAAGAAACTAAGAGTCAGGTTATAGTCAAGGAGCTAGAGTTTATTGTGCACAAAGACAGCCAGCACACTATACAGTATAGTCTAAATATCAGTTGAAAACCGTAAAATGTCATACTGACGTACCTACAAAGGCTAAAATAAAAGAAAAACTGGAACAATAAAAACATTGTGAACAAAGGACAGACAGTATACAGTACATCATGAGTATGTGGAATTCATATCCTGTTGATCTTGAATGATTAAATCAAATAATTATCACATAATTTTGGAAAAATAAAAACAAATCCCAGAGGGCCTCCTTTAGATGACTATAAATCATCCGCTTAAACATGCTTAAAATTTCTTTAACTTATACTACATACTATAACCAACTATAGCCAGTTAATTATCCATTTATACGGATAGGTCTTACTCTTCTCTTGAATAGTGAAAAATAAATAAAATAGAAATAAATCCCTCAGTAACTTCTGGGTTAAATTTATATTATTGTGTATGATTGAAGGAAGTGGTTTTGTGTTTAAACACTGTGTACAGTATTGTTTCAGTTACATAGATATCCTTCAATTTAACATGATTGTGACACTTTATAATTGAGGACCAAATTGCCTGACTCAGTGTTATTATGTTTGTGGATCATTAAGAAGATTCATGTTTATTTATGCTGTCAATCAACTGCAATAATACATTTGACTACATACATCTTCATCTTCAACAGTCTTTGCACTGTGTTTTGTCACGCAGTGTTTGCACTACGTTGCACAGATGTACTTGATGTACAGTAGCTAGGACAACTTACTTTAAGTCCTTAGCTCTGTTTTGTTCTGTGTAGCACCATTTTCCTGGAGAAACGCCGTGTCATTTCACCATGCACTGCGTCAGCTATATATGGTTGAAATGACAATAAAATCTTCTTCACTTGACTTGACTTGACTTGACTAAGCAGCACCGAATCCTCCCTGTCGTTCATCCTGTTAGCTAGCTAGCTGTGTTATACACCTGAGACCTTTATCTTAGCAGCAAGTATTGATAATGGGGAAAGTATATAAAGATCCCCAGTTATTCTCATCCAAAGTGAGTAATTTTAATCGATAACATTCACGTTGAGCAGCACAGGCTAGACATTTAGTCTCAAAAATAGTGACTACAAAAACAACAACATATCACACAACAATACACAGTTTATTTTAAACCTACATTTCAGCCACTAACACCAACTGATCTGTCACAAAACATATTAATAATTGTCAATTCCGTTGAGGAATAGCAACGGATTAGTAAATATCTATAATTATTAGTCCGTTATTTAGTAACTTTTATTTAACCGGGCAAAAAACTCATTAAGATTAAAAGAGGTAGTAAAACACACAACAACAATTAAACTCCCACCCGCATGACATAACAATAAAAAAACAACTACAATTAAGCGCTCCCTTAATTAAGGGTAACAGTAGTAATAACTGTTATTTTGTTCAACATGCAATGATTTAAATGTGCTTTATAAATGACACTTTATTATTATAATTTGTTATTCATTTTATTTCCCCATCACTGTTTGAGCCTACAAATGCTCTATCTTCTTCTTTTTTGCAGTATCTGACATGTTTAAAGACATCCAGGTCCCTGACAGATAAGTTGTCTTTTGATGTTGGTCTTCAGTTGGACTCGACAGGCAAGAATTTATTTTTTGCTTATTCAAGATTTGTCACTTTTGTTCCACTTTGCTCATATAAGCCACATTTTGTGATGTATAGAAGGTTATATTAAATTCTAATTGAAAGTAAATAATATAATAATAAAGTAATATATATTAATAAAAAAAAAAAAAAAAGCAGCAGTCATTCCTGCTCTTGGTTATGTCTTTGCTTCCCCTTGCCAATTTATGACATTGTTCTGACCCGATTATAATGATCTCTGTTGATTGTGCTCTTCAGATGCTCTGAACACCTCATAAGGGATAGGATGGGGGCAGGGGTGTTTATGCGGTCAATAAAGCTCCGTATTTATAGGACTGTGTAAAACATTTGACCTTATTGAGTCATTTAGCCGACCTCATGAGGAAAATAGATTGCTGGTTAAGGTTACAGTAAGGTGTAGGAAATTGACATAATTTAACAACAATAACACACGCTAATGACAATAGTAAATAATTAAAGAATTACAAAAAGCTAGCACGGGGCACGGTGGCTTAGTGGTTAGCATGAATGGTAGGTTGATTGGCATCTCTGGAAAATTGTCCCTAGTGTGTGAGTGCGTGAGTGAATGAGAGTGTGTGTGTGCCCTGCGATGGGTTGGCACTCCGTCCAGGGTGTATCCTGCCTTGATGCCCAATGACGCCTGAGATAGGCACAGGCTCCCCGTGACCCGAGGTAGTTCGGATAAGTGGAAGAAGATGAATGAATGAATGAATGAATGAAAAAAGCTAGCACTTTTTATAATAGGAGAAGCACGTTTGTTTGTTACTGAACTAATCTCTGTGTGTTTTATCTATTATTTTGCTCTTTGATTTAAAGTACAACACCAAAAAACATTTCCTAATTTTCTAATTAGTAGATTAGTAGTGTTGGCCATGTCACAGCACTAAAAAGATAGGTAGACGGTAGAAGTGACAGCTTGCTAGCTACAGTATTATTATGACTAAAGGGTGTCCAAAAAGTCTCTTTTCCTAGAGCGAATTCACCTGTATAATTTGCTAAATGTAACTTTGTTTACAAAAACGCCTCTGCATGATTGACATTTCTTTGTAAACACACAGCATCATCTTCCCCACTCAGTTGCTTATCTTTTTAATGACCTTTGTTCTGTATCTTTTCCTGGTACATCAATTTGTTCTTCTTTGGTCAAAGGAATCTCAAAAAGCTATCTAAAAGAAAAATCTAAAACATTTTGCTAAGTGTTACTTTTTCCTTTGTATGGAGACTTTTGGGACACCTTGTGTTATGGATTAGGCCACTGACTTTTACTGTTGATCCCAGCACCTTGACTGACGTTATGTTTAATTCTGAGATGTCAGTCATGTTTATTACTGTATTACTGATTGGCACTTGGTTGCTATGTTTAGCCCCTTTAGATAAAGAGGTTTCACAATGTGCAACACTAAAAAGAGACAAATGCTGACACTTGGAGTAAGGTTTGGGTTAGATTTTAGTTGTTACATTATTTAGCTAAATTGATAATTATGTCAGAAGAAGGTTCCTCACATGGATAGTAAGACAAACGTGTGTGTGTGTGTGTGTCCCACTACAGGTGAAGCTTGTTGGTGGACTATTCATCCTGCTTCTAAGCAGAGATCAGAGGGGGAGAAAGTTCGTATTGGTGATGACCTCATTCTCGTCAGTGTATCATCTGAGCGCTATCTAGTGAGTCATATTTATATATACCTCAACTCAAGGTCACATAGGAATTGTTTCATTACTCCATTTCCACTGCAATGTAGTCTGTCAAAGCACTGGGTATTTTTGGCCGTATGTCATGGTCTGGAGAGTGTGAGGAGGCACATTAACAGCTAAGCTGCATTATAATATTTACTTCTATAATAATCTTAGCAGTACACCCTTGTATTTCTATCTCATTAAAATTTGGTCTTTACTGGTTTACTATAAAGGCAAATTTAACCATTTATTTTCTTAACCATTTAAGTAACATAGAAAACAGTTTATATTTACAGTTTGCAAGTGACGCGGATTTCCAGAACGCGATTAAGACAGAGCCGATGTTTAAAATTCTCCCGTCGTCCTACTTACATCCTGCTGTAAGCGTCTAAGAGAATGTTTCTGGATTACTATGGTAACTGATGCTAACTCTCCACTGTTTAGCACCTTTCCATCTCCAATGGTAACATCCAGGTGGATGCATCTTTCATGCAGACTCTGTGGAATGTCCATCCAACCTGTTCTGGCAGCAGTGTGGAGGAAGGTGCAGTATACGTCTTCTGTTTTACTAAAACACTATGTAGATTTATGTAGTGTGTGAAACCAGGCTTACGCGATATAATGAGTTAATCACTACTTCCATTATAGTCAGTGAAATTTACTCTGATTATATTTCCATAGCTGCCAGACTTTATGAATTTTGGCTAGACGTTCTAGAGTTAAACATCAGACTAAACGAGTAGTATGAGTTATCAGTCAAAAGACAAAAGAGCAGTATTTTTCTATCGATTTAAAATGAGAGATATGGCAGTGCTTGTTGAATGCTGGCGGGAAGCTCGTCCCTTTCTCCCATGTTGTATGATCTAAACTGGGAACTCATGCAGGTAACCTTGCTTTCTGTCAAAGTAAATAGAGAATGTATTGAATTTATTATTATGAATATTATCATATTCCTATAATCTATGCTATATATATATATATATATATATATATATATATATATATATATATATATATATATATATATATGTTAATGTACTTGCATTAAAAAAATCCTGAAAACTTTCTTCACAAATTACTGGAAATTTGGACTGGAAAGTTCTTTGCTAGTTTGGGTTCCTGCTCTGGTCAGTAGTTTCCCCCTTTCTCCTACAGGATATCTCCTTGGTGGTCATGTGATGCGTTTGTTTCATGGACATGATGAGGTTTTGACGATCCCGGGCTCAGATCAGAGTGAGGAACAGCAGAGGTAAGAATTTAGACTGTGCTATGGAAGACAATGGATATGTAAGCATTGTGTCAGAACGAGCCCCAATTTGTTCTTTGGCAGAAAGATCATTTGTTTTTGTAGTTTCTTTCCAGTAATGCCCTGTTTAATAATAAATCCCACAACTAATTAAATTACTGCATCATCAGTAGAATATCATTAGCTCACAGATGTGGATTTTAACAAAAATTTGTATTCTTTTGTTTGATATTTGCTTTTCTTCTGTGGGCGTAATCTGACATTTGGAATAAGAAATTTTGCCAAATCACAGTGCCATCTTTGGCAAGGGGCTGTGGCTAGGGTTGCCAGATCTGTGTTGTAAATATCTCCAAATTGACAAAAGTACCAAAACAGTTTCACCAAATACTTTTTTACCAACATTTAAAATAGTTGTGCATTATTACATATTTTGTCATAAATACAGGATGTCTAAGTGTGCTGACAGTTTAAACATTTTTTATATGTTAAATTGTTTATATAAATTGCTTATAAAACATGCAGCACACTAAATTTACAATTTGTTTTGTGGTGGAAAAAACATGAACAAATGATTGCTCTAAGTTTAGGTTATTAAACAGAATATATCATCAGTTGTAATGATCCATTCTTTTACCATTTTGTTGTACCAGCTTCCTACTTTATATGTAATTTTATAAACAGTGTAATGATTTGGTTTAAATGTGAATAAGCCATATATTTATGTAGACTAAAATTGTAGGCATGTAGACTAAACAATGAACCTAAACAATCATCTTGATTACAGGGATACAAGTCAGCTGGGATATTTCCTGATAGTTGGACATGTCCCTAAAACCTACTGTAGAAGTCTGCATAAATCTATCCCTGTTTACTATATGGCCAAATGTTTGTGGACATAATTTCATCACACCTACGTATATATGTAGACTTTCCCCAGACTGTTGCAACAAAGTCTAATACCCAGTTGTATCAGATGTCTTGGAACTAAGGAGCCCACTGGAACTAATGCCCCAGCCCCTGTGTACAAAATAAAATTCATGAAGACATGGATTACCAAGGATGGAGTGGAAGGTCTTGAACAGCAGCAACTGAAAAGCAGTAACTGTTTGGCTATCTGTAGCATAGCGCTGTGTGTGTGTGTGTGTGTGTGTGTGTGTGTGTGTGTGTGTGTGTAGGAGAGATAGAGAATACAGGTCTGCTGAACTGGGTCAAGGCCAAGGTAACAGAACCTTGAGAACTTCCCCTAAGCCATTTAAGGACAGTTATATTTTATCTTCTCTCCAGTCATCAGTGCCTATTTTTAGGTCAGAGATGCAGGATGAGATATTGTTTGTCAGCTGTGACTTAGCCGTCTTTGTCTGGCTGCTAAAATTTAATCACGTCTACATAACTGTCACAATAAAAGGCAAAATGGAGAAGAAGATTTGGAGCATGGTATTCTGTCTTGATCATTTATTATAAGCCTGTGATAGATTTTAAACTGTCTGATTTCGAGCCTTCATGTTGAATTTACGTAATGGATTTGGTCTGACTTACTTATAACTGCAGAATAAGGGGTTTTACCCACAAACAGGGTATTGATGTAATCATGATTTGTGTTTTTTATAGAATAGTCAACTATGAAACAGGCAAAGTAGGGGCCAAGGCCAGATCTCTTTGGAGATTGGAACCTCTACGGATCAGGTGTGTATCTCCCACTTCACACACATTAACTATACTTAGGTGAACCCTTGCCCTCCACCATGAAATCTTTATAATGGATTTATCCTTTCCAATGGATAGGCATATGCACAAAATCAACAATAATATATATATGAGATAAAAATCACTATATGCTCACAGCCACTTTAATAGGAACACTTGCATACCTGCTGATTCATGCAGTTATTTAATCAAATTCTGGTATATTTTTACAATAGGGTGAACACTTTTGTTACTCCACAAGGGAGACTTTCCTTCCCTCAGTTCTGACCAATGATTGATTGTTTATTATGAGATGGATGGTTTTCCCATCGCTGCAAAGGACTTCGCAAGAAATCAATAATTATAATAATAATAATCAGAAGCCAGAGTTTTGAGGCAATTTCTAACACACTTTTTTTTCATTTCGATGTGAATATGGACTAAAGTTCTTGGCCTGTATTTGCATATTTTTTTATACAATGCATCGCTACTATATGACTGGTTAATGCCTGGTACTGCAGGTGTACAGGTGTTCCTACAAAAGTGACTGGTGAGGGTATGGTGTTGGTGATATCTCTAGTGTGTATGGTTAGTCTATGGTTAGTTATCCTCCTGTGGCCTTTTAAAACACTCTTCCTCTCTCCATCTCAATCTCAGCTGATACATTCTTACATCACAACACTTGTTGTCAGGGAAACCACTGTACTGATAGAGTTCTGTTGTTGCATATTGTCGCTGTCGGGCGGAATCCTCATATCTCCAAAACCGTTATTTTTCAGGAAATGAAAAAAACGCCGTACCTTATCTGCAGTGCACAGGGTTTAGTCCGCGTTGCAGTGGATTGTCTTGCGCTAAATTCCTGTCCTCAGACGAACACCAGAACTAGCGGGGGTCAAGATTTTTTTTTCTTTGAGCCCAGTGTTTTGAAGACATTTACCTCAGAAGACGTGTTGATTCGTTGCGACTCTTTTTAGGAGAAATATGCCGCGAATCTCTCCCGCGGAGTGAGGAAGAGGTGGACAGTTGAAGTGTCCAGTGGTGTTATAAGATTTGCGCTCAAGCTATTTTCAAGACTTTAGATTGGTTAATAACTTGTAAAAATAACAGACCCACGTGGGGACCGACCAATAGCATCGATATGTGAAAAAATATGAAATTGACCAAATTTGGACATACTGTACGAGGTTTCGCCCGACACCGACGATATATATAATTGTGTAAAATGTGTGTCTGCATGTGTGCAGTTGGTGCGGCAGTCATATCCGCTGGGGACAGCCATTTCGCCTGCGCCACCTCACCACAGGTCATTATCTGGCCCTGACTGAAGACAAAGGCCTTGTGCTGCAGGATCGGGAGAAATCAGACACAGCCTCCACCGCCTTCTGCTTCCGAGCATCCAAGGTCTCTGACGTTACATCTGTTAGGACAGCAGACATGATTCCTCTCTGTTTGTAGGATTATAACTGATCCTAAATCAACACTGCTCCTTGGAAGCTTTTAGAGAATTTGAACATGTTATTCTAGGATATTTTAGGCAAATGTTGGCTTCTAAGCTATAAATATTATGTGAGAGCAGAAAGCTTTAGGAAGCCTAAAATACTTATATGATTATAAAAACCCAGTACAAACTCCTGTGCATTGGTTTAAACGGATATGCGTCTAAGATGTTAATTAGAAAGAGCCATTTAAAATAATTGCCCCATCTGCTCTGACTCTTAGTCTTTATTAGAATGGCTCCTAAAAGCTTAAAGAGATCTATGGAGAATAGTGTTGCTGATCTATGGAGAATAAATGAATAACCCTTTCCCATTTGTTTTGTTTTCAAACAGTAGGTGTTTTAACTGAATTGTGGTTTGTTGCTCATTTATTGGGTTTTTTTGTATACCGTAACATTTTGTTTCACAGAGGAAAAAAAATTAAAGCATCTCAGTAATTATAGCTACAGTATGAATCAGCTTCTGGACTCTTCTCATATGCAACTCCATGTCTCTCTCTGTGTATCTGTCTGTCTCAGTCTTTGCCTGCTGTGTGGGGGTTCTTGTAATTATGAGTCAGCTCAGAGAGGGAGGTCAGCCCTTCTCCTTGACTGGCTTAATCTGTCCATCTTTGCAAATTGCTTCTTCATACCCAGCTCGCTCAGCACCCGCAGCTTACCATGATTAAATAGATTCTTACCATTTCTTGTGTCAGTTTGTTGACCTGCTCGTCAAGAAACTCGGAACGATTTTTAGATGTTGCCTATGTTGTTTTTAATAGATTAAATAGTATTATACAGTATAAATGTACTGATTGATTTCCAGCACTGAATAGTTCACCTAATAAATGTGCTGTAAAACATTTTCTAACTCTATATACTGCTTTATCTTACTTGCAATGCAGATTTTTGAATCCCAGCAATTAATGAACGAATCCTTGAGAGCGCAAAAGATTTTGTCTGTATTGTCGGCAACAGAAGTTCGCAAAGTTTGCTTCAGTTTGCTAAGATTTAAGTTTCTTATTAAGTGTAGTGTGGCTAGATTTCATTCATTCATTCATCTTCTACCGCTTATCCGATCTACCTCGGGTCACGGGGAGCCTGTGCCTATCTCAGGCGTCATTGGGCATCAAGGCAGGATACACCCTGGATGGAGTGCCAACCCATCGCAGGGCACACACACTCTCATTCACTCACGCAATCACACACTAGGGACAATTTTCCAGAGATGCCAATCAACCTACCATGCATGTCTTTGGACCGGGGGAGGAAACCGGAGTACCCGGAGGAAACCCCCGAGGCACGGGGAGAACATGCAAACTCCACACACACAAGGTGGAGGCGGGAATCGAACCCCGACCCTGGAGGTGTGAGGCGAACGTGCTAACCACTAAGTGTGGCTAAATTTATATACATTTATTATCCACAATGTATAGACTTTTGTTAAACCAAGAATGAATGAATCTCTGATCTTTATGATGCTGCACTCTGTAGGAGAAGCTGGAGTGGAGTCCAAAGAAAGATATTGAGGGCATGGGGGTGCCTGAGATTAAGTATGGGGACTCGCTCTGTTTCATCATGCACATGGCCACTAGCCTGTGGCTCTCGTACCAGGCACCGGATGTAAAATCAACACGACTGGGGCCTCTCAAGAGACGGGTGAGTCACATACATATTCTTTACGTCAGTTGTGATTTGGTAAGAATAATCATTCCACGCTATTATACAGTTTCTACGTTTTATATGCTTCAGTGTTTGATGTCATGGCATGACCAGTCAATACAAAGTTACTTAATTACATGAATGCAATATTAGATTTACCAGTTATTGCTTTCCAAAATATGAGTCATGCTCATAAGGTCCTCTCGCTTCTCAATTCTTTCTGTCAGGCATGTCTCCATGCAGAAGGACACATGGATGATGGCTTCACGCTTCAGCGCTGTCAGCACGAAGAATCACGTGCAGCACGCATCATCCGCAACAGCACCAGACTCTTCAGCCATTTCATCAGGTGTGGGGATGTTTTGTTCAACAAAATTCTTTTGATTTAAAAAAAAAAAAAAAAAATGAATAAAAAATTTAATAAAAAAAAATACTAAACATTCCAAAAAAAACAATTTAACATTCTAAGCTGCAAAAGGTTTTCGATTTGTGAAATGCCATCTATCTCCGTGTAGTTCATTGTGAGGACATATTATGATGTTAAACGGGTTGAGTTAATATCATTAACATCTTAATGCATTTATGAATTGAATGTGAAAATGTGGGCTGCTTCCCTTAGGCTGGTGACATTATGAGCATGTAACATTAGGGCTGCATCTCGATCTGATACTGTACATTATCACAATTTGTGCTCTAGATGCAACAATAACAAGACACGGGTGTCCTGCAGGATGATTGTTGTTGGCTAACCATTGAGTAAAGCTTGAAATTTGCAGGCAATCCAAACCAACTGTAGAGAAAACAGGGTGTGTGGATGGAATACCTGCTCCAATACAAAGAGCTGTACCGGTTAGCAGGTTCAGCAATTATCAGCACATGACATGTTGTAGGAGTTGCTCAGTAGAGGCTGACATTTTTTTCGGAATTCCCGCGGGTCACGGGAATCCCACGGGAATCCCGTGGGATGGGAAACAAAATCACTATTAATCATGTGACTTTAAAATGGAGACAGGACATGGAGACACGACAAAATGTCAGCGGGAGTGGGCGGGACTGGGAATTCACAAATATACCTTTGATATAAATAAAAATATAATCTGTTTGCTTTGGTATGGCTGGTTAAATGAATGACGTGCTCCACACACCCGTGACAGTTGGTGGCAGTAATGTATGCCAACCACTAATAATATAAGAGAAGGCGTCTTCCCCATGCACTCTATAGAAGCCGCGGGCACTTATTTCCAGGGATTTCAGAACAGCGTAACAGATATTGCGTCATCAGGTAGGTGTGGCCTATTTGATAATCTAACCCTATCCCTAACCCTAACCCTAACCCTAACCATAACCGTAGTTTTTGGTTGTTTATTTGTTTTCTAAAACAAATCTACCTGTATGACTGTTTGTCTTTCGTAGTATGCTGTTTTTTTTAAAGAGGGCGTTTTTCCAAGACCTCTGGAAACACGCCCACTTACGTCGTGGTAACGAAACCCCAGGAATTTAGTGAATGCCCTTTAGAAGCTGCGAAAATTAAAAATGGAGTCTGACCTGAAACTCACACTGCAACGACTACTCTGGGGGAAAAAATGACTCTGTCGGGCTCACTTCTCCCTCCCACTCCCAGTGGGAGGGAATGGGAGTCATTCTTCTGGGATTGGGACAGGATGGGATTTTCCCCAGTATTTTTTTGCGGGATTGGGATGGGACGGGAATTTTATTTGGGAGTGGGACGGGAGAGGTTTGAAAATCCACTCCCGTGTCACCCTCTATTACTCTATTACATGCTGTGCTCATCAGCTAGATGAAATAAAAATATCGACTCATCGGAGGAAAATATTTGCAACATGTTGCTGATTATAAGGCAGTAAAATGAAATTATTTATCACAAGCAGAACCTGCAGGGAACACATTTCATATACCCAAAGATAGAAAGGGAAGCTGAATGCAGGGCAGTGCTCACAAGGGGGGAAAAATCCATGTTAATGGATGCTACAGAGAGCAATAGTGTTCTTTAAGTAATGCTAATAATAGAAAGGAGAAATGAGGTGGCGAGAGAGGAGTGTCTATCCCTAGCTTCGGAGGACAGGACACCTGTAAGATGCTAAGCTCCTGAATATATTTGTGGGCATGTATGAGAAGGAGATGTGAGTCAGGAAACTATATGAGGTGGATAGACAGACAGAGTAAATAATTTTTAGAAAATGGATGGATGGATGGATGGATGGATGAGATCAAGGTCTGTTTTTTATTGATTAAGCTTGATTGAGATTGACCAAGCATAGACATGGGAAAATATGTCTTCTCTAAAGTCTCACAAATGGATTTGACTGTCAAGCAACTGCCAGTAGAAAGGATGCTTGTGTGTCTCGGAGATCAGAGCTTGCAGTACAGAAGGTCTCTCACGCATAACATTTTTCTTGCATCACTGCTTCCTGATCATGCTCTGTGAAAACACTTGTGCATTCAATTCACTCTGCATCAATTAATTAAAGATACTCAATTGAAGATAAACGCTATATGTTAATCCTTAAACGACTGATGACTGCCATACCTATTTTTAGACCCCTACGTTTTTACCCCAATCTCATTACACTCTCTTATCACACTGTGAACATTAAATCTTATATCCTGATACACTTTACTCTCAGAGACCTGGACAATCTGGCTGGAAAGAATCGAACAGATGTCGTTCTTCCCGTCGATGAGGTTCTCCAGACCCTAAATGACCTCATTACATATTTTCAACTCCCTGATGCTGAACTGGAGCATGAAGAGAAGCAGATCAAACTGCGCTCACTCAAGAACCGTCAAAATCTCTTCAAACAGGAGGTCAGTTTCCTCATCAGTTTTACAGCATCCTTACACAAGCCTACTTTGTCATTTTGTGCATCCTTTTTTTAACAACATTTGAATTGAGAGGCAGATTACCACAGTCTAGCTGATGGAAATTGACATGGTCTAATTTTTAAAAGAGCAGCTTAATATATTTGTCAATTTTTCCTAAGCTATGATGCATTTCAGAGTGTTACCTAAAATTGCACCCATCAAATATAAAATGGCTTTTATTCTGCAATGTGCAGTTCCAGATCTATCTGCTCAGCTCAGGATAGAAATAAAAGGCAGTTCTGTGACGGGACCTTTAGAGAAGGTGATATGAGGAATTATAATGCTCTCATGATGCATGTACAATAATTTAGCATTAAAATTTGCCTCCTGTGCCAATTGAGAAACCTTGTGATTGACATAAGCCATGTCTTAGTAAAGCAAGCCTCACATTTTGCTATACATCCATAAAAAAACGTATACTCTGAGATGCACTATATGACCAGATGTTTGCCGACAACCGTCTTGCGATCTTACATACTGTAGGATGTCTTCATGATATTACTGCAGTTTCTGTTTACTGAAACCAAGCAACCCAAACATGCTCCAGAATGACAAGGTGCACAAAGTGACGTCCATGAAGGCACAGCTTGCGGGGGTAAGAGTAGAATAGAAGTCCTTAAGTGTCCGACACAGACCTCATCCCCACTGAACACCACTGAGATGAACTGGAATGCAGACAGCACCCCAGACCTCCTCACCTGACCTCAGTGCATGACCTCAATCTTGTAGCTGAATGATCACAAACCCCCACAGACATGCTCCAATATCTAGTAGAACCTCTTTCGCAGAAGCATTGTAATCAATTTTCAGCAGTTTTCTTCAGTAGCCTGACCTTAACACTGTTTCACTGAGCTCCAAAGTAAAACACTAGAGCTGTTATGAAAACAAAGGACATTATTTACATTTGCATTATTTACTGTCCAGTGTCACCCAAATGAGGATGAGGATGAGTTTGGTTCCTCGAAAGGTTTCTTCCTCATATCATCTTAGGTAGATATTTTTCTTGCCGTCGTCACCTCAGGTTTGCTCATTAGGGATAGATGTTAGAGATACAGTAAATGTTCATTTGAATTTGAATTTTATGTGTATTTACAATGTGTATTCGGTTTCTATGCGTCTGTAAAGCTGCTTTGAGACAACGTCAGTTGTTAAACGCTATATAAATAAATTAAATTAATGCAGACCGCGCTCTCTGCACAGGGCACCATCAGCTTTTTGTCATAATTCATTGTTATAAAAGGAAAATGTCTGAAAAATCATGCAAGCATTTTATGAAATGACAGTTAAAGGCATTCAGTTAAAGAGAATGTCTCGGGTCTTTTAGAAAGTATAATAAAATATCAGCACTGTGTTGTTGTCAGCTGTAAACTACAGTGGCCGAGAAGTGCAAAACACATTAACAAATGCAAAAACAAAACAACAAATCCGAAAACACGTTAACAAATCCGAAAACACATTAACAAATCCGAAAACACAACGACAAGTCAGACAACCCGGAAAAGGTAGGTATAGTTTGTGAATGGAAACTTGCGTTTCCGGGTTGTCTGACTTGTTGTTGTCTTTTCGGATTTGTTAATGTGTTTTCGGATTTGTTAATGTTTTCAGATTTGTTAATGTTTTCAGATTTGTTAATGTTTTCGGATTTGTTAATGTGTTTTCGGATTTAATAATGTTTTCGGATTTGTTAATGTGTTTTCGGATTTGTTAATGTGTTTTCAGATTTGTTAATGCTTTCGGATTTGTTAATGTGTTTTCGGATTTGTTAATGTTTTCTGATTTGTTAATGTTTTTGGATTTGTTAATGTGTATTAGAATTTGTTAATGTGTTCTCGGATTTGTTAATGTGTTTTCGGATTTGTTAATGTGTTTTCGGATTTGTTAATGTGTTTTCGGATTTGTTAATGTGTATTAGGATTTGTTAATGTGTTCTCGGATTTGTTAGTGTATTAGAATTTGTTAATGTGTTCTCGGATTTGTTAATGTGTTTTCGGATTTAATAATGTTTTCGGATTTGTTAATGTGTTTTCGGATTTGTTAATGTGTTTTCGGATTTGTTAATGTGTATTAGGATTTGTTAATGTGTTTTCGGATTTAATAATGTTTTCGGATTTGTTAATGTGTTTTCGGATTTGTTAATGTTTTCTGATTTAATAATGTTTTCGGATTTGTTAATGTGTTTTCGGATTTGTTAATGTGTATTAGGATTTGTTAATGTGTTCTCGGATTTGTTAATGTGTATTAGAATTTGTTAATGTGTTCTCGGATTTGTTAATGTGTTTTCAGATTTGTTAATGCTTTCGGATTTGTTAATGTGTTTTCGGATTTGTTAATGTTTTCTGATTTGTTAATGTTTTCGGATTTGTTAATGTGTATTCGGATTTGTTAATGTGTATTCGGATTTGTTAATGTGTTCTCGGATTTGTTAATGTGTATTAGAATTTGTTAATGTGATTTCGGATTTGTTAATGTGTTTTCAGATTTGTTAATGCTTTCGGATTTGTTAATGTTTTCGGATTTGTTAATGTGTTCTGGATTTGTTTTGTTTTTGCATTTGTTGTTTTGTTTTTGGATTTGTTAATGTGTTTTGCACTTCTCGGCCACCGTAGTAAACATTAGATCCCTTATTTTGAGACAACGTACTTCAGGTCCAAATTTAAATGCTGATACAAACGTTTTTGTGTACAAAACCTGCACCCCACTAATGTTCTGTTTTATTTTGTGCCATGGTATGTGATCTCCCAGAAGACTAGAGCTTAAAGCTTCTGCACTGAGGGTAATAGTGGACACATATGGTCACTGTGACAGCAGAGGTTTCTTTCTTAACCTCTCTTACTCTTTCTTTGTCTCTATTTGACTTTTTCTGTCCTAGGGGATGCTGACATTGGTGTCTAACTGCATTGATCGTTTGAGTGTCTATAACAGCGCAGCACACT
This sequence comes from Tachysurus vachellii, assembly GCF_030014155.1. Classification (NCBI taxonomy): domain Eukaryota; kingdom Metazoa; phylum Chordata; class Actinopteri; order Siluriformes; family Bagridae; genus Tachysurus; species Tachysurus vachellii. The sequence continues at coordinate 21,296,082 of NC_083469.1, forward strand.
TTGGGGAATGTGTTGGAGAGGAAGCTGGTGCAGCTTGGAAAGACATTCTCAACCTGCTCTATGAGCTCCTTGGTAAGACATTATAATGTCAGAGTGTGTGTGTGTGTGTGCTTATGTACATGTGTGCGTGTGTTTGCTTTTGGGTGTATATTTTTCTATTTATTTATGGTGTTTGTGTGTGTGTGTTTGTTTTTAGTGTGTGTGCACATATGTGTGTGTTTGTGCATGTGTTTTGTTTTTGGGTGTTTATGGTCTGTGTATATATTGTGTGCACTTTTTTGGGTGTTTATCGTGTGTATGTTTGTTTTGGTGTGTGTGTTGTGTTCATTTGTTTTGTAGTGTTTTTAGGTGTGTGTGTGTGTGTGTGTGTGTGTGAGAGAGAGTACAGAGTGGTCTCTCTGGTTTATTAAAGTTTTAGGCATCTCTTGTGGTCACCAGTACTGTACATAGAAGCTGCTGTGTGGCTGAATGATGATTTATTAGAAATGGCAGTCAGACCACTTTATTTTTTTTATTACTGCTGGAAGACTCTTGTGGGGTTTTGATCTGGTATGGCCGTGAATGTGGCTTCTGAGTGAAATATCATTTATAAAATATAGAGAAAGGTTGAATACCATTGAAAGCTATTGGAAATTATGCTATTGAAATCTAAGGGAAAGTAACCAAAGGCTTAATTGCCTTTTACCTTAGTAGAATATTAGCTTTAGGACTTTATGGCAGCTTGAGGATTTTTTTTTATTGCTTTTATGGTTCAGTCAGGGACTCTTACTCTGAAAACATATATCTAAGCAAGTGAAAATTTTCCAAAATAGTTATAGATATATCTATAGATACTCATATTTTATTCTATTCTTTTATATATTTGTTATCTAGAAGGTTCTCCTTATTTGCTTTACCTCTATTTATACCTCCATTTTATTATTTTTTTGGTTCAGCGTTCCAACTTTAATATACTGAACAGTTTTTTTTACCCCTCTGGGTACTGTGATGTCTTATGATATCATATCCTGTTCAGCCCAGATGTTTTCTCAGCAGGTCGCCTTTGAACCCATGATGAAGTATGTCATCTGTCCCTATCAGTGTCTAATAGGACAGTTGATGTTCTTTCCTGACTCTCAGCAAATACCACTGACAGTGCTGTGTCTATTCTAACGAAAAAAATAAAAATAATCAAAACACAAGATACTATTAAGATAATGTGCGAGCTTTAAGATTATGTAACGAGCTACATAAAAATTTGTAAGGTATTTTTAGTTAGTCTTTAGGTGACGGATCAGAAGATTCTGTTTTTGTGTTTTTATTAAAATTTATTTAAAAAGTTATTCAATTATTAAGAGGACATTCATTTTCTATCAGGTATTTTTTTCATTTCTATTGTTTCATATGAGGGGGCACGGTGGCTTAGTGGTTAGCACGTTCGCCTCACACCTCCAGGGTTGGGGGTTCGATTCCCGCCTCCGCCTTGTGTGTGTGGAGTTTGCATGCTCTCCCTGTGCCTCGGGGGTTTCCTCCGGGTACTCCGGTTTCCTCCACCGGTCCAAAGACATGCATGGTAGGTTGATTGGCGTCTCTGGAAAATTGTCCGTAGTGTGTGATTGCGTGAGTGAATGAGAGTGTGTGTGTGTCCTGTGATGGGTTGGCACTCCATCCAGGGTGTATCCTGCCTTGATGCCCGATGACGCCTGAGATAGGCACAGGCTCCCCGTGACCCGAGGTAGTTCGGATAAGCGGTAGAAGATGAATGAATGAGTGAATGTTTCATATGAAATAAAGGATTCCCAGATAATAAGTGAAGTTGTAGTTTGATGGCATGAAAATCATTCATTTAGCTGAGATATTGGCTTGCAGTGGAAAATAAATAACATCATACAGATAGAGATGAAAAAAAAAAGCCCTACACAAAAAAGCCAGGGTCCATGTTAATGACAATTCCCAGTGTAAAGAGTTGCTCCTATTGAAGAAATTCTAATAAAATTCTCCGAAATGTGGTCATTTCCCCTTAAAATTAAAGCGAAGATCCTTAATAAAGATAAAGGTTATTGATAAAGCATCTTAACATCTTTAAAAGTTGTTAAGTGTAGGGAAGAAGACTTTTAAGAAGCTTAAGAGTTTCTTTAGCGGAGGAGAAAATGGCCAAAAGGTGAAGAGGGAGAAGAAATGTGTTGTATACAAAATTTAATAATGATAGCGAGTTAAGGGGGGCACGGTGGCTTAGTGGTTAGCACGTTCGCCTCACACCTCCAGGGTCGGGGTTTGATTCCCGCCTCCACCTTGTGTGTGTGGAGTTTGCATGTTCTCCCCGTGCCTCGGGGGTTTCCTCCGGGTACTCCGGTTTCCTCCCCCGGTCCAAAGACATGCATGGTAGGTTGATTGGCATCTCTGGAAAATTGTCCCTAGTGTGTGAATGTGTAAGTGAATGAGAGTGTGTGTGTGCCCTGTGATGGGTTGGCACTCCGTCCAGGGTGTATCCTGCCTTGATGCCCGATGACGCCTGAGATAGGCACAGGCTCCCCGTGACCCGAGGTAGTTCGGATAAGCGGTAGAAAATGAATGAATGAATGAATGATAGCGAGTTAATAAAATGCTAAAGATTCGTTCATGTAGGAATTATTTTTGTAACCAATCTAATCAGAGATAACTTTTTCGACACAGCATATATACTCCCGTCGCAATGGTATTTACAGATATTCTAAAATCTCTGAAACAGAGCCGAAATGCCACGGCAGCAGAAATGATATAATTTGGCGCTATGATATTTCTGCGCTGTGTCGGAGATGTTTTTATTTACATTTACATAACATTTATTACATTTGTAACATACAGATGTTAGCGCATCTCTAATATGATCGGTCACGAACGTACTGTAATCCCTACACCATATAGCCGCAAATATCAACATAGCGACAAAATGAAGGCTTATTCAAACTAGAAATATATGATAGGTGATAAATATAATAGGTGTTTGAATCCATATACTGTATTCTGACAAACAGACACTTATTTAATCCATGTGTAAACTTTTGCCGTCGACATTTTAGAAATATTGTGGTGCATTTTTATTCAAATTCTGCCCTGATATTTTCCTGATATATTCTCCTTTCTGCTCGATCGGACCTCGGATCTGTGTGTTTCACATGGCGTTTGATTGTGTTGTTATGCTTTGCTATAGAAGGAGAATTAGTGTGCTAGCCACATCTCAGCTGCAGTCATCAGCTCCCAGCATGTGGATACAAAACACACACATGCACAGCGACACCTGTATTTTTTTTCCCTTCTATCGCAACATGACAGAGCTAGTCATGTTTGACCCTGACAGTATGCTCTAAATCTATTTTACGCATCAGTAGGCTCAGGTCATTGACGGTATACGATATATATTTTAATTAATACCCCCAAAATAAAGAAAACCAAGCTGACTGAACGTGTACTTGCATGTCCTTGGAAAGAGAGTGATGTCTATTAAAATTGTAAAATAGCTATAAATGTCTTCCAGCAATGTAATACATTTTGAGGGGATGTGTGATTTCTCTTAATATTCAAGAGTATGCATTTGTTTGCTAACAAGTTAAATCCACCCTTTATTTTTGCCGTTCGGTTTTTAGCCGCTTTGATCCGAGGAAACAGAAATAACTGCACACAATTCTCTCAAAACCTGGACTGGCTGGTCAGCAAGCTGGAGAGACTGGAGTCCTCCTCAGGTAGAACAGACACTTTCATTATTGTCACTGCTGAATAGTTATTTTGCCAGTGTGATAGATTTGATTTGCCGATTTGTAAGTTCATCCCCACACATGCACATCAAATTCATTTAATTGGAATATTTACTGCATCTCTTTGAAACACATGTTCCTATGTGCTGTCCTGTCTTTCTATTGATTCCCCATGCACTGGAGCTTTAATGACTGAATCTGTGCTTCAGGGATCCTGGAGGTCCTTCACTGCATCTTAATCGAAAGCCCAGAGGCGCTTAACATCATTCAGAGAGGACATATCAAATCCATCATCTCACTGCTATACAAACATGGACGCAACCACAAGGTTAGCTTCTGCTGTTTCCTTTTACATCACTGACCAACTAGCGAATGGGTATCATAGTAATGAAGATGATGTTTGTTAAGTAGATATGAGTTATAAGAAATGATTACTTTCCTTCGAATCTGAACAGGGTTCAACATAGAATATATCATTTATTACTTTAATTACCAGGTATGTCTTGTTCGTATCAATTTCAGGGCTATCATATCTCGGTAACATTACTGAGAAAGAGAAAAGAAAGCAATTTTTATGGATTTCTGCATGTAAAATATTAGACACCTCCTTCTTATCATCCATAAAATACTCACTCACTCACTCATTTTCTACCGCTTATCCGAACTACCTCGGGTCACGGGGAGCCTGTGCCTATCTCAGGCGTCAGCGGGCATCAAGGCAGGATACACCGTGGACGGAGTGCCAACCCATCGCAGGGCACACACACACACTCTCATTCACTCACGCAATCACACACTACGGACAATTTTCCAGAGATGCCAATCAACCTACCATGCATGTCTTTGGACTGGGGGAGGAAACCGGAGTACCCGGAGGAAACCCCCGAGGCACGGGGAGAACATGCAAACTCCACACACACACAAGGCGGAGGCGGGAATCGAACCCCCAACCCTGGAGGTGTGAGGCGAACGTGCTAACCACCAAGCTACCGTGCCCCCAATAAAATACTCCGATTTCAGAAAATGTTTTAGCTCATCTGGCTATCAAGCTGAAAATGCATTGTGGGAATTTACCAAATAATGTAGATGTCTCAAATGCATGTAAAAGGATGAACCAGGTTTGTAAGGATACTACTGACACTCTGTTTAAATTTCCCTTTCTGTTTGTAATAAGATCCTAGATGTTCTGTGCTCACTCTGCGTTTGTAACGGCGTAGCTGTAAGAGCCAATCAGAACCTCATCTGCGATCACCTGCTCCCAAAACGAGACCTGTTACTCCAGACACGGCTTGTCAATGATGTCCAAAGGTAAAGACAAAAAGGTTTCTGTAGTGGTCAAAGCACAAAGTTATGCAACTGATTGTATATAAAATAAGAATAAGAAAATAAGAATTTCTGTAATTACACACAGTACTTAGCATAAATGAGTACACCCACTTTGTAAGTTAGTGTAGTAAGAAGTAAGTATCTTTTATAATAAAAAAAAAATAATACATTTTATTCAAAGGTGGTGTTGCAAATATGCAAATGAACACACCCTACAACAATTATTGTAAAAATAAAAATATTATATGTAATATTTTGTATGACATTTATGATTCTTTCAGAGCCTGGATACTGTTAAGAGATTATTTTCCTTCTTAACCCATTTGTCTTCCATATTTTGCCTTTACTGTAACATAGAATGGGTGTCAGGGAAACAAGAGCCTCCACGTAACGGACTCAGACCCAAATGCAGGGAAAACATGTAAAAGGGGTTTAATCTAGTTAAACAACAAAACCACAGACACATGGAAAACGCTAAAGAAAAGACTAGTCAACTAAAATAAACCAGAAAACAGGAGACACGAGAAGGACTCAGCAAACAACAAGCACAAGACGGCAGGTATATATAGAGAGGGCAGTTGGTGAGACACAAGAAACAGGTGTGCAGAGGTGGGAATGGATTAAGGATCGGGCGGGGCAAACACACGTGAGGACAAAACAAATACAAAGAAACATGGCAAAGTCCAAAGGTACAATGATCCCAGTTAGAATCAGGAAGGATCAAGGCAAGGTTGAAGGGAGAGCGTGGAACATGGCGAGATCCAATGGTGGAGCAGGGAACATGGCAGTGAGGCACGTGGGGAGAGTAAGGAACACCGTGGCGAGGCATGTGGGGGGAGCGAGGAACACGTCAGCAAGGCATGTGGGGGAGCGAGGAACACGTCAGCAAGGCATGTGGGGGGAGCGAGGAACATGGCAGCGAGGCATGTGGAGGGGTCGAGGAACACGGCAGTGAGGCATGTGGGAGAGCGAGGAACACGGCAGTGAGGCATGTGGGAGAGCGAGGAACATATCAGTGAGACATGTGGGAGAGCGAGGAACATATCAGTGAGACATGTGGGAGAGCGAGGAACACGGCAGTGAGGCATGTGGGAGAGCGAGGAACACGGCAGTGAGGCATGTGGGGGGGCCAGGAACATATCAGTGAGACATGTGGGAGAGCGAGGAACACGGTAGTGAGGCATGTGGGAGAGCGAGGAACATATCAGTGAGACATGTGGGAGAGCGAGGAACACGGCAGCGAGGCATGTGGGGGGGCGAGGAACACGGCAGCGAGGCATGTGGGGGGGCGAGGAACAAATCAGTGAGACATGTGGGAGAGCGAGGAACACGGCAGCGAGGCATGTGGGGGGGCGAGGAACAAATCAGTGAGACATGTGGGAGAGCGAGGAACACGGCAGTGAGGCATGTGGGGGGGCGAGGAACAAATCAGTGAGACATGTGGGAGAGCGAGGAACACGGCAGTGAGGCATGTGGGGGGGCGAGGAACAAATCAGTGAGACATGTGGGAGAGCGAGGAACATGGCAGCGAGGCATGTGGGGGGGACGAGGAACATACTGTATCAGTGAGACATGTGGGGGGTCGAGGAACATATCAGTGAGACATTTGGGGGGGCGAGGAACACGACAGTGAGGCATGTGGGGGTCGAGGAACATATCAGTGAGACATTTGGGAGAGCGAGGAACATGGCAGCGAGGCATGTGGGGGGGGCAAGGAACATATCAGTGAGACGTGGGGGGGCTGAGGAACACGACAGTGAGGCATGTGGGGGTTCGAGGAACATATCAGTGAGACATTTGGAAGAGCGAGGAACATGGCAGCGAGGCATGAGGGGGGGGCGAGGAACATGGCAGTGAGGCATGTGGGGGGGCTGAGGAACATGGCAGTGAGGCATGTGGGGGCCAAGCGTCGTCCACAGTCGAGCAGAAGAGCCAAACGACGTCCACAGCCGAATAAAACATGGACAGGGATGCATACTGTAAGGATGCATACTGTAGGCATGGTGTTATAGGAAAATAATAAACAGCAGCATGGTGCGATGCAGAGGTCTATTATTGTCCAACAACAGCCTGTCAAGTTTTTCTTCCTCTTATACCAGTTTCTCAGTGATTACATTTTAAATCATTTATGATTTTTAATCATTTTAAACTATTTATAGCTGAGACTTTTTCCATAAATATTATAGAATTGTGTCCTTACAGAAAGCGACAGTGATTCTTAAATAATCGAACGGACGAGATGTTTCCAAAGAAATTAGAACATATTAAAATTAGTGCATTAATATTATGGAATCCATTCATTTATTGATTTATTTTATATTTTATATTTGGTGAAACTGGTGATCGATTATCCAGAAACTATCTAAACTTATCATTTGAATTGGACCTGGCACTATTGTCAGAAGCACTGTTATAGAGAATGAATCAGCTTTATTGAACAGTCAGAGTAGAGAATTTGGCAGTGCTAAAACAAGGGGACTTTTTGTATTTTTCCATGTCATGTGTGTTGAGCAGGTGAATGAAATGGTATTTTTTCCCAATAGGCTAAATTTGAATACATAATTCATCACCCTGTCGGCTTTAAAAATAATTACATGCGTTTGTGTTAAAAATGCCAACTAGGCACCAAGGTGTGTTACATTAACACTCTATGTGTTGATTCAAACACATCTGTTTTCAGAGTGTTGCACTTTCCTCAGGCTCTGTAAACATCAACTTTACAGATTTTCATCATTTACGAAGCTCATTCAAACAAACTGTTCTGTTCTGTTTTCTTTTCTATATTGATAGCATGAGACCTAACATCTTTCTGGGAGTGAGAGAAGGTTCAGCTCAGTACAAGAAGTGGTACTTTGAGCTGATGATAGACCAGGTAGAGCACTTTGTAACCAGCGAACCTTCTCACCTGCGAGTCGGGTGGGCTTCCTCCAAAGGCTATGCCCCCTACCCAGGGGGTGGAGAGGGCTGGGGGGGTAACGGAGTTGGAGATGACCTCTATTCTTATGGCTTTGATGGACTTCACTTGTGGTCAGGTATATGCTTTAAAATAGATTGAAGCCTGTTTTTGTTTTATTATTGATCTAGTTGGGTTGTCTTTATGTATAAATATATATTGGGGTAATTGGGGTAATATATTGGGGTAATTTGTTCCGGCAGTCCACACAGAATATATATGTGTAAAATTCTGATTTGAAATTAGAAAGAGCAGATATCACAATTATAAGGCACTAACTGACTCCGCTGTGTTGACAGACAGTTCTCTATGTTTGCGTGTCAATGTTTGTGCTGCAGGTCGAATCCCACGGAGAGTAGCTTCAGTAAACCAGCACATACTTACCTCAGATGACGTAGTCAGCTGCTGTTTGGATCTTGGAGCGCCAAGCATCTCCTTTAGAATCAACGGGCAGCCTGTACAAGGCATGTTTGAGAGCTTCAACACAGACGGTCTCTTCTTCCCTGTTGTCAGCTTCTCCGCTGGGGTCAAGTATGTACTGTAATAGTACAAATAAGAGGGATTATACCATATATGGCCAAAAGTTAGTGGAGCATCACATGTAAAAATACATATTGAATATTCCGTTACAGATTTAGTCCTTTATTTGTAATAAAAAATAACCTCCAATCTTCTGGGAAGGCTTTCTAGATGATTTTGGAATGAGAATGTGGGGATTTGCCCTCAATCAGCCACAAGAGCCTTAGTGATGTCGGAAACTTGTTCCAGGCGAGGAGGACAGGAGCACAGTTAGGAGGTGCTTTGTGCAAACCACTCAGTTTCTTCCACTTTAAATTTGGCAAACCACGTTTTCCTGGACTTTGCTTTGTGCACAGGGGCACTGTCATGGAATGTGGTAGCCTAGTGGTTAAGGTGGGTTACCATTCAGAAGGTTGTGAGTTGAAATCCCAGTTCCACTAAGCAACCACTGAGCAAGGCTCTTAACCCTCAATTGCTAAATAAAAATGAGAGAAAAATGTAAGTCTCTCTGGATAAGGTTGTCTGCCAAATGCCGATCGTAATGTAATGAAATGTAAATGTAATGTAACGTCAGCTAGAATATCTTTGTGATCCTTAGTTCCAGAGGACATGGATGTACAAAGTCATCCAATACCATTATGTGCTTCCAATTTTGTGGCAACAGTTTGAGAAAAAAACACGTATGGGCGTGATAGCAGGTGCCCACAAACTTTTGGCCTTATATTATACAGTATTTGTGTATATACTGTATGTTTGCACAGTACATTGGGTTTAAGTGTCACAGTTCGATAAGCTTTCAGACAGAATTAGGTTTTAAGCTCTGACATGCTGTTGCAGTGTAATTGTTTCTCATTGCTTCTATTACTCAGCTGCTTTAAAACATACTGCCATGTTTCTTTATTGCCTTGTTGGAGTACAGCTTAGTTTTAAACCTTATTCACACTCACACACTTACATTTATTCTTTTTGCTGGTAAAATGTTAGAGGTGTATTTTCTTTAACATGTTGAGTGTTAATAATATTCATAGAAAATGTCATGAGCAGCTTTAAAAAAAGCTTTAAAGCTGAGCATTGAGTACATGGTGGGCATGTTAAAGATGCCCTGCCACACGTATTTCATTACTTTTGTGGTAATGTCTGAAGTTTACCATGGACTCTGTAAGATTTTTTTGTGGAAAAAATGCCTTGATTACCTTGTTTCAAGCCATTCTAGTGTGGTATAGAAAGCCTGCAGGAAGACTCAGCTTGATTTGCGCCAGTTCTCATTAATATTCAATGAGCTATGCTGCTTGGCTCCGATTGGCTAACCGCTAGGATATGAGAGCATGACTATTCATTCACACAGCGCAATAAGTAGCCTAGGCTAGAGGAAATTTTTTACAATCACCTTGAATTGCGGCAGAATGGCTTCTTCACAAGCCCGTTGACGTTCAGCCATCCTTGCTGTTTAGGAAACTCACTGAGCTACACGAATTCTGTGGGCGAGGTCTCAAGTGGGAGAGCTCATGAATAGTAATGAGCTCAATCATTACTACGTCACACTGAGCAGCTTTTCCAACTGTCCTGATTTCTCCCCTTATTTCTTTTAAGTGGCTAGAACTGACCGGGGAGGTAACAGTTCGTTTTCACATTCACGACACAACACAAACACATATGGACCTAACACATATCAAAAAAATACAAGTAAAAACGGTTTTGTGTGGAAGGGCACCAAGGGTTAGGGTTAGTAATCCTGGAACTTGCAATCACATTCAGCTTTTATCATTGTATTCAGTGTTATCACGGTATTGAATTACATTACGAAAACAGGCTGAAAATAACAAATTTAATTCTCATAATAACAAGTTTAATGTATATTTTTAATAATAAAAAGAACTATGGACATTTAAACACAAATAAATATAAATAAAACAATATACAATAAAAATGGATAAAGTGGACAGATTTTTCAAAGAGAATAAAGTGCAAATTGCAAACGAACTCAGCTTCTGCATTAAAGAGAACTATTGATAATTGAGAAGAATTGATAATGAACATTTTCAACCAGTCCCTAGTAATCTTTTCTGAACTGGTATGTTGTAGTCCTGATTAAAGTGCAAAAAATGTGAGCATGTTTAATAGGGGTTTGATTTCAGAGAAGGAACTTGTTTCTTCAAAAGTATACATCATGTTATAATAAATTGATTTCATTGTTTATTAAGCTTTTGTTGGTAAGTGTGTCTGAAGAGGCCAGCTGCAAATGGTTTTCCATTCGAAAGCCTTACCGGGTGTTTAGAGAACACTGGAAAGTAAGAGGAGGCTATATTAGTTTAGTTTAGAGACAGAGGTTACTGAGTGTTAGCAAGTTGACAAATCTAAAAAGTTGATACATGATCAGTTAAAAACACTTTGTGATGATGATTCATTTTGTTATGCACTGCTCATTTTGCAAGTCTGTCTCTATTTGAATAAATATATCATTACTTACACATTGCTATTGCACACTGGCACTGCCACCTACAGTGGCCGAGAAGTGCAAAGCACATTAACAAATCTGAAAACAAAACAGCAAATCCGAAAACACATTAACAAATCCGAAAACACATTAACAAATCCAAAAACACATTAACAAATCTGAAAACACATTAACAAATCCAAAAACACATTAACAAATCCGAAAACACATTAACAAATCCGAAAACACATTAACAAATCCGAAAACACATTAACAAATCCAAAAACACATTAACAAATCCAAAAACACATTAACAAATCCGAAAACACATTAACAAATCCGAAAACACATTAACAAATCCAAAAACACATTAACAAATCCGAAAACACATTAACAAATCCAAAAACACATTAACAAATCCGAAAACACATTAACAAATCCGAAAACACATAAAAGTGAGCAAAAAAATCCGAAAAATTGTTGATGTGTTTTTTGATTTGTTAATTTGTTTTCGGATTTGTTAATGTGTTTTGCACTTCTCGGCCACCGTACTTACCTTTTACCAAAACTGTTAGCATATAAATTTAAACAAATACATTTCTCACTCGTTACATGTTACACTGTACTTCAATTTAAAAAAAAAACTAATTTTACAAATGAAAAAATTCTTTTTAGTCTGTTTCATTTTCTTAAGCACGTAGATTTAAGCAGTCAGGGTATTCATAAAGATTCTTAGTGCAAAGAGTTGCACCTAGTGATGTAATTCTAAGAAAATTCTTAGAAATGTGGGTGTTTCCCCTTAAAATTAAAGAGAAAATTCTAGAAGAAAAAAAAGTTATTCATAAAGCATCTTAACCCTTAAAAGAGCTTTTATGGTCAAAAAGTGTTAGCAGTAATGAGGGCCGAAGAAGAGGCGAAGAAATGTGTTGCATACAATATTTAATAATGATAGTGAGTTAATAATATATATATATATATATATATATATATATATATATATATATATATATATATATATATATATATATATTTATATACAGTATATATATATTCTGCTGTTATGGCATTTAGAGATACGCTGAAAACTCCGAAACAGAGGTGAAATGCCATAGTGGCAGAAATGAAATAATTTGCCATTTAACATAGAGAATTTTGACCATCTGTAATATGATTGGTCAAGAACGTAATCCCCACACGACATTACCTCAGATATCTTAACATAGGGAAAAAGTGAAGGCTTATAATAGACCAATAATTTAAAAGCACTCCTAAATTCTTTTATTGAACAACCAATCACAGTCTTGAAGATAATGCATCACACCTAGCCACAGGTTCAGCCCCGCCTCCTCTCTCAGGTAAGAGTTTTTGTATTTTTCTTGTTCAGAGTTTCTATGAGATTTGTCCTGAATCATTCTTAAGCTAAGACTCCTAATTAGATATTTCTAAGATAAATTAGGAGCTCTTTGAGATTATTCTTTATGAAATCGGGCCCAGCCCATCTTGGACTGACTTCTTTATCATGCAGGAGGACTTGTCCAGAGACATGCTTATTTTTATGTTCTTTCTCACCCACTCATTCCTTGTTTATGTCTGCAGGGTGCGCTTCCTTTTAGGTGGTCGCCATGGTGAATTCAAGTTCCTTCCCCCATCAGGCTATGCTCCCTGCTATGAGGCACTGCTTCCTAAAGAAAGGATGCGAGTAGAACCAGTAAAGGAGTACAAAAGGGATGCGGATGGAGTTAGAGATTTGCTGGGCACCACACAATTTCTGTCACAGGCTTCTTTTATACCCACACCAGTGGACACCACTCAGGTATGGACACTATTATTTTGCCTCTAGATGTAAATAAATGTGTGATAAAGTGTGTTGCATTCCATACTTTGTTTGGAATGAGTGTATTTGTCCCTCACCACAACCCTGTCCAGGAAAACGATTACTAAAAGTGAGCAAGAGTAAATGTAATTAGAGTGTACAAAACTGCTGACAGTTTGAGCAATGGTACAGTACATAACCTGGAAAGTTTGCTGTCTCTTTAGTTACACAGTGACACATACACATTGAGTTTGACTCCACTCAAGACCACATCGGGTTCCACGTTAATGTAAAGGCAAGCAAAGGATTCGGTGTCTGCCCAGATGGCACAGGGTCAATGAATCTAAACATTTAACTATAAGAAAATTATTGCCTGGTCTTTCATTATAATAATAGTTAATTGGTTTAGTTATAGTTGGTTTATAACAGAGCCTAATTTTACTAAGACCATAAAGACCCTGGTAAACTTACAAAAACAATGTAAATAGTATATCGTCGCTGTCGGGCGGAATCCTCGTATCTCCAAAACCGTTATTTTTCAGGAAATAAAAAAAACGCTGTACCTTATCTGCAGTGCACAGGGTTTAGTCCGCGTTGCAGTGGATTGTCTTGCGCTAAATTCCTGTCCTCAGACGAGCACCAGAACTAGTGGGGGTCAAGATTTTTTTTTCTTTGAGCCCAGTGTTTTGAAGACATTTACCTCAGAAGACGTGTTGATTCGTTGCGACTCTTATTAAGGAGAAATATGCCGCGAAGCTCTCCCGCAGAGTGAGGAAGAGATGGACAGTTGAAGTGTCCAATGGAGTTATGAGATTTGCGCTCAAGCTTTTTTCAAGACTTTAGATTGGTTAATAACTTGTAAAAATAACAGACCCATGTGGGGACTGACCAATAGTATCGATATGTGAAAAAATATGAAATTGACCAAATTTGGACATACGAGGTTTCCGCCCGACAGCGACGATATAATACTTATATTGAAATTTTATTAATTTATTTAATCTCTTTAGCTCTATTATTTGCTTTATATTATTATATTTATGAAATATACCCGTGTTGCAACTTCTTGTTTGAAACCAGCACTGGTCATTCCCCTGCAATTAAAAAATGCTTAATAATATTATAAAGAAATTCATTCATCTTCTACCGCTTATCCGAACTACCTCGGGTCACGGGGAGCCTGTGCCTATCTCAGGCGTCATTGGGCATCAAGGCAGGATACACCCTGCACGGAGTGCCAACCCATCGCAGGGCACACACACACACACACACTCTCATTCACTCACGCACTCACCCACTACGGACAATTTTCCAGAGATGCCAATCAACCTACCATGCATGTCTTTGGACCGGGGGAGGAAACCGGAGTACCCGGAGGAAACCCCCGAGGCACGGGGAGAACATGCAAACTCCACACACACAAGGTGGAGGCGGGAATCGAACCCCCAACCCTGGAGGTGTGAGGAGAACGTGCTAACCACTAAGCCAACGTGCCCCCTATTATAAAGAAATTTTCTCCAAAATAATATCTTCCTGGTTTTTAAATCAACAAACATCATGTGAAACACTTTCAGATTATGCCATACAGTATGTGTCTGCAACTGTATTGTGAGGATGAACACTATTGTTCCTAACGATGTTTGGATTGCGATCTGGTGACCGTATAATTTACATGATTTTCATCCTTGTTAAACCATTTAATCTTAAACTACCTCCCTGTAGCCTCAGACTCATGTTTTTAGCTGACAGGATTGGACACCCACGTGGTCTTCAGCTGTTGTATGTTCTGAGATCTGAGTTTTCCTCTCACCAAGGTTGTACAAAGTCATTATTTCATTTATGGTAGCCGTCCTGTCAGCTTGAACCTGTTTGGCCATTTTCCTCTGACCTCCCTCAAGGCATTTGCACCTGCAGAACTGTTACTCACTTCATGTTTTTGTTTATCATGCGATTCTTTCAGAAGAAAACCCAGGAGATCAGCAGTTTTTGAAATACTCAATTCAGCCTGTTTGGCAACAATAACCTTGCCCTGGTCAAAATCAATGAGGACCTTTTTTCTTTCTTTTTTTTTTTTTTCATTTTAATGTTTGATGTGAATATTAACTGAAGCTCTTTACCTGTAACTGTAGGATTTTAAGCACTGTGCTTAGGCTGGTTGGATAACTGCATGATTGAGAAGGTGTACAAGTCTTCCTAATAAATATCACTTAGTGTATAAGGACACACACAAAGAGTTTACACAACTTCACAGATATCGCTCAAGTATTTTAATATTTTTTTATTTTATTTAACTAAAAAGAGCATAGCATGTTCAACAAAACAAAATAACATATTAAAGGCAGGGTCTCTGTTGTTTGAAAGCCAATGTTGACATTTGAAATCACCAAAATAAGCACGCCCCTAACCCAAATAGGTCACACCACTATTTTGAGAGCTCCGCCCCACACATACACCAGACAAGTATAACCCAAGTATAACCCAGACAACTATTATGGCGGAATAGAAATGTGTTTTTGTAGTACTGTGTGTTGTACCGTGTAAGGTTTATCTCCGATTCATGCGGAAGACGTTCAGTGCTGGAAAGCTGATCCTATACTAACACGGTCCTACTTCTTGCCTTATCGTAAGCCTTTCTTCGCTTTCTTTCTTTGTTTTTATCCGCCAAGTCAGTGTTAAAACCGCTTTCTGCTAATGTCACACATGCGCACTGAACACTCTCTCCGCCGCATATTGACAAGCCCCGCCCCTTTCTGCTCATTGGCTACACGTTAGTTTTGTTTTTGTTTTGTTTGGCGGCCCAACGCAGTTTTCTGAAGCATTTCTCAAACAACAGAGACCCCACCTTTAACAGAGTGACCAAGATCCAACCAATAACCCGTCTCTTATTTTAATAATTGTTGAAAAATAAATTAACAAATGGCTCATTGTTAACCCTTTTTTATGTCACAGATTGTCATGCCTCCTCACCTGGAAAAAGTACGTGACAGGCTGGCTGAGAACATCCATGAACTATGGGCCATTAACAAGATTGAACTTGGCTGGACTTATGGCAAGGTACAACTACAAAAAAAAAAAAAAAACCAACAGGCCTGATAGCACATACCATTTTAACACATAACCATACATTTTAGTTCTGAGAAGACACTTTACAGTACACTCAAAATTTCATCCACACCAATGTTTCAAAAGCATACCACTGAAACCTTTTAGAATTAAATCAGATTCTTCCTCTAAAGTTTTATATTAGCCAAAGCTTGTTCAGTGCTTCACTTTGCTTTCTCTTTTATAATTTGCTGATCAAATTAAACAGAGGGTAAGTGAAAAAGATTTTGGTTCATTGAGCAATTGAAACCATCTACTCCATACTAATTTCCATATGTTTCAGATTGCTCAGTTCGGTCATTTCTCCCATTTTGGGTATGATTGATATTACTTTAAAATATGATTGATTTACTCAGATTAAAGGGCTGAATTGGTAACAGCACACACTTGCTGCAGGTATTACCCTTGCCATATCACTATTTCAGGACTTTCAGAATTTTCCAGTACCCATTTAGAATTGAGTGTAAATATTCCTATGTAATTAATTCAGTTTAGACGGATTCATTTCTGTCTGTAAAGCCAGACCATCATTTGAATCAGGTAACTATCAGTAATCTTCTCTTCTTTATTTTAACTATAAATGGCTGTAAGTCCAAAGTAGGCCCTTTAAGACAAATTCATCATCAAAAACGCAGCGCTTGTATATTCGTACTACAAATATGATTAATGTGTTGTCTTATATTGATCATATTTCTATGTACATTCTCCCTGATTTCCTTCTCCTAAGCCCTGAATATCTGAGTCTCTTTTTGTACTCCGGCCAGTTTTTCTGTTCCTTATATTATTTTAATAGAGTCCTCAATTGGGGCCAAGAGCGACCGTTATGTCAGGTCGAGCTCTTCCCTTATTAATCTGCCATCATTGAGGTCCAGCTGTTGTGGGCAGGAATTTCTATCTGTTTTTAATGAGACCTTGTTAACTTTGGGGTGATGTAACGTTGGCTGGAGAACTGAGATCAAAATGTAAATGCATCTGGCACAATTGATGATGGCTTTACATTATTAAGGTATCATGTGAGCTTACTTATATTTCTCTAGACATGCAGTTACTCCTTTGTGTCCAGCAGTGATGCTCTGTTTGCAGAAAGGACTACAAATAAATCAAATAATAAACACAGGATTAGGCTTCTACCGAAGGTGTAATTCACAATAACTAATAGAACATTAATCTGTATTTTTAAAGCATGTCTGAGTTTTAAATAAATCATTGCTGGTAACGTGTACAATACTGTTATAGGTTACTGTGCAAAGACTAAGCAGAAATGAATGACTAGTTCTTTATTATCGCTAAGATTACTGTGAATAGCTACTCAGGACCACTAATTAATTGCTCATTAAGAATGCTTGGCGTTAGTAACTTGCATGGCAAAGTTCACTAATAATGCTCTTCCAAGCGACCCTACCCTTCATTTACACCTTGCGTCTGGCTCTGCTGCCACATACAACACTGCAGTTGACTGGCATCCATTGCCACACAGTGGTGGCACAACAAGAGCCTTTCTTATAACATCAGCAAAACAAGAGAAGTCTGTACACAAGTACACATACTATCACACATCAAAATAGCTGCCGTGGAAAGACTCGTAAACTTTAGATACCTTCGTCTTTACTTTGCCAATGACCTAACTTGGTCCCACCACACCGAGGCAATCACAAGGTCTGCCTGCTAGAAGCTGACAAACGTTGAAATGATCCCTAAAAGCTTTAGCAATGTTTACCATTGTATTATAGAGAGCATCCTAACTGGCTGTACTGAATGCCAGTCCAGAGAGTGCTGAGAATAACAGAGCGCTTATCAATGGCAACAGACTCCAAGCCATTCAAGATGTCCACCAGACATGGGGCCAGAAGAAAGCTCACAAACTTGTTTGCCACCTGGCAAGTTCGTTATGAGCTTTTTTACCTGTGTAACATGTTACATGCAGGCTATTAGGCTCCTAAACAGCCTATTGGCCAGCTCATTGAGATTCCCAGTGTCACTTAATCACTTTACTTTGATTTCCTTTCATTTTACAATCGACATCAAATTGAATGTAACACATTATAATATAAAGAATTGTGTGTGTGTGTGTGTGAATGTGTGTGTGTGTGTGTGAGCGCGTGCATGCACATGTGCATGTTTCACTTTATGACACTGTTCCAGATTATCATGTACTATGAAATAATGGAACTTTTATGTAATTAGCAATGTGTAAAGTATTAAAAGAGGAAGGTGAGACTAATGTATCAATTGGGAAAGTAATAGAGTTAACTAAGTTCCCATTCTGATCGCCTCTTCTTCCGGAAATTTTTTCATCAATCCTGACGTTCTACCCCTGGTTGGAGTCCCGGTGTTCTCCCTGCCAGGGATTTATCTGCATGGTCAGCCAGTGACTCATGGGATTGTTGTGGGTGGAGCCGCCGGAGACTGTCATGCCTTCTTTGAACCAATGTTGTGTCAGTTCAGCTGTATGGTCTGGTTTTTATCAGCACTCATTTGAAGACTTTGGCAGGAAGGAATTAGTGTTGGGTCTAGAGTGAACTTGCTGATTGTGCTGACCCATGAGTTCCTCAGGAGCTCTTGGTTGCACAATTATAAATTGTTGTAGAAAGGGCATTATTTACATTTACATTATTTACTGTCACCCAAAATAAGGATGGATTCCATTCTGAGCCTCTCAAGGTTTCTTCCGCAGGTAGTTTATCCTTGCCAGTGTCGCCTTTGTCTTGCTCACTAGGGGCAGGGATTGATGTTAGAAATATATTGTAACTTAATTTTTAACATTAATGTTTGTAAAAAAAAAAATTTCTGTTTCTACACTTTCGCAAAGCTGCTTTGGGACAATGTGAATGTTAAAAGCACTATACAAATAAATTGAATTGAATTATATAGTAGTTCTGCAGGAGAAACTCTAACTACTGCTTATGTAAGATGCAATTACTATGTAAGATGCAATTAGTAGTAGTAACATGCTTGTTAATAAAGAACTATTCATCCATTCTCTGCATACACACATAGGCCCTGGTTTACTGAGATGCCACTTAAGGAGCACTAATTTGCAAGTACAGTTTCCAAAAAAAAAATAATAATAATAATTGTATGAATGTGTCATGTGCAAGATTGAAGGAAATAAAAAAACTGAAATGAAGAATTATGTTCTGATTATTCAGGGTGTTAAGATATATTCAAATAATGAGGCAGATATTTGCACTGAACAGTTTTTCCCAATTGTTTGCACACTAAACCTGGAACATGAACATGCCACAAAACTGGGCTATTGTCTGGCTTTCTGATACTTCACCTCATAAAAGATTTATTTACCCTCTCTTTCATGACTGAAACACAGGCCATGAAGCAGTACATTGAGGAGGAACTAGCAGCAGTGTTCATCCGTTCTTCCACATTCCCGGCAGCTGACGGAATGTTCTTCTTGGAAAAAAATGATGGTGGTCTACGGCCTTTCACTTAACTATAGAGGACTTAATTCTATTACAGTCCGCTACCCTTACCCCCTTCCACAAGCATTAAAAAGTTGCTGAGAGTTCTAGGCCTTGCCAATTTTTATCCAGAACTATAGCAGTGTGGCTTCCCTCCATATGCCACTACTATGTGGGAAGCCCAAAGGGTCTTTGACCACCTCAAATTCTGCTTTACCACAGCACCCATCCTCCACCACCCTGATCGCAATATCCCATTCTTGTTAGAGGTGGATGGATCCAACTGTGGTATCAGAGCTGTGCTATCACAGCATCATGGAGATCCTGGTAAATCATTTCCATGCGCCTTTTTAATACGTAAACTGACCCCTGCTGAAACTTACTATGACATAGAGAACAGGAAACTACTTTCTATCAAGGCAGCATCGGACGAGTGCCTCCAAAAATAAAAAAATACTGATGCTGATTTCCCACAGCCATGGAGAGAGCAAAATCAAATTTTCACAATGCATTTCATATCTACGGCCTACCCGAGTACATTGTATCAGACCGGGGAATTCAGTTTAGCTGTACCTGTAGGGCCTTATGTGAACAGTTGGGAGATAACATCAGCATTGACTGTGAATGTATTATAGGCAGGAACAGCACTCATGGAGCGAATTCCTCTACTATGCCTAAAACTCTTTTGATTTATTCTTACACTGGCCTCATGCTTTTCCAATGCATGCTGGGTTATCAACCCCCCTTGGTCTACTGGTCTGGAAAAACATCTGATGTGCCAGTTGTAGATGATTGGTTTTATCAGAGTCAGTCAGTGTGGAGGAGTGCCCACGTGCATGAATGCGTGGGTTTGACAATTTGTGGCAAAAAAAAACATTTTTTATTAAGAGTTAAAACAGTTTGAATGCAGTCTTTGCTTTTGCTAGAGGTTTGTCACGTTGTTCATTTTTTGTTTTGTGCTTTGTGTTTTGGGACAATGGGCCAAAGTCTCAGCAAATGTGTGTACACAACTGGGAAAAACTGTAATATAAAACCAAATTTACTGTGTTAACATTAAAGCATTATCAATTAATAAAGCAATTGATTTACTTTGATGTTAAAAAACCAGAAATGGGCATGCATAAATTTAATAACTACCCATAGGGTAAGCAATTATTATTGCCAAAGTGACTTTCAGGTGGCAGTAAATTGTATTCTGGATAATAAGCAATTTCAGTGATTAGCATCCTGCATGTCTTACTTTTTGACTGAAGCATCCGAAGTTGCAAAACAGACAAGATGTGCTATTTTCAAATATGTTATATGCATAATCCTTTATCAGTCCTCTATAAATACTAATAAATAAGCTTTTTGCATGATATGGTTTTTTTACACACACAAAATTTTAGTAAACCAGGGCATTACTATTCCAGACCATGATTCCTATACATTACATAAAATTCCATTCCTTCTTCCTAAATCTATGTGTGTTTTTGAATACCGTTCATTATACAGTACTTTTCTTCTCTCTCTTTTATAGCAATCAACAGTCAGTTTCAGGGTTACTATGGCTGACATAATGCAATTGTTTTTATTTTTGCCACTTGCGTCTTTTTTCTTGCTGTTTTTTAACAGCTGATCCAATGTGCCGTAATGATTTATGTGCTGTCCTTCCTCAGATAAGGGATGATAATAAAAGGCAGCACCCGTGCCTGGTGGATTTCTCAAAGCTGCCTGAAACAGAGAGGAATTACAACCTGCAGATGTCAACAGAGACGTTAAAGTAAGACCTCTGTGGGTGTGGACGAATGTATTTAAATGCCATTTGACAGTGATTACATGTCAACCTGCTTTAAATATGTGCTATACAGCTAAAAACACCAAAAAATACCATCGCTGATTTATTAGTGTAGTGAGAAGTGTGGTGTTATAGAAAATTAATCCACACTGGGGTGGTTTGAGACAACCCAGTAAAGACAAGGGTTCTGGATGATACCTGCCACATGATTTTGTGTGCATGTGAAGAAGCAGCAGCAATGCAAGTGCCGTTGTTCACACACTCGCCTGTGAATCTTTATCTTGAGGAATAAAAAGCCATATCCTCTATAGATGACAGACACCCTGTCTAGCAGGTCTCTATATCGTAAAGTGTTTAGCGATTTTATTTAACTTTCAGGCATGGTCATGGACATGTTCATTGGCTGCATCTAAAAATATGGGCTGAATATTCTGGGCTGAATATATGATAATAGTGAATGGTGCATTAAACCATGTTCTAGACATGAGAGATTTTTAAAAAATAAAATTCAAACACTCACTGCAATAGGAAAACTGATTATTGTTAATGCTTAATAACACTAAAGAATCCTACAGAAATATACGATTTTGAGAGATTTGACATTTCTGAAGATTTTCTTACATAATTCATATTCATATTTCTATTATTTATTAGTACAATAAAATAATATAATAAAAGAGCAGATTTTAAGTTTCTCTCATGACCTAATTTGTAAATCAAGTGAACCCTACATTGAGAAACCACCCTGGAATATAGCAATGTGAGCGCAATATCTCAGCAGCTCTGGATGATGTGTTTTTAGGACTCTTTTGGCTCTGGGCTGCCATGTGGTTCAGTTCAATGTCAACGCTGAGGAGGAG
Organism: Tachysurus vachellii; assembly: GCF_030014155.1. Classification (NCBI taxonomy): domain Eukaryota; kingdom Metazoa; phylum Chordata; class Actinopteri; order Siluriformes; family Bagridae; genus Tachysurus; species Tachysurus vachellii. The sequence continues at coordinate 21,317,992 of NC_083469.1, forward strand.
CTGAAAAAAGTGAAACTCCCAAAGAAGTAAGTCTGTTGCAGCAGTCAGTGGCGAGCGATAACTTGCTAGCGGATAATAAAGAACAACAGCAAAAGGCATTCATTCAAAGGACTAATGTGATTTATAATCTAGTTCGATTCTAAGAACTAATTCTACACTCAGTATTAATTTCACAAAAAGCATTTGAGACATGTGCACTTATGTACACGTTGTTTATTGCAGAGCATCTATGTATTTAGACTAAAATCAGACCCCAATATTAGAATGCTAAAAATTGAGTTATTAATATAATAGGAATATACATTAGAAAGCTAATAATTAGGTTATTAGAGAATAACGCACTGAACGTCACAACCTTTGCTATGCTTTCTCGAAGCTACATGATGTCTAATGGCTATAAGCCCATGCCACTGGAGCTTTCAGAAGTGAAACTGAGCCCTGCACAGGAGCTGCTTGTTGACAAGTTGGCTGAGAATGCACACAACGTTTGGGCCAAAGATCGGGTTAAACAGGGCTGGACCTATGGCATACAGCAGGTAATAAAGGTTGTTGTTCTGATTTGGTGATTTCTGTTGATGACATTTATGGACTACATACTGTACATTTGTCTAATACAGTAATCCAGAAGATTAAGGCCACCAATCTATTTAATTTAACTTTGATTAAATCAAGTATTTCACCAACAGCACAAGCAAGACAAACTACTGTATGTGCAATAATTGTACAGTATGTCTCATCTATAAGTGTACTATTTTCTTTCCTTTTTTTTTTTTCTTTTTCAAAAAACAGCATGATAGCACAATGTTAAGACATAATAATAAGGATAAATGAATAATTCATTTTTCAATAAGCTGAAACCATTTCAGATAAGTTTTAACACAGCTGTATAGAATGCTGTTCCATAGAGCAGGGTAGCTAAATAACACTGCATAACCCACTCCTTTCTGTCTCTGTTTAGGATTTGAAAAGTAAGCGCAATCCCCGTCTTGTGCCGTATGCATTGCTTGATGAGCGCACCAAGAAGTCGAACCGTGACAGCCTGCGTGAAGCCATCCGTACACTAATTGGCTACGGCTATAACATCGAGCCTCCTGACCAGGAGGGGGGTGAGTGCCTTAGGGAAGTTTAATCAGCAGTGTGTTATTTAAAACAGCAAGAATGTCATATGCAGATATACGCTTGCTGGTATTTTTCCGCTCCATAAATACCTATTAGTAATTAATGCTTGCCAATGATGATGGCATTTTACAGCAATACTGACAATAATTTGTAATAACAATAACGTTTTCATTAATAACACAGCATAAAGGAGGAGGTCATGTGGTTTAACTTTGGCATTACAGGATGAAAATCAAGAAGTAGAGAGTGCAATGTGTTCTATTTGTCCCATGAGCCTGATTGGTCAGCTCAATTGGCCAAAGCAATTAAGGCTACTCAGCATTTTTCTAGATACTAGCAGGCTCTAGTAAATAAAAGCATGCATTACAGATTCAGCTGTTTGTTTTCCATAACTAGGTATAGTTTCGGTCTTTTATTATTAATAATGTGTGTGCAATATCTGTTTATTATAAACACAGGAGTGTGTGAATTATCATAAACACCAGACGGTGTTATTTTGAATAATATCTTTTCTACACTCGTATACAGTCCAAACTTTGTGTATTGATTAGGAGGTCGTTGTCCTCAAAAACCATGTAGTTGGCATCACCTCTTTGAATGTCTGAAATCTTCATGAAGCGGAACACAGCTGGAGCTGACACATCTGTAGATGCCTCAGGATGGGTAGAAAAAGAATTATAGCTTTTCCTTGCCACAGCCGCCTGAGTCACCTCAGACTTGCTCATTGGGGATAAATACAAACACATTTAAATAGATCTAATATTAATCTTGATTTTTTTTTGTATTATATTAATCTTTATATTATTGTTTATGTCAACCTTTTGTTTTATATTTATGTTCTGTAAATCTGCTTAGAGACATTGTCAATTGTTAAAATAAATTTGAATTGAATTGAATTGAATTGAATTGAATTGAATTGAATTGAATTGAATTGAATTGAATTAACGTACCTGCTGTTCATAATATCTTGTAGTCTTACATCACACCCAATGTTCCCCGGATAATCTCCTGTTGCTCAGAGAGGCTAGATTCTTAGACAGCATCATTTAGACCCCACTGGAGAGAGATTAGGTATATTCTGACCTAGTCGACATGAATTTTGCAATTAATAAAGAAACTGTTCTGGAATCAGTTTCAAACTGCTCTAAGACCATCAGATACCTTACATCAAATAAAATTATACTGAAAAATGTAGTTATCTAGCTAACTACTGTATCTAGTTCAAGATGAAATATTAAATAAATCTGAAGACATACTGTACATCTTCCTAAAATACTTGAACAAGTGCTTTTTTTTCTTATTTATCTATGTACATTATATTTATTATAAATGTGCTATATTTCTTTCCAACAAAGTTTTAGACTCAGAGTGTCCTTTGTTTTTGACCTAGCAAACTAGAATTGACGCATTTATTGATAGAGACACCAAAGTATTATTGTATAAATGTAAATTTAAGTAAACAATTTTTTAGGATCTTTATAAATCTGAGCCTGATTAAATTGTTGGATTTTTTTTTTTGCGTTATACAAACAGCCATGTAATCTATGACATTTATTGTAGTTAACTAACTAGCAGCTTAGCCAAACACTATCAAGGCAAACACTGTTTTATGTCGGTCATGACAGTTCAGCATTTCCAAATGTCTCTTGCACTTTATCCCTGCTTGCAGGTTGTGTGGTGGAGAGACTAAGCATCGATAAGATTCGTTTTTTCCGTTTGGAGAGGACATATGCAGTGAAAACAGGGAAGTGGTATTTTGAGTTTGAGATAGTGACCGGAGGAGATATGAGAGTCGGTTGGGCTCGGCCAGGCGTGCGGCCTGATGTGGAACTGGGAACAGATGATCAGGCCTTCGTCTTTGATGGATATAAGGTGAGCTTTTCATCCATTTGAATTAATTTGCATTAACACAAGCAATTCACTTGTTAATTGATTAATAACTGATTACCTCAGGCATTACATAAATAGAGAAAAGTACATTATCATTCTACTACTGGAGTTACAGTGCCTGAAAAGTTAAGAGGAATTAAGTAGGAATCTTTATTGATAAATATTTTTGTACTGTATCTAAAATTTAAACATTTAAGTAAACATTAACGTTGGTGTTAAACGTTGCAAGTACAAATCAAGGTAGAGACTAATACAACAAAAATAAGGGTGCCACGAGCTACTATAAGCTACAACAAACTATACAATAGACAATTATAAGAGGGTGTGCATACTTTTTTATTTTGAAATATTCCCTGAAATGTTTCTGATTTGCTTTTCACTTAAATTTTATATGCTGTCATTTTTGATACAGAATTAATCTTGATTGAAAATTTCCTGCCATCTTAACAGGGGTGTGTACACTTTTAATAGCCATTGTAAATGAGACCACTCGCATTTTTCATGCTGATGCAAGCATAATTTGCTGATTAATGCTGGTGTGTTGCTATATTTTGGTTGAGCTCAATCCAAATTGTTTGTGTTTGTGCAGTTTTTTGTTATAAATGAATGCACAGCCCTGATCTTTCAGATCCATTTTGGTCCAAAATTGTTTATTTCAGATGGAGATAAGACAGTACTTTGATTACCTCTGGAACAACTATTTATATTTAGGTCCCTATAGGTATATCCATTAATAACTATGTCCCCTTATATAGTTAAGTCTTTAAATCTGGATTTCACTATTCATATCTGCCTGCATTAATGTACGTATGTATATAGGCCACTCGTCCCAAATAATAAGTAAATACAATAGATTGGAACGGTTGTGTGTCGAGGTGCGGCTACTCTAACAGGGCCTGATGAAATTGATGAAATTTCCATCAGTTGTGGATTTAATCAGTGCTGAAATGATGGCAAAAGCTCCGTTCTGTTTTGCATTTACATTTCCAGTTTTATCTGTACTTAAAGGCAGGGTCTCCGATTTTTGAAAGCCAATGTTGACATATAAAATCACCAAAACAAACATGGGTCCCACCCCTGTATTGATAGCTCCGCCCACACATACATACGTAACCCAGGCAACTAATGGAAAGAAATGTGTCTTTATCATAGCTGAAGTGAAGAACAATACGATTGCAGATAAACAAACAAGCAAAAATGACACACAAGCATAATCATGCAAATGACGGCATATATTAGTTCTGTGAAACAAAGCAAAACCAACGTTACTCACCTATAGAGAAGGAAAAAAGCGTCTCGGCGTCTTAAGTAAAGTTGGTCACATATTCACAGATTGGAGTTTCCCGAGTCAATAACTCCTGAGCTAAACACTGTTACTACACAAAACACGGTTGTAGCTGCGTCTCTACATTACTACGATAGAAAAGAGGTGTTATTTGTGTAGTAACAGTGTTTAGCTCAGGAGTTATTGACTCGGGAAACTCCAATCTGTGAATATGCGCCAACTTCCCGCTCCTTCAGTTCTCTCCAGCGCTGGAAAGCTGATCCTATATTAACACGTCCTACTTCTTACCTTATCGTAAGCCTTTCTTCGCTTTCTTTCTGTGTTTTTATCCTCCATGTCAATGTTAAAACCGCTTTCTGCTAGTGTCACACATGCGCACTGAACACTCTCTCCGCCGCATATTGACAAGCCCTGCCCCTTTATGCTCATTGGCCACACATTTGTTTTGATTTTTGTTTTGTTTTCGGCTCAGTTTTCTGAAGCATTTCTCAAAAATCGGAGACCCTGCCTTTAAATGGAGATGATCGTGTAGGAAAGCAACTGAACAGGACTCACTGATGGGAACTAAGTGATGGGAAGAGCTATTTTGCTTGCAGGGTAGAAATAGAAAATGTTTAAGGCTTGGGGTAAAGTGGTACTTGGGGATTCTGCAGGAAAAGAAAAGTTATTAATTTGTGTGGTGGAGATTCAGAAATATTGAGTTGTTTGCCTGACTTGCATGGGCTTTGTGATGCATGGGAAAAAATTTTCTTTCTTCAGCGGGGGCGATTTCAGAACGAGTGCAGATGGTCAGGTCGCTGAACGAATCTAAGGTGACCAGGTCATCATAGCAGGCTAGCTCAGTTAGAATGTCTGGGGGAAACTTTGTATTTATTATGCATTCACTGCTGATGCAGTCCATACACTGCCAGTCCTGTTTGATGGCTAGAAGCTTCTCCACAATTTTCTTCTCCCTGGGGAGCATTTAAACAAGCTGAAAGCACTATGAAATGTTCATAAGATGAAATGGATTTCTCGTCTTGAGACCAAATACGTGTAACCTTAGGTGAGTGCTTTGTCTGTGTGAAGGTTTATGAAATAAGTGATTTTAAACCACTCAGAGACTTCCACTTACTCAGATACGTATATTCAATACAGAGAGAACATTTTGGGTGAATACCTGGTCCTATTTGTTTTTGCTCTGTTTGCAGACATGATATTCTAGTGAAATTTAGGCAGGAATAATTAGGGGTCAGCCTTATTAAAATCCCCAGGTGTAAAGAAGCCGTCTGGTTGTGCTGGTTGTCTGTAACAGACTCATATATTTCCCCAAGCGCCCCTGTAGTGTTTGCATCTGCTAGGATGTACACAGCAACAAGAGAAACAGCTGTGAAATCCCACAGTAAATAAATTGGTCAGCATTTTACTCTGAATAGAAGTTAACGGCGAGGGTAAAACCCCTGTGTGTAGAAGGCAGGTGGAACTTTCATCGAGATCCGGGCTTTTATTCAGTGTGCATTTTTCAGCTCATTTGTGTTTCGTTTAAAAAAAAACACAGAAAACAACACAACAGGAAATGGGTCCGACTGAGACTTTTGCTTTTTTAGGTTTAAGTTCACAATCGTGTGTGTGTGTGTGTGTGTGTGTGTGTGTGTGTGTGTGTGTGTGTGTGTGTGTGTGCTGTCAAATCAAGAACAAAACAAAGCAAAAACACTGTCTCACTCCTGTTCCAGTGCTTCCAGCACCAAATGCAGGTGTTAAAGGAATTTCGTGGTCATCTGGTTCAGTCCTTAGTAATTAAATAAAATAATCTGTTTTCCTATTTAAGCTTAGACAAAAATTTATAAAGAGTAACTCCTCCTAGAGCTTTCGAGCCACATGCACCAAATTCGGATATGTTGTAGTCCCTGGTCTGAAGTTTGTTGGTGTTACTTTTCTAAGCGATCCGAGTACCGGTACTTCCAGTACTGGGTCTCAAACTGGCCTTTTTTCCCATAGACTCCCATTATAAACTTTGGAGGTTTATAACTTGGCAAGATTTTGAACTATCTACACCAAACTCGGCCAGCTCCTTTAGGGTGATACTCTGAACAAACTTTTAAATCGGTGTACCGACTGGCCTTTTGGTTGTCCCGTAGCCCCGCCCCCAATATATGCAAACTCAAAAAACGTTTTACAACATGGACATGTGACATATCAAAACACTCAGAACAATGAGGGGAACTTCCTCACGGGTATTCTGATGACGTCACGTGCTCATCTCCACTTACCTCCAAATGTTTTGGCACCCTAGCTTTCTGTACTTGCTTCCAAAAGTAACACTGACCCTTATGTCCACTCGCCTCCAAAAAGCACCGGCCTTTGCGAATAATTGCATCGTCAAAGCCAACATCAAAGTTTGTCGCGACGAACTTTACAAATCTAGTTAATTCGCTGATCTTTTTTACACAGAAGAAAATAGTTGATGCTGGGATAGTGGGCTTTTTTTTATTTATTTTTTCTTCTCCTGAACATGTAGTGAGAATATGAGAAGCTGATGTAATTATACACTGAATCAATCTTTAGCAGCACACAGTTTAATAGTAGATTTATTCAAACTGAAGCCTTTTACATCAACCAACTGCACCAATGATCACAGATAAACCAGAACAATCAATGCCTCAATTTTATGCCTTGCTTTTGCACGTGTACTATAATAAACATATTATAACATTTTGAATTAGAATCTGATGCTGATATCATGTCAGTCAGACATGAATGAACTATCCCAGCCTGATGCATCACTATCTTACATTTTGTAAATATTAGATATGAAATATAAACTCTGCAAAAAAAAACAGATTGACAAAATAAGCTTTGTCAGGTTTCTTTTATTTTGTAAGTTGTAACAGATGTGTATTTAGCAGTGAATTGTTGAATGAACTCAGAAGAAATCTAATAAGGCTGTTAAAATGTACCTTGTACTTATTTACAACTGCTATCGATGCAAGTAAAACTACGTTTTGACACGCTTGAACATTAACTTGCTTATTGAAAGAAAGTGAACTACTAATTCTAATAATAACCACAAGAAATTTTCCAGATAACAAAGTGGTTAACATTATAACTTGTAACCTAACATGTGTTGCGTTTGAGTATGAAAGATATTTGTCGTTACACTCCTAGGGTCATCGTCTCCACCAGGGCAGCCGCTTGTTTGGTCGTTGTTGGCATGCTGGGGATGTGGTGGGCTGCATGATTAACATGGAGGACAAGTCCATGATCTTCACACTTAACGGAGAAATCCTCATTACAAACAAGGGCTCAGAACTTTGCTTTGCTGACTTTGAGACTGAGGATGGTGAGAAAGAATGTTTTACTCTTTCAGCATGCTATCAGTCACAGATATGTAGAAAGTACTGATGTGAGGCTACATTTCTAAACTTGGCTTTTCTAATAAACGTGAACAAAATATTTTTTTAGAAATTAAGCCTAAAAAAGTGACAAAATAACTATATAGTAAAATGTATAGTCTTGACTTATTCACTTTACATTAACATATATTATATTGTTAAAAAACATATACAAATGGTTTTCATAAATTATTTCAACAAATGTACAGCTATACATTTAAAATATATAACCTGATCAGTACATTCACTGCTAAGTAGTGAACTTTAAAGGGTGAAGGTCTGTGTTCCAAGTTCACATCATGCTACTTTCCTATTTTTAAAATTTTTTATTCTATTCTGTAATCTTTAGGATTTATTCCAGTCTGTAGTCTGGGCCTTTCCCAAGTTGGACGTATGAACCTGGGCAAAGATGCCAGCACCTTCAAATATTATACCATGTGTGGCCTGCAAGAAGGATTTCAGCCCTTTGCTGTCAACATGAATCGGGAAGTCACTATGTGGTTTAGCAAGCGCCTTCCTACATTTGTCAATGTTCCCAAAGATCATAGTCATATTGCGGTAAGTTTGCAAAATCAATGGGAAATTGATTAGTGAAGTACACTGCAGTTATTAGTCCCTAGATTTTATGTTTCTATATTTTCAAAAGCAAAATCCATGACAAGTATATTTATATTTATATGTGTGTGTGTGTGTGTGTGCGTATATTTTTTTTTTATTTGTCTATATTTATGTCTAATGTAGTTGATTGAGCTAAAGTTGTTAAGTAATCTAAGGTACACAATCTAAAGGACTCCCTTCACTTTTTTTCAGTTTTGATATGATGCAGCCTGATGTTATTGTTCAAATTAATTTTTTTTCTCATTAATCTGCACTCGGTACTCCATAGTGACGAAGCGAAAACAGAATTCTAGAAATGTCTGTAAATTTATTACAAAGAAAATAAACTGAATTATAACACATACTGTACATATGTATTCAGACCCTTTGCTCAGTACTTAGTTGAAACAAGTTAGTTACTTAGTTAGTGCTACTAGATTTTTAAATATAGATGAAAACAATAGTAGACATCTTAAATTAGAAGTTAAAAACTCTTTCACGGATCAAAATAAGAAACAAAAGAAGTGAGATCTCTCTGTTTTTAGGAGATTTCCCAATGCTGCCACAGCCAGTAATGGCTGGGAGATTAAGTCATTATACCTGGTCCTGTTGTCTCTGTGGGGAAAATGGCATTACTCTTTTCTGTTAAAGCAACTTTGCTATTTGTATGCTCATGCTTACAGGTCTGTCCCCGATTCTGCTGCATGATCAGCAGTTTGAAAATCTGCTCATGTCTCTGGGGTACCATGTGTTATCCCTTCTTATCCCTGACTGGTTGGTAGAGTTAGGGTTTCAGGATATTGTACAGTTTCTATACAATGTTTAAACACGTAAAAATACCTGATTAGGGTAAAAAGGAAATTAGTCTATTCTCTTAATGGGTTTGTGTTAATATACGTTATACAGTGTGTATATACAGTATGTAAAGCATGGATTTATCTCTTTTTTTTCTTTTGGTTCATTTTAAGCCAAGTGAACTAGACTAAACAATAATCAATATATGGTGAGAGGTTAAAGTCCAGATGTTTGCAGGTCATAAGGATTGATGGCACTATTGACAGCCCCCCATGTCTCAAAGTGACTCACAAGACATTTGGGACACAGAACAGCAATGCGGACATGGTGTTCTGCCGTCTGAGCATGCCTGTCGAGTTCCACTCCACCTACAAGAATTTCCCTGTCACTGAAATGAATGGAGTGCATGAAGAAGAGCCACTGAAACTCAAATATAGGTGAAACTATACTACTTCACTTCACACAGCATTTAATTAAAGTTTTAAAGCTACTTAAATTAATTAAAGTAGCTAATTAAAGCTACTGAAACATAACATTACATTGAGCTAAAAGTATTCAGACAATGACACTAATGACACAAAACACATACAGTATAGTTAATTACATAAAACTGAAAACAAACAACAAAAAGTGTCTTAGTATGATATTGGGACACCAAGGCTCACCAGAACATATTAGAAGCATCTTGACAATACAATAGAATGAACTCTCTAGATCTGTACTGTAGGAATGAATACCGTTCTTCCAAAAACATTTCTTCAATGAAAGATGATTCGGATGATGATGATGATGATGATGATGATGATGATGATGATGATGAGTACTTTGTAATACACAAGTCCAAAATCTCTCTTAGGTGTTTAACTGGGTTGAGACCCAATAAGACAGAATAGGTTTGTATTGATTTGCTGTGACTCATCCATCTAAAGAGATATGTGGCCCCAAACCAGCAAAACCAAAGCAGCAAAATACACACACAGTATTACACAATATTGCCAAAGGATTCTTGAAACCTGACCTTCACACCCATATGTGGGCCTTTTCCAAGCTGATGCTATAAAGTTAAACCCACAGAATTGTATATGATGTTGAAACTGCTTGTGTTCCAAATATCTTTCCATGTTGTATCATTACAGTTTCACTTCAATGGAACTTAAGGGCATAGACCTAGCATGACAATGCTCCGCTCCCAAAGGGAGGTTGACCCAAGATATATACCCAAGATTAGATCTATACCCAAGATACGATATATACCCAAAGATGGAGTAGAAGAACTTGAGCGCCCTGTCCTCAATCCTACTGAAGACTTTTGCTTGGTATCAGTGCTTGAACTCACTGATGTTCTTGTGAATGAAAACCTTCCCAGAAGAGTGGAGGTTATTATAAAAGCAAACTAATTAATTAATTTATTTATTAGTGGCTTAGTGGTTAGCACGTTCGCCTCACACCTCCAGGGTTGGGGGTTCGATTCCCGCCTCCGCCTTGTGTGTGTGGAGTTTGCATGTTCTCCCCGTGCCTCGGGGGTTTCCTCCGGGTACTCCGGTTTCCTCCCCCGTTCCAAAGACATGCATGGTAGGTTGATTGGCATCTCTGGAAAATTGTCCCTAGTGTGTGATTGCGTGAGTGAATGAGAGTGTGTGTGTGCCCTGCGATGGGTTGGCACTCCGTCCAGGGTGTATCCTGCCTTGATGCCCGATGACGCCTGAGATAGGCACAGGCTCCCCGTGACCCGAGGTAGATCGGATAAGCGGTAGAAGATGAATGAATGAATGAATTTGGAAAGCGAGTAATGCCATATCTGGGTGTTAATAACCAGGTGTCCGCAAACCTTTGACCTTGTAGTGTATCAAATCCGTAACTGTGGTATCATTTGTGCTCAAATTTTGAGAATGTCCAAAAAAATTTGACTATTCAAAAAGGTCGTATTTAATTCAATTAGGATTATTTGTAGACTAAAATAAATTACAATTGAAAATAAACGATAAATTATTATTAGACGTTATTTATTTAGTCTACAACAAAGCAACCGCACGTACAGTAGGAGTCACACACATTTAAAAAATTCTTTAAAAGAATTTCTGTTCTTATATCTGTATTAATAAAATACTGATTTTTTGCATGTTTCATTTTCAACTGCGACATATAATGCAATATATGAACCAATTATAGAATGTCAGGTTGAATGTGGTCTGTGTTAAAATGGCATGCTTTTCACTGTTTCACAGGTATCCTGTAAAATCTACGAAACACGTAGATGAAGGGAGGAGAACTGACTATAGTAACATAACAACTGTAAGTCACTGGGTGTTATGTTATATTTATTCATGACTTATTAACTGTAACAGAATAACAGTATATTATAGTCTATAAAATAGTACATAAAATAATCAAACTGTAAGAGTTTCCTGTTCTTACCTTACTCAAGTTACTCATAATTGTTAACTAATATCAGTAAGATAAAACTGAAAGCTGTTATAAAGATGACCCTACAGTATATTCTAGCATACTATGACTTTATCAAATACAGAGTAATCGCTTCAAAATTGTTGGTGAGCGCCTTCGGTAGAGCAAATGATCAAATTTATTGGAACAGATAACTTTAAAGTAAATAACACTTAATATTTGGTTACAAATACCTTGCTTGCAATAACTGCATCAAGCTGGTGACTTACTAACATCCCTGGATTGTGAGGTTGTAGAGGAAGATTCGGAATTACTGGAATATTAATTGAGCTCTGTAACAGGAAACCCAGAGAGAGAAACCTAGGGAGAGATTAACCAGGAATGTTTGGACTAGGAACCAGAAAATAAGTGTGTGTGTGTGTGTTGTTTGTGTGCCAGCCCCATATCAAGACTGTGTTTAGATGGTTTTGTGTATACATATGCTATATTAGGTCTTAGTGAGAGACAGACAAAATGAAGCATTTCAACCAACTAATACACATTTTCATGGACTCAATCATGGTTTCTACTGCTGTGTGTAATAATGTGTGTAATAATGATTTCATTGTTTTCCACAGTACTCCCATTCAGTACGAGTGTTTGCTGGCCAAGATCCCTCGTGTGTGTGGGTCGGCTGGGTCACACCTGACTTCCATTACTACAGCAACTTCTTTAATCTCAGCAAAATCCGAACGGTGACAGTAACATTAGGGGACGAACGAGGTCGGGTCCATGAAAGGTACAGTATATCCTTGAATTGGGTACATGAGACCAGTATCCGTGATCTTCTTTGTTGTAATTGGTGAAAGCATATGCTAGGTTAATTCAGCCCTGTTTGCAGTGTGAAAAGGAGTAACTGCTACATTGTCTGGGGAGGTGATGCCATTAGCTCCAGCCACTCGTCCAGCAGAAGTAATGTGGATTTGGAGATTGGTTGCCTCATTGATTTGGCTACTGGCTTAGTGTCCTTTACTGTCAATGGCAGAGAACTTCCAACCTCATATCAGGTGATGTTCTATTATAGCGTTACAGCATACACTAACATTTTATATTGCACTTTTTTCTAACTTTTCTTATTTCACTTTCAAAATGTACAGAATGTAACAGATGCTAAAGGTTCAAACTAAAGGTCCGGGATTTTATTGTTGCCACGACTCTGTGACATTATTACTAATATTATAACTTTTTAACTGTATTACTGATATAACCTTTTCGCCTCTTTTTACCTTAGTCTCAGTCAGTAGGAAATTACATATTTAAGATGGCTGAGGACCAAATAAAAAAATAAAAGATTAGTCAAACAATGTATAGTCTGTTAATAGCACATTCATTATGGTAGCTTTACCAAAAAAAAGCCATTTTAGCAGAGAAACACAGAAATTCTTTTCATCTTACAAGCGCTGACACCTTAAAATGATTCGCTAAATTCAGAGCCACTTCACATCAGTGACTTTCATGGCTACCACTGCAATTCTAAGAGCTAACAGGACCTATTTGTGCTGTAGTAATAATAGTAATAATAATAATAATAATAATACTTTAAATTGTAGTTTCTTTTTCAAAACCAGGTAAATGTATTGATGTCAATATGGGTTGTGTTGTGCAGGTGGAGCCAAATACAAAGCTTTTCCCTGCTGTGTTTGTACGTCCTACCAGTTCAAATCTGTTCCAGTTTGAATTGACAAAGATAAAGGTTAGTGCATTTCCGTAATAGTTTAACTTTCCCTTTCTTTTGAAAGACAGAGATGGAACCAAAGATTAGATATTAATCTCATGGTTCTTTCTTTGAATGCTTATAAACAAACCACTTCTTCATACATTCAGCTTTGATACGAGCTTTATTCTTGTTGGGGTCACAGTGGAAAAAGTTCCTTTAGCAAGACATATTGCTTATAGGTACTATTTATTAGTTTAGTATGTCCAAATTATAGCCAAATTATATATATATACATATAGAGAGAGAGATAGAGAGAGAGAGAGAGAGAGAGAACCCTGATAATTAATACCCACTGAATACCCAGCCATTTAGATGGCTTATTAAAGACAAAGGACCAGTGTTTTAGATCTGAATCTGTCATGTTAGGTTTACTCTTATAACCTTGATAAAACCTCTGCAACATTGTACGTATTGTGAGTTAAAAGCAAAGAGTGAAAAAGTATGTAGTCCTTGTTATGATACATTCTTATAAACTTTCTTATGGTTGATTGTTACTCCTATAATAATTTGATAGTTTTCAACAAATATTGAAACTATATTTCAGAACATTAAATGCATTGTGGTTAGCACGTTCGCCTCACACCTCCAGGGTTGGGGGTTCGATTCCCGCCTCCGCCTTGTGTGTGTGGAGTTTGCATGTTCTCCCCGTGCCTCGGGGTTTCCTCCGGGTACTCCGGTTTCCTCCCCCGGTCCAAAGACATGCATGGTAGGTTGATTGGCATCTCTGTAAAATTGTCCGTAGTGTGTGAGTGAATGAGAGAGTGTGTGCCCTGCGATGGGTTGGCACTCCATCCAGGGTGTATCCTGCCTTGATGCCCGATGATGCCTGAGATAGGCACAGGCTCCCCGTGACCCGAGGTAGTTCGGATAATCGGTAGAAAATGAGTGAGTGAGAGCGAGTAAATGCATTATATTATTTTAATCCAAACCTAACCATTGGAAAGACATTTATGTTCTAATTATATTCTAGAACAGTTACTTAAAAAAGAACTGCATGTTTTCTATTGGCAGTATCTAGGTTTTAGCAGCAAGCCAAAAACTATTTTTTTCATGATCTCTCTACCACAGAATGCTATGCCCCTTTCATCAGCAATTTTTAAGAGTGAACACAAGAACCCGATCCCTCAGTGTCCTCCTCGTCTGGATATCCAGACCATTAAATCGGTTCTGTGGAGCCGGATGCCCAACACCTTTCTGAAGGTGGACACAGCTCGAGTGAGTGAAAGACATGGATGGCAGGTCCAATGTCTGGAGCCACTGCAGATGTTGGCAGTACACATTCCAGAGGAAAACCGGTTCGTATACATACACCCTCACCTAGCATAGACTTAACCTATGGTAGTTTGGAACATAACTGGTCTAGGGTAGTAATTTATTCCCAGTAGCATTAATAATTATTTTTCAGTGAATGCAGCATCATATTAAAAGTATATAATGTTATTACACGCATAATTTTAAGAAACTCTGGTACTTTTCAGAGTACTATCGAGTATTGATGAGGAGGTTGTTGTCCTTTAAGACCACATGTAGTTGGCATCTCCTCTTAGAATGTCTGAATACTTCAGGAAGCACAGTCCAACTGGAGCTGGTAAATCTCTAGATGTCTCAGGATCCTCACAGGGTTGGCCTCATCTCAGTGACAGTCCAAAATCTTCATGACACAGAAGACAATCGGAGCTGGTACAATTTCTGGATGCCTCGCGATGCACTAAATGATAATGTGCATGTACTAGAACACAAGATTATGGGACTTATGATGTGCATGCCTGACTAAAGAGACTGAGCCCTGAACACTATTCATGGAAGACTATTCCAAAGTTTGGGAGCTAAATACGAAAGCGCCCTCACTTTAGTAGATTTTGATATTCTGGGAACTAACAGAAGTCCTGGGTTTTGTGATCTCAGAGACTGTGAAGGATTGTATAACATGTTAAAAGTTAGATACATGGGAGCTAAACCATTTAGAGCATTGTGAGTAAGTAGCAGCAGTTTGTAATTAATTCTAAACTTAACAAGTAGCCAGTGTAGAGATGATAAAATTGGGGTTATATGATCATATTTTCTTGTCCTGGTAAGAACTGTGGCAGCTGCATTTTGGACTGACTGTAGCCTATTTATTGAAGATGCAGGACAACCACATAGTTGCTGTCTAATATAACACCCAGGTCTTTCACTGTTGAGCTAATTGGTACGAATGCAGCTGTAAGGTCGTAGAACTAATAGTGAGATGCGGTCTTGGTCCAAAGCTAAGAACATTTGTAACTTTAACAAGTGCAATTTCTGTCCTATGATGGGGTCTGAAACCTGACTGAGACTCTTCAAAGATATACTGTAGCTCTCCTGCAAGAAGGAGCTCAGTCGAGGCACAACCGTTTCTAGTATTTTAGACATAAGGTTTGAAATGGGTCTGTAATTTGGTAATTAATTATTGTCTAAATTAGGTTTCTTAAAGAAAGGCCTAATAACTGCCAACGTGAAGGATTTAGGAACGTGACCTAAAGATAACGAGATGTTAATAATATTAAGAAGAGGCTCTAAACTGTATGTAACACTTCTTTCAGTAATTTAGTTGGGACAGGATCTAACAGACATGATGTTGATTTAGCTGTAGTAATAAATTTATCTTCCTGTCCTGTACTTGAAAGCACTGTATTTGTGAGTGTGGAGCTTTAGGTGAGACTGGGTCACGAGATGCTGTCAGGGGTTGAACTTCAACTATTTTATTCCTGGTACTTTCAATTTTGTCAGTGAAGAATCTCATAAAGTCTTCACTACTGAACTGTGATGGAATAGTGTTTTCAGGTATCAGATAGATTTTTTGTTAATTTAGCCACTGTGCTAAATTTTATATGAGTTTGCTTAGGTGCTCAGCCCTAGCAGCTTTTAGAGCCTGTCTATAGCTGGACATACTGTACTGTCCTTTTATGCAATTCTAAAGACCACTTATTTAGTTTTTCTCCACTTTTGCTCGAGGATACAGGTTGCTCTCTTGATGGTGTGGATATGACTATTATGCCATGGTGCATGTTTTTTGTCTACGCCATAAAGGGCTGAAATCCGCAAGCACAATTTTGCGAATGAACATCTGAATGATTTAGAGGAGAACTGGGTGAAAGTATTTTGGTCAGATTAGACCAAAATCAAGCTCCTTGACATTAACTCAAAGAGCTTGTCAGGAGGAGGAGGAATGCTGCTTATGACCCCAAGAACATGATCCCTACTGTCTAACATGGAGGTGGAAACATTATGCTTTGGGGTGTTTTTCTGCTAAGGGGACAGGACAACTTCATCGCATCATAGGGACGATGGACAGGGCCATGTACCGTCAAATCCTGGGTGAGAACCTCCTTCCCTCATCCAGAGCATTGAAAATGGGTCGTGGATGGATATTCCAGCCTGACAATGACCCAAAATACACAGCCAAGGCAGCAAAGGAAGAAGCACATTAAGGCTCAAGAAGAAGCACATTAAGGTCCTGGAGTGGCCTAGCCCATAGAAAATAGAAAATAGAAAATCTGTGGAGTGAGCTGAAGGTTTGAGTTTCCATATGTCAGCCTTGTAACCTTAATGACTGGAGAGGATCTGCAAAGAGGAGTGGGACAAAATCCCTCCTGAGATGTGTTTAAAACTGGTAGCCAACTACAAGAAATGTCTGACTTCTGTGATTGCCAACAAAGGTTGTGACATCAAGTACTAAGTCATGTTTTGTGAAGGGATTAAATAATTATTTCACTCATTAAAATGCATATAAATTTATAACTTTTTTGAAATGCGTTTTTCTGGATTTTTTGTTGTTGTTATTCTGTCTCTCACAGTTAAAATAAACCTACAACTACAATTTTAGACTGATCGTTTCTTTGTCAGTGGGCAAACATTAAAAATCACCATGGAAATAAAAAATGGTTTTATTTGACTGTGTTATTGTTCAGTAGAAACTGCTGAATATAGGTAACTTCTCATTTTTCTTATACAGGTGTGTGGACATAATGGAACTCTCTGAGCAGGAAGACCTGCGGACATTCCATTATCACACTTTAAAGCTTTACTGTGCACTCTGTGCCCTTGGTAACACCCGTGTAGCACATGCTCTCTGCAGCCACCTTGACCAGTCACAGCTCCTTTACATTATTGACAACCAATACCTGTCTGGCATGCTGCGCCAAGGCTTCTATGATGTCCTCATCAGTATTCACTTAGAGACAGCCAAAGCTGCCCAACTTATGATGAACAATGAGTTTATCATCCCAATAACGGCAGAGACTCGCAGCATACGACTCTTTCTAGATTCTTCCAAGAGACACCAGCCACCTGGTGTTGGACTTAGTACATCTCTAAAACCCAGACTTAGCTTTGCTCCACCGTGCTTCATCACTCCGAAGCGTGATCAGTATCTCTACAGCCCAGCAATTCCATTAGATGTTCTAAGGGAGAAGGCAATTAGCATGCTAACAGAGGCTGTTCAGGGTGGAGGAGACCACATTCGAGATCCTGTAGGTGGCAGTGTGGAGTATCAGTTTGTGCCGATTCTCCGGCTGATTAGCACAATGCTAACCATGGGTGTGCTAACAAGCCAGGATGTTCATAAGATCTTGCTGCTCATTGAACTGCATGTCTTTGGGGAGCAGAAAGCAGATGAAATGGGTGAAGCTACGGAGAAAGAGGGAATGACAGGAGCAGAAGAGAAAGCAGTGGAGGCTGGAGAAGAGGAAGCCAAAGATAGGAAGCAGCCAATGAAGGGACTGCTGGAGAAGAAATTGCCAGAATCAGTCAAACTGCAGGTACAACAGTACTTTTGGTTTCTAAGCAAGTAAATTATTTACATAATTCAAATTATACACTGTGTTCTGAAGACTCACATAGTGCAGAATTTCACCATGAACATATAAGTCAACTTAAAGGATTTAATTAAGGTGATATATAAATAAAGAACTAATATTTCTGTTACTCTTTTCAGATGTGCAAACTTCTGCAGTACTTCTGTGACTGTGAATTAAGGCACCGTATTGAGGCCATTGTTTCGTTCTCTGATAGTTTTGCGTCAAAGCTGCAGTTTAACCAGAAGTTTCGTTACAATGAGTTAATGCTTGCTCTCAATATGTCTGCTGCTGTTACTGCCAAGAAGACTAAAGAGTTCCGCTCACCCCCACAAGAACAGGTATGCTGTTCAAAAGTCATCCTGACAGTACTGATGGTGTTCTGTTCTGCTCAATGTGCTCATAATGTCTCTGCTGGTAATGTGATCAATCATTCAATAGTATGATGTTAAAGGTGCCCTGCCACATGTATTTCATTACTTTTGTGGTAATGTCTGAAGTTTACCATGGACTCTGTAACATTTTTTTGTGGAAAAAAATGCCTTGGTTACCTTGTTTCAAGCCATTCTAGTGTGGTATAGAAAGCCTGCAGGAAGACTCAGCTCGATTTGTGCCAGTTCTCATGAATATTCAAATGAGCTCTGCTGCTTGGCTCCGATTGGTTAACCGCTAGGATATGAGAGCATGACTATTCATTCACCCAGCGCAATAAGTAGCCTAGGCTAGAGGAAATTTGTTTACAATCACCTTGAATTGCGGCAGAATGGCTTCTTCACAAGCCCGTTGACGTTCAGCCATCCTTGCTGTTTAGTAAACTCACTGAGCTACACGAATTCTGGGGGCGCGGTCTCAAGTGGGAGAGCTCATGAATAGTAATGAGCTCAGTCACTCTGACATCAGAGTGACCAGCTTTTCCAACTGACCTGATTTCTCCCCTTATTTCTTTTAAGTGGCTAGAACTGACCGGGGAGGTAACAGTACGTTTTCACATTCACGACACAACACAAACACATATGGACCTAACACATATCAAAAAATACAAGTAAAAACGGTTTTGTGTGGAAGGGCACCTTTAAAAAAGTGTGATTACTACCAAGTTCTATGCCTATGGGCCCCGGTAGCTCGGTAATTACTGGCCTTCTGATTGGAAGCTTCTGACAACCAAGCTGCACTGCTGGTCTCATGTGGAAGGCTCTTAACCCTCAGCTGCTCTGGTGTGTCAATGAGAAAATGTGAATAGCTCTGGATAATGGTGCCTATGAAATAATATAAATATGTAACATAAGCTTTGTTTCCCAGTGTACCAACTTGAATTTTACAAAGCAAAAACAGGCAATGTGTAACCTATTTAGCTGTTTTCTTTGGAATAATCTGCAGCTATTGACCAATTTCTGACTGTAATGGTTGAAACCTCATAGTGCAACACCTAGCACAGGATGCAGGGCATTTGTGTTTAAGAGCAAAAGATGAATACAGGACCAAAGATTAGATTTTCAGCTCTCATTTTCTGATATTTACATGTGAAGTATTTAACAGATTAGAAAAGGGCACCTATTTTTTGGACCCACCCATTTTTCAAGTGACCAGAAATACTGGAACATGTGACTGACATGTTTCTTGTTGCCCAGATGTGCCCTGGTTGACTGATTTTTTTTCAGCAATTAATAGCTCTGGATGTCTTCTCTTGGTTTGAGCCTTTTTAGCTGTATAGGGGAGAAAACAAGCAATTTTGAAGCAGAGAGAAAATCGATGGAGCCATTGCACAAGCACTGGGAATAGCCAATACAGCAATTTGGAATGTGATGAGAAAAACACAAACTGCTGGTGTACCATCAAGTAGACATCAAACAGGTTGGCTATGGAAAACAACTGTTGATGCATTGTCAGAGCTGAACATTTTAACACAGGCAGGGCTGAAGGTATCACAATCCACCATTTGAAGAAGACTTTAATTGCAGAAAAATAGAGGCCAATTTACAAGATACAAGCCATTTTTTTTACAAAGTAAAATTTTGCAAAGAAATACAGAGATGAATCAGAAAAGTTCTGGGACCAATATTAATCTCTTAGAAAGTAGAGAAACAAAGTGTACAGTATTTGAGGATCATCTGCTCATGATCCAAAAATTCATACATGCTCATTGGTCAAGCACTGTGAAGAGAGTGTAATGCCTCTAATATCATTTGGAGGAACTTTACCTTGCAGCCAGACAATGACCTTGTATATTTGTAATCACACCATCTAGTGTCACCCATATGAGGATGAGGTTCCCCTTTGAGTCTGGTTCCTCTCAAGGTTTCTTCCTTTACCAATTAAGGGAGTTTTTCCTTGCCACTGCTGCCTGAGTCACCTCAGACTTGCTCATTGGGGATAAATACATATACATACATACATACATACATACATACATACTCACTGTGAACTATATATATTTTGAATTTTTATTATCCATCCATCCATTTTCTACCGCTTATCCGGGGCCGGGTCGCGGGGGCAGCAGCCTAAGCAGGGACGCCCAGACTTCCCTCTCCCCAGACACTTCCTCCAGCTCTTCCGGGGGAATACCGAGGCGTTCCCTGGCCAGCCGAGAGACATAGTCCCTCCAGCGTGTCCTAGGTCTTCCCCGGGGCCTCCTCCCGGTTGGGCATGCCCGGAACACCTCCCCAGGGAGGCGTCCAGGAGGCATCCGGAACAGATGCCCGAGCCACCTTAGCTGACTCCTCTCGTTCTGTAAAGCTGCTTTGAGACAATGTCCATTGTAAAAAGCGCTATACAAATAAACTTGAATTGAATTGAATTGAATTGACCCACAACACTGGCAAAGATCATGTTATGGTACTCATGGTGAACACAAATGAATCAGAATTCTTGCAGTAGAAAATAGATGGAATGACAGCATTAAATCTTGGTTATCCTTCACCAATTTATCCAGTTAGAAATCCACACCGGTAACCTTATTTGAGCCTAGAGACTGCGCCATGCTACTAAAATTGATGGAGACCGAGAATCGAGGCCGTGAAAATAATTTATGACAAGCTGCCCACTTAGCAGACAGAGGGCCATAAAGAAATAAGCCTGTTCTGTGAAAAAACGGGACAAGTTACAAAAATATCCCAGATTGTAATCCATCCAGTTACCTCGTTATAGCATTTGTTAACTTTGGGGGCAGCATTTCAAGGCACTAGACATCAGCCCAACTTGGATGAGGACGTGTCACAGAGCATTCCATTCCTCTCTGAACGTGCACCAGTGTCTTGCACACACAAACTCTTTCTTTGATCAAATTGCCTTAGAATTCATTTGTATTGGGGTCACTCTGGCTAACAATCCACAATCCAGTGATATCCTGGAAAGTAGTAGGAAAGGGAGATCACTACCTGGAGTCCATATTGTAATAAAACCTCTTTCTCTTGTTAATCTACTTGGACAGCCTTGAAGTGAAACACAAGGTTATAAACCTCAAATCATTCATCGATTCATCAAATTTAATGCAAAGTTACCTTCATATGTACAGTGGGACTGTGCTGTTGACCTTCTGTCTGGTACCACACCCTCCAGAGGTCATCCATACCCTTCCAAAACTAATTGACATCAAAGAGACAATTGAACATGGGTGCCACTGACCATAAACATTTTCTGCCGTGACTGAGTTTTTAATTGAGGGAAAAAAAAAACGTTGGCCTTTTGCCCTTGCATCAATTACCAGGAATTAATTTAGTCATTATCAAGTACCAGTATCCTCTCTAGACCAGCTGCCATAGAACAGGTGAAAGGAGCCAAGGTTTTCATGAAATTGGACATCAGAAGTGCATACAGTTGGATTTATATTCAATAGGACGATGAGTTGAAGACTGCTGTCATCACTAATTCATGATTCAAAGACCACTTCAGGGCAATATGACTATTTGGTGATGCATATTGATGTATGAGGAGTTGAAATAGACCCGTCTGCATGGCAGGATTTAGATCACTGGTGAAGCGGACAATGATGCAACTTGGAATATTTCATCGAGAAATAATCAACAGGCCATGTGGCATTTATTTTTACCCATGTTTCACTTCACCATCACATATAGAGTGAGATCAAAAAACACCAAGCTGATCAAGTCAAGTCAAAAAGCTTTTATTGTCATTTCAACCATATATAGCTGCTGCAGTACACAGTGAAATGAGACGACGTTTCTCCAGGATCATGGTGCTACATAAAACATAGACAGAGCTAAGGATTAGTAAGTTAGTCCTAGATACATAAAGTGCAACTTTGCAACCTGAAGCAAAAAGTGCAGGACAAGATAGACAAGACAGTGTGGGATAAGAGACAGTGCAAACAAAAAATTATGAGACGATACACAAAAGACAATGCACAAAAGACAATAAACGGAAACAGTGTAAATACTGAATGTACAGACAATATTACGTGTGCAGAAATACTGGAATGAACACAGTATTATAGCAGCAATTTGTCAGACAGAATGTGCAAATGGCAAAAAGTGTGCATAAAACAGCATGTAAACAGTTTGATGGATATATATATATATATATGTGTGTGTATCTGGTGTAGGTCCGTGCAGTCCATGCGCGCGTGTGTGTGTTGTGCTCAGTACAGTTCAGTTATTAAGGAGACTGATGGCTTGTGGGAAGAAACTGTTACACAGTCTGGTCGTGAGGGCCCGAATTTTTCGGCACCTTTTTCCAGACGGCAGGAGGGTGAAGAGTGTGTGTGAGGGGTGTGTGGTGTCATCCACGATGCTGTTGGCTTTGCGGATACAGCGTGTGGTGTAAGTGTCCATGATAGAGGGAAGAGAGACTCCAATGATCTTCTCAGCTGTCCTCACTATCCGCTGCAGGGTTTTGCGATCCGAGATGGTACAGTCCCCAAACCAGGCAGCTGCTCAGAATGCTCTCAATGGTCCCTCTGTAAAAAAGTAGTCAGGATGGGGGAGGGAGATGTGCCTTTCTTTGTAAGAAGTAGAGACGCTGCTGGGCTTTCTTGGTGATGGAGCTGGTGTTGAGTGATCAGGTGAAGTTCTCCGCTAGATGAACATCAAGAAATTTGGTGCTCCTGACGATCTCTACAGATGATCTGTCGATGTTCGGCAGAGAGTGGTAGCTCTGTGACCTCCTGAAGTCAACAACAATTTTTTTAGTTTTATCAACATTCAGAGAAAGGTTGTTGGCTCTACACCAGGCAGTTAGCTGTTGCACCTCCTCTCTGAATGCTGACTTGTCGTTCTTGCTGAAGAGACCCACCACGGTCGTGTCATCGGTGAACTTGATAATATGGTTCGATCTGTGCATTGCTGCACAATCGTGAGTCAGCAGAGTGAACAGCAGTAGACCGAACACGCAGCCATAGGGGGCTCCAGTGCTCAGTGTGGTGGTGCTTGATATGATGTTCCCTATCCGGGATGATAGTATTGAATGCTGAGCTAAAGTCTATGAACAGCATTCGTACATATGTGTCTTTATTTTCCAGTTGGGTGAGGGCTAAATGGAGGGCTGTGGCAATGGCATCGTCCGTGGAGCATCATTTTGGACGATACACGAACTGTGGGGGGTCCAGTGAGGGTGGTAATTGGGTCGTGATGTGCCTCATGACGAGCTTCTCGAAGCACTTCATAACAATGGGTGTGAGTGCGATGGAACGATAGTCATTGACACTGTAGATTCCATTGGGATGGGGACAACGGTGGTTGTCTTGAGGCACGTAGGAACAACGGCGCTGCTCAGGGAAATGTTGAAGATGCCAATGAAGAAATCCGCTAGCTGTTCTGCACATTCCCTGAGCACCCTGCCAGAAATGTTGTCTGGTCCAGCAGTCTTCCGTGGGTTAACTCTGCATAGAGCTCTCCTCACGTCGGCTGTGGATGGACAGAGTACCTGGTCATCAGGGGGAGGAATGGTCTTTCTTGCCATTACGTTGTTCTGCACCTCAAATCGAGCGTAGAAGTCATTCAGCGCATCTGGGAGGGAGGCATCACTATCACAGGCCCTATTATGTAATCATTACTCCGCAAATACTGAGTTTCTCAACACAGAACTTTCCCAGATCTGTTGGCCTTTGTTTTAGTTTTAGGGTGACTTTACATTTTAGAGAAAAGAGTATAAGTTGGTATAAAACTAAGAAAAACAACCATCATCATTATTTTACCATTTAAGTTAGTTTAAACAATTTTATAGCACAAGTATGTCTCTGGGATGTGCAATATTTGTTTTTCTTTCAGATCAACATGCTGTTAAATTTCAGTATGGGTGAGGACTGTCCATGTCCTGAGGACATTAGGGAGGAACTCTATGAATTCCACAGTGAACTTTGTCTACACTGCGGTAAGTGTAACATTCCAAGTAGGTAAAATATTGGTATTTTTGAAAACAGTTCAGTCTGCAGACTTTACATGCATGTTATATAATTTTTGCAGAGCATCAGTTACCATTATGAGTCTGGTCAAAATGTGTTCAGAATTTTAGTAGCCTAGTGGCGAAGGTGTTGGACCTACAATCAGAAGGTTGTGAGCTCGAATCCCAGCTCCACCAAGCTGCCACGTCTGGGCGCCTGAGCAAGTCCCTCTGGATAAGGTTGTCAGCCAGTTGCTGTTGGTGTGTTTTAAACAGACAGCAGGAAAAATGTTTGTGACCACAATAAAGTTCAAGAGTCAAGAAGCTTTTATTGTCATCTCAACTATATACTGTATAGCTGTTGCAGTACAAGGTGAAATGAAACAATTCTTCAGGACCATGGTGCTACATAAAACAAAGACAGCGCTAAGAAAAGAGAAAATTGGACAAAAAAGTTGATCAGCATTTCAGATTTACCTGAAATATGCAATAGAACCTCATCTTATCAACAAAACATGAAAGGCGCACATAATTAAAGGTGGGGTCTCCGTTGTTTGAAAGCCAATGTTGACATTTGAAATCACCAAAACAAACACACCCCTAACCCAAATGGGTCCCACCCCTGTATTGATAGCTCCGCCCACACATACATACGTAACCCAGGAAAATAATGGAAAGAAATGTGTCTTTATCATAGCTGAAGGGAAGAACAATACGATTGCAGATAAACAAACAAGCAAAAATGACACACAAGCATAATCATGCAAAGGACGGCATATATTAGTTCTGTGAAACGAAGCAAAACCAACGTTACTCACCTATAGAGAAGGAAAAAAGCGCCTAGGCGTCTTAAGTAAAGTTGGCGCATATTCACAGATTGGAGTTATTGACTCGGAAAACTCCAATCTGTGAATATGCGCCAAATTCCCGCTCCTTCAGTTCTCTCCAGCGCTGGAAAGCTGATCCTATATTAACACGTCCTACTTCTTGCCTTATCGTTAGCCTTTCCTCGCTTTCTTTCTTTGTTTTTATCCTCCATGTCAATGTTAAAACCGCTTTCTGCTAGAGGGGTTTCCTCCGAGTCACACGGTTTCCTTTCCCAGTCTAGGGACATCTGTTTTAGGCTGACTGGCAACTCCAAATTATCTATAGTATGTAAATCAGAGTGTATGTTTATTTTGTGATGTACTCTGCGATTATGTTGATGGTATAGTTTCCAGGTTCCTGTATAAGTGGTACAGAAAATGGATTGATAGATGTATATAAATAATTGCAAAAGAGTACCCAGAGTGTTTTCGCCTGGAGCATTTGACATACAGATACAATGCAATGATGACAAAAAGGGAAGAGAAATATTATTCAAATATTTTGGTCACAGACAACAGCATAATGCTTCTAGAGTAGCACTAGAATTACTCCAAAAATACTCTGTGTCTGTTTTCAGGTATTCCGATGGAAGAGGAGGAAGAGGATCAGGACACGTCTTTCAAAGGCCGTCTGATGGCTCTAGTTAACAAGATCAAGGGGCAGCGGCATAAAGCAGAAGAGAAGCCAAAAGAGAAAGAGCAAGCCATTCCTTGTAAGTATAATATACATCAAAACATTGTATGACATTTGACATTTATAATCATACACAGAATAATTTTGGTGTGAAGTGCACTCAATGTGCATAGTACAAGTATTTGTCTGTAATTAAACATAGTTTCTAGATGTTGGTGTAGTTTGTTTTGGTAGCATTTTGAGATGATTCATCAGCACATTGATGTGGTTGCTTAACATTCATCATCGAATCATTGGATTCTGTTTTTCTAGCCTTGCTAGTCAAATTGGAATACAGTATACCATCTATACATACAGTACAGTACATGCGTCCATATTCATTTCCCTACCCACTGATATTAAGCTTAGGTTTATTGTCCCGTTTTATCCTGAGCTCAGCATTCTTCCACCACCTGTTATCCCTCAAGACTTCCTTCATAATATCTACCGCTAATTGGTTGATCTATAAAAAACTCACTAACCATTAACAAAAACAATGAAACAATGATGGGATCGTCTGTCCCATCAGGGAAAATTAGAAGCTTTTTAGAATTATATTGTTTGATTAATTAGTGTCACATATGGCAGTTTCAGCAACTCCGAACCACGCGAAACCATGTCCTTAGGATTAGCTATCCCTCTGCCAGCAACCCTTCTGGTGGACTGGCAGTGAAATGCTCCAACAGTCTTTAGAATTAGACTCACTGTGGTTTGCTGTGTGTCCGTTTGTCAGCAATTCTACAGAAATGGCAGCTTTTTTTTTAATTGTATAAAATAATTGCTTCTCATAAATGACTGTCTGGTTCAGCCTGCAGTCAGCCTAGATTTAATTGGTGATGGATTAACGAAGCCCTAATAGTCACTAGCCACCCACAACCACAATCAACCACACACTCACACATTTTACTCACCCACACACAACGTTATACACTCACAGACCACTTTAATATTAAAAGTTATACATATGCTCATTTATTTCATTATCCTATGTGACTTTGACTTTGATCCTCTGGGCTCTTCACACACAACACTCACTAAAGAATGGTGTGAAAAGCAAACGTCTTGTTCCCGATGGAGGTCATAGGAGACTGGACAATGGAACAACACTTCAAACTATGTGGAGGAAGAACTGCACCAGCAGAAATCCACATTGTGAAGAGGAACCTGACACTATATTGGGAACAGGCTCACGAAAACTATAAAGTTGAAGTTCACAAAAAGACTAAGGGTCTGGATCTTTTTGTAAAGAGCAGTTATTTGAATTGTATTAGCCTTCCTGTCAGTTCAGTCTTCACTATTTATTATCTATGTTTCTAACTACAGTATCATAATTTTCACCTAAAATCAGTTTCGTTGGATGTCCTATTGCTTATTCATTAGCCGCTAAGGTCATGGTCTGTCAGTGTGTTTCGAATGGTAATGAAACACATGGCCCTTCAGACTTGTAAATGAAATGTTTGGTTTTATTCTTGAATATATTTACATCATGCAGGCAAGATTTGACATTGAGTCCTACAGAATGGTGAGTGGTTCAACATCTAATCTCAAGTGCTAACAATAAGGCAAGGCATAATTAAACAGCACAGATTTGTAATCACCTTTCCTTCTCTGATATCTGTGATGAGGAAAGATAACATGTTAAGAGCTTTTAAGGATCAGGTGATTCAGTTTAGTTTTAAATAAACAAATGAAAAACTTTCATTTAGGGGATGTGGTAGCTCAGTGGGTAAGGTGTTGGTGATCGGAAGGTCATGGGTTCAAATCCCAGGTCCTGCCACTGCCAGGGCCCCTGAGCAAGGCCCTTAAACCTCAATTGCTCCGTTGTATAAATTGAAATAAAAAAAAGTCACTCTGGATAAAAGTGTCTGCTAAATACCAGAAATGTAAATGAAATAGAATTGCTGTAAGCATACAGTATCTAATGCAAATACAGATTTTATAATATCACATTATCATTTTGCACGTTTTGTATGATACGAAAAGTATTTTAATGAATATAATTACATGTAGATTAGGCTGAAAGATAACGACTGATTATTAAACATTTAGAATGATGTTAAAGACTAAAGAAGCCTTTATTCACACCTGTTTTGTTTGGTAAATTTCATATATCGGGTTTGATTGGTTTCACATTGCACTGGTTCTCAAGTATACCAGTTGTTTAGAATCTTGGGTGGCTTTTAATTGGTCAGGCATATTGCGGGACTTATAGACTTGTTTGTTTTTTTTTTATTGTTTTTTGCATCTCTTTTAAAGAAAATATACAATTCCTATTCATTCCCGTTCTCAAATAATGCCCAGCATGTCTGGCCATTTCACCATGGTTTATTTGCAGTCTAGAAAAAAAGAAAGGGCTGAATTTTCTCCTGCAGGAAGACCTTATTTTTCAGTATTAACACAAACATATGCGTTGAAATTAGTTCATGTGAACAATCATCGAAATTATGTAAAGTCTTATTATAGGCTAACAGATGTAAGTACAGTAAGTAATCAAGGAATCCCATTGATAGTATGTAGAGCTGCATGAGACTGCCTTTACAGTATTTACAACTTATTGACCTTATACTGTATACGAAAAAATGTAGTTTGACCTCTGTCACATGACCTCTAGTTTTAATTTTACACGTACACCTGTATGTTATACAATATTGTTTATAATTGTTTGTAAAAACATATAGTAATTGACATAATTCCTTATTTCCTACATGTGATCTAGCTTGCAATAAAATGTATTGATAAATAAAAACTGGCTAATTTTACTCAATATGCTTTTTACTATAGCAAATCTCAAGGAGTTGATCTCTCAGACCATGGTAAGCTGGGCTCAGGAGAGCCACATTCAAGACCCAGAGCTGGTGCGTGCCATGTTCAGCCTACTGCGGAGACAATATGACAGCATTGGCGAGCTGCTGCGTGCTATGCGCAAAAGCTACACCATTAGTGCTGCATCTGTGCACGACACCATTCACCTGCTGGCCTCACTGGGTCAGATCCGCTCATTGCTCAGCGTCCGTATGGGCAAAGAGGAAGAGCAGCTCATGATTGATGGCCTCAGGTATGATAATATTTTACTAAATTTAGAAATAATAATATTCCTAATGGGGGGGGCACGGTGGCTTAGTGGTTAGCACGTTCGCCTCACACCTCCAGGTTCTGGGTTCGATTCCCGCCTCCGCCTTGTGTGTCTGGAGTTTGCATGTTCTCCCCGTGCCTCGGGGGTTTCCTCCCCTGATCCAAAGACATGCATGGTAGGTTGTTTGGCATCTCTGGAAAAATTGACCGTAGTCCGTAGTGTGTGATTGCGTGAGTGAATGAGAGTGTGTGTGCCCTGTGATGGGTTGGCACTCCGTCCAGGGTGTATCCTGCCTTGATGCCCGATGACGCCTGAGATAGGCACAGGCTCCCCGTGATCCGAGGTAGTTCGGATAAGCGGTAGAAAATGAATGAATGAATGAATATTCCTAATAGTGTATAACATGGGTAATGAGATGCTTTTGAGAGAGATTCTTGGTGACGTTTGCATTTTTGGGTTAAGGCATAAAATTCTCTTGAACATAAACACCATGTGTATACAGTAGTACATAAGCAGACAGTTTGCCAAAGTCACAATTATCTGAGGAGAAAAAAAGATTAAAACAAAATGTTAGCTGTAATTAGATGTATGTCAATTAATTTTTTTATGTCAAAAAAAAAATCAGGTAATAATATAGTGACAGTTAATCAGTCAGTATATATTAATGACTGTTTTAGGGTACGAGCAATCTGAAGTGTTTTACTTCTTTTAGTTGACGCTATCATAGTGGTGTTTTGCAACTTTTCCCATTGCGCTCTATCTTTTAGTTCTACACACAATGTCTTCATTATTCATAGGATACTGGTGTATATGTGAATAGGAGCACACGATGATAGATGGTGTAGCTTGGAGGGTGATGTATTACATGTGCATTCATTTGCGAGTTTGACATGATTTATGGCACTGAAGAGCCATTCTAATCATGTAAATTTGAGGAAAATGGGAGGCATTTCATAGATAATGCAAAGAACGGTAATTATAGGATGCAATAAACTCAAAGGCTACTGTGAGCTCTGTTCCATTTCTATTAGCCCTAATTTCTTCTCTTTTTTTTCTTGCATGCATTTCAGTGACATAATGAACAATAAGGTGTTCTACCAGCACCCGAACCTGATGAGAGTACTGGGCATGCATGAGACCGTCATGGAAGTTATGGTGAATGTGCTGGGGGGAGGCAAGTCTCAGGTACTGCTTAGCTGTTGTGGTGCGTTGTATGCTCGTTTGTATGAAACAGCAGTGCTACTAATTGAGTTTATGCGAATTTCCTCTGGGTTCTCCACATTCCTCTTGATAATGTTGCAAAAGAAATTTCCCCTAGTTGTGAATGAGTATAATGTGCCCTGCAGTGGACTGGTACGCTACCCAGAGTGTTTTCGTAATTTTCCTCACCAACCCTGAATTTGTTAAAATGGGAAATGAAAGTGAGCGTGTGAGTAAACATGTATTACTACTGACGTCAGTACTTGATGATAACTAACACAGTAATATACCTTATCATTATGATGGTGCATTACCATCAATTCAAATGATATATTATATTGTATTATATTATTAATACCAAATTCTTTTGTCTTTCTAACACTCTTACGAGACCCCGATCATAAAGATTTTAAATGTGCATAGGTTTTACTGTAGACATGGTCTTGTATTTGGCCTTAATCTAAATGCTGATTGGTTCCTGTGGGACATACAGTAGTGTAGGGAGACTATTTGTCTTTATGTGGATTAATGAGGCCTGGACATTTGCAACAGCAAACAGAAAGTACCTTCATATATTGTGTACTTTCTTACAGATTGTAAAAATGGCTAGTTCATTAGGATTTTTAAGATTAATTCTTAAGATTAAAACGTTCATGGAGGTTAAATATAATGTAAATTTTTTTGATACAGTACTACAAATCAAGTGATGGATGTCAGTCTGGGAACCAGTTATGTAATATAATTATATAAAATATTATATATTTATTGTTATATATCCTTTTTTTTTTGTAACGTAACACATGATGTAATATGAGCACCAGCAAACACTTTAAAACCCTGCAGAGATTTGAAAAAAAAAAAATAAATAATGCATACTATTCAAAGTTTGATGATTGAATAACAAGTGTTTGTACATGTGAGTGTTGCTAATGAACATGCTTTGCTTACCTGGAACTTAAATTAATTATCCACCTCCATTCACAGGAAATTGCTTTTCCCAAAATGGTGGCTAGTTGCTGCCGCTTTCTGTGCTATTTCTGTCGAATCAGCCGACAGAACCAGAAGGCCATGTTTGATCATTTGAGTTACCTGCTAGAGAACAGCAGTGTGGGTTTGGGTGAGTTCCTGAACATGAAGCTCCGTACACATCAGAACTGCTCTGTTTACTATCTGAATGATTTTGAGCCTATTAACGAATAGATTCATATTTATGAAGGCAGTCAAAGGTTGACAAGGCTACATTTAAATGTAAAATATAAATATACCTCAGTTTTCCTAAAACTTGATAAAGAGTTCAGAAAATAGGTCCTAAGAACAAAACTCATACTTCATCATCTATTTTGCACATTTTCTTAATGGGGCAGCTATTATTGATAAAAAGTATAATTTTTAACTTAATTTTTAAATCAAAAGTTTAAAAATATTTTTTAGGTATATAAAATTATAAAAATGATGTGAAATACATTGTATTACCGTTGCATTTTTTTTTAGCTTACTAACCTATGTTGGGTTTCCTATAACAAACAGTATATACACTGCCCTCTGCTGGATGTTATGAGTGATACAGCAGTGGCACGGATTAATAATAATAATAATAATAAAAAAAAGTTACAGAAGAAAGTACAGTTGAAAAAACATGAAGATGTTTGTATGTGCATCTCCATAGCTTCTCCATCAATGAGAGGATCCACTCCTCTAGATGTAGCTGCTTCTTCTGTAATGGACAACAACAGCCTTGCACTCGCTCTTGAGGAACCAGACCTCAACAAGGTGTGTGTGTGTGTGTTTGTGTGTGTGCATGTATGTGTGTGTGTGTGCGTGTGTGCATGTAAATGTGTGTGAAAGAGAGAGAGACAGAGAGAGAGAGAGAGAGATTGAAATTTGGAAGCACTTCTTGATGGGAATTTGAAAATGATTAAATGATGAAATTGTGTGTGTGTGGTGTGTGTGTAGGTGGTAACATATCTGGCTGGCTGTGGACTCCAGAGTTGTCCCATGCTCCTTGCCAAAGGCTATCCAGATATTGGGTGGAACCCAATCGAGGGAGAGCGCTATCTCTCCTTTCTCCGCTTTGCTGTCTTTGTCAACGGTAAAACAAACACAAATTAATATGAGTATGTGATTTAACACCGGGGCACGGTGGCTTAGTGGTTAGCACGTTCGCCTCACACCTCCAGGGTCGGGGTTTGATTCCCGCCTCCACCTTGTGTGTGTGGAGTTTGCATGTTCTCCCCGTGCCTCGGGGGTTTCCTCCGGGTACTCCGGTTTCCTCCCCCGGTCCAAAGACATGCATGGTAGGTTGATTGGCATCTCTGGAAAATTGTCTGTAGTGTGTGAATGAGAGTGTGTGTGTGTGTGCCCTGCGATGGGTTGGGTGTATCCTGCCTTGATGCCTGATGACGCCTGAGATGACGCCTGATGACTCCCCGTGACCCGAGGTAGTTCGGATAAACGGTAGAAGATGAATGAATGAATGAATGAATTAACACCAAAAAAAGACACTTCCTCGCTTCATTAATGATTAGAGTAACTGAGGAACCTTCATTTATCCCCATAACAATAAGTCATTGTTAATATTGTACAACGTATAATTTGTGACTCATGATATTGATGCATCAATTGTTTTGAGAATATATTCAAACATATACACAGTCCAGTGCAGCAGAGATTGTATTCTCTTTGCTCCTCTGTAGGTGAGAGTGTAGAAGAGAATTCCAGTGTTGTGGTGAAGTTGCTGATTCGTCGACCTGAGTGCTTTGGCCCTGCGTTGCGTGGAGAAGGCGGTAATGGACTGCTAGCTGCCATGAAGGAAGCCATTAAAATATCAGAAACGCCAGCACTAGACCTGCCCAGCACCACCCAGGGCCGAATCTCTGACACGTAAGATTAATACACACAACCCACACCACTGTATTACTGTCATCATGGGGGGTTTTAATTGAAATGTATATTACTATGGACCAGAACATAAAATCACCCACCACCCCCACTTTTTTTCCTGCACTGGTTATGAAATAAAATCTGTTTTTAAAATGATATTTTCTGTGCAGTCTTACACTATTTTTTTCTGCATTAAGGGGGCAATGCAATGCCGTTATCTGTCATTGTACCTGTATTGTAGCTGTAACCGTAGCAATTTACACAACATAACTTTATTCAGCTCCTTGAACCAGACACCATATGAATCTGTCCTCCATGGTAATATTACTGAGTGAGCAACAACAACAAAACAACAATATGCTTCGCAAATTAAACTCATTAAAAGTTTGCAGCAATAAAAACTACAATGTATCTGGGACATTTTCACAATGTCAAACTGTCATCCCTTAAGCAGCATTTAAATGTCCTTATGAAAGTTTAGAGAATGTTTTCTTTTAGTAAAGATAGAGAATATTCATTTATCAATGTCTAAAAACATGGGCAACGAGTGAACAAGTTGTCAAATCAAATGAGACAACAGAGAAATGTTGTCCTGTGCATAACATGCAGTCTGAATGAGCATGGAGCAGCAGCTTAATATAAGGGGAAAAAAGTCTCTTTTTTTTATTTTTTATTTTTTTTATTTATTTATTTTTTTAAATGATTTTTTTTTTTTTTTTTTTTGCTATTTGAGCAAAACACTGCTGGGGGAAAAAAAGCATTTTGCATTTTCTGTTTGTGTCATGTCATGAATCTGGTCCTTGTTCCATGGGCAGACTTTGCACGTGATGGTTTTGCATACAATGTCTGCATGTTGCCGATAAATCCGGTTAGAATTGTACACCTACTGTATAACCATTAACACAAAACCTTTTTTGCGTGACCATTTTTTGGAGTTGTAGTTTGGAGGTAATTTTGCTGAAACATGGCAACCCTATCTATGAGCTTCAGCAATCTGTACTTTAAAGCTCCAAATGAAATTAAAAAAATACAAACCTCATTCTCACATGACTTTTTTTGTTGTTTTGTCCTGTACTCCACCAGTTGTATCCACCATATTGAATTTGTATTCGTATTTGTTCAGAACTTCAAAGTTCAAACCAAATAATCCCACAAATAGCTTAATTTAT
Source organism: Tachysurus vachellii (assembly GCF_030014155.1). NCBI lineage: Eukaryota > Metazoa > Chordata > Actinopteri > Siluriformes > Bagridae > Tachysurus > Tachysurus vachellii. The sequence goes on from NC_083469.1 coordinate 21,352,219, forward strand.
TTCTTTTTTTTCATCTAAAATCTTTGTCATAATATAGTATAATACCTGTGCAAAGTGAGCATTGTTGCATGCTGTAGAAGTCCTGTTATCGTTCTCATTCTCTTAGGTCTACAGAGGATGAGGAGGAGGAAGAAGTGGTTCACATGGGCAACGCCATCATGTCCTTCTACTCAGCTCTCATTGATCTGTTGGGACGCTGTGCACCTGAAATGCATGTGGGTTTCCTTTTATTTTTATTTTTTATAGTAACATGGACAATATGTAATGTTAGGATTGTTTTATGCAGGATGCCTTGTTGCGTTGTAGGATAAATCTGCAATGTCCCTATACAGTGTGTTTAACCTCAGAATTGTATGCATTTTTTTTTTTTTATTAGTTTTTGCTTATTTTTATAAAGGCTACTAGTCCTGCTGCACTTTACTTTCTATCTCTGGCCCTCATTCACACAGCTCATCAATAAGGGCAAAGGAGAGGCTCTGAGAATCCGTGCCATCTTGCGCTCCTTGGTGCCCACTGAAGACCTTGTTGGCATCATCAGCATCCCACTCAGAATGCCTGTAGTCAATAAAGGTAGGAGTGTGATCATTAGCTTATTATTTAAACCAGAGACACAAGTTTAAGACTCGGTAAAATGACAAAACAGATAAATAAGGTATTAAAATAACACTGAAAGAAGGGGCTTTTCTATTGCGCTGTGTTTTCGTCTCAGATGGTAGCGTGACAGAGCCGGACATGTCAGCTTGTTTTTGCCCGGACCACAAGGCGCCCATGGTTCTGTTTCTGGACCGGGTCTATGGCATAGAAGACCAAAGCTTCCTTCTTCATCTTCTGGAAGTCGGCTTCCTGCCTGACCTAAGAGAGGCTGCATCTCTGGACACAGTGAGCACATGCACCATTACCACAACAGTCTCTGATCTTATATAGAACTATAATAAACACATAACAGCAGGTTTACATGTGCACAATTCAGTTGTCCTGAATCATGTACAATGTTATAATAACGAGTGCTGTGGTTAGTTTTTTTTCTTCTTCCTCCTTCATTAATGATAATTAGCATCTAGTTTCCTTCAGTGAAAAGAATGTTTCATTTATTGCATGGATTTTTACTCCATCTTCAGATAAAGAAGTATGTTATGCATGTAAAATGCTTTTCCTGTTGTCATGCCTCAGACTTTAAATGTGCCCTGGGTCACCGGCTGCCGTCCATCTCGATGACATCACTGGGCACAGGAGATCATGCACAGAAAAATGCTCTGTTATCTGTTTGCTCTTAAGGTGCTATATTGAGTATGTGTATGTTCCATTAGGTTCAAATATAAGACAAAATACAAAGAAAAAAATGGATGAATTTTGTCTAAATTTCTAATTTGATCCCAAATTTAAATCAGACACAGTATTTGTCTTTTCTGTATAGTATCCATGTGTATCCATGTGTCTCACATATTTGCATTCACTTTGTAGTGTGCAGTGACTTTATGATGCTGCAATTATTTTGCTCAGCTAATATGCTTTATTGCTTGTATAAATTAGTTATACAGTTTTTGACCTACGTAAAATGAGAGAATTATGAGTTGAAACCCTTCACCTGCACAATACACTGGGGCGGTTCTAGAGGCGGGGCCACAGGGGCCCTGACCCGGCCCCTGATTGGCCCCGTTCCATCAATCGTTGACGAGAAGAGCAACCGGAGAATTTTTCACAGCGAAAAATCATTAAGAACTTTTCTGGCTCATATTTTTTTATTAGAGAATTCCTAAGCCTAGGAAAAAGGAATAACTGCCGAAATGTATTTGCACCGTACTGAATAAATTATTTTGTGTGCTTGAATGTACCCTGTACTTTTCCCCCTGTTACAGAAAAATCCTTGAACCGCCACTGACAATACATAAAGTTTGCTACTAAATTTATGGATTGTTTTTGGCTTCTATTAAAAGTATATTAAGGAAACTTGACATATCAAATACCAAAGCTTACTACTTGCAGAATGAGTGCAAACCAATAAGGTAAATGATGGATAGATGGATGGGATGGATGGATGAATGGAATGGATGGATGGATGGGATGGATGGATGGATGGATGGATGGATGGATGGATGGATGGATGGATGGACAAACCGACAGACATTTTCTTGTACTGGCAGCTCTAACAACTTTCAGGCAAATCTTTAGCTCTTCAGTCTTTTGATGAGTTTTAAATGAAAAAAAAAAAAACATCCAAATTAAATGTAATCTGATTTGCAATCCTGCTTTAGAATCCTTGCTGTTGAACCTCCTCAGGCTCTTGAATTAAGAGTTATACTGTTTTGTGTAGCAGTGTTATACAAACTGACTATTGCTTAAGATTTTGCAAGGAAACCGCCAAACCATCGTGGTTTATCTCTATTCTGTTCATCTGCTTTTATTCTAGGAAGCATTACGGACCACAGAAACAGCACTGGCCATGAACCGGTATATCGGATCTGCAATGCTGCCCTTGCTGACTCGTTGTGCCCCGCATTTTGCCGGCACAGAACACCACGTCACACTAATTGACTCCACGCTCCACACCATCTACCAGCTGAGCAAGGGCTCGTCACTCACTAAAGCCCAGAGAGATGCTATCGAGGAGTGCCTGCTGGCCGTATGCAAGTACGTCTTTTTGTTTTTTTTTTTCGTTTTTTTTTCTTTCCTAGTTGGAAGTCAATGTTGCATAATGATGTTGGGTTATTTGCTGTCATTTTTGCAGGTACTTAAGGCCATCTATGCTTCAACAGCTGCTGCGTCGCTTGGTGTTTGACGTGCCTCTGCTGTCTGAATATTGTAAGATGCCTCTTAAGGTAAAGACTGGTCATTATTTCTGCATTTTATAGTTACTGTCTATTATTATTATTGTCTTTGGGGCATGCATGACAACAAAAGTAAGTCTCTTTCAGTCTTCTTTCAAGTTAAACTCTGAAGGCTTTTTTTTCGCTGTGACCTTGAAACAATTATAAAGCGGTGAAAGTGATCATGAGAGCCGGTTAAGCTGCATATGTACTGTATGTTGTAACAGTAAAATCAATAAGATTTTATTAAAACACAAGTAATAAAGTGATTTTAGTGTGTTTAAATATCCAAACAGTCGATCTAATTACCCGTTGGAATGTCTTCTTTTGTCCTGTTGCACAAAAAGATCTTAGTAGAGCATTTTGTTCTTAATGGCTTTCTGATCTGTACACAGCTGTTGACCAACCATTATGAGCAGAACTGGAAGTATTACTGCCTGCCTTCTGGTTGGGGCAGCTATGGCATGGCCTCTGAGGAGGAATTACTACTAACCAAGAAGATTTTTTGGGGCATCTTTGACTCGCTTTCTCAAAAAGTAAGACTCCAGTATCCATTTGGTTTTAATATCATCTCCTAGTTTATATTTTGTAGCCGAATAGACAAATCGTGTTATTGTGGCATTTGTTATCACCTCAGTTGTATAATAATAATAATAATAATAATAATAGTAATAATAATAATAATAATAAAAATAATAATAATAATAATAATTGTAATATTAATAATACTAATTTATTAATATTATTGATGCTAATAATAATAATAATAATAATAATAATAATAATAATAATAATAATATTTGTATTGATACTATTTTATTATTATTATTATTAAGAATTTCTTTATTATTTATTTATTTATTTTTATATCAACACAGCACTGGCTTATGCTGCAAACCTGCAAATGACCAAAAAAAGAAAAATGAACTTACGAGTGTGTCTAGTGACATGGTGCGTTGCTGCCTCACCAGGGACCCAGGTTTGATCCTGAGCTTAGGGTACTGCGTTCAGTTTTTGTCCATATGGGTTCCTTAGGGTTCTGTGGTTTCCTCCCACTTCCAAAAACATGTTGGTAGGGTGTAGTGGCTACTTTAAATTTCCACTTGCTGTGAACGAATGTGCGATGAAATGGCACCCTACCCAGGGTGTATTCCTGCCTCACATCAGGTGTTCTCATGATACATTCTTCATGTTCACTGAAACGAATAAATAAGTGTATCTGTATTATAGTAAAAAAAAAAACATTTTGTGTGTGTGTTGTAGAAGTATGAGCAGGAGCTGTTTAAGATGGCTATGCCATGTCTGAGTGCTATAGCTGGAGCTTTGCCTCCGGATTATGTTGATTCTTCTCTCAGCACCACACTGGAGAAGCCGGTCTTTGTGGATGCCCAGGGCAACTTTGACCCCAGACCCATCAACACAGCAATGTAAGCAAGAGAGAGAGAGCGTGTGTGTGCTCTTGTTCTTGTGTGTGTGTGTGCTTTTGTGTGTGTGCTCTTGTTCCTTGTGTGTGTGTTCTTGTGTGTGTGTTGTGTGTGTGTGTGTTGCATGTACTGTAAGAGATTGAAAGGCATATGTGCATCTGACAGCAATGATAATGATAATAATTTAAGCTATTTTTATTGCTCTTTTGTGGAAAATTCCTGTGAGAGATGCATGAATAAGCTTGAATAAATGCTTGAGACTTATTCTTGAAAATGCACTGTTGGACACAAAGCACTCATTACATATCCAGTAAGCTGCTTTAGCATTTGCAACAGAAAAGACTGTCAATGTTTCAATGCTCATTTCAACATTTCAAGTATTATCCATCCTTTAGTAAAGATTTTGTCAATCATTTTATTCCATAGCATCTCCCTCCCAGAGAAGCTGGAATACATCACTCACAAATACGCTGAGCATTCCCATGATAAATGGTCTGCTGAGAAGGTAAGATCATGGTCCCATCCTGCTGAATTCAAAGGGCCTCAAGTGCTCTGAAACCTTGATTTATTTTCTTGTGTGGTGACAGCATACTGACAACTTTGAGGCTGTAATCAGTGTTTCATTTGTGAAACATGACACATGGGACACTGAAGGAAAGTTCATCCAGAAAGTGGAGAGAAAGGGAAGGTCATGGGATGTATAGACGCAACAGTGCCCAAAGTTTTGTTCACTGCTGGCAAATAGACTTGAAGTTAGTAGTGGAACAATAAAATATGTTAACTTGGACTCTTGGACTTGGAAGTTTTAACTGGGACAACAACTATTATTATTATTAGCAGTAGTAGTATTAGTAGTCGTATCGTTATTGTTCTTGTTGTGCTGGTGTTTATTTATTTTAACATTTTTGCACTGGAGAAATAGAAATAGTTTCCAGAAAACATTTTTTTAAAAGACAAAATTTAACATTTTAGATGCAGTAGATAGTTAAAAAGAAATCTCATCTGGTGGTTAGCACGTTCGCCTCACACCTCCAGGGTCGGGGTTCGATTCCCGCCTCCACCTTGTGTGTGTGGAGTTTGCATGTTCTCCCCGTGCCTCGGGGGTTTCCTCCGGGTACTCCGGTTTCCTCCCCCGGTCCAAAGACATGCATGGTAGGTTGATTGGCATCTCTGGAAAATTGTCCGTAGTGTGTGATTGCGTGAGTGAATGAGAGTGTGTGTGTGCCCTGTGATGGGTTGGCACTCCGTCCAGGGTGTATCCTGCCTTGATGCCCGATGACGCCTGAGATAGGCACAGGCTCCCCGTGACCCGAGATAGTTCGGATAAGCGGTAGAAAATGAATGAATGAATGAATTTCAGTATTATGAATCAAAAATTATAAATACATCTGGATTTTTAGAATTGTATGGATTCAAAGTGAATTACTGACTACATATATGAAAATAATAATAATATTAAAAAAAAAAGATTGGCAAAATTTTCAAGATTGTATCTCAAACCTATTTGATTTAATTATTTCTGCAAGACAGAATTATCTTGGGGACTGAAACACAATCAAAATTGACTCTTTAGATCACGGGTGTCAAACTCAAATTCACAGTGGGCCAAAATATAAACCTGAGATAAAGTCACGGGCCAAACAGAATATTTATTGAAAAATTAACTGCAACTGATATGTAATGTTCAACCTTTTTCATATGGAAACAAACTTTAGTTTTGCTTGAACACAGGATTTGGAACAACCAGAGTTTGATATTACAAACACATAAGAAATTAAATTTGAAATAAAAGACACATCAGGACTTTATACCTATATATAGGTCCTTATACTTCTCATAATGTTTAGTTTCATAGTGCCTTCTTATGCTTATGTTATATACTTTGGTTACAGACACGTTAGCTTCGTTAGCACACAAGACAAACAGGTCTGTCCTTTATACTCGTGAACAGATAATCTGCCTCCCACCAGTCTTGAAAGCTCCTATTGTCCATCTTTCGTTTGGCCATTTTTGTGGAGGGTGGAGTTAACTTGCCCGATGTGTCTGTAGCACGGTTGTTAACGACTGTCAACAGAGAATGAGGGGCGCTTGCTGTTCGTGACTACGCATCAATACAGTGGCAAGGCATTCTGGGATTTGTAGTATTAGCGGAGCATGCGGCTAGCCAGCTGTAATGCACGTTTGATACGATCTCGCGGGCCAAATATAATTACACCCGCGGGCCCGAGTGTGACACCCCTGCTTTAGACTGTCATAAATGGTTTTTTTTTTCATATTTTATGTATAAATTTGGTTGTTTTGTAGCCAAAAGCCTTTACTTGGTCATGCTTAACAACTCATATCCGTTTCAGGTTGTTTTGGGCTGGAAGTATGGAGATAACGTTGACGAGAAAGCAAAAACACACCCCATGCTGAGATCCTACAAGTCACTCACAGAGAAGGTAGAAGGCAAAAAAAAAAGAATTATTATGGAAACTGTAGCATTGTGTACTAGCATTGATTTGCATGTATCGATATCCCAGGAAAAGGACATTTACCGCTTCCCAGTGAAGGAGTCTTTGAAGAGTATGCTAGCCATGGGCTGGAGCATTGACCGGACCAAAGAGGGAGAGGCCATGTTTCAGCAAAGAGAGAACGAGAAGATGCGCAAAATTTCCCAAGCATCTCAGGTAAATATTTCATCTTCATGATCAACATGTCTATTCGTATACAGTATAATGTAGTGGCTTTCGTTGTGAATACTGTGAGTACTGTGGACAGTAGTCCAGATGCATAGTATCAATCTAGTCTGAAAGAAAATCTTATTTGCAGCACCTTCTGTATGTAGAATAACAAGCGTACCTAGTAATCTATCAAATGTTTACTTAAAGCAAAACCAACGTTACTCACCTATCGAGAAGGAACAAAGCGCCTCGACGGCTTAAGTAAAGTTGGCCACATATTCACAGATTGGAGTTTCCCGAGTCAATAACTCCTGAGCTAAACGCTGTTACTACACAAAACACGGTTGTAGCTGCGTCTCTACATTACTACGATAGAAAAGAGGTGTTATTTGTGTAGTAACAGCGTTTAGCTCAGGAGTTATTGACTCGGGAAACTCCAATCTGTGAATATGCGCCAACTTCCCGCTCCTTCAGTTCTCTCCAGCGCTGGAAAGCTGATCCTATATTAACACGGTCCTACTTCTTACCTTATCGTAAGCCTTTCTTCGCTTTCTTTCTTTGTTTTTATCCTCCATGTCAATGTTAAAACCGCTTTCTGCTAGTGTCACACATGCGCACTGAACACTCTCTCCGCCGCATATTGACAAGCCCTGCCCCTTTCTGCTCATTGGCTACACATTTGTTTTGATTTTTGTTTATTATTCGGCCCGACTCAGTTTTCTGAAGCATTTCTCAAAAATCGGAGACCCTGCCTTTAAATGATCAGTATCTTTTGCTCTGCATGAACATAGTTAACACAAACCCACTTCTACCAATACACTATTTTAACAAAGTGAATAATTTTTTTTTAATATAATATATTTGTACAACATACAGTATGATGTACTGGCTCCTCAAACCTCTCCTTTTTTCTGCATTTCATTGCATATCCTTTTTTTTCACATTGCATATCCTTTTTTTCACATTTCACACTGATCATACATACCCTTCTCATACCTTGCCTTATTTGCATATTTGCAGCGTCAGCAGCAATGGTTGGATAATTACAGTGTACGGTTGGTTTAAATAATGGCTTGTCTTGTGCTTTTGCATCAGCTTGAAAAAAATGTTGCCACTGAAATCCTCCTTTGCTGTTTTAAGCCTCTTGAGCCTCACAAATGAATGATAAAGAAAAAAGACATGATATGAGAACAAGACATGTGATCTGAGTCACATGCTGTTAGTGTTTCTGATCTAACCGATCTTCTGACTAAGCATCTCGGTAGAATATTATAACACGTCACATTGTACACGTTTGGAACCACAATGCAGGGTTAATAACACATAACCAGTGCTAAATCTGCTTCAGAGAAGGGTTTCATGACCTCAGTGTGATACTCGCCCTGCTTGTAAATTACAAGTGTGAAACAGAGGTGTTTAGAATGTAAAACACATAGCGAAGAGCCCTTTGGTCTTGCAAGTCTCAGGGTTTTTTTTTTTAAATGTTTCAGTGTTCTTAGTAATCTAAAGAATTCTAAAAGCCTAAAAACTGACCCAAGTTCGACGATACCTTTTGAAAAGCCAGTTGTTCAAGTCCAATGTTCTGAAATGCACAATCCTTGCTGGTATACAGTAAACCATTGACGGCATTGGGCAGAAACCTTTATCCAGAGACTTGTTTTTTTAAAATATCTATCAATGGATTACTTTGTATTTGTTCTTTGTAGTGAAACAGTATTACAGTAATCAGTTTAAAAGCTCTGCTTGCTAGTACAGCAAGAACAGCACAGAAATAATTTATTTATTTATACAAGTTCTTGTTTTAGTATTTTAGTAGGTCTTCAGCCGTCAAGCTATGCACCTAGCCTATGCTCAACATGTGTTAAAAGTCCAGGTAAAATGAACATAGCAATCCCATGGTGGGCTTGGTTTAATTATCTCAATGCAGAACATAACACACAGCATTTAAGTGAAAGTTTGATAGGTTTCTCTGCAACATACTGCACACACTGCACACTTGTGCCAGAACATTAACATTCAGCGTAAAAAAATCCCATCACTTGAAATTCCTTTAGATCTGACTGTGTGATATCTGGTTGTCATGCTTCTTCTACTTTGTGTGTTGAATGTTTACAGGGTAGTGGCTTTCACCCAAGTCCAGTAGACATGAGCAACGTATTGCTCTCTCGTGAACTGCAGGTAAATGTGACTAACTGAAGTATATTCTATGTACAGTATACACAACCTAAGCAGCTTTGGCAGATGCCCTTATACAATGCAAAGCAAAATGCAAATCGTATTTATATAAACTGACCAGTTTAACAGTCTTGCTCAAGTGTCCTGCAGTGGCACCTTGACAGCACTGAGGTTTTAACTCAAAACCTTCTACTCATGTCTAATAAATTCTAATGTCTTAGCCTGTAAGCCACCACTATGCCATTTAATATCAGAATCAGCTTTATTGCCAAAACTGGAGTTTTACATGTACAAGGAATTTGCATTGATGCATAGAATCAACAATAATAGTACAATAAATTCCCCCATGTTTCAGTGGTTTCCTCTATGTACTCTGGATTTCTCTGACCAGTTTCTCTGGGAGGTGCATTGTACTGTAGGCTGACTGGCATCTCTAAATTGTTTGTAGTGTGTGAAATGGTGTGTGAGTACTGTATGTGTGTAATTGTGCTTTGTGACAAGTTGGCCAAGGTCCAGGGTATCCCCAGCTTCGTACCCCGAGTCCCCTAGTCCACTAGGATAGACCCATTACACTGGATAGATCCATTACAGGCTTCTCATTACACTGTGTTGGATAAACAGTACAGAAAGTGGATGAATGGAGAGATGTCATGATCATAGGACATTCTTTGTGGTGGTTTCTTTGTCTTTTTTTATTTTTTTTTTATTTTTTTATTAAATAAACAAGAAGATGAAATTTCAAATTTCATTAATTTGGCTATGTAATTTTTTTTCTAATTGTTTTCAGGCTATGGTAGAGGTGTTGGCTGAAAACTACCACAACATTTGGGCAAAAAAGAAGAAGAGTGACTTAGCAGTAAAAGGTGGTCATTCATGCAAAGTACATTTTTTTTTAAGCTGTAGAGTATTCATATAATGTAGGAATTAAACAAAAACCAAACTCATCTTTTAATCACTTTAAGTAAAGTATTATGAAGTTATACAGTATTACAGTATTACGGAGGTTATGTATGTTCTTGTTAATTTAGGTGGAACACATTCTTTGTTGGTGCCATATGATACACTTACGGCCAAAGAGAAGGCCAGAGATCGTGAGAAAGCACAGGACCTGTTCCGCTTCCTGCAGATCAACGGCTATGCCATTACCAGGTGTGTGTGCCTGAGCGTCTGAGCGCATGTTAGCAGATATTGAGGATATGTGACTTTTTTTTCTCAAAAAAAAAAAAACAACAACAAAAAAAACAATTAACAGCTTTTATGTGAAATAGATTAAAAAAAAAAAGCAAGATCCAGTTTGTATTCCTTGTTTTTTTTTTTGTTTTTTTTTATATTAATAGGGGTTTGAAAGACATGGAACAGGACTCATCCTCCATGGAGAAAAGGTTTGCCTATAAATTCCTGAAAAAGCTGCTAAAATATGTGGACTGTGCACAGGAGTACATTGCTCATCTGGGTAAAAAGCCTAGTTTCCTACATTTATACAGTATATGTTATACCTGTTAAAGTATTATAGATCTCTCGAAAACGATCAATCAATAAACTTAAACGTTATTTCAATATTTCAGAGGCTATGGCTAGCAGTGGAAAGAATGACCGGTCACCTCATGAGCGGGAAATCAAGTTTTTTGCCAAGGTTGGAAGAATAGCACAGCGAAAACACACAAAATGCAACAAAGTTAAACCGTCTGAGCCTTCGAGGCAAATTTATACCCTAATATTTTAACCAAAATGAGTATCATAGTTTTACCTTTTAATTTACTTTGTTGGCTATTTAAGACTGTATCATAGTTCAACAGTGATGAACAGTTTTATTTGGCACACAAACGAATAAAATACATGAATTTATTCTTTGCTCATTTTGATCGTGGTGTTTTCTTTCTGTAGGTGCTTCTACCACTAATAGATCAGTACTTCAAGAACCATTCTCTCTACTTCCTCTCCTCCCCCAGTAAGAACCTCAGCAGCAGTGGGTATGCTTCAAACAAAGAGAAAGAGATGGTTACCAGGTACATTAACACTGTTATTACACTCACCTTGATCGATTGGTCTAAATTGGTGGGGTAGATAAAATATGGGCAAAGAATCATATGATTTAAACAGAAGGGATGATTTACTTAACTTTATCTTTTCAACGCTGTCTCTAAAATATAACTACTTCCTTATCTCCTCGTCTCTGTCTATCAGACCGTTTCTTTCTTTGCTAATTCTTTCCCTAATTCACTTTCCATGCATTTTCCACTGTTTTTTTTTTCACACATCACTCACTGAATTCTTCAGTCTTTTCTGTAAGCTGGCAGCTCTTGTTAGACACAGGATCTCTCTGTTTGGTAAGAGTTACTCGCTCTGTCACCTGCATGTTGAGATACTTGCTTTCATTTGAATCCTCACTGATATTTTGATTGTAATTTTTTTTGTTTTCAGGAAGTGATTCCGCCACTATGGTTAGCTGTCTTCATATCCTGGCCCACACACTTGACACTAGGTACTGTATATAGAACATACCCTGAAATGATGCATGTGTAAAATGCATGTGTTACACTTTAGATATTTGACTTTGCATCCATCATTAATCAATCTGTGACAGCTGCATAGACCATGCAAGAAAAAGGTTGATGTATTTGATATGCAGCCAGGGCTGTCAAGTGTCACGCATTGAGAGTGACTGTCACGCATTTCGGTCTTTTCTCACATTCTCTCGCCACACATCGTATTTCTCACGCAGAAAAACTTTTAGACTATTTATCATATATTTAATATGCCGCAGCGCCCAAAATGTATCTGTCCGCACCGCTGTCTCTATGGAACCGGGCAGGAATCAAGCGCGTATCTCCTGGAGTTCTTAGTCGAGCCTGACACTTAACAGCCAATCAAAAAAAGAGGCTACACAATAGCCAATCAGAGAATAGCACTATTGTATCTGGGTAAGATTTAACGCAACAACCAATGAAAAAAAAACCATATTTATTAGAGAGGGTATTTTTGATGGTCCGTTTGAACAAAACCTCAACACCAAACAGCTTGTCTCTGGACGGGACATTGTCCTCAATCATGACCCTAAAAACGTCTGGGCTTGTGCCGAACTGTTTTACATGGGAGCAACATTACAAATGATAATTTCTATGCCTGAATGCACATCATATGCAGTAACACAAGCTATGCTAATGATCCATTAATAATCCACCTGATAGTAGAATCTTAATAATAATTCATAAAAGAAAATTTAGTTGCACTGTGCTTCACTAGGTTAAGAGCAACAATTTTATAGAAATGCCAAGTTTACATAATATCACTATAGCACTATATCTTATTGCTTATTATATTTGTGCTTATGACATAAACATGAAACGTTCCTCCAGAACGGTGATGAAGTCTGGTTCTGAGTTGGTGAAAGCTGCCTTGAGGACATTCTTTGAGAATGCAGCAGATGACCTGGAGAAAACGCTAGAGAACTTGAAGCTAGGGAAGTTCACACACTCACGCAGCCAGATGAAGGGTGTGTCACAGAACATCAACTACACCACAGTTGCCCTGTTGCCCATCCTTACTGCCTTGTTTGAGCACATCACTGAGCATCAGTTTGGAGCTGACCTTTTATGTGAGTAAAGCTCTGTAAAAGTCTATAAAATGTGTGTGTGTGTGTGTGTATTTCTGTTGCTATATCTGTGTAAATTTAATTTTAAAAATTAATCACATCTTTCTTCCTTTTTAGTGGACGATGTCCAGGTCTCATGCTATCGGATCCTGAGCAGTCTCTACTCTTTGGGGACTGGGAAGAACATCTATGTTGAAAGGTATGGAGATTTTACATATTATATGTGTGCGTGTCTTAACAGGTAAAATACAGACCCAAGTGAAAGGGGTAACATAAAAAGGGGTTTAATAAGGGAAAACAATAAAGGCTACCAACACTAGAAACGTTGAAACACAAAACAACAACAAACCAAAGACAGCAAGCCAAAAACAAGGAACAAGAGACAAGGACTCGGCAAACAACAGGCACAAGACAACAGGATTAAATAGGCGAAGAAATCATAGAAACACATGTAACAGGTGTGCAGAGGTGGGAACGGATTCAGGATAGAGCGGGTTAACACACGTGAACACAAAACAAAAGCAAAGGCACATGGTACAAGACGCACAAAAACTGCCTGTATGTCCCCCTAGTGTCCAGGCAGGGAATAGTCCCAGTAATTACTGATAATTTAGTTTCTTTTTAAGACTAATTACATACATACATACATTTTAAGTGGCTGTGTTGGTGGTCATGGACTACAACTGAACACAAGCAGACTTTGACAGCACGAACGAAGGGTTAGACGAAACATGTGGGAGAAATGAATGGTTAAACTTTCAAAGCGACTTGTTTGTAGTTTTGTTTAGTTTTGAGAATTAGAATCAGCAAAAATTCGAAGGCATTTATATATATATATATAAATATAAATATATATATATCGTCACTGTCGGGCGGAATCCTCATATCTCCAAAACCGTTATTTTTCAGGAAATTAAAAAAACGCCGTACCTTATCTGCAGTGCACAGGGTTTAATCCGCGTTGCAGTGGATTGTCTCGCGCTAAATTCCTGTCCTCAGACGAGCACCAGAACTAGCGGGGGTCAAGATTTTTTTTTCTTTGAGCCCAGTGTTTTGAAGACATTTACCTCAGAAGACGTGTTGATTCGTTGCGACTCTTCTTGAGGAGAAATATGCCGCGAAGCTCTCCCTCGGAGTGAGGAAGAGGTGGACAGATGAAGTGTCCAATGGAGTTATGAGATTTGTGCTCAAGCTATTTTCAAAACTTTAGATTGGTTAATAACTTGTAAAAATAACAGACCCATGTGGGCACTGACCAATAGCATCGATATGTGAAAAAATATGACATTGACCAAATTTGGACATACGAGGTTTCCGCCCGACAGCGACGATATATAAAAAGCTTTATATGGAACATTGAACTGTTTCATTGTTTACATTTTATTCAGTTCAACCTTGTCATTTGGGAATTTTATTTAATTCAGGATTAAAGATTCAGGATTTTATTTGTCACATACACCGTTACATACAGTATAGAACCTTTAGCAGTAAAATTACAAACCCATCAAGTCATTCAGGACTGTGGGTTTAAACAACTAAATTTAATTTAAAAAGTAAGAAAGGAAGGTGATGTGATGCATATGTTTATTTGTGTTACATCATATTAGTAGTATATTATTATTATTATTATTATTATTATTATTATTATTAGCATATTAGTTTATTATTATAAAGTATATCTTAATAGTAGTATTGTAATCATGTAAGCACAGTCAGTACTGGTACCGGTAATGTACTTACAAGATATAAAGACTCTCTGTGTGATTGGTTTTACTATAGACAGCTTCCAGCTCTTGGTGAGTGTTTGGCCACCCTGGCAGGAGCGATGCCTGTGGCATTTTTGGAGCCTCACCTCAACACACACAACCCTTTCTCTGTCTTCAACACAAAAACAGCACGGGAACGTGCCAGTAAGTGTTACTTTTTTAAGCATTACAGTATACCTCTTGATTAGCTGCTGAATACAAGATGAAGGGTTTTATTTGTTCAGTACTCTTAATTCTGTTTAGAATTCTAAGCTCATGCATTATTTCTTTTGCCTGAAAGTACTTTAAACCCACTCGTTCTACTCTCTCCTCAGTTTTAGGCATGCCCGACACAGTAGAACAGATGTGCCCAGAAGTGCCGCATCTCGACTGCCTGATGAAAGACATCAATGACATGTCTGAGTCAGGAGCTCGCTACACTGAAATGCCTCATGTCATTGAGGTAGTGCTGCCCATGCTGTGTAACTACTTATCCTACTGGTGGGAGAGAGGCACAGAGAACCAGGCCAAGGGCACAACAACTGCATGTAGCACCACGGTCACCTCTGAGCACCTGAGCATCATCCTGGGCAACATCCTCAAGATCTTGAATAGCAATCTGGGCATTGATGAGGCCTCCTGGATGAAGAGGATTGCAGGTATAAAGGAAGTCTAATAATATTAAGCAGACTTGGACTGTATTTATAGTTAGAAAAGTGCCAAATAGTAGAAAAAAGTATTTTAGAGGTCAAGGTCAAGAGGCTTTTATTGTCATTTCAACCATATCTAGCTGATGTTCCTCCAGTACCCAGGTGCTACATACAGTAAAGACACAGAGTTACATAAGACAACACAAGACTTAGGGCTAAAGAGTAAAAAACAAATTACCTGTTGACATAAAGTGCATGGGTGCAGCCTTGTGCAAACACATAATGTAATAAAATACAAAACAGATCAATAAAAACCAGTATACAGTCTGTATGGTGTGCAAAGGAGTACAAGAATAGAATAACCCAAATAAACAAAAAGCTTTGTTGACATGGCTTGTAAGGTTGAGCGTAGCAATTAGCAGATTAGGAGACAAGGAATTTTAGCACACACACAAATACAAATTATGGCATTATACAGTATGTTTTTGTATCTCCTTAAGCATAAATACAGGTGATAACACCACCCAGAGAGACCAAATGTAGATATTTTGGGTAGAAAGGTTTGTTTTTCAGCAAATCCATTATTATATAGTTAAGTGTGTGTTTTATTTTCTGTTTCTTTTTCACTAGTTTTTACGTTGATGGTTTAATAAATAATAAATTATAATAAATTCAAAGACTTTCAGTCATAAGAGTAAATAAATTCTATCTAATATTTTCATATTCTTCTAAGCTATTTTTAATAGATTTTGTTCTTTTATTGTGTTTTTAATAGAACTAAAATAAAAATAAAAACTGGACCAAAGACAGAGATAAAGAATGGGATAGACTACTAGTTCATGCTAGACAATAATTAGCAAGCTAAACACCAGCTACTTCAAGACTAAAGCAGATATGAAACCAGCAGATTAGATTAACTTCTGCTATGATAGCAGAATCAAAGGGATGTGATGGTTCAGTGGTTAAGGCTTCGGGTTACTGATCAGTCTGGGTTTCAAGCCCAAAAGTTGCTGAGACATCAATGTTGGGTCCTTGAGCAGGGCCCTTAACCTCACCTGCTCCAGGGGCACCGCACTATGACTGACCCTGCCCTCTGACCCCAGGCTCATAATAACATCGGTTATGCGAAAACTTAAAGCATTTCACTGCATGTCGTACTCTGTATGTGTATGTGACATAAAATTTGAGGTTTGGCAGTAAAGCCCTGTCGGCTAGGACTAGCCAGAATATCTTGGATCGCATTTGTTTATAGTTTATCGAAGTCTATAGTTTATAGGTTTAATTATGAAAATTCACCAGACAAATGGCTGTGTTTGTTATTACAACACAAAAGTGTTTAGTTGCATCAAATAATAATGTAGTTTGTTTAAATTCATTCAAGCAAAACAACACTGGTGTTTTCATTCTTATGATCGATATCCGAACCATCTTACAGTGTACGCTCAGCCCATCATCAGCAAAGCGAGGGCAGATCTTTTAAAGACGCACTTCCTGCCAACACTGGAGAAATTAAAGAAGAAAACAGTGAAGGTAGTGGCAGAGGAGGAGCTTCTCAAAGCTGACAACAAAGGCGATACCCAAGAAGCAGAGCTACTGATCCTGGATGAGTTTGCAGTGCTGTGCCGGGATCTGTACGCCTTCTATCCAATGCTCATTCGCTATGTGGACAACAACAGGTACTGTAATACGGTCATATTAGCATTAACATTATGGTCTTAAATTAGCTGAGAAGCTCATTTATCTACAAAAGGTCATGTTTAGGTTTGCTCTTAAGTTATAATTCATAAATTTAATTCATAAACCATAGGAATGTAAATATGGAACAGTGCAATATTGATGATTTTATGTCGAAAAGTGCTCAAAGGTACTGTATGGACGGAAGAAGCAGAAGGTTTAGTAGCAGATGTGATATTCTCCTGGGTTTATTATGACTCCACTCCAGGTCACGATGGCAGAAAGAACCTGATGCTGACTCCAACGAACTTTTCAGGATGGTAGCAGAAATTTTCATCCTTTGGTGCAAGTCACACGTAAGCTTTTCTGAATTCTGCTTTCCTCGTCATGACAGCAAAAATTGTAGAGCAAATTAAAGAACCTCCGGTGAAGCACTTTAGAACTCCTACAATTCTTAGCTCATACCTACAAACCTTTATACTCCCAGAAAAGAAAAACAAATTTAACAAAAACGAATTGAACTTTTTTTTAAGCAGGTTTTTTTATATCTTCTGTCAAATTCACCTCAGTGTTATTTTATGTTGTCATGCAGAATTTTAAGCGAGAGGAACAGAATTTTGTTGTGCAGAATGAGATCAATAATCTCTCCTTCCTCACTGGGGACAGCAAGACAAAGATATCAAAGGTAGGAATAATGACCAGTTTGCAAATTTCTTTACAGAAAAACAAATCAAACTTTATTTCATGTCTGGAAATGTTGAAAGTAATGAAACTAGTGTAACAGCATCTTATCGTATTATAATGAAGATATAAAATGTTTTTTATTTTTCTCGGCATTTTAAGATTGAATTTAAAACATTATAGCTATTTGCATACTTGTAACTGATTGCTGTAGGAATAATAAAGAAATAATGAGAAATGCTGATGCCGACTGAGGCAAATGATGTTTTATTCATGGATCATGATTATAATAGTGTTCATCATTTTTTTTTACACGTTTTACTCTTAATTCCACTTAGTAAATAACGTTTCATAATGCTTTCACTAACACTGACATTAAGAGCTCCATCTCCAGCTTGCTATTTTAACATTACAGTATTTTACAGTTTTTCCCCAAACAACCCAAACATTGCAGATAAAAACAAGATGCCTTTTAAAGTTTAAGCATCATAACCTTCACATGCTGTGTATATTCAGTAGAAATATTGTCAACTTTTTTTTTTACCTGTTTAATGTTAAACAAGGCCAAAAATATTATTATTATTATTATTATTATTATTATTATTATTATTATTATTATTATTATTATTATTATTATTATAATAATAATAATAATAATAATAATAATAATAACTATATAAATAATTGTAAGCCAATTACTATTTATTATTACTATTATTATTTATATTATTATTATTATTTTCAAAAATATTAGTAACAATAATAATACCTTATTGTTGGTATTGTTGTACCTGTCCTCTAACTCTCACACGCACTTATTGGCATACAGTGCAATAATGAAATTACTTCTATTTCTAGAGTTCATTTAAAGGATCATTATGTTTTAATTCAGCCTGCTGAGGATTTAATCTAGTGATGAGTTTTCTAATAATAAACTTGACTGTTGGAGTCTTTTTAAATTAAAAATCAAAGGAAGTCAATCAGATCACATTGTGCATACTCTTTCCTGGGAAAAAATAGATGTTTTCACTAACTGTGCTTTTTTTTTTTTTTTTTTTTTAATCCTCCTTCCTTCATACTCCTTATTCTCATGTCTCTCTCTCTCTCTCTCTCTCTCTCTCTCTCTCTCTCTCTCTCTCTCTGTCTGTCTGCCTCTCTCTCTCTCTCTCTCTCTCTCTCTGTCTGTCTGCCTCTCTCTCTCTCTCTCTCTCTCTCTCTCTCTCTCTCTCTCCCTCTCTCTCCCTCTCTCCCTCTCTCTCCCCCCCTCTCTCTCTCCCTCTATCCCTCTCCCCCCCCTCTCTCCCTCTCTCGCTCTGTCTCCCCCCCCCCCCCCCCCCTCTGTCTCTCTCTCTCTGACTCACCCAGTTGTTTCTGCCAAAGGTACAGTGAGGTTGCATGTAAGACTTTGTTCTTTGTGTCTGAGCGTGGGGGCAGGATAGGTTTGCTAACTGCATCCATTTTCAGCCCTGTATCACTAATCACCTTTAACGTGTTTGTCTTTATTGTTGTCTACCCATATGAACAGGCATCTTGTGAGACATCAGAGCTAAATTGCAATTTAATAAAATAGCACCATGTTTTGTAAACCTTTTGTTAACCTTTGCTTCTTTTAATCTGAAACCTATACACATACAGTACAACTACTGAGATTAATTCCTCTAGTCTTGTGATTTTAACTGTGGATCTTCACTACTCATCACCAGTATGGTTAAGGGTTAAGCTGTGAGCTGACCGAAGCCATTATATGCAGTTGCCTAAACATATAAGACAGAATTTTTATATAAACAATACATTGCTTATATGTGGCTGTATTGATTTAGGCCAATTTTTTAGACTAAGTCAGATAACATCTTTTTTTTTTTTTTTTTTTTTTGCAATCAAGCAATAAATGAAGCATTTTTCAAAATAAGTAATGTAGTCAAATTTACCTAGTGTATAGAAGCAACATTTTGTGGACTCCTGACCAGGACATTCATACAGTAAATGCTTTTTGCTGTTATAGTAACTGACCTCTCTTCTGGAAATGCTTTCCACTAGATTTTGGAGTGTGGTTGTGTGGAAATGTGCTCATTCATTACCTATAAGAGTAATAGTGATATCAGGCACTAACGTTTGGTATGATTGGCATTCAAGTTCACTCCAGTGGTTTTCAGACGTGTGCTCAAGTTCTTCCACTCCAAACTTGACGAATCTGCACTTTGTGCACATTAGCATTGTCGTTCTAACACAGATTTGAGCTAAGGCTGTTACTTTCAGTGAAACAAAATTGTAATGCTATAGCTAACAAAGACATCCAATATAATTGTGCACTTCCAACCACATATACTGTAGGTGTGATGGTCAGTTGTCCACAAACATCTGGATATATAGTTTAACTTAATTTAACTAAACAGAAATAAGAAAAACGTCATGGCAATCACAACAAAGGAATGACATTACAATTATTTATATTCTTGCGTAGAACATGATCACACAAGCGTGTTTTGTTGTCCTGTGTCTCGTCGTGGATCATTATCTGTGAACCTGAATTGTCTATGTCTTGTGGATGATGTGTTATACTGTAGCATGGTGTCTGTCCCCTTGCTTCTCTTGTTCTTGGTGCTTTGTTATCGTTCTTTTGGAGCATTATGTGTTATATGCGTTGGATTTTGAAATGACTGACCCTTGAGCAGTCTTTCAAGAATAAACTAATTTTTATGTCTTTTTATGTCTTTCTGGAAACAGTTAGAGAGTTATAAATAAACACAATAAAACACATTATTGTTCTTTACATTTTTAGAAAACAATCAACAGACCTGAAATCAGAATGAACATAATTACAGTTCTTCACTGAACTTAACTATATATACACTATATATATATATATATATAAAATCACTATATATATCAGTGGAAATTATTCCCTTGTGTCTCACCTTATGAATAAATGACCAGTATCAGCAACATCATATGTATTCTGACAGAAATTAATTCTCCTTTATTCACTTCAAGATTAATTCGTCCCCGTATATCATTTGTTCATAACTCTTATGTGCCGCGGTAGACAGACGGATAAGAAAATCATCCATGGATTCTTCTCGCTGACAAGCTTATCTTGTCCTTCATTGAGACTCAAAGTCACATGAACTACAGTTGCCTATCTGTTTGTTCTTTATTACACTAATACAAAAGCATCACAAAAAAAATAAGAAATGAGTCTACCCAGCAATTTTATATGCTCTACATGTTCAATTGTATGCATATATCATACAGGACAACAGTATACACCATGTATTAGTTGTTATATTTCCCTAAATACAAAACTAAGGATCAGGTATTGCTTGTGGTTAATAATAAACCATTCTGCCTTTGTCTTCAACCCTGTTCATTATACTTCTGGGGGTTTTCTTTCTCAATAGTGATTTAGTTAGTCGCCCTAACCTTGTGAAATAGAAAGATTTACTTCTTTGGCCAACTCGGTGAAGTATATTTGTCCTCAGAATGTTTTCTGTTTTAGATTGTTTTTAATTACAATGTGTGTGAGAGTCCTGCCTTAGCAAGAGTGTGTAAGTTGATTGGTTTCTCTGCACAGGCAGGAGGTCAGGATCAGGAGAGAAAACACAAGAAGAGACGTGGAGAGGGTTACTCTATCCAGACCTCTTTGATCGTGGCAGCTCTGAAAAAAATGCTACCCATTGGCCTGAACATGTGCACACCTGGAGACCAGGAGCTCATCTCGTTGGCTAAGACTCGCTATGGCCTGGTAAGGCTGTATAGCTCATAAGGATCATCCAAAACTGCAGTCATCTGTAGGCTATAGAAGCACTAATATGCTGCTTCCATTCTGCTTCTATTAGAAAGATACAGATGAAGAGGTGAAGGAGCATTTGAGGAGGAACATGCACCTGCAAGAGAGGGTGGGCCATGAACCCTTATCCTTATCCTTATATCCTTATGGTCTCATTTAAAATAAACTCTAACTCTTATCTCAGTGCTAAGTATATCCTAAGTGTCATAAACCAAATGTTCTTAAACCTTCATTGGAAAGTCTTTTTTTTTTTTATTATTATTATTCTTTTTAATTTTATCCAAATGTTATTTTTTTATATGCCTAAAAACTTTGATCATGCTGAGCTTTGTTTTCTACCAGGTAAAAAATAAAACGTGTGTGTGTGTGTGCATTATTTACATACGTGTATATATATATATATTACATACGTATATATATATTACATACATATATATATATATTACATACGTATATATACACACACACACACACACATATATATATATATATACATACATACATACATACATACATACACACACATATATATATATATATATATATATATATATATATATATATATACTGTATATGTGTGTGTGTGTGTGTACACACTACTATGTTTTATGTTGATATATTTAATATTTACAGCATGAAGCACTTGAATTTCTGATATACATCTTGGTTTAATAGAATAATAACTGTATAAATGACCTTGTGCTGTCTTGTAGTCAGAGGACCCTGCTGTAAGGTGGCAGCTCCATCTGTATAAAGATGTGATAGTTAAGAATGAGGGCCCACCTGATCCAGAGCGCACAATCGATCGCATTCAGACCATCTCAGCTGCAGTGTTTCACCTTGAACAGGTCTTTTTTTTTGTCTCTACACATTTTTTATGAGATTCTACTAGCAGCATTTGGTATGAGCTTGATATAAAGTTTGGTATTAAATGATATCTTGCTATTTTTTTTTTTATTTTTATTTTTATCCTTTCTTGCCACCCTAACACGATTGTAGGTGGAGCAGCCATTAAGGTCCAAGAAGTGTGTGTGGCAAAAACTACTGTCCAAACAGCGTAAGCGTGCGGTAGTGGCTTGTTTCCGTATGGCACCGTTATACAACCTACCTAGGTATGCCACATGTTCCACATCCTGATACTGACATTCCATACCACAGGCCAACAAGAACATTAAGCTAAAGCTGATCAGCCAATTACAAACTGAACTATTTGACATTCCCCATAGCTTTATTGTGTTGAAGTAATGCTTGGCATAAAAATACAGGTTTTAATAACACAACATTGCAGTGTACCAGCATTGGTTAAGCTAGTCAGCTACATAACCACATCACTGCACTAACATAACCTGCTAACTAGTTAGCTTAGCAGGTTTGACATGACATCCCTGAGGATATTTATCATTAGGTGGCACGTTCAATAGCAATCAATGTCCTATTCTTACATGTAATTAATGCTATAACATTTCTAACCTAATAGACCTTTTATCGGCTACCCTTGATGAAACAGGAGTATAGCCACATGCTCTAAACTTTGATGACCTACAATGAAAGGAAGTAGAACCCAGTTTAACTCCTGTATGAAGATGAATCCAATACCTGTTGGATAATATACCACACTTTTTGTTTTCCTTTCCTTTCATTATTTTTTTTTCATTTCTGTCCTGCTGTTCTCCTTCAAGCTTTTAATTGCAGCTTGTAATTTCATGCTCTGTTACTGTGTAACTCAATACAACAGTAGCATCTGCAGAACTGATAGGCAAGTGGAAGCATTGAAATCTTACCTAATTAGTCCTGCCATTCATTTTTATTTATTTATTTAATTTTTTTTTTATTGCTGATGTATTTAGCTGTTCTCTATTTTAAAAAAAAAAACTCATCCATTTCACTTTTGACCATTGAGTCTTATCCAGTGCTAAAACAGTGCTTATTCAGTTTAGAATCAAGTTTGTTTATTTGCTTTATTTATGTATTCAGCATGCTGTCTGGAAGTCGTGTCATGTCAACTGGACTTCTTTCTCGTTCTTCTTTCACTATTCCTCTGACTTCAGTCAGAGGGAATTCCACAAATTTGTTTCCAAAAGGATCCTCCCCTCACTGGATAGCCTTGTTAAGGGAACAGGTGAGAGTGTGGCTTTCCTGGCGAAGCAGTGAAGAAGTTTTGATCTTGGGGATGGATAAATGAGCAGCATGAAAAATGGGAGACAGGTTGTGTCTAAGACCTCCACCTCTGTTGAGAGAAGGATTTTCCACCTGGACATTGATGGCCTCCTTCACGCCTCTCTCAAACCATCTGTCTTCTCTGTCCATGATGTTTACCTTATTGTTCCCAAATGTGTGTCCTATGTCCTGATTCTGGTCTTAAGGAGTTGCTTCTTCTGTGCTGGTACATCCTCTTGTATAGTGATTGTTTTGTCTCTCCAATGCAGAGCTCTTAACACTCTTTACTGCACTGGACCATGTAAATTATATTGCTCTTCTTGACACATGTTTTGGTGTCTGATCTTTGGGTTGGATGATTCTCTGTCTTAGTCTGTTGGTAGGTTTAAAGTGAACATGGTACATTGTGTTTTCCAAAACTCCTTTAAAGTTTCTCCAGTAATCTCAAGTCAATTCATGTCAAGAAACTTTATTGCCATTTCAACCATATATAGCAGTACATGGAGAAATCAGACAGCGTTTCTCCAGGACCATTGTGCTACATACAGTAGAGCAAAGACAGAGCTACATAGAATGATAGATCTGATCACCTTCTTAAATAATCAACATGTAAGTGATGACAAGGTATTTCCATCAAGACCTATCAGGAAAGCCACACCTAAGGACCCCACCCTAAAGCCCCTCTCCAACTCTGACCTGCTCCTTGTTCCCCTAACGAGGTTATCCAGAGATGGGAGGAATCTTGACCCTAGATGATACTGATTTGTGGAATTCTTCCAGCTTCCCTCAGACTGAAGAAGCTGCTTGGATGTGTACTGAAACATTTCTATCTAACTAGAAAGAGGTCCAGTTGACGTGACTCAGCTTCCAGACAACCACACCTGGATGACCGTGAATCTTCACACACATAAGTTATGCTGTAAACATACTATTACTATTGATCATGAGTCCCAAAGTGATTCATGATTGTTTTATATGTGTTTTCTTCCTTTGTCCCATTTGCTCTTCTCCTATACTGACAACATTGCCCTTCTCTTTAGGCACAAAATTAATAATTATTTCCTGATTGCCTACCGACACATTTGGCTGGGAAAAATGCATGAGAGAGCAGATTATGACAGTCTGCTCTCCGTGCTAACGGTAATGTAGTGCTCTGGGAATGTTTATTGGTTGCTCACTGAATTAGCTTGTCTCCTAGACATGGTTTGGATTGCAACTGATCTTTAGTAGGGAGTTTCACTGGTCAACTGGTTATGTGATAATACTTCAGATAACTCCGCTAGCTGCGAAACTGTTGATTTGTGTTAAGGAATAAAGCTCGATTTTCTGACCTTTATGCCATCAGCGGTGTGATTTTTACCTCTGAGACTTATAGTAGTATAAATGCTGGTGTTCTCCTGCAAATAATTAAAGAATAAAAAAACGTGAACTGACAAAACATGAACTTTTTTTTTTTTGCTTTGCTGTCAATATACAATATAATGTCAATATACAATATAATGTAGCCTAAACACAAGTTCCATTGAAAAATAAAGCTAATATGCAACTGAGGAGTAGGCAGAGATCGCCATTAGTACCTACTCATGATATTCATGTTAATCATGCAATTACTGCACACATTTTTTTCCCCAGTGTATAAACACAATATATCGACCGTCAGTTTATTCTTGATATAATAGATAAATTGTAGTAATATGTTGGTTAACATTTTTGTGGATGAATGTACAGTGTTTTCGATATAAGAAAGGCCTCATGAAATGGAAATACTGTCATTAAATTCTTTCTCATGTAAACAGTGTGACCAGTAAGGCTTCCTGTATATATCACTAACCTTTTTCCTCCCTAGCACTTTTTGTTTGCCAGCCATAACTTCCTGTCTCCCTCCCGCTAGTAACCCAGGTAACCGTAATAATCCTAGTAACCCTGCTTAATCTTTAATCCTCCCACCTCAGGCATCGCTCTATTAACCTGTTCCTCACGGGCTACCAGAGAATATGGATAGAGACAGAGACGTACTCATTTGAGGAGAATCTAGTGCAGGATTTGGCAGTAAGTACCTTTTAGGAGAATTAATTGGTAATTCTTTGTTCTGTGGGCAGACCTCAGCTGGCACAAAGCCATGTGCACTACAAGCACAGTTTTCAACAGAGCTGTGGTCACTTGGGATGCTTTATCTGAAAAGGACAACATAAGGACTTTATTCAATGATATGCAAAGCACAAATAATACCTATTGCAACTAAATTTGCGGAAATATTAACAATGGTATTTACATAACTATATATCTTTAGTTAATCTGTCTTTTACACTAAAGTATTTCTGGATTATAGAATTCTTCTAACATCAAATGTTTTATCCGACCCAATGAGTAAAATGAATTTCAATCATACTATACTACATTTACATTTACATTTTACATTTACGGCATTTAGCAGACACCCTTATCCAGAGTGACTTACAACTGAGCAACTGAGGGTTAAGGGCCTTGCTCAGGGGCCCAGCAGTGGCAGCTTGGTGGACCTGGGGTGTGTCCCCATGTATTATACTACATAATTCTGTTATTCAAATTAAGATTACAAATACTGCCTTTATATTTGTAATACACAATTCATACCAGAGTCACCATGATAATCATACGGTGTGTGTTTAATGCAGCAGTATATTGTATAACCTATTATAAGTGATAGATTAAGTACAGTATCCAACTACCAGAACTAAGATTATATAAAGCATTTGGATTACACAGAAAGAAAGACAGATATATAGATAGTTCAAAATGAAGGGCCTTCAAGCTAAGACCTTAACTGTTCTTTTTTTTTTTCTTTAATTGTTTGAATTTTTGTCATTTTCTGCATTTTCACAAATTCTGCCCACAACTGCCTAAAGCCTGCATGACATCTCATGTATATGGATGTCAGTGCTTGTCATAATGTTGTGTCTCTGCTCTCTCCAGTCTGTGTGGTAGATCCATCCAGTAGGTGGTAATTTGAATTAAATATTTAACTTTTCTAGCAAAAAAAAAAAAAAAAAAATTTCCCAAGAGTTCAAGAAGCCTTTGGAAATTTTCTGAAGCATAATTGCAGCGCCATTGCTTGTTTAAAGACAAATTCATTTCATGCTTAATAATAAACCAAAAGAAACGTGTTAGCAGAATGTGAGTATGTGGTTCCAACTGTCTCCTTTGTGAGTTTGATTCATTCACTGCCTTGATGCATGCCATTTGCATTTGTGTTCATTTGCACAAAGCTTCCCTGTAACTGTTCATTGTGCTAATACTGTCTGCCGAATACGTGTGTCGTACGTCTGCTGTAGTTTTTATTTCAGGTCTCAAATAAGGTTTCTTGATAAGATTTCCCAAGAGCTCAATATACTGTACCCTGCTACACAGTGATAATTACATTATGACTCTAAGTAGCTTTTGTTGAGTTGCGTACCTGTGTAATGTGAGTAGCTGGTAACATAAATGCTCAGTGATGTGTTTATGTGTAGAGGACGCAGCGGAAAGTAGAGGAGGAGGAAGAGGAAATTGATGAAATACAACCTGATCCTCTTCATCAGCTTATTCTGCACTTTAGTCATAACGCTCTGACTGAAAGGAGGTAAGACGTATGTTTTTACAGTGACAGTGATTTCTTAACAGTGACACATGTGTTCCTTCTGTAAATGTACATTATGGAGATATGTGGTGTGTAAATCCTTTCTCACTCTCATTATCCTTATCTTTTTATTCTTTTCTTATATTTTAAAAAAAAAAAGAAACAAACACCTTTTGACACTTTTTCATTGTAACTCTGAACAAATGTTCAGATGTATGTATGTAATGTATGTAACTTAGTGAGCCAGCATTAATGTATTCAATGTTAGAGATTTAAGCACTTATGTACGTCGCTCTGGATAAGGGCGTCTGCCAAATGCTGTAAATGTAAATTATGCAGTATGTTTGATCAACACAGCGAAACATGTTTGAAAGTCTATTCTCGTATTTTAATAACGTCATTTTCCAAACCAACGTTATGCAATGTATTCTGAATATTGTGCATTTTTATTATTTAACTATATTTTCATCTTATATTTCAGTTCCCTAGAAGATGACTTGCTATATATAGCATACACAGACATGATGGCAAAGGTACAAATGTGCTGCTTTTAAACACTAGCATTTTTACGTGTTACACTATCGGTAGCACAATGTCTCCATATGTACTGTAAATCCCACGTGTTTCTGCTGCCCTCAGAGTTGTGCTGAAGATGAGAATGAGGATGAAGAAGGAAAAGAAAAAACCTTTGAGGTTTGCAGATTCGCTTTCTTTTATTGATATATGTAAATGAGAAATATATACAGTACATAAAGTTGTGACGCATTAAAAGAGGTTCTGTTATGCCATGGTTAAGTTTGCTGTCATGCTTTGGGTCCACTTGACACTTTAAAGGGATGTGCAACTGCATATTATCACAAATGTATTCAGACTTAACACCTTAGTCCTATCTTATGCTCCCTGATGTAAGTGGTCTCTTCCAGGATCATAATGCCACCATCTGTAGGGCATGGGCTCTTCATAAATGATTTATATAGTAATAAAATCATGTAAATCATATGCTTTAATAATCATATGCTGTCACAGTCACCAGATCTCAATCCAGTTAAACACCTACCAACATAAACAATGCTTTCTACCATCGTCATCAAAACAGCAATTTAGGGGAATTCATTCAGTTTTATTTATAGATGTTAACAATGGACATATGACATAAATTGTAAATTTTATATATATCCCATATATGCATGTGTTTGATGTGTGATAGGAAAAAGAAATGGAAAAGCAGAAAATGTTGTACCAGCAGGCCAGGTTACATGACCGAGGGGCTGCTGAGATGGTTTTGCAGATGATCAGTGCCAGCAGAGGTATACACACACACACACACACACACACACACACACACACACACACAACCTGCAAAAATGTACAGTACATATCTTAAAATGCTTTCATCCTTTAGGTCGACTAGGCCCTATGGTAACTTCCACCCTTAAGCTTGGCATCTCCATTCTTAATGGGGGCAATATTTTAGTTCAGCAGGTAACGCATTTTTATTGCTTGACATTAAAGGAAATCAACAAAAGAATATATAATCTAGATTCACTTTGTAATACCTTGACTGGCATGTAATTATTGTTAATGGTAATCTTGCCTTTTATTTATTATGAATGTCAGGTATAATCTTGCCTTTTATTTATTATGAATGTAATTTCTGACTTAAAAGTCAGAAATTAGAGTATAATTAGACTTTTTCCATATTGTGGTTGATTAGTTTATGAACTCTTTTCACAGAAAATGCTGGATTATTTAAAGGAGAAGCGAGATGCTGGTTTCTTCAAGAGTCTGTCAGGACTCATGCAGTCATGCAGGTGATGGGCAAATAAGGCTTCCATTATAATTTGCTAAAATATTACAATATACAAATCAATCAATACTAGATAGCTGGATAGATAGATATTAAAATAATTGTCCATTTGTATTGTTTAGTGTTTCTTTTTTTTTTTTTTCTGAAGAGCCCATACATTAAATTATGAAAATTATGTGTATCCTAATTATTTCTGCACTGTTTGGTCTCTGGTCTTTAGTGTATTGGACCTGAATGCGTTTGAGAGGCAAAACAAAGCTGAAGGATTGGGCATGGTGACTGAGGAGGGTTCAAGTAAGTGCTACACACACACACACACACACACACACACACACACACACACACACAATTAGTCTGATCTGCTTTTATTTCTTTTTTTGTCACCAAAACTTTATTCTGATCTTATTAAGGTTGAGGGATTTATATAGTGGGTTGTTACTTATTTATCCTGTTAACATGGAAAAGATCATGGATCACATATGGTTAAAGATAGTTATGAAGCAGTGCATAAAAACTGTAAAGGTTGTAGCATAATACAAACAAATTCTTTGATTCCTTTAAATACTGCACCATATGACATGCAGGGAATTAGTAAATATGATTGATCTGATTTCTCAGGAATAATAATAAAAAAAAAGATGAGATTTGGTGGCACATGGTGCAGTATTACCTCAAAATCACAAGTTGATTTACTTCCATGGTCATTACCAAAGTCTGTCTAATCAAGACAGAGCAGATTTAGGTGGCACATTGTTTTTTTTTTTTAGTATTCATTCAAACTTTAAGTTTGGAGTGAATAACTGCATTCATCATAGAATAAAAAAATTCCATGACATACATCTTTGCTGTCATTTTTGGTCAACTTCAGTTCAGGCATAAGTGATGGTGACATATACTCAATGATGTGTCTTATATCTCTCTTAAAGAAAAAAAGTTGTTCAGATCTTGTTAATCACATGTCAGTGTCCAGTCAGTGGCTGTCAGTATCTCTCGTTCTAACTGATATTTTAATGTCTTCTCCTTTGCTTATGTCTGCCTCTTTGCTTGTTTCTTTGTTTGTTTCTTTCCTTCTTGCCATGTTTTTTAATGTCATCGGTTGCAGTCAACGTGAGGGAGCGGGGTAAATACATGGTTTAGATTCTCCTCATCTTGGCATCACTGCTCTCTCTAATCCCTGTCCTTCCTACCTATTTGTCTGTGTCTGTTTGTTCTGAGTTTAGTAACTGATTCCTCTGGTCTGCAGGACAAAATGCATGCATCTCATTTAACCCAGAAAATCAAACTGATAATGTATAGATTTCCCAATGATGAACTCCCTCTGTCTCTATCGGTCTCTTTCTCTACCTTTTCTTACATAACAAAAGCCTCTCATCCTGTCTGGGGTTTGGTTTTATTTCAGCACATTCTACACATTATAGCACATTATGTTAACATTCCCATATAATCACTAACTGGTTATAAGCATCAAACATTTCAGCTTCGCCTCTTTGCCTGATAGAACATATTAACAAATAGTTTTAGAGTCGTTTTCATCCATATATGTTTAAGTGATGTGGCACAAAGCATTGCTTACACTTATAGAATGAAGTTAGTGTAGGAGCCTGCAGACTAGATCTGTGTCCCAAAAATGTGTCATGTCTTGTCTGACTGTGATATAAGAACCCATCTCCTATCTGTACTCCAAAGAGATAATAACTAGATTTTAATTTCTCTTGTCAAATAAAGGTTCCAAAGTTCTACAAAATGATGAGTTCACTAAAGATCTGTTTAGGTTCCTGCAGCTCCTCTGTGAGGGTCACAACAACGGTATGTCTTTACATTTAATGACTAACACTGACCTGCATTAATCGATTTTATTTTTTAATCATTTTTTTAATGCTGTAATGTGTTGACGCCAATCACCTGTAAATTACCAGGCATTTAGTGACACACTGACAAACGTTAATAAAAGACAAAGCTCATGATGACTGCACCTTCTTGTAATACAGCTCAGCCACAGCAGTCCATTGGCTACCATACACACAGACTTCTTTTGTCAATATTGAAGAAAGTCTAATTTGTCTGAATTTATGGAATTACGTTGGTTTGCTTTCTTTCAAGGCATTAGTTCATTGGAGTAAAAAATTCGTATTAAATTCATGTGCGTAATATAAGGCAGTGGTCCCCAACCCCCGGGCCACGGACCGGTACCGGTCCGTAGACCAAATGTTACCGGGCCGCCCAAGGAACATTAAATTATTTCCATTTTATTTACTGTGGTGTATTTCTCTCGGGTTTGTGCGACTTTCCATGGACGAGAGGTTAACCGGGAGCTGAGAGACGTCACCTAAAGCCGCACCAATACCGCGCATCCGCAAAATATCGTGATATCGGGTCGGGTTTAGGTGACGTCTGGAGCTGAGCGGCTGCAAGCGGCAGTGGCGTTGTAGCTTTGGTGGAGAGAAGGTGTATATCGCTCTTCTCTCTGTTCACCAGTACTTTCTCATGTTTAACAGTGCTTGGTGTACGTGTATATTGTTTTTGCTTCAAATTTAACCCACAAATTAGCAAAAATGAGTACGAAACGGACGTCGTTAGAAAGTTAGACACTCTGCCGGTGTTCTGGATTAAAGTCATGGCGGAATACCCTGAGATTGTCACCACAGCACTTAAATCCCTATCGCCATTTCCGACATGCTATCTGTGTGAAGCGGGGTTTTCTTCAGTGACAGCAACCAAAACAAAACAACGGAATAAACTGGACATTAGCAACACACTTCGAGTGTCATTGTCTTCTATTACCCCAGATGTTCTCATTGATTTAGCGCTGTAGTGAGTTAAAAAGGCATGTTTAAATACAATTAAATTAAAATGATTAATTTTAATTTAATTGTATAGCCGCCACCCCCCACCCCCAGCGGGCCGCGGTAAAATGATCAAACATTGACCGGTCCGCGGCGAAAAAAAAGGTTGGGGACCACTGATATAAGGAAACATACAATTGATTTCCACAAAGGCAGTAGGATATTTCATGAATACCTGATTTCTTGTTTAAATTCAGCAGCAAACAATTTGCCAATGAATTTGTGTATATACTGTACAGTTTGATAAGCGATGTCCTATGAGTGTATATAAAGAATATTCCTAAACAAATCTCAGAGGATTCACTAAAACTTGTCAAACTAAGGTTATTGAATTTAGCACCAGTGT
Organism: Tachysurus vachellii; assembly: GCF_030014155.1. NCBI lineage: Eukaryota > Metazoa > Chordata > Actinopteri > Siluriformes > Bagridae > Tachysurus > Tachysurus vachellii. Next base: position 21,384,162 of record NC_083469.1, read on the forward strand.
TTTGCTTAATGCAGTTTATCTGATTAATTGCTAACCTGCACAACATCTTGGTATCTGTCTGGGCTTTGTATAACTAACCAATTTTGTTCAGACTTCCAGAACTTTCTGAGGACTCAGACTGGCAATACAACTACTGTTAATATAATAATAAGCACAGTGGACTATCTTCTTAGATTACAGGTAAAGTAGAATTTGCATACAGATAGCTGTATAGACATATACTAATGACTTAGTTAGTGATATTCTGTCACCATCTTTACAGGAGTCCATCAGCGATTTTTACTGGTATTATTCTGGGAAAGATGTAATGGATGAGGCTGGTCAACGTAATTTCTCTAAAGCTTTAAATGTGGCCAAGCAGATCTTTAACTCCCTTACTGAATATATACAGGTGAGATACCCTTACACTTATTCTTGGCCTGCAGTTATTGCTGCTTCCACTTGCCTTTATTGTACAGTACGGTATATTGTATAGTATTGTACAGTGTTGTATAAAGTACTAGAAAACAATACTTGAGTAAAAGTATCATACTAGAATAAGATTTTGGTAGAAGTGAAGGATACCTTCTAGAATATTACTCAAGTAAAAGTCTTAAAGTATCTGATATTTACTGTACTTAAGTATCAAAAGTCATTTTCTGATATTTAATGTACTTAAGTATTTGAAGTAAAAGTAAAAAGTAAAATTTCAGTGATTTTCAGTAGGCATAAGAGCAGGAGCGGTTCTAGGATTTCATCTTTAGGGGGTTTTAGCCCTCAGTGAGAATTTAAAACAAGAAGAGTTTTATATTATATATTATGACTACATACAGTAGTAAGCCAAAAGTTATGGTATTAAATGGCAAAAGTGGACACAAATTTTATGCATGATGTAATGATGTCAGTCTTGAATCAGATCAGTTCATGTACGTGTGCATTCTCTACAAACAGTGTGTCCAATGCAGTCAGTAATAAAAAATATTCACAAGACAAAAACCAAATAATTAAATGTTATTTTTATTTAGTATTGAATGGATTGTTTGCATTAATATTTTGTTTGTGCTACAACTCTGGTAATAAGAATAGTGAAATTTCACTGCTTTTGGTTGCCGTCTTTGCGGCTTTCAGATGATTAACGTTATAGATAAACGCCTCCAGCTCTGACTGCGCGTGCACGCTGCGCGTCCCTGTGCTTCTCTGTAGCGCGTGCGGAGCGTAATGCAATCTAGGAGCAGTGATTCGCCAGACCTCCCTTATTGCAGTCGCACACATTTCTTCTGATTTTATTTTGTAGTAACGAGTAACGAAGATGCTTAGTGGAAACATAACGGAGTAAAAGTAGACATTTTATCTAGGAAATGTAGTGGAGTAAAAGTGAAAGTTGACATAAATTTAAATAGCGAAGTAAAGTACAGATACGTGACATTTCTACTTAAGTACAGTAACGAAGTATTTGTACTCCGTTACATTACAACCCTGGTATTGTGTCTATAGTCTTTGTCTGTTCCAGCCATTAATAAATAGGGACCACCATATGACTACAAATAAAAAATGGCTACATACACACACACACACACACACATACATATATATATATATATATATATATAAAATGAGAGATAGATAAAGATAGATAGCAATAGAGATATAGATAGATACAGATATATATATATATGAGAGAGAGAGAGAGAGATGGATATAGATAGAGAGAGAGAATGTACACCATACATGAGCCATAAGAATGGTTAACAGATGTATATTATTTTAATGTTAAAAACTTTTAACCACCTTCTTCTCATAACCTTTCATCTCAGGGTCCGTGTATAGGAAACCAACAGAGTTTGGCCCACAGCAGGTTATGGGATGCAGTTGTTGGCTTTTTGCATGTTTTTGCCAACATGCAGATGAAGCTCTCACAGGCAAGTTCATTTAAACCTAGCAATGCCAAATTTTGAATGAAATTCAATGGCTTTTGTAAAAGTATACAGAACAGCGTTAGGAAAACCTACATTGTCAGGACTTTTAGGTTAGTTTTGTTTTTTGTTTTTTCTTCATGAATCACCTAGTAACCACCAGTAGATGTCTCTCCTAACCCAACAACACAAACTAAATCCAATGTCCCTCTAGTATAGTGTTATATGTTTAGTCCTTGTAACTAAGTAAACCATTTTGATAACAAATAACCATTTACAGATTTCAGGTTCAGTAGGATGAAATTTCGATTACAATTTCAGATTCTGAATTTCAGACCTTTATGGAACAGGTAGAACATTAGGACAAACAGGCCAGTCGGTTTTACCCAATCAAAGCATCTTCTGTAATGTATAGCCCACTGTGAGCACACTAGAGTAGCGGTCCAGAATTAATTTCTGCTTCAGCACCATCTGCTTGTGATGCAAAACAACGACATTAGCTGTGCTGTTGATGGATAACACTATAGCCTAGAGGGCAGCTTTGGGAGGATGGAAAAATTATTAATCACTCTAACAAAATCCCTAAGTATTTTCTGTATGTTTCCCTTTTTCCTTTAGGACTCCAGCCAGATTAAGTTGCTGAAAGAACTCATGGATCTGCAGAAGGATATGATAGTCATGATGCTGTCCCTTCTAGAAGGTTGTCTTATTCAACCCAATAATATTAAAGAATCATTGTTTCATTTGTAGATTTTTTTTTTTTGTCGATCAATTTCTTGTGAATTTCTTCTTGTGTGACCCGGTAGAATAAAGCAGCAACAACTCGGGTACTAAGAAAGATAACAGCGTTTCCCTGTATATCATTAATATACAAAACAAAAATGTAGCATAGCAAATGAGAATTAGAATATTACTGTATTAAACTATTACACTATTAGTGTATTACATTAGTGTTATTTTTTTAAGTCCTCTAAAAATGAAAACGTTTTGGACGATGAAAATTAAATTGTATGTGTATTTCCAGGAAATGTTGTAAATGGTACCATTGGCAAACAGATGGTTGACACCTTGGTGGAGTCCTCCAACAACGTAGAGATGATCCTCAAGTTTTTTGATATGTTCCTCAAGCTTAAGGACCTCACCACATCGGACAGTTTCAAAGAGCATGACTCTGATGGCAAAGGAGTCATTTCCAAAAGAGAGTTTCAGAAATCAATGGAAAATCAGAAACAGTACTCTCAGTCTGAAATTGAATTCCTGCTTTCTTGCGTAGAGGCAGATGAAAATGACATGTTCAATTATGTGGAATTTGTAAAACGCTTCCATGAACCCGCCAAGGACATTGGTTTTAATGTCGCAGTACTGCTTACAAATCTGTCAGAACACATGCCTCATGACTCCCGTCTGGCTACCTTCCTGAACCTGGCGGAGAGCGTCCTTAATTACTTTGAGGCGTTCCTGGGCCGTATTGAGATCATGGGTGGTGCCAAGAGAATAGAAAGGGTCTACTTTGAAATCAGCGAGTCTAGTAGAACACAGTGGGAGAAACCACAAGTTAAGGAATCTAAGAGACAGTTTATTTTTGATGTAGTCAACGAAGGTGGAGAATCGGAGAAGATGGAGTTGTTTGTCAATTTCTGTGAGGATACCATTTTTGAGATGCAGCTAGCTTCCCTGATCTCAGAGCCTGATACTGTGGAAAGAGGAGAAGAAGATGAGGATGAGATGCATAATGTAATCAAGGATCTGGAGGTTGAAGAGGAGGAGAATACATTGGAATCCTCCTCAGCTTTCACCATGGCATGTGTCTCAATGAAAAAGAACCTCTGCAGCCTTGGAAGACTGCTCACACTAAAAAGCCTGAGGAAACATTACAAGAAGTTCAGAAAAATGAGTCTGAGAGAGATGATTTCTGGGTTCTTCTCCTTTTTCTGGATGATCTTCACTGGTCTTCTACGATTCTTCTACAACCTGGTGTGGTGCTTTTTCCATATTCTTTGGTCAACTCTGTTTGGTGGTGGCCTGGTGGAAGGTGCCAAGAATATAAAGGTGACGGACATCCTTGGCAACATGCCAGACCCCACACAGTTTGGTATCCATGGTGATGTGTTGGAGACTGAAAAACTGGAGGTTAGTGAGGCTTCTTTGGTTGCTGATGTAGATCAGATGGCACAAGGAGACAAAACAGAAATGGATCTCATGTCAGAGCTGCTAAGTATACAGCCCAAGAAGGAGGGAGGAAAGCATGGAGCTGAGCCTGGTCTGGGAGATGTGTCTGAAGTGGTTGGAGTCGATTCTCCATCTTTAGTTACTGCAGTGCAGCAGAAAAAGGCTCAGGTGCAAAACTCTTGTACTGTATAATTCCAGAATGCATTAAATAACAAAATAATATAGCTATATTACATTTATTTGTATACGTAATAATATTACTACTTTTTATTATGTAAAAAAAAAAATGTGTGTATAATTGTGGCATGTTAATGGCCACAATAAAACATTTCTATGACGTTATTCATAAAGACCTTTCCAAAAGAATTGAAACGGCGAGGGCAATTCTTATGTTTTTTAGGTTTGTTTGTTAAATGTTTTTTGAAGGTTTTTTTTTGTTCTGTCAAAAAAATGAGACAACAGTTCTCACAATTTCCACATTATTCTCTGATAGTTACATCTAGGTGTGTTAAACATGGTGACTTTGATGAGTGACCACCCAATTTTTAGGTGGTTGTGTGTGTTTGTGTTGCTTTTCCAGGCTTGTACTGCAGCTTCTTTCAGACATTGTTTGCGTTACGGGGTTCTTAATTCAGAAATGTATGCACAACCGGGTTAAGGTCTGGTGACTGACTTAGCCAGTCTTTCTGATGAAGTCCTTTTAGTGGTGGAATTGTGTTTTGGGGCATTTTTCTCTTGCTAGTTGAAGTTCCATCTTGGATACACAGGTTGGAGGACAGAATGTTTCTGTAGAGTTCTGTAGAATTCATTTTAATATTAATTCATTTAATATTATGTTTAAATAATCAGTCCTACAAGTCACACCTTTACAACAAGAACCACCTGGCAGTCACATATAACCGTGTTTTGATGTCTTGAGAAATGTGTGGCTGCAAACAAAAAGTGCCACGTTCTAAGCTGTTAGCAAGTCTAGATGTAAATATCAGAAATTGTAAATATCATCTCCTAGCAAAGAAGTAGCATCGCTGTTCCAATACTTTTGGAGGGGAGTGTGTATGCATACAGTATTTAGCAGAAAAACATAAATTACTTCTTTCTCTCTGTGTGCAGGAAGCTGCAAGTAAGCAGTCAGTTGAGAATGAATTAAATGCAGAATCGGAAAAAGCAGAGTAAGTCTTAAAGTAATTTACATTTTTGTCAGGTGAATGCAAGAAAAAAAAAAAATATTGAAATGTTTGGCTTTCTAATAAGGTAACACTACCAATTGCATTGACATTGTGTTTATCCTATCACTTAGTAATGCTCTTAATACTTCATTTTTTTTTTTTTTTTTTTTTTTTTTTTTAGTAAAGTCTATGTGTTTGTCCGCTTCAATAGTACAGAGGATGGGGAGAAGAATGACCAAGTCAAGTCTAAGGAGTTGCTCATAGAACCGTCGTCAGAGGAAGAAAGGAAGCCGTCCAAGAGGAGGTGCGGGCGGAAGAAAGAACAGCCAGAAGTCATTATGGCCAGCTTTTTTGCTGGTCTGGAAATCTACCAAACCAAGATTCTAGTAAGCGATTTTATTATTATTTCATTAACCTTTTATGATTAATACACCAGATCACCGTGGTCTTACCCTGAAAAATGTGTAACAAATCATTTGATTGAAGTCATAGGAAAAGACACCTAGGTACAGGTATGTTGTATTAATAACAATTACTTGCGAGTTCCTTTTGTGTTTTGGTAAAAATGGTTCTGTTTTATGAACTGTATATATATATATATATAAACTTATTTTCTTCAAAAGACTACAATTTAACACAAATATTGTTTTTTTACAGAATTACCTGGCTCGAAACTTCTACAACCTGCGATTCCTGGCTCTGTTTGTGGCATTTGCCATCAACTTCATCCTTCTTTTCTATAAGGTTCCTCATTTTCTTTTCTTCATATTCATATGTGACGAATATTTGCATTATTATGTTGGCTTTGTAGAAGCCAACATTCTGTTTTCCTATTTAAGCTTAGACAGAAATTTATCAAGAGTAACTCCTCCTAGGGCTTTCGAGCCACATGCACAAAATTCGGATATGTTGTAGTCCCTGGTCTGAAGTTTGTTGCCTTAACTTTTCTAAGCGATCCGAGTACCGGTACTTCCAGTACCGGGTCTCAAAGTGGCCTTTTTTCCCTTAGACTCCCATTATAAACTTTGGAGGTTTATAACTTGGCAAGATTTGGAACTATCTACACCAAACTCGGCCAGCTCCTTTAGGGTGATACTCTGAACAAACTTTTAAACTGGTGTAACGACTGGCCTTTCGGTTGTCCCGCAGCCCCCCCCAAACATTTTACAACATGGACATGTGACATATCAAAACACTCAGAACAATGAAGGGAACTTCCTCACGGGTATTCTGATGACGTCACGTGACGTCACGTGAAAATAAAGAATTTGCACAACATGAACAAGCTTTCTGTTTACTTGCTTCCAAAAGTAACACTGACCCTTATGTCCACTCGCCTCCAAAAAGCACCGGCCTTTGCGAATACTTGCATCGTCAAAGCCAACATCAAAGTTTGTCCCGACGACCTTTACAAATCTAGTTTGTTTTACATTTAATATACATGTTGATTTAAACATTTTCCAACACGAATTATTTGTGTAGCTTTGTGAAGGACAACTCCAGCTGTGATATCAGTTTTATTATCTTCTGATACGACATTCATGATACTGCTCATTATCACTAAAACTCACTTTTACAGTCATATAAAATACAAACTCAAATCAAAAACAAATGGTTTACTTTAATACTGTACTTTAAATATTTACTCTAAATTTACTTCTATAACCCGCCTTTTTGTTACTACATTGTTTTATTATGTTAATATAGAAATGGTTGTTTATGTATATACACGTATATACACGTAGGTAACTGGGGAGGAGTCGGAGGAGGTGGACTCATGGACAGGGAGAAATGAAGACGAGGATGAAAGTGCCATTGAGTATTTTATCCTGCAGGAGAACACTGGTTACATGGCACCTACACTCCGCTTTCTAGCTGTCCTACACACTATCATCTCCTTTCTCTGTGTGGTGGGGTATTACTATCTGAAGGTACATGCAAACATCCACTGTCGTGCACAGTCACGTGGGAAAAATGAACTAAAACATTAATAATAATAATAAGAAGAAGAATAAGAAGAGTAGTCCATCATCCATTATTTACATCACTTATCCTACTGGGTCGCAGGAAACCTGGAGCCTATCCCAGGAGACTCAGGGCACAAGTCAGGGTACAGAATAGAAAAGATGCCAGTTTATCACAGGGCACAATCGCGCACACACACTCATACATTTGTAACTACTACAGAGTTGTCAATCAGCCTACAATGCAAGTCTAGGGACTGGGGAGGAAATCAGAGTAACCAAAGAGAACCCCTTACGGAAAACATGCAAACTCCACACACATGGTGCAGGAATCAAACCCACAACCTTAGAGGTTCGAGGCATTAGACAAATGTGCCTTAATATGTCCCATAATAATAATAATAATAATAATAATAATAATAATAATAATAATAATAATAATAATGGGGGGCACGGTGGCTTAGTGGTTAGCACGTTCGCCTCACACCTACAGGGTTGGGGGTTTGATTCCCGCCTCCACCTTGTGTGTGTGTGGAGTTTGCATGTTCTCCCCGTGCCTCGGGGGTTTCCTCCGGGTACTCCGGTTTCCTCCCCTGGTCCAAAGACATGCATGGTAGGTTGATTGGCATCTCTGGAAAATTGTCCCTAGTATGTGATTGCGTGAGTGAATGAGAGTGTGTGTAGGTTGGCACTCCGTCCAGGGTGTATACTGCCTTGATGCCCGATGACGCCTGAGATAGGCACAGGCTCCCCGTGACCCGAGGTAGTTCGGATAAGCGGTAGAAAATGAATGAATTAATAATAATAATAATAATAATAATAATAATAATAATAATATTTTTATTATTTAAGTTTTTTTTTCCACTGTCATCATCAAACCATTCAGTAACGCCTGTGATCTGTCATCAGATAATGATGAGGTCATTTTCTATCAGAATAGAAATGTTTCATCTTAAGATATAGCATGATATGAGAAACGGAACCAAAGCATGCCAGCAAGATCCTCCGATTTTTGCTTTAATTTCTCATCCATCTGTACGTAAGTGCAATTGTAGTTATAGGTTTGAACCTCTTTAACTTCAACTGCAAGCAAGAGCAATAAGAAAATGCATTTAGTAATTCCTAGTTGTTGTAGGAAGCAGTAACACTCCACAGTTCACCATTGTGTTTCACTAGTTTTCTTAGTTTTCACTATCGTGTTAATTTTGTGCAGCACTGTAATTTCTTCTTACTTTCCTGTATGATTGTTTTTCAAGTCAAATCAGAAATCAGTCAAAAGCATCATTTTTCAATTGCTCTAAAGTATACTTGATCAAAAATGAGCATGCCAAGTCAATGAACTTTTCTTTCTCCTAAACAGGTGCCTTTGGTTGTTTTTAAGCGAGAGAAGGAAATTGCCAGGAAACTTGAATTCGATGGTCTTTATATCACTGAACAGCCTTCTGATGATGATATTAAAGGGCAATGGGACAGACTTGTTATTAACACACCGTAAGTAAAAATGGACCACTGCTTCACTGTTGTTCATTTACTGTATAATTCATTTTTAATGCTTATTTGAAAATATTCACCTTATCTACTCACGTTATCCATAAACATCTTAATAGCTTAATTTGATCAAATCAATATTATTAATATAACTTCTAATCGAACACATGAATGTACTGTAAGTACTTATTTTATGAATCGTAAATGCCTTTCCTTTTGTTGTGTTGTACAGATCTTTTCCTAATAATTACTGGGATAAGTTTATCAAACGGAAGGCAAGTAGAATTTCTCCATGACTTGTTTTGTAGACAAAATAGACAATAGTTTTAATAGAGCTTAAACTTTCTAGCCTTTTATTTAGCCTTATACTTTGGAGTGAATGTGGCCATGGTAAACGGTAGCCTTGAAACTTGAGACCGGCTGTTTCTTGTGTAATAATGTACGTGTTTGTGTTTTATGGGTAATTTTTCTGTAGGTAATAAATAAATATGGGGACTTGTACGGAGCAGAGCGGATCGCTGAGTTGCTTGGCCTCGACAAAAGCGCTCTGGACTTCAACCCTACTGAGGAAACTATTGCTAAAGAAGCTTCACTGGTGTTCTGGTGAGAAAAGCAGAACTGAAGGTTTACGATCATTCTGATTAAAATGACTGCAATTTAAAGTGTAGTCAGTGTTTTTTAAAGTACTTTCTCTTCTCTCAGGTTAAGCTTCATTGATACAAAATATCACATCTGGAAAATGGGTGTAGTGTTTACAGACAATGTAAGTTCTCTGACAACAGTTTAGTCTGATTTGTTTGTAACTCACAGGAGTCTGTGTGCACTCCGATACCATGACACAGGCAGATTTATTAGTTGTTTTTTTCTCTTCTTTTGCAGTCTTTTCTGTACCTGGTGTGGTATACCACGATGTCCATCCTAGGCCATTACAACAATTTCTTTTTTGCTGCTCACCTGCTAGACATTGCCATGGGTTTCAAGACTTTGAGGACTATCCTTTCTTCTGTCACCCACAACGGCAAACAGGTTGCAGTGCATGAATGTTCAGCTCAGTTTGTTGATATTGTTTCCAATTTATCCTCTATTTACATTTTGTCTTCTTCCATTCTTCTAGCTGGTGCTGACTGTGGGTCTGCTGGCTGTAGTTGTGTATCTATACACTGTTGTGGCCTTTAACTTCTTCCGTAAATTCTACAACAAGAGCGAGAACGAAGACGAACCAGACATGAAGTGTGACGATATGATGACTGTATGTTTCATACACTTGTTTTTTGTTTGTTTGTTTGTTTTTTTTTTTGCTTCTTATATTTTTTTTTTTATCTCATTTGATATTTTCTCTAGATCGTCACCTTTTTATTAAATCTTAAAAATATCATGCAAGACAATACAGCAAATACAGTACAAAGGTAAGCTCTTATTACTAATTTCTTTTCTATTTCTTTATCAGTGCTATTTGTTCCACATGTACGTGGGTGTGCGTGCTGGTGGGGGAATAGGAGATGAAATTGAGGATCCAGCAGGTGACCCCTATGAGCTTTACCGCATCCTCTTTGATATCACCTTTTTCTTCTTTGTCATTGTCATCCTTCTGGCCATTATCCAAGGTACAGTATGATTCAGTGGACAAAGGCAAATAAGTAGTTTTAATATGTAACACAACATTTGGGACAATGTACAGAGATACTCTCACAATGATACGGGTAACGTTATTATCGGATCTATTATATCTATTACATCTATTGGGAAGTTGTGGCCTAATGGTTAGAGAGTCTGACTCCTAACCCTAAGGTTGTGGGTTCGCGTCTCGGCCCGGCCACGACTGAGGTGCCCTTGAGCAAGGCACCGAACCCCCCCAACTGTTCCTCCGGCTCCGCAGCATAAATGGCTGCCCACTGCTCCAGGTTCACGGTGTGTGTGTGTGTGTTCACTGCTGTGTGTGTGCACTTTGGATGGGTTAAACGCAGAGAACAAATTCTGAGTATGGGTCACCGTACTTAGCCGTATATCACGTCACTATTTTTTTTTTTTACTCATTTTAGAATACACAAATGGACATTAATTGTAGTGTGTGACAGAGTTAAAAAAAAAAAAAAAAGACAGGATTAAAATACATTTAAAGTATGAATTAAATTCATAGAATTTCGTCACTGCCTCTACGCAACTCGGGCAGTTTCAGCAGACAGGTTGACACTGGCTTTGTCTCAGTGGGTTAAAGTCACTCTGACTGTGTGTCAGGATCTGGGAGGGCTCAGAAGGACACTTGCTGAGAGGGGGATTAGAAGCATGCTGAGGAGTGTGTGACGTGAGGAGGGATACAGTAGTTTTCTGTGAGGAGAAAGACGTAAAGATTCTTAAAAATAAACACATATAACTTGTATTTACTATTTCTATTTTAAGTCATTTAACATCATGGCTGAAACACTAGATTTCATAAACCCTGGAACCTTAGCTACTCTTAGGCAAGTGAAATTTCTCTTACTTCATGTTCCAGTAAAAAATATTTCAAATATACAGTACTTTAGTTTTAGATTTATTCCAAAAAAAAGCTGAATAAAGTGCATGAAGACTTCTCCTGAAAGAACTTAAGATACAATTTATGTATACGAATGTATACACATGTATACACATAATTTAACACATTTATTTATGTACATGTGTTTATTTAATAAAGTCGCTATTGTGACCTTAATCGTTTAATTCCTCATGCAGAGAACTTGCTGTTACTATAAATTATTCAGTACGTGCTGTGGTCTGTAAGGATAACACAGTGAAAATCGTTAGATATATCATATAGTCTAATATCTAATAAATGTTATTAAGTAAATGTGCTATCGAATGTGCTCCAATTAAGCCTTATGTGTGTGGCTACAGGTTTGATTATTGATGCCTTCGGAGAACTGCGAGACCAGCAGGAGCAAGTCAAAGAGGACATGGAGGTAAGAGTACAACAGCAGAACAGCATTGCTTTGCATGCTTATAAAGAAGTACAAGCTACAAAACAAGGAAAATATCGTCGGTGTCGGGCGGAAACCTCGTATGTCCAAATTTGGTCAATTTCATATTTTTTCACATATCGATGCTATTGGTCAGTCCCCACGTGGGTCTGTTATTTTATAAGTTATTAACCAATCTAAAGTCTTGCAAATCTCATAACTCCATTGGACACTTCAACTGTCCACCTCTTCCTCACTCCGCGGGAGAGCTTCGCGGCATATTTCTCTTCAAGAAGAGTCGCGACGAATCAACACGTCTTCTGAGGTAAATGTCTTCAAAACACTGGGCTCAAAGAAAAAAAAATCTTGACCCCCGCTAGTTCTGGTGCTCGTCTGAGGACAGGAATTTAGCGCAAGACAATCCACTGCAACGCGGACTAAACCCTGTGCACTGCAGATAAGGTACGGCGTTTTTTTCATTTCCTGAAAAATAACGGTTTTGGAGATACGAGGATTCCGCCTGACAGTGACAATATGCAAAATAATTGAGTATTCACAAAGGCTATAATGGCTATAGTGTTCAAAGTAGTAGCTAACCCAGCCACTGAAGAGATGCTCAATGTTCTTTATTTCTGTTCTACTGGATGAGCAAATATGCCCTTGTGGCAAACTCGGGTTAAGTCATCAAGGCAGCAAAAGGATAAGACTGAACAGTGAATAATTGAATTTCACCAGAAACACATGAATTAAGATCTGAGTGAATGCAGAACAGAAATAAGAAAGGCTTGCTCTTTTCTTTCATTTGAACTTGATCTTGTCTTGCCATCAACCAACTTAATACTTTGACAGGATCTTGTCTAGTCTCGGTCTTATCTTGGACTTCTCAATGGTGGTCTTGGCTACAACCTTACCGTCAATTGCACTTGCAGTTTGCAAGAAAAGTAGTAAATGTTCTTAAAAATGTCAAAGTATGCAACGATCAGAAAAACTACATCAACTAGGTGTTGTTTTTTCTCTTTTAATTCAGCCATGGGTAATTATATTGAGTTGAAATTTCAATTTACATCCCAAATAGCATAGGTAAAGTCTGTGGTTGTAAAATGGAGAGATTTTGTCACAAAAGAAACCTCACATTGTAGATTTTCGATCAAGTTGGTTGTTCTGTCAAACAGCAAAGCAAAAGAAAAAAAAATCTAATAGTACTGGCCCTTTAAAATATGAGGGTTTGATATTTGTGTGTTTCAGACTAAATGCTTCATCTGTGGCATTGGTAATGAATACTTTGACACAACTCCACATGGCTTTGAGACACACACATTACAAGAGCACAACTTGGCAAACTACCTGTAAGTAGAACACTCTCATCTGAGCGACTTACATTTCTACCTCACTTTTATACAGCTGAGCAATTGAGGGTTAAGGGCCTTGCTCAGGGGCCCAGCAGTGGCAGCTTGGTGAACCTGGTATTTGAGCTCACGACCTTCCGAGTGGTAGTCGAACACTTTAACCACTAGGCTAACCACATGCCCGTCTCATGTTTATCTTTGTCCTCAATGAGACATTATATAAGCAATTAAACATTATAATGTTATAATGCATTGTTCAGTTAAAAGCATTTCATGGTCAAGCTACTGATGGACAGCCTGATGTCTTTTCTAAAGCTAAAATCTAAAACCAGATTATCATGTTGTAACAACAACATCTTAGTGTATGTTGGCTTCCGTCAGAACTTGAAATGAAACCTTGCTGTTTTAGAGATATGCCAATTCAGTTAACTCGTTGTTATGCCTAATGTTATAGGTTTTTCCTGATGTACCTCGTCAACAAGGATGAAACAGAACATACTGGGCAGGTACAGTAAGGTTGCCTTTTCTGTTTTCCAGTTCTGTCAATGAAACTAAACCATAATATAAAATTCTAGAGTAAGCAGAAAGTTTCTTTATTTAAAAAATATATATATTGGGCTTGGTTCTAGAATAGGCTTAATGAGAAATGTCTTCATGAAGTAGGCTTAAAGATGCCCTGCCACACGTATTTCATTACTTTTGTGGTAATGTCTGAAGTTTACCATGGACTCTGTAACATTTTTTTGTGGAAAAAATGCCTTGATTACCTTGTTTCAAGCCATTCTAGTGTGGTATAGAAAGCCTGCAGGAAGACTCAGCTCGATTTGTGCCAGTTCTCATGAATATTCAAATGAGCTCTGCTGCTTGGCTCCGATTGGCTAACCGCTAGGATATGAGAGCATGAGTAGTATAAGTAGCATAAGTAGCCTAGGCTAGAGGAAATTTGTTTACAATCACCTTGAATTGCGGCAGAATGGCTTCTTCACAAGCCCGTTGACGTTCAGCCATCCTTGCTGTATAGGAAACTCACTGAGCTACACGAATTCTGGGGGCGCGGTCTCAAGTGGGAGAGCTCATGAATAGTAATGAGCTCAATCATTACTACGTCACACTGAGCAGCTTTTCCAACTGTCCTGATTTCTCCCCTTATTTCTTTTAAGTGGCTAGAACTGACCAGGGAGGTAACAGTTCGTTTTCACATTCACGACACAAACACATATGGACCTAACACATATCAAAAAATACAAGTAAAAACGGTTTTGTGTGGAAGGGCACCTTTAATAAAATGTCTTCATCTTGCTTAGTTTTTATATGTTGCTTGTTCTCAGTAGAGGTTCTGTTTTTTTCCTTTCTTGTTGTCATTCTTGCTCTATTTTTTCCACCATGTATTTTCAGTGGTTTCCCGCTTGTGTTCATCTAGACTCAGGCCCTGCTAATTTGCTCAATCAAACACGTTTATTCATTTTTCTTCCTCACCGGTACATTTAAAAGCAGTTTCCGTTTATTACCTCTACAGGAGTCGTATGTGTGGAAGATGTATCAGGAGCGATGCTGGGATTTCTTTCCAGCTGGAGACTGTTTCAGGAAACAGTATGAGGACCAGCTGGGCTAAAGCAAGTGAGATTCCAACCCACCAGCCTGTCCTCAGAGCTGTGAGCAGGATACCAGCTGCTTTTTCAGTTTATATTTAAACCACTGACATTCTCAACCACTATAAATGGCACTTCTCTTTCACACAGTTTTGCAGGAGGAGTCCCAGTGCCATGTTTTGCTTTTTTTTGTACCACAGATGATGCTAGATGATGCATTTAAAGTTCAAATTGTTACCTCGGTCAACAGTGCCAATTTAGCAAAGACATTCTTGTTTTACCCAGTATTATTTTCCATATTTGTTTCTCAGCAAAAAAAAAAAAAGAAAAAAGAAAGAAAAAACATCCCTTTTGCCACATGACCCTGAAACCTCTGCGCAAAGTTTTTTGTCCTTTAAGAACCACTTGGTTTTGTCGGGTTACAGAACATGTGAGTCTATACTCTTATATGCACAAGAATACTATTTCAGTTTTTGGAGCAAATGGAGCAGAATAAACACATGCCAAATGGGATCGATGAAGTATTTATAGAAGATATGCATTTTGAAGCCGTGCTCAGATTTCGTTAAACCGCTTGCTTATATAAGCTATAGGATGAGCCCAGGGCAGGTATGTATAAAGCCTCTCAGAGTAAAATTCTGGTTCCAATAAATCATGAAAGTTTCTTTACAGGTGGTAACTCTGAAATAGGATGTATGATGTATTGCAAATTTAAAATGTCGTGATTTAATTAGAAAGTCATGAATCAAAATCTCCAACAATATAAGAAACAATGCACTAATGGCTGATTGAGGCACAGCCATTAGATTCATTTGGTCATCTGGCTGCTCTGTCAATTTAACCTCAAAAGTAAGACGGCATGTGGAGTGTAAATATGAATATGACTCATTTTTGTTAAGTGCTTCCATTCTTAGCCAGTTACTCACCATTTATTTACATGCTGACAACATAATACAGTATACAGTATCAGTGGCTTTAGCTGTTATACTTTCAGGTTTGCTGTATCTTGGACTGTCTTTATCCACAATGGCTTTACTGGAGTGACTAATAACAGATTGCACACAGATTTCAATCCACCTGTAAACCTTTGCTTGAACTGTGCAAAACCAAAACCAATATATAATTTACATTCACGTTACATATACAGCATTTGGCAGATATCCTTATCCTGACCGACATACAACAGTGCTTTTAAGTCTCTATTGATGAATACACTAGTTCACTCGGTTACAGACTTAGGATACCATCAACATAAAAATGTTCATTTTTTTTTTTTTTTTTTTAATTTTTTTTTTTTTAAATATACACATACAACAAACAGGGAAACGTGTGAGTTTGATGTGCTGGACATCAATTATGCAGTCAAGGAGTGATAAGAGCTTTGATGTAAGAGGGAGATGGTCCATTTTTGGCTTTGTAGGCAAGCAGCGGTGTTTTGAATCCGATGCGTGCATTTACTGGAAGCCAGTGGAGGGATCGCAGCAGTAGGGTTATATGTTAGAACTTAGGCAGGTGGAAAACAATTTGAGCAGCTGCATTTTGGATCATTTGCAGAGGACCAATTGTGTTAATAGGTAGACCTTCCAGCAGTGATTTGCAGTAGTCCAGTACTGAAATGACAAGAGACTGAACAAGTACCTGGGCAGCCTGTGTTGACAAAAATGGCCGAATCCTTCTAACGTTGTAGAGAAGAAACCAACATGAGCGTGTATCATGAGCAACATGGAGGAAATGGACAGTTGATTGTCCATGGTTACCCAAAAGTTGCGTGCTGTGACCGAAGGGGAGATCAGATTGTTGTGCAGGGATATTGTGAGATCCTGACAGCTTGGATGATCAGCAGTTCAGTTTTGCTGGAATTGAGTTTCAACTGATGAGCTGTCATCCACAATGCTGAAATCCGTGCAGATGCCGTGGTATCTGAGGGAGAAAAGGAGAATATAAGTTGAGTATCATCAGCATAGCAGTGGTAAGAGAACTCATGAGGAAATAACTTCACCAAGAGAGTGAGTATACTGTACAGGGAGACAATGAGAGGATACAGTACTGAGCCCTGTGGGACACCAGTGGAGAGTCTGCGTGGAGCAGAAGTCACTCCCCATCCATGTTAACTGATATAAGCGACCTTCCAGGTAGGGAGCGAACCATTCCCAATCTCAAGACTGCTGAAGCTGGACAAGAGAGTCTTGTGGTTGACGGTATCAAACGACGCCTTAAGGTCGAGGAGGACGAGGACAGATGACTGCTTGGCTGATCTAGCAGCATGTAGTTTTTCAGAGGCAGCCAAAAGAGCAGTCTCTGTGGAATGTGCTGCTCTAATTCCAGACTGGTTGGGATCGTGGCGTTTGTTTTGTGAGAGATAGACAGACAGACAGACAGACAGACAGATGATTATACACTATGCATTCAAGAATTTTTGAAAGAAAAGAGAGAATTCATACTGGTCTATAGTTACTGATGAATTCAGAGCAGAATTTAATACAGTCCAGTTGTTAAACCTGGATATAATATTTTTAATATTATATTTAATTTGTCTATAGCTTCTTATAATTTTTAAATTCTGTGATCTGCATCTAACATGCCGTTAACTTATAAATTTCTCATTCTTATCTGATCAAATCCTGATATTATCATTTATCCTTTTTATCCTATTCTTTATGCTGCCCTTACTTTCATCCAACTCCACTATAGGCTTCATATTTGGGTCCAGTAGGCTTTGTGTTTGAATAGAGAATTAAATGTCATAAAACTAAATCTCTAAAGCATCACTATTAAATATGAAGCTGTAACTGGATGTCTTTGTTGGAAGTGGCATTAAATCTGTTATTGATACTGTAGCTTATTAAAATATGTTTTTTACATAAATATATTTGAACATGTCTGTTTAACTTGCAGGGTTATTCTTTTCAGAAACATACAACACTGATATGAAATTGTGATATAGTTAATCACAATACAACTATTGTACTTTAGATATAATACTGTAAGTAGGTACTCCTTGCTAAGAGTTGCTCAACAAACTTTTCTAACAGGTTTACACACAGCTTTGACATAAGGTTTCTTTTGAACTTGTCATATAAAAACCTTTATACATGCCAGCCCTGGCATAAAAAAATGGTTGGTCAGGGAATGAATTGCCTCTTATCAAGTACTGGTGAAGTGCCTTATCTTCATGACAACTAAAGCTATGCAAATGTGTTTCTTTCTTTATTTTATATTTTTGCCATTATAAGCATACGACAGATGCTCAGAGTATCACAGCTTTTACATTTTATTTTGAAGAGGTATAAAATAAGTGTATGTCTTGCTAGAAGCAGTGTTGTTATAATATGAAACCGAATGCTCATGAAGCAACATAAATTTAATAGAGAATTGTGGTGAACAACCTAATAAATAAAAAAAAAAGGCAGATTGCTGATGTATGGCCATTTCTATGTAGTAGCCTTGCTGAATTGTGCATTTCTTTTAAGGACAAATAAAGACGTTGATGAATAACATCTTTTATTTTTGAATGGTTATTTCATTTGCTTTAAATGTTTCATAACTAATGGTCCTGATTTAAATGACATACATTTTAATGTTGAGGTTGCTGATTAGAATGCCAATCAGAAACAACCACAACAAATTACACAGATTTGTTAAGTATTATATTAATAACACTTAGAATATCACTTATATTCACAAGTAACCACTTATTTAACAGGATTCTTTCAGAAATTATATTTTATAGTAATTATGCATAATGCACACCTGATCTACTATAAAATCTCTGTTAATTCAGACACACTGAAACTCATCTACACTGCAAATATGAAACCAGAAATTTAACACTATCCATCTTCTACTGCTTATCCGAACTACCTCGGGTCACGGGGAGCCTGTGCCTATCTCAGGCGTCATCGGGCATCAAGGCAGGATACACCCTGGACGGAGTGCCAACCCATCGCAGGGCACACACACACACTCTCATTCACTCACGCAATCACACACTAGGGACAATTTTCCAGAGATGCCAATCAACCTACCATGCATGTCTTTGGACCGTGGGGGAGGAAACCGAGGCACGGGGAGAACATGCAAACTCCACACACACAAGGTGGAGGTGGGAATCGAACCCCCAACCCTGGAGGTGTGAGGCGAACGTGCTAACCACTAAGCCACCGTGCCCCCTAATTTAACACTAACGGTGTTAAATCTAACACTTTCGCAGTGTATATATGGGTACCACCACAAAAGTGTTAACCTACGGTAACACTTTCGAAAGTGTTAGCATTACCAACACTAAAAGGGTTTTAACAAATGCAACACTATTAGAGTTACATGAAAACACTGCAACAGAGTATTTCCACTCCAAACTGTTATTAATATCAATTTATAAATTAACATCAGGAGTGTTATTCTTTAACACTACATCATTGTTGATTTTACACTTATGTAGTGATAAATGTTCTTTAGTTAACTCTATCAGAACAATATGACCAGCTGTAAACCACTTCATAAAGACAACAATTTCATATGGTGTCAAGTGGGGAAGTCGTGGTAAGTAATGGTTAGAGAGTTTGACTACTAACCCTAAGGTTGTGGGTTTGAGTCTCGGGCCAGCAATACCACGACTGAGGTGCCCTTGAACAAGGCACCGAACCCCCCCAACTGCTCCCTTGGTGCCGCAGAATAAATGGCTGCCCACTGCTTCGGGTGTGTGTGTTCACGGTGTGTGTGTGTGTGCACTTTGGATGGGTTAAATGCAGAGAACGAATTCTGAGTATGGGTCACCATTCTTAGCTGTACAGTATGTCATGTCACGTCACGTCACGTCACATAACACTATCAGAAATATGTATCCTAAGATGAATACTTGAAGACTACAGTATATAGCTTATGTGTTTGTATTGGTTTACATATCTGCATATATTCAAAGCATTTTACAATGCAGTCCATAAAAAATAAACCATCTCATCTTTTTATTAAAACAGCATAGCACTCCCACTTTCAGTGCACTACAAAATGCAACAATCAATTACAATATATAAATATGAATCTGAGTCATATGACATCTGAAGATCAAATGGTTTAGGGTGCTGCAAATCATTTTGTTTTATAATGCAAAAACAATAGTTCTTTAACCTGAAATGCATGCAGGTGCTCAACATACACTGCTTCCATTTTCATCAAAACAAAATGTAGTATTGTACAAAATATACAAAATATAGTATTTCATCTATTTCAAAATATAGTATTTCATCTACCACATCAACAAAAACAACTGATCCACAATGAAACTCAATTCCATCACACTTTACCCATGCAGTGCAATATATATTATAAATTAAATATTATATAATATTTAATATTATATATTAAATATATTCCCCCGATCCAAAGACATGCATGGTAGGTTGATTGGCATCTCTGGAAAGTTGTCCGTAGTGTGTGAGTCAATGAGAGTGTGTGTGCCCTGCGTTGGGTTGGCACTCCGTCCAGGGTGTATCCTGCCTTGATGCCCGATGACGCCTGAGACAGGCACAGGCTCCCCGTGACCCGAGGTAGTTCGGATAAGCGGTAGAAAATGAGTGAGTGAGTGAGAACAACCATCCTGTGCACATAACAATTTGAACTTTTTGCCAATATATAAAAAAAGTTTGAGAAAGTTTGAGATGCCAAATCAACAGACCACCTGAATTATGTGATGTCCTACAAACATAACACCTAAACATCATTCAACAACTTGGCTTGCAGTTCCTTCACATTTGGAGTCTCTTTGGTGGTTCCCACATCAATACCATAGACAGTAGTCTGGATGAAAGTATACATGCTGTGAAGTGCTTCATCATAATTTAAGCTAAGAACAAAGTGGGCCTTGAAAAGCTCATCAAACGCTGCAAGCGATGTTCTTCCTTGGCATGAGATGAGTTTCTTATCCATGACTATGTAGAAGTTGTCGATGGCTCGTCTGATGGTCCCTGAAGCAAGATGGTAAGGCTGTTGACGTTCGTCAGTATCCAAATGCTCTTTAAGACTCCGGCATGACTGATAGAAGCAAAGACGAATGTAACATAGTACTTGTTCAAAAGAATATATTTAGGTTAGAGATTTACTGACAGATTCATGGAATCAGAACATAGCTTGTGAAAATCTATAAGGTTGTCCACAGCTTGATGAACACTTATCTTATTTGTCCTTTTTCTCCCAGCTGGCTGAGGTGACAGGATATGCAAGAGCAGGAGTAAAGTAGACATATCACTGTTCCATCCTGCAAAAAAAAGCACTTGACCAATCCAATCTACAGAGTACACTGTCATTCGACTCATCAAATTAAAACTCAGCTTTGAGATAAAAAAGTTAACTTTTTTCAACATCAAATACATAGTGTTACCCATCACTTAAACATCAAAACAAAACAAATATGGCTAATAATTGTATGGCAATAATCATATTTATTAACCACCTAAAAACATTTGGGTCATTTTTATGGATAAAATTTTTTGGCGGTCTACCTGGGATGGCATGATACACTGATTTTCCAATACTGAACAATTTACTGTACCTTCTAAGCTATCTTCAGATGATCCTCCTTGCTCCTCTTTGGCAGACTGCAAAAGCTGTTCCAGATATGGCGTTGTCACAAGCGCACATGCCTCATTGATCAACTTTGGTGTGAATGATGGCCACCTTTACAGAAGTTTAGCAGATATTTCAGGTCCAAAGAGAAGGCTGAAATCTTGAAGAATCTAAAACACTGAATGACACAAGAAAAGACCTGAACATGATTTAAGTGATAGTTCACCCAAAATGAAAATCGTCATCACTGATCCTTTAACCTCCCCTTCATTCTGGAGGAAATGAGTATATTTGTAAATATGTTTATTATTACTACTACTGCTAATACTATATTACTATTTCTTATTAATTGGGTTTTTCATTATTATTATTATTATTATTATTATTATTATTATTATTATTATTGCTATTACTGTTGATACTGTCACCCTGTTTTGTTTTTGTTTACTGTCACTGTTTTGTTTTTGTTTTTTGTTTTGTGTGATACTATTACTATCTTTATCATTATTATTGTCATTATAATTATTATTATTTAAATTAATATATATATTCCTCTTTGATTTATATATATACGTATACATTTTATATCTGTTGTACTTCCCTACAGGCTCCTTCATTCATATATCTCCACTCCCACACCCAGTTACACTTACAGTTACACACACACACACACACACACACACACACACACACGTTTTGTTTTGTTGGTCTTTGTATTTGTATTTTGCATCTAATTTCTCTTCTGTAAATATTGTAATTGTTTGCATAATAATAAAAAAAATAAATAAAAAAATCGTCATCACACGTGGTCAATATTCTTCTGAACACACAAGACAATATTTCAAATACTCTTCTCTTAACAAGACTAAAATATTCCAAGTCTTTAAAAGTGACAATCAAAATCACATAATGCGTTTCATTAATCCATGGATTAAAAATTCCGAAAACTAGTTTTTTTGTGTACAGCTTCTATAAAATGTTGAACAGCATTGCATCAGCATGTAGACAGGTTCCTTCTAGTTAACAATTACACAACAAATTTTAGGTAACACTTTACAATAAGGTTGTATCGGTTAACTTTAGTAAATACATTAGTTAACATATGTTTTTCAGCGTTCGTTAATCTTTAATGTTATTTAATAACAATACAATTGTTCATGTTACTTCATTGAGCATTAATGTTAACACTTTCAACTTTCAATTAGAAAAATGTATTAGTAAATGTTGAAAAATATCATGAACTTAGATAATTAATAAATGCTATCAACGTATTGCTTATTGTGAAACACAACAGTTATATTTCTAGCATAAACCGATAAAATGCAAACTTTAGAGTCTTTACTCACCAGCTGCTGTTTTCCTGCTCACGGGGAAAATGGTGGCTCTACTGTATATGCTGATACGTGCCTTGACCAGCCTTCCTTATCCTTTACTCGATTTGGCGCCTTAACACGAATTAATACAGAAAACATGGATTCACTTAGCAGTTTCTATAAAACTTTCAAATGGAGTACAGCGATGTCTGGTGGTTAAATATGCTAATTAATGTTATATAACGTTTTACTGAATCCTATATAGCAATGACACAAACGATAACAAGTAATTCGTTATAATGTGGCAGCTACATCTACAATAATAGTGCATATATAGTTATATTTCCCTACAGAAAGTCTATAAAATGCATATTGCGTTGCTTGTTAGCGTTACAGCAGCTTTTTCTCTCACCCAGATGCACTCTTGTGCGTGCGTGACGATGCTTCCCTTTGCTCATTTTGGCGCTATACTGTATTTCCATACCAAAAGTATATAAAATGCTAACTTTTTAGCGTCTTTACTCACCACTTGCTGATTCTCTGAGGGAAATGACACAATCGTGCCTGACAACGCTATTTACTGTTCTCGTTTTGCCATTTTAGCATACGGTTTAATGTATTTTAAACTTTCAAACATCAGAAATCATCGTATACCCACTCATAAATATCTATTAAACTTATTTTTGTTTTAAAAATTGCAATAATCGCAGCTTTAGTGTCTTTACTCACCAACCGCTATCTGGCTGAAGCGAGGAGAAAATGGCGCCTAGAAAATTCTAAATTAGATCGCTTCATAAATACCCGGATGTTGGAAATAACACTGACAGGTGTTGGTTACCTGTAACTCTGTAATTTTACACTGTCACAATCCAGCTTCTAACACTTATAGTGTTCATTTCTCAAGATTTAACACTACAGTTTCAACACTTTACTCTGAAATACCTTAACACTGGGAATTTAACACTCATGAATTTGCTGTGTATTCATTCTTTTGTTAATGGCAAAGGAGCTTAATAGTAAGAACGAGAACAGCAACCTGTCAATAAAAACCTGTCCCAAAGCTATATTATTCCCAGTCCATTTATTGAGCCATGATCATGGGTCCAACAATGGAAACTTTACCTCCGAGGCTCTCCTGGATTGTCAAGCTACTCACACTATCATGAAGAATAAGCGCAGCACTAATGACAGCTTGTGACCACAGCTGAGGACAGAGTTGGGGACATCTTGGAATGGGTGCCATCCCATCACAGGGAAAGGAAAATAGAGTACCTGAAGTAAACCTCCAAAGTTTGGGAATCAAACCACAGAGGTATGATGCAAGGGTGCTGACCACTAAAGCCATTGTTATTGTGTTGTAACAAAAAAGTTGAGACTTTTCAGAGAAAGGTGGCTGTTCAACTCAGCGAAGGGCAAGTATGTTTACATGCACATGTAATGGCCATTGTCAACTTGCCCATATCTCTTCACCTGCCTGACCATCTCTCACCGAAATGTATTAGGTGGGGAACATATAATGGACAGTAAAATTGTATGATAAGTACAATATTTAGTATATATTGGGTACCATCTTTTGGTTTGGAGATTGAGCTAGTTATTCAATTGTTCTTATTCATATTTTAGACTAAATACTACACATGTGATGTGGTAATGAAGTTGATAAAAGCCCATATAGAGTATAATTAATAAAACATAGAATGAAAGCTGTATACTGTATATAACTGTGTACATGACAAATAAAATGTTGTATCCTAAAAGCGTACTAGATATAGTGTTACTAGTACGAACAATCAAAGTGTTCTGATTCATGTTTGTGGACACTGTGCTGTTGCCAATCTCTAATTCACTTAATATCAACGACTTAATAAAAAGATTAGTCTGCTCTGTGCAGGAAGATAGAGCTAGAGCATCTGTCCTCCATTGTTTAGACACATAACTCTGCAACAGATGTGACGTCTCCTTCCAACTACCCTTGATATTGTGTGTATGCTTGGTTTTAAAAGACAAAAAGAAGAAAGAAAGAGCAGAAAGTGTGTGTATATACACTAACACATGTAATAGAAAATGCAAACAAAAAACTTTAGACTTTGTGTTCAATATGATTCCATTATCATCATACATTATAAATGACTGTCTTTCACATCAGGCCAGATACAACCACAGACATTGACCTAGAAATTGGAGTAATGATGTAAACTCAGCAGGATTGTGTTAATCTCCAAATCCGCTGTAAACACTGACCTTGCCTCTGCAGCTGGGGTTAAATTTAGTATTTGCCTTTGGGTTTTAATGGCTTCTTATTATTATTTTTTTTTTCAAGAGACATAAAATTAAGCTGTGAAATTGTCTATGTATCATAAATCAAAGGTCAATTTTACCTTACAATTATTTTTTTAGTTTGGCTATTGTGATGGTTCAATCTGCTTAAGATACAGACTTTTTTGAAACCTGACATCTAATTCATCTTCAGACATCTAATTCATTCTCATTTCAATTTGCCATAATGACATTAAAGGAATGCTCCATCTTCTAGAGATTTACACACTCTGCTTTCCTGATAAGTGGATTTTTTTATTCATATATGTGTCACTGAGGAAAATCTGGAACAATGCTTTACTTGAGAAGCTGAGCCTGCTGGGACTGAACAGGGGACTGAGCTAGGACATCTCCAGCACCACCACACGGAGCACTGGACCCCCCCAGGGCTGCGTGCTCAGCCCACTGCTGTTCACTTTGCTGACCCACGACTATGTAGAAATGTACAGCTCGAACTAACTAGCTTGACTAAGTCCTTAGCTTTGTGTTGTTCTATGTTTCTCTGTCTTTGTTCTATATAGCACCATGGTCCTGGAGAAATGCTGTCTCATTTCATTATGTTCTGCGTCAGCTACTGTATATATGGTTAAAATGACAATGCTTCTCGATTTGACCTAAACACCTTTGGGATGAATTGGAACACCACCTGCATGCCAGGCCTTTTTGTCCAACACAAGTGTCCAACCTCACTAAAGCTCTTGTGACTGAATGCACAAATCCCTACTCCAAAATCTACTGTAAAGCTTTTCTAAAGAAATGAAGGATTGAATGTGATTTTCAAGAAGTGTAATTTTCTGGTGTTCACAAACCTTTGGCCATATAGTGTATATTTGACATTGGTCTTAATGGCAAGCTTGTTTGTAACCCATTAGTTCTGCGGGAGCTCTCAGTTGCACTATTATAAACTGTTGTAGATATGACATTATTTACATTTACATCATTTCCTGTCCAGTGTCACCCAAACGAGGATGGGTTCCCTCCTGAGCCTAGTTCCTCTCAAGGTTTCTTCCTCATATCATCTCAGGGAATTTTTCATTGCAGCCGTCACCTCTGGCTTGCTCATCTGGTATAGGGATAGATATATATATAGTATTTTAAATTATATATATTTTATTTTATTATTTTTTTTTTTTTCCAGTTCTGTTTCTATACTTCTGTAGATCTGCTTTGAGACAATGTGAATTGTTAAAAGATCTTTGTTTGGCAATTTGGGAATCACAAAATCCCATACTGAAATACTGAAATGAAAGCGTGAAAGAGAACAGTATATCACTGGGTAGTGATAGTAACCCCCCCACACACACACACACGCACACACACACACACACACAAAGCAAAACATGAGGCAGGGATTTGCTTATCTAGACTGACTAGATGACGTGCTTCTCAGGCAGGCCATGAATCGAACCATCAGAAACAGCCTCTTGAATTCTTCCTCTTCTACCATCATACCACCAATACTTTCTCTCTCCCTAACATTATGACAGCTCAGGGTGATGTTCAGGAATAACTAGACATGGTTGAGGGCACTGTCTTGACATGGTGGGAGCTTCCCTTCCAGGCTTTTAAAACAGAAGGCCCAGCTGGCTACCCACAGACTGCTACGTGAAAGCCAGCTGGAGTGTCTATTGTATTTTATGGTTTAGACCCTCACACGTTTCTAGCTGTGAATGAATATTATCCTTGACTTTTGCTGTCTACTTTAGAATACTCATAATAAACATGCTGAGATAATGACCTCTCCATCTGTATCTGACTTATACACCAGAAAACTTCACTGCTATATGACACAGCGAATCAACTGGTCTCCATCCTCCACCTTCTGCTGACCTTGAAAAATATGTTGGCAAACCACATCCTGCTGGCCATGAGTATGATATTGTCACCTTGTGTCCTGCTGAATTTGTGGATGATGCCTCCGGCCAACTTTGAGGATCATGTTATTGCCCTGCCTCCTGCTGACTTTAAGGATAACATCGTAGTCTTGTCTCCTACTCATTTCAAGGATTACTGTACATTGTGGTCCCACATTAGTGCTCTCCCAGGGACATCACTCTGCCTTCCTGATCCACTGAGGACATTGCTCAGTTATTCTGCTATGCTGAGGACGTTGCTATGCCTCGATCCTCTGCTGAGGACATTGAACTGCATCTTTGCACCACTGAGGTACTACTCCACCTCCCTGCTCTCATAAGGACACTTCATTTAAGGAAACACTCACCGCTAGGCCCTGTTCAGATTGCAGAAAGTTTGCTTAGGGGTCCCAAACTTTCTTGGCCCCTCTAGACAGGGGGGTTCTGTCATGAAAATAATTTTTCATTAACAGTGTTCTCAACTGAATGTATTCTTAGGCACTGACCTATTTGTATTAGCATTAGTATATGTTTTGGACAAAGATTACAAGGCATCGTAAGCTGCCCTGGTTAAAACCATGTGACAAATGCTATACATGTAAATGCACACCTCCCATAATGCCCATTGCTTTTGTGTGCATGAATCAGTGCCTTAACGAGGACTAGAAATGAATGTAGGCCAACATCCTGCAGCAGTGTATGACTTGTACAGCCACACAAGCATGCATACAGTACACACACCTACACATACCAGCAGCTAGGAGCGACATGACTTCTGAGCTACACTCTATATAATGGACTTCACAGGAAATTAAGCCTTGTCTCAACAACGTATACCTCCATAGCATGCCTTTCATAGCAGCAGCTTTTAAGCAGGTATCTTTGATAAGCAGAATAATATGAATATTATAATCTCAAATCTGCAATTTAAACAATTTACACAATTGGAACTTTTGTTGCATTTGCTCCCACTGATATGAAAGAACCAAAATCTAACACTGAATTCTTCGAGGCTGTGTTCGTCATACCAAAATTATTAGACCTGTATCCAATATAACAGACTAGGTGTAAGCCTCTCTATTATCTCTAATTGCTCAAATAGTAGTGCAAATAAATCAGTGTTACTGGTGTTTTCTGCAAAGTTTCCAAAGAACTTTCTCTGCAGCATGAGGTCTGTAATATAACGCTGTACATTAGTAATATTTCAACCTTCTAGATTTGGTGACAAAGTAGTTACTGCTATTGATTAATGAGGTTTTGCTTCAGAGTGACCATGTTTGAGGTGATTTTCCAAACATTGCAAGAAAAGATGCTAATGCAAAAGTCTTTTTTCATAGCTGAATAAATATAAATGGTTAAAGAATCAAGGTTAAGATAGAAATAAAGAAGAAAAAAAGGAAAGTTAATAATCTAGCTAGATATTGCTACAGTATTAGTTGTGAATGATTATGTGTTTGTATAGTGCCCGGCAGTGGACTGGGGTCTCAACACATTCAAGTGTCACATATTAAGATACTCCATACATCATATATACACGTGGCCTAATGGTTAGATAGTTTGACTCCTAACCCTAAGGTTGTGGGTTCGAGTCTCGGGCCGGCCACGACTGAGGTTCCCTTGAGCAAGGCACCAAACCCCCCCAAATGCTCTCCGGGCGCCGCAGCATAAATGACTGCCCACTGCTCCGGGTGTGTGTTCACAGTGTGTGTGTGTGCACTTTGGATGGGTTAAACATCCATCCATCCATCCATCTTCTACCGCTTATCCGGGGCCGGGTCGCGGGGGCAGCAGTCTGAGCAGGGACACCCAGACTTTCCTCTCCCCAGACACTTCCTCCAGCTCCTCCGGGGGAATACCGAGGCGTTCCCAGGCCAGCCGAGAGACATAGTCAATCCAGCGTGTCCTAGGTCTTCCCCGGGGCCTCCTCCCGGTTGGACATGCCCGGAACACCTCCCCAGGGAGGCGTCCAGGAGGCATCCGGAACAGATGCCCGAGCCACCTCAACTGACTCCTCTCGATGTGGAGGAGCAGCAGCTCTACTCTGAGCTCCTCCCGAGTGACCGAGCTCCTCACCCTATCTCTAAGGGAGCGCCCAGCCACCCTGCGGAGGAAACTCATTTCGGCATGCGTTAAACACAGAGAAAAAATTCTGAGTATGGGTCACCATACTTAGCCGTACTGTATGTCACGTCACTTTGTCACTTTGTCATCCATATGCCTCCATACTAGAATAGAATAGAACGGGGCATAGAAGCCTTTATTATCATCACATATACATTACAGCACAGTGGAATTCTTTTCTTCACAACTGAGGAGTTGAATGGGGTCAGAATGCAGGGGCAGCTATGATACAGCTCCCCTGGAGCAGGGAGGGTTGAGGGCCTTGCACAAGGGCCCAGCAGTGGCAGCTTGGCTGTGCTGGGCCTTGAACCCCAATCCTCCGATCAACAACCCAGAGCCTTAACCAGTTGAGCCACCACCACACCGCACGTACTAGAATCCATAATCACCTTAAATGTGTGAGAAGCCTGAGAATCGCTAGTTCATCAGAGGACAGAGGACTGGTCATATTGTGTGTGTGTGTGTATGTGTGTGTGTGTGTGTGTGTGTGTGTCCCATGCTTCAATTATTTAGTCAAAGCAAATTGGAGAACATGATGTTTCATGTGTCTGCCAGCACCTGTCACCTCTGAAACCATGAACTACACATCCCAGAATCCTCATCAATCCACTTAACTACATCCAGGATTACACACAACCTTTGTCAGCACGGTAACTACAAATAAGACATTATTTTATATTGTGGTGAGAGGAAACCACTCAACCACACGAATGGCATTTTAGCCAGTATTTGGCTTCACAATGGGGTGATGGGTTGGGGTGTGTGGAAGCAGAGTTTCTGCAGAGTCTGCAGAGACATTGATAAATAGCAAAGTAAAAGCACTTAAACGTGGTAGCAGCACTTAGTGACATGCACGACAGGGTGGCTAGTCTGCTAGAAGGCAGAGGATGTTGAGTCACTAATAAAAAGTGAGGTATGGGCAAAGCAGGAAACCACTCTAACAACTCTTATTCACAAGTACACCTTCAAATAAACGGCAGGGAATGCAGAACCAACCAAATACCGGCTAAGATAAGGAGATGCACAAGCAAATATGTGGTATGGCGAGGAAAACCCACTGAACCACAATAGCAGCAAGAAACAATGGCAAGTTAGACAAAAGGGGATGTGGAACATTTTGAATGTTTGACAATAGAGAACTCAAAATTTGGGGAGAATAAGAGGTGCTAAGAAGCTGTTAACTTTAACACTAGATAATGTTTTGGATGCATTTTTTTAAAAACTTTTTTATTTTTATTTTTTTTGTATGTTTTTTTTTTGTTCAATGCTAGAACACTTTAATGCCAAGAACTAATTAAATTGTATATCACAAAATATCTTTCTTATTATTAAAAGCCTTTGTTATATAAGGAACATACATAATTCATTCATTCATCTTCTACCGCTTATCCGAACTACCTCGGGTCACGGGGAGCCTGTGCCTATCTCAGGCGTCATTGGGCATCAAGGCAGGATAACATACATAATGTTACATATAATTAAATAAAAAAATTTATATAAATATTATTTCAACTATACTGTAGTAGGTTTACGGTGTTACGAAAAAAAATCATTAAAATTCAATTCAAGTTTTCAATTCAAGTTTATTCGTATAGCACTTTTTACAATGGACATTGTCTCAAAGCAGCTTTACAGAACATAAACATAAACATAAAGATAAACATGAGGAGAAATATAAAGAATTAATATAATAAAAATTCAAGATATATATAGTTCACAACAAGCACTTACACATGTCACAAGATTTACACAGACTTAAATATATTTTAGATATCAATTTGCATAATTATTACTAATATACTAATTTTAATAGGAATAACATAGTTTATATAAGAGAGAAGAATGTTTGTGTTGATGCATAGCTACCACTTGCATTCTGCCAAGGTACTAATCTATGTACTTACTTGTTTTTAGCAGGTAAGACCTGCCCACTGGTATGTAGATTTTCATTTAAATGTTGTCTTTTCATAAGAATATTTTGTAACACTTGATCATGCTGTTTAGTGAAACAGATCTGAGCTCAAACAGATTAAACTCTTTATGCCTTTACTCCCAGTGACACAGCCTGGAGGATGGACAAATATAATATCGTAATAACACAGTGACACACATCAAAACAGTCAAATATAAAGTGGGAGCAGTTAAAATTCAGAATGAATGACTGAAACTAACGACCCCCACCCCCACCCCCACCCATACAACCCCGTGTGCTGCGTGCTCCTAACACTTATGCAGACCTTCCACATCAGCTCTCTCACTTTTCCCCTGTGCTCTCACTCTCTCTTTCTGCTCTCATTCCACGCTTGCATGCTCACTGTCCCGAAACATGATAAGACGTAAAGCCCTGTGGGAATTTCTCCCAGCCTGTGAGTGTCAGCTACATCTGTGACTTCCAAAGAGGACATCAACATCAGCAGCAGTAGCGTCTCCTGTCTAGACATCTAACCATCCATATTGTTTTATTCGTCATGTTCTATTTTTGGGGCAGATGAATCCAATTTTATATCCATCCATGAAGGAACTCCAGACAGCAAGTTTTGAATTTTTTCATTGTTATATTTTCGCCTAACAGAACATATACTTGGAGAATGGAACTAGGGGTTTTTGATACATCTTGACTTGGAGCTGAGGACTTTTTAAACATACATCCTCAAAATGTTTTGCTTCTTCTACACTTCATGTCTGATTGTGAGACTGGAGGACAATGAGAACAATCACAGACTTTCACTGAGAAAGACGTCTCTAGCACAGCAATTCTAAAGAGTTATATATGTAAGTATACAGATACGCAAACAGTTGTTTGTTTTTAAAGTGCCGATATGCATACAAATTGTATGATAAAATGGTGAGAACTGTAAAAATGGTTTATACTGCAATAAAGCGTTGTTTCTAGGAGCGTCCAGCTTTGCAAAGTTTATGGCCTTATTCTTGAGTAAGTAATAGTACAATAGTAAGTAATATTGATTTTTAAATGCCATGCAGAAATCTGTCTATAGGCATCTATATTTGATATAGATTTAACTTAAAGGAAGGAAGAGAAGAGAGAGATACATCAGGTTAAAATGTGTGTGAATTTCTTGAGTCTGTTGGAAATCAGGGACACTGCTTTGTCTTTGAAAAATCAACAAATTGTTCCTTAAGAAGAAATCTCATCCATGTAAGATGAAAACTGACATTTTCTTTCGAGGGCAAAAAGATTAAATGTATTTTATATCAAAAAAAAAAAAGAAAAGAAAAGAAAGAGTGTTTATTTAAATGCTGTGTACCTTTAAATTTAAAGTAAGCTATCTTTTGATGGTTTTCTTACTTACTGGTCTCCCACTATTATACTGTACTACACTAATCTGGATGCAGTAGGGGAAAAAAAATTATAGTACACCACTAATCCTGAAAATGACAATTGCTTAATTCAGTGCTTGTTGGTTTCAGAAATGCTATTAAGAAATCTTCATTAATGTTACTAGATCTCAGCGTAGCATTAGCTCTTTTTTCCCTGAAAGCCTGTTGTACACTGGAGGTGACCTCAACTCAATCTTCTGTTTTATTATAATTACTCTGACTGACTAAATCTACATCTTTGACCTGTAGGGAGATAATATCCCGGTTTCAATAATATAAGGACGATTCCAGCTTCAGTGTAACATTACATCAGTTTTATTTCTTTGGAGCAAAGTGACCTTAATAAGGTCTATACTATGAAAGGAATCACAAAACATTTCCCTCACCTACACCATGATTGTGCCACTGTTCTTCTCCTGAAGAACAAGACTAGTGCCTTTCTTTTAACAGCTACAGTTTTAGCTGTTTAATAAACATTTTATTAGATCAGCCACATCTTTGGCCTAAGCAAGATTATTTTTCTTGTCCTTACACTGTATACTGCGTTATCTTTGTCAACAATCTGGCAGCGAAATGTCATAACCCCTTGCCTCTGGTTCTGCCTCACTAGAAGCGCATACATCATTAGTCACGTATCTACTGATGCAGGATGGCTTAGCAAATGCCAGAGTCATGTTCCAGTTATTTCCAGTGAGTTCTTCTGTTATATGCTCCTCAGGTGTATCATAGTTTATACAGATGATATTGAGGTTTAATGATCTAACCTGGAGAAGCATGCAAGTCATATGTGAGCTACTGTATGTTGGCAATGCAACAATTTCTCTCCTGTTTTCCTCACCAAAACCACAATAACCCTGATATGCTACCTTATCCAACTCTCAGCTTGCAGCACTATTCTGTTGTCCTTGGGGACATTGTCTTTGACCACAGTATACATTTTCCCTCATAGGTGTACAAGGTATTTATGGAGCATGTGAGCATTTAATCTCTGGCCACCATGGTAAATTATGTAGAAGAAGGCCATTACTGTGGATCAGGGGGCTGTTGTATTCCCTCCGAAATGAATATATCTAAAACTCCAGTGTACAGTACTCCATTTGGCTAAAGATCACTATTTGTCCCTATCTATTCTAATTTGTTGCAATCATAAGTTGATACCTGGTGTACAGTTTAATGTGGTCTTGCCTAATCAAAACGTGCAAGCTTATAGGTCTGCGGCACTGCACCCCTTCTAATGGTCTCCATATTCGTGAAGCAAACACATTCGTACCATCTCTATCTACAAGCCATTAAACCAACACAGGGGAGTGAATTACATGGTCATCTGTTTTTTGAGTGCTTGTTTCAATGATTTCCAGAGCAACTTTCCAGCCTTACTGAATCTCGTCATTCAAAAGAAATTGGTCAAATGTTTCCATAGAAACAAAAAGCTGCTGTGATTTATGGGCCGTATCCTTGGCCGTTAAACACACCGATTCATGTTTGCTGTATCTAATTAAATGAAAACAACAGACTGGTACAGTAGTGAAAGTTAGGACATTAGATTCTATAAGCTGTATTTCAACGGATCTATCAAAATGTATTCCCTCACCTTACATACAGGTGAAAACTGAAGGAAAAATTTATGTTTATGCTCAATGGGACACTTTACTGCCATGGTTTGGTTTCCACTTGTCACCTTTGAGGGAATATAATTGCAAATCACCACAGTAATTCTGACATCCATGCCAAGGTGCAGCATCCTTGCCAAGGTGTACACAAACTGTCCTGGTGGCTTAAGGAGGCCTATTTATTATGTTTTATTATATGTACCACTGCTTCAATGATTACAAAATGCTGCAGTTGTGTGACCAGAAAGGGTAAAAGTCTCCCTCTGCTGGTTGCAGACACCCTACACACACACACACACACACACACACACACACACACACACACACACTTTCTTTTATTAATGATAAACTTACCATTACGCTTGAACCAGATCCTCTGCAACCTTCAGAAAATGTACAAGCTACTATAAAACTTGGCCATATTCACAGTGATGCTGCAAGGCAAAATGGGATGGATCCTTTGAGCTACCTTTCATTAGAACGCCTGTATGATTTTCAGAACATTTTCTTTAAATAATGTTGAAGAATGATTATTTACATTTATGGAATATTGCAGATGTCATATTCAGACCAAATGACAGGACAGCCATGTCTGGTGACATGTCAGGCTCTCATTACAGTGGCACCCTTTCAATGGGTGTAAGGATCCGAGTATCTTTGATAAGGGTTAGACTGTGAATGCTAGATGACTAGCTCAGAGCATCTTTAAAACAACAGGGATTTTGGGGTGTTTCTGGTATGCATAGGCTAGTGCCAGCCTAAAGTGGTACAAGGAGGGACAGTCGCTGAACCAATGACAGGGTTACAGGCAACCAAGGTTTAAAGATCTGCATGGGGAGCAGAGGCTAGCTCATAGGGTTCAATCCCACAGTAGAACTACTATAAGTTTTCTGTATGCCACTGTGTAGCCACAGATCAATCAGGGTGCCTATGCTGAACACTGCCTACTGCCAAAATCGACCACAATAGGATTGCGATCATCAGAACTAGACCATTGAACAATGGAAAAAAGGTAGTCTGATGAATCACATTTTCTTTTACATCATGTGGAAGTCTGGGCGCATGTGGGTCGTGTGCTTTGATGTTACCTAATTTCAGTGGCATCTTACAGCAGGATAATGTCTGCCACATTCCAAAAAATGTTCAGGAATTGTTTGAGCAATTATGTCAAAGCAGTCAAGGTGTTGAATTGGCATCAAATTCTACCAGATTTCAGTCTGATCAAGCATCTGTGGGATGTTCTGTATAAACAAGTCAGATATATGGAGGGCTCATCTGGCAAATCGCAAGAATTTAAAGGATCTGTTGCTAACATGTTCGTGCCAGATGCCAAAAGGATGCCATGTGTGGATTCTGGAGTCTATGCCTTGATGAGTCAGCGCTGTTTTGACTTCACAAGGCAGGTGGTTTTTAATGTTAAGGCTGATCTGTGTATATTTAACTCTTTTATACAACCCTTCCAATTGGTAATCTTTGAAAAGAGCTTTGAAAACACATGCAATGAACATACAATTTTATTAAATTTTTTTTTCCATACCTGTATTCATTATGGACACAGTCTTTTCAATGTGAATAATGTATTCATATTTGTTTAAACCCATAACTTAGA
The DNA here is from genome assembly GCF_030014155.1 of Tachysurus vachellii. Taxonomy (NCBI): domain Eukaryota; kingdom Metazoa; phylum Chordata; class Actinopteri; order Siluriformes; family Bagridae; genus Tachysurus; species Tachysurus vachellii. The sequence continues at coordinate 21,419,428 of NC_083469.1, forward strand.
ATCTTTGATTCTTGTGACGAATTTCGCACAACATAATTACTTACAGTGGTGTGAAAAAGTGTTGGCCCCTTCCTGATTTTTGATTTTTTTGCGTGTTTGTCACCCTTTAATGTTTCAGATCATCAAACAAATTTAAAAATTAGTCAAAGATAACACACGTAAATACAACAACAACATAAATGAAGGTTTTTATTATTAAGGGAAAACAAAGTGTTTGCCCCCGTTAAAACATAACTGTGGTTTCTCACTTCTGAGTTCAATTTCGGCGGGAATCGAACCCCCAACCCTGGAGGTGTGAAGCCACCGTTCCCCCCCAAAAAAAAGAACATCATACCAACAGTAAAATATGGTGGTGGTAGTGTGATGGTCTGGGGCTGTTTTGCTGCTTCAGGACCTGGAAGACTTGCTGTGATAAATGGAAAAATGAATTCTGCTGTCTACCAAAACATCCTGAAGGACAATGTGCGGTCATCTGTTTGTGACCTCAAGCTGAAGCGAACTTAGGTTCTGCAGCATGACAATGAACCAAAAAACAACAGCAAGTCCTCCTCTGAATGGCTGAAGAAAAACAAAATGAAGACTTTAGATTGGCCTAGTCAAAGTCCTGACCTGAATCCTATTGAGATGCTGTGGCATGACCTTAAAAAGGCGGTTCATGCTTGAGAACCCTCCAATGTGGCTGAATTACAACAATTCTGCAAAGATGAGTTTGCAAAATTCCTCCACAGTGCTGTAACAGACTCATTGCAGGTTATAGCAAACGCTTGATTGCAGTTCTTGCTACTAAGGCTGGTCCAACCAGTTATTAGGATTAGGGGGCAAACACTTTTTCACACAGGGCCATGTAGGTTTGGATTTTGTTTTCTGATAATAATAAAACTACAAATAATTTCAACTACATTTAAAAACTGCATGATGTTTACAGGAAATCACATTGTAGGATTTTTAATGAATTAATTGGTAAATTGATCGGTAAAATAAGAATTTGGTCACCTACAAAAACGCAAGATTTCTGGCTCTGACAGACCTGTAACTTCTTTTTTAAGAGGCTCCTCTGTCCTCCACTCGTTACCTGGCACCTGTTTGAACTCGTTATCAGTATAAAAGACACCTGTCCACAACCTCAAATAGTCAGACTCCAAACTCCACTATGGCCAAGACCAAAGAGCTGTCAAAGGACACCAGAAACAAAATTGTAGACCTGCACCAGGCTAGGAAGACTGAATCTGCAATAGGTAAACAGCTTGGTGTGAAGAAATCAACTGTGGGAGCAATTATTAGAAAATGGAAGACATACAAGACCACTGATAATCTCCCTCGATCTGGGGCTCCACACAAGATCTCACCCCATGGGGTCAAAATGATCACAAGAACGGTAAGCAAAAATCCCAGAACCACACGGGAGGGACCTAGTGAATGATCTGCAGAGAGCTGGGACCAGAGTAACAAAGGCTACCATCAGTAACACACTACGCCACCAGGGACTCAAATCCTGCAGTGCCAGATGTGTCCGGGCCCGTTTGAAGTTTGCTAGAGAGCATTTGGATGATCCAGAAGAGGATTGGGAGAATGTCATATGGTCAGATGAAACCAAAATAGAGCTTTTTGGTAAAAACTCAACTTGTAATGTTTTGAAGAGAAACAATGCTGAGTTGCATCCAAAGAACACCATACCTACTGTGAAGCAAGGGGTACATCATGCTTTGGGGCTGTTTTTCTGCAAAGGGACCAGGACGACTGATCCGTGTAAAGGAAAGAATGAATGGGGCCATGTATCATGAGATTTTGAGTGAAAACCTCCTTCCATCAGCAAAGGCATTGAAGATGAAACATGGCTGGGTCTTTCAGCATGACAACGATCCCAAACACACCGCCCGGGCAACGAAGGAGTGGCTTCGTAAGAAGCATTTCAAAGTCTTGGAGTGGCCTAGCCAGTCTCCAGATCTCAACCCCATAGAAAATCTTTGGAGGGAGTTCAAAACCTCACTGCTCTAGAGGAGATCTTCATGGAGGAATGAGCCAAACTACCAGCAACAGTGTGTAAAAACCTTGTGGAGACTTACAGAAAATATTTGACCTCTGTCATTGCCAACAAAGGGTATATAACAAATTATTGAAATGAACTTTTGTTTTTGACCAAATACTTATTTTCCACCATAATTTGCAAATAAATTTATTAAAAATCAGACAATGTGATTTTCTGGATTTTTTTTTTTTTCTTCTCATTTTGTCTCTCATAGTTGAAGTGTATCTATGTTGAAAATTACAGGCCTCTCTCATCTTTTTAAGTGGGAGAACTTGCACAATTGGTGGTTGACTGAATACATTTTTGCCCCACTGTATATTTAAAGGAGATTTGAGGCAGACAAGTCAGTAAAAAGAAGAACTAACTTGTACAGTAAGCATCAATTTCTACAGGTTGAAACTGTTGTTATGTAATGTTAATCTGATATACATTTGGTCTAGAATACTGTTGATCTCAAACTGCAAAAACATAGAAAAAAAATGTTGATTTTGATTATTTTTTCCTCTAGAAAACCAAATGAGCTGCCTCTGGAAGCATATTGACAAAAGAACCATGGACAGAAGTCAAATGGATAACTCCACTGTCAGTTACAACACTTCAGATGTCCACCTTACCACATATAGCCTGTGGGAGATCATCACTATTGCTACAGTGTCAGGAATAGTAAGCCTGATCACAATAACTGGAAATATTCTAGTGATGCTCTCCTTTAAGGTAAATAGTCAACTGAAAACTGTTAATAACTACTACCTACTAAGCCTGGCTTTTGCTGACCTTACCATTGGTATGTTTTCCATGAACTTATACACTTCCTATATTCTCATGGGCTACTGGTCACTAGGTAGCCTTGCATGTGACCTCTGGTTGGCTATGGACTATGTTGTCAGTAATGCCTCAGTTATGAACTTGCTAGTAATTAGCTTTGATCGTTATTTCGCCATTACAAGACCACTGACCTATAGAGCTAAGCGAACGCCAAAGCGTGCTGGGATAATGATTGGACTGGCTTGGCTTGTGTCGATCATCCTGTGGGCACCTCCAATTTTGTGCTGGCAGTATTTTGTAGGCAAAAGAACAGTACCTGAGAGACAATGTCAAATCCAGTTCTTCTCAGAGCCTGTGATAACTGTTGGGACAGCAATTGCTGCATTTTATATCCCAGTTTCTGTCATGACCATCTTGTACTGTCGAATTTATAAAGAGACAGAGAAGCGCACTAAAGACCTGGCAGAACTCCAGGAAGTCAACCATTCTACAGACCCTGATACTAAAAATGAATCTCAGATGTCCATAATTAAGTCCTGTTTAAGCACCACCACCAGAAGGCAGAACCAGGTATCCTGGGTATCCTCAGCCCAAAACAACACTAAATTTGCCAACACTTTCAATGATGAGTGGTGTAAAGCTGACCAACTTACCACTTTTACCAGCTATGCATCTTCCGAAGAAGAGGAACATTCTCCTGGAGTCCTGTTGGTCTACAAAAGTCATGTTCATAAGGAGAACAATTCAGTCCTCTGCAACAATGGTGAGGAAGAGAATTTCTTTCTATCAGCAGGTAAAAACAACTCCCACAACTGCAAGATGTTTGTTTCCTACAGGTTCAAACCAGGTGTGAAAGACAGCAACTCTACACAGACCAAAAATGAGAATCCCACAGCAACAAGCTCCATGCTTTCTTTGTCTGAGTCCATGAGCATGCAGTCAACAGCACTGTCTTCTAAACCTAACAACCCAATTCTGAAGAGCCAGATAACCAAACGCAAGAGGATGGTTCTGATCAAAGAAAGAAAAGCAGCACAGACTCTTAGTGCTATTCTACTGGCCTTCATCCTCACATGGACACCTTACAACATCATGGTGCTTATTTCTACCTTCTGTTCAGATTGCATACCTCTGTCTCTATGGCACCTGGGCTACTGGCTATGCTATGTCAACAGCACAGTTAACCCAATGTGCTATGCTCTCTGCAACAAAACCTTCCAGAAGACCTTCCGAATGCTTCTCTTATGCCAGTGGAAGAAGAGGCTGGAAGATAAACTTTATTAGAGTTCATACAGTTCTCATGACCAGATTTGAACAAAATAATCATTAGAATCTTAAAGAATGTACAGATGAGACTGCTACATGTGATCTAAACAAGGTAATATCTAATATAAGTCCACATGATCTTCCAGTGTTGTTTTCATTGACCTTTTTTTTCAGAATATGTATAGTGACTAATGTATTGATTGGACACATAAGATAAATGTGCTATTAGCAAATCTTAGATCTTAAGTATTTTCATTAATATTTTTCTGCCCATTTTTTTTTTTGTAACTCCACCTTTTTTATTATTATTAAACTATTAGTAAATCCCTAATTATTTTTGGGATAAGATTAACAAACTCCCTATTTGTGTTAATGTATTACCACATATTATATGTTACAAAAATGTAAGGATATTTGGGTTTATCAATTTGATATCACAATATTCCAATACATATGGTTACCATTCTAAGTTGCAATGAAACTTGCACTCAGCTGTTTTATTATATAATCATTTTTGCCCTTTACACCAATCTCTTTGTATTTATGATTTGCAAAAACACAGATCTACTTCAAAACTTTGTCACACCCTATACAATTATAATAATTTAATATTTATAAAACATCACAATTGATCTTCTAATACATATTATCTAAGTTCCAGTCGATCTCAGTTACCTGAATTTTTATCAAATAGGAGAAAATTTATCCTGTCTTTAAACAAATGATCAGAGAGATATTTTTGTTTGTACTGGTCAGCCCTCCCACACCCTGATTGCAATGTAATAAGTTCACTCAGAGCTCATCCCTTTTGCATTCTGCAGGATGCATGACTTTAACCATATCTGAAGGCTTTACCATCATCCAGGCATATTTACACAGATGCTCCTTGTTGCAGTCCTTTTGCCAATAGATGACGTTCCGGCGGTTGAGGTTGGCACCGGCACAAGCGTCATACCACCACCCCCCACCTGCAACTCCCTGGAACTCTAGCTTGGCACAGTTCTGGAAATAGTTATCATTGTCACGGTCCTTGGTAGTAAATTTCTGGTTATCATGGAGGTAGTTTTCTGGGTCCAGAGTTAGAGCATCTGCAGCAGTGCCATGGTACAAGCCTAGACGCAACTTGTACTGTGCATCTTCTCCTTCCACCAGTGTGGGGTCATATTCACCTGTTTTGGTAATAGCATCTTTGTCCACTAGCTTGATACCCAGCTTATAGCGGATAGGTCCACTGGTGAGCTGATGGATGTACTCATTGCCCAACCAGTGATTGCCAGTCAAGGTTCCAAAGCCCAATTTGTACTCCTCCCAGGAGCGGTCAAAGTCCACACTGCTGTTAACTGTGATGTGCTGGATCACAGTCCAGCCACCTTCCTGCATAGCACAGAAAGCTACAATAGGGGAGTCTCTGGGCTTGATTATGTAGACACCATCCCGTGCCTGACCTCCAGAAATTTCCCACAGTTCATGACAGTCCCTGGGTAACCCTTGTACAGAAAGATACAGATGACTATAAAAGATCTATAAAAACTACAAAGCAGAACAATACAATTCTAGATAAAAATATATTATCAAACAATCATATGCTATGATTTATGTATTACACAAAATTAAGGAAAACAATAAAAGAGATTGAGTACACATACAGCCTGTACAGGGCTATAAACCGAAAATGACAACTGCACTCATCAGTGCTTAGTTCCAGAATGCAGGCTATAAAGAAATCACCAGTGCGCTTAAAGGATCATGAAGTAGGGTAAAAATTTCACAGTAAATATTACATAGGCAACTACTACACAAGACTTTTATTTCCACTGCTGTACAGGTTGATATACAGTACAGCGGATTATTTGTTTAGATTCTGCAACTGCATACAGTGTAGGTACCAAAAGTCACATGCCATACTGAGCTCCTACTTAAACCTCACCCTTAAGCATTGAGAGATGATGTGAAAATGAGTATAATTAATTGTAATACTTGTTGATAGAAGACCCTAGACTGTATCCTATATCCTATACCAGGGGCATCCTACTGTATCTTATACAGAAAGTCTAACCATAATCTACTTAAAGCCAAGCTCTGGCTCCTGCTTGATTAGAATAAAAACCTACCCTGTGCAGATAATATAGGAACTATAACTTGCCTATACAGTTAATCTTGTCATTTAATACAGTTAATAATACACAGAAGATGAGATCATAGATGACATCGGTTTATACTTTTTGTGTTTTTATTGTCAAGAGGGATGTGGTAGCCTAATGGTTTAGGTGTTTGCTGCGAATTTGAATTCCAGGTCCACAAAGTTGCCATCACTGGGCCCCTGAGCAAGGGCCTTAACCCTCACTTGCTCAGTTTTACAAACAGTACTACAGAATAAGGGCGTTCTGGATAAGGTCGTCTGCCAAATGCCGTAAATGTACTATAAATGTAAGAGCTTGGAGACAAAAGTCAGTGTCCTCAACCCATACAATACAAATTAGATATTTCATTGCAAACAGCACTAAAAAATGTCATTTGTTAAGATATATCATTAGGATTATATATATTTACTACAGCTAGTAATAATAATATATTAACTACAGCTTTGGAAAGTTTAAAATGTTCTCACCTTACTGTAAAGCGCTCTTTCTCAAGAATTTAAAGTATAATAATGAATATAGTCAAACAAACAAAAAAATGTCAATACCCACGGAACCAGCCTGATTTTTACCTTTATGTCCAGCATTTTGAATCAATTTTTGCTCTTCTGGAGAAAGAAGATGGATGTTTTTAACTTGCTGCTGTACAGCTAGTACTCCAGCTGAAATGGCAATGCTCATGAAAGCCATGACTGTACTCTTGAAAAGTATCATCCTTTAGTACTATGAGAACAATAGACAGATTATTAACCGTAGCATAGCAGTCCATTTAACAAGATTTTACTGTGAGATTGAAATGAATTTTTAATAAGGATCATTTCATTAGCAGTCTATATGCAAGATACTGTAACATTCTGTACACCTATTATAAACTACATACTGCCATCTGTAACTAGTGGGACAGGAACATTTTTCGAAAAATAAAATCCACATACTCAACTTTACCATGTATCACGGCTGCTTGAAGAGGAAATCAGTCCCAGTCTGAATCTCAGAGTCCACACTGACTGTGTCATAGGCCACATACCTTGGGTCTATCAGCATTGGACTTCAGCCTCTTTCTCATATAACACTGGTACACACCAATGATTAAAGACTGTAGGCCTATCTGTGCCATCTGGGACAGGACCAGGCTTTATTTTTTTCTGAATTATTCTGTGTCTTTTAGTCTGTTATAACCTCGGCAATACCTTAATAGCTTAAAAAGCATAATATTTACCTATCATTTGCTAACATCACTTTACATTCATAAAGTATTAGGCAGTTATAACCATCAGTTCCAATAAGCATATTATGCCTCTTCTTATCTCTGTTTAGATTTAGATCACTAACTACAGTGACTTCACGACTATACAGTAAATCAGTGATCTGCTGGATATAAGGTGATCTGCTTTGTACACCAACATTAACTAGATTTGTAAAGTTCGTCGTGACAAACTTTAATGTTGGCTTTGACGGTGCAAGTATTCGCAAAGGCCAGTGCTTTTTGGGGGGAGTGGACTTAAGGGGCAGTGTTACTTTTGGAGGCAAGTGGACAGAAAGCTAGGGTGCTTCAACATTTCGAGGTAAGTGAAGACAAGCATGTGATGTCATCTGAATACTCTTGAGGAAGTTCCCCGCATTGGGCTGAGTGTTTTGATATGTCACATGTCCATGTTGTGCTAATTTTTGATTTTCACGTGACATAACGTGACGTCATGTGACGTCATCAGAATACCTGCGAGGCAGTTCCCCTCATTCTGCTGAGTGTTTTGATATGTCACATGCCCATGTTGTAAAATGTTTTTTGATATATTTTGGGGGCGGGGCTGCGGGTGAACCAAAAGGCTAGTCGGGACACTATTTTAAAACTTTGTTCAGAGTATCACCCTAAAGGAGCTGGCCAAGTTTAAGACCCGGTACCGGAAGTACCGGTACTCCGATCGCTTAGAAAATTAAGAGCAACAAACTTCAGACCAGGGTCTACGACATATCCGAATTTGGTGTATGTGGCTCGAAAGCCCTAGGAGGAGTTACTCTTGATAAATTTTTGTCTAAGCTTAAATAGGAAAACAGAATGTTGGCTTCTACAAAGCCAACATAAATAGAGTAACATACTTTTTTAACACTGTTGGTTCAAATGTTTCTTTATTATATAAGTTTTTTAAAGATATATTAGTATGGGTAGTATAAATTATGTTAAGTTATTTCATCATGTTCATGCAGTCATAACATCCAAAAATATTTCACAGTCTATGAAATAGATGTCACAACAAATTGATCAACATGATAGGTGTTTACACTGTAACTAAAGGTTACAAACAGTCAAATGTCCCCATCCACAAAAGAAGCATTACCCAATAACCAACATCAGTCTCAGTTTCTCTTACCCCTTGTCCCTTACAGCCCGTCTTACTCTCACTAGTGATATATTTAGCCTTCAAGCATTCAACTTCCTTCATAGTCAGCCAAGGCTGTTGCTTTTTGGAGACCCACATTTTCTAATCAGAGGTTCTAAAGTAATTTAATAGCATGCAGACAAAGTCCACACAATGCATTAAATAAGCCAGTAGCTCAAACACTCGATAAATTCTGGCACAATAAGAACAGAACTGTAATAAGAGAAGGTATTCAAAAAGCAAAGTAATAAAAACATACAGAACTAAAACCCCGTCGATGGTAACAGCATCAAACATATTTGAAATCTCATGGCTCACAATTTGTGATAGTAATTTAGCAAAAGACTGAAAAGGGAAAATCAGAATAAAACAAAAGCATGTGTAACATGTCTTCTTGCTCACATACATGTTATCTCCTGCGTGGACCACTACCTCTGTGTCCCCTGTGAGTTGATTTGCTTTGGCATTTAGGTGGAGCAAAGAACTTGGTCATGAGCTCAGATACATCCGGAATCTCAGTGCTGGGATTGAGCATACTCATTGACTGTTCCATTTCCTAATAAATAAACAAACAAATATACAATAGAGTTCATTACTAGAAAATATTTCAACATATTCATTTCATTGGCTTCATTTGTCCAATTATATTTCACAAAATATCATATTTAATAATGTACTACTTGAGTAAGACCAAGACCATAATCATGTATACTTGCCCAACCAACTGAATAAATGGAAAATCTTAATAATTATTATCTATTGAAACAGAAAGATATTTTTGTGTATAGAATAACTGGTGGTAGCTGATTATGGGCTTGAGGATATTTATTCTTTCAATTCCTGTGTATCGCAGAAGTTTGATAAGGACCTAACACAACAACCCAGGTTTCAACCAGAACTTATTGAATGAGAAAGCTAGATTAAACTCACCCTTCTCATCCCTGGGTCATTCATGTTGATTAGCTTTGGGAGAAGAAGGATGATCAAAACAGGAGGAACCATCATGAGAACCTGAGGCATGTGGAAAAAACATAGGTGAGCCATGCCTATCTGTCATCACTTAATTACTATTATATATAAACAGACCTATTATAGAGTAGCAAGACAATTCTGGCGTAAAGGATGAAAGTATTTAGAAATAGAACTGGTTTTTGTCATAATGTAGCAGTAGATAGCATGAATCCAAGCCTTAAAATGATAAGTATGGTGATTCCATGCAATATGTAGTAATTTAAACTAAGATGACTATGTAATCGCTTCCTATAGATTTTTATATATTTTTTTTTACTACTTTTTTTAAATAGCACCCCACACAAAGACACACAAAAAAATATATTTAAACAAATAAAATTATCTCCTATTTTTAAACCTGGTTACACAAGGGCTTTTTAATACTGATCTTAAGACAGACAGAGAGACAGTCTTCCCAAGTGCCCTACAGGCTCCAGGACTTCAGCATAAGTATCTTTCCCTCTTATCACCTAATGCGACATCCTAACATGAAAATATATAGTAACAACAAGCTTACCATAGGGTTCATGAAGAAATCAGACCAACCCCATGTGTCTCGTTTTGTGAAGTATGAATGATGTCCTGTACATGTCATCTGAACAGGATAAGGCAATTGCAATACCTCAGATGTCTTGATATAGTTGACTCTTCTGGCACTAAAGATAAGAAGAATTATAGCAAATTATACCGTAATGCATATATTCAATCATGCTATAATCAGGCATACATCCACATTCAAAAGAATTAGACACACTTGCTTAACAATGAAAATAAGTTAAGCATCTCTAATGTAGTGTTTATAGAAGTGTAGATGCATATGTAGGAAAGTTATTTTGAAGATATTTTGAGAGACATTATTAAAAGGCTTCTGAATGGGGGCCATTTCAACTGTTTTGTCTATTTTTTGGAAATGAAAAAAAAAAACACAATGCAAAATACATATTACTCATACACCATGTTTTTGTTGACACAATATTAATCATACACTATGAAATTAGTATGTTATTACAAACGTTTTTGTACAAATGCCGAATAAACCTCTTGAATTTTAAAATGGACATTAAGGTTTACTAAAAAATCAGCAATACTTAATGATACTATAATACAACCGAGTTAGGTTACATTTTGTAAGTGCAGCTATATGTAATAAAAGCATTATTATTTCACACATACATTATTCACTTGTGTCTATCTCCCAACTTCTAAATATAACTGCTTTATTTTGGAGACGGAACCGAATCACACACACACATATATGTGCTATATGAACGTTCCCATTCCACATTTAGTAACCTTTACTAATATGGATGTTTTTACACATCGTGTGTGTGACTGTGGGGATTCGGCCCATCATTCATCTATAAGAGTATTAGTGAAGTCTGACATTAAATTCGGATGAGAAGGTCTGCGGTGCAGTCAGTGGTCCAGTTCATTCCATACAGTATGTGAAGACACTCAAGTTCTTCCACTCCAACCTTGACAACCATGTCTTTGGTTGCATGTGTGCACTGAAATGCTGGACCAGACTCGGGATTCATAGTTCAAATGAAGGGAAACTGTATTTCTACAGCAGACTTTGTTTGGGGAAGGATTGGTAAGGTGTCTATAAACTTTTGACATAAACTTTGGCATAAACTAACCATATGGTGAATGTACATGGTTAGTTTATGGTTTGATGAAAAGAAAGAAAAACAAACAAAAAACAAAAACAAACGGTGTCTGCCAAAGGCCGTAAAAATGTAGATGACATGAAATGAACAGAGATTTCTTCGTTCTTTAAGAAATCAATTATAAAATATCCTGACTAAGCTTTCTATTCTATTCCACCCTATTCCGAGTGTCTAATCTAACTTCATGTAACACGTTTTCATGATCCTGACAATGCGAGCAACATGCAAATCAGTCCATGACCCCATCTGGTGACTTCCAGAGCATGGCTTATACTTTCCACTGAAAACAGCAGTCAACACTATTTCTGTTATGTTAGTAACAGTGCACCATCAATATATTGTGACAAATCCGGCCACTATTTACTATTTTCCTTTTTCCTTAAACTAAACTATTCTAAAGATAACAAGAGCAGAATGTCTAAGAGAGTCATACCGCATTTTGCCTGTTGAAGTAATGTCAACTCTGACAGGCTCGAATCTGTAGACTGGGGACACAATATGGACCACATATGATCCAGACGGCACATCATTTACTGTGAAACTTCCATCAAGTCTAGTGGGACAAAGTAATGATTAAAACACGGCATGGCAGCTAGTGCATGTGAGTATAGCGTGTTTTTGTTTGCTTGAACCTGACGAAGCCGACATGCTCCTGTCTATCCAGCTGCACGTGCGCTAGCGGAGTCCACTGCTCTGCTCTCACGCCGTGCACGAGCGCGCGGCCCTCAATGCGGAATTTCTCTTCTCCTTCCGCTTCTGCGTCATGGCACGCGCACAACCCAAACAAAACCGTCAGAATTAAACCTTCCCGATATATAAAAAGCATCTCGAACGTCAAAAAAATACCCCAATTAGCGTTCATAAACGTTCGTGCCTTTTTTTTTTTTTTTTTTTGCTGACCATGCAAAATCTTAATTAAACTTTTGACTTCGGCCCACGCTTGCGTGATGACGTCACAACCATGCGCCGACCCCAGAGTTTAAAGTCCCAAACAAAAACAATAATAGTTTGTACAATTTAACATAAATTAATAAATAAATAAATAAAAACCCTTTTTAAGAGTTTCCTAAAATTGGATTATTAAAATTGATTTATTTTTTAAGAAAACTTTGATACATTTCAAGGATCCATTCAGTACAAAAAAATAAATAAAAAATATTTTAGAAACATAATCCACATGATTAAATATTAGGCAAATTATTCAGAAATATAAGGACATTATTGTGGTTTATTGAAACCATAGAGTTTTTATTTCCAACAAATAAGACTCAGGTCAGCGTAAATCTTTTGGGGTACTAGTTTTTGGATTATTGAACCTTGGATTAAACATATTTGGTTCAAGTGAGCAGTCAAATAGTCTAATATGTCATGAACCCCACATTGAGAATCACTAAAGTAAGATGAATTCAGTGGAATTGGGACATCAGGTAAATTGGGAGAGTTAAACAGAGCAGCAATTATTTTCTAGTCTGTTAAATGAACATATAGCACAGTTAGGTGTCTCATAGCCATCACAGTTCCTACAGGTCTGTACAGTGAACCCAAGACTGAAGAAGTAGTTTAATATTCCTCTATCCTTACACTTAATACTCTGTTCCTCAGTAGTCATCCTTTAATAATCTATCCCTGTAACTAAGTATATAGATAACAGTTGTAAATTGTATTGTTTTAAATAAGCTTATACTCGTATAGTGTTTACGTTACATTAAATGTTTCTGGTCATTTTGTGACTGTAATTGAAATCACTGGCTCTTGAGCAAAGCTTTATGTAGCTTTATGTCTGTCATTCTATGTAGCACCATAGTCCAGGAGAAACGTTCATTTCACTATGTACTGCATCAGCTATATATGGTTGAAATGGGAATAAGCTTCTTGACTTGACTTGATTAAAATAAGAAAAAATAAAAATAATGCAAAAAAAATTATTTATAGTATAAATAACCAACACAATGTCATTAGAATATGCCAAGATTAGATAGTTTTACTCTCAGACATAAGCTTAGTGGCTGAGATTAACATTAATAGCGTTGATAAGCCTACAAGTTGCATTGCTGCTCATGCAACAATACAGTGGAGATCAAAAAGAACAAACAAGTTATTAACACTTACAGTTTTTCACACACACACACACACACACACACATTTTAAAATGACAAACCATGAAAAAGATCAATTTGACAATCAGTTTGTTATTGAGGGGAAGAAACTCCTATCCTAAAGACTTCACCATGGATTAAAACAGTGACAATAAAGTGTTGACACTGGTAAAAAATCAGCCTCTCAAGTTTTTTTTCCCCTTATATTTATTATTAGCCCTAGATAATGTTGATCACACACCATATAAGTCCTTAAACTGTTACTTACAGCATTGAGCCATTTTAATAATCTTTATTTTTCTAAGAAATAAAATGAAATATTTATATGCAGATTGTTGGTATCCTGTTTGTGGAAGATAATGGTGTGATTTTTCCTTTAACCCTGTAATACCCAAATATAGCAAAACATTTTTGACCTCTCAGATATTGTTTTAGGAGGCCTCTGATGTAGAAATGCAAGATTTTTCAAATGTTAAATGTTGTAATATTGCAACGTTGGCCCTAGTTAGGAGCATAATCTCTGTATTTGTACTCACTTTGTCTGAACAGATTATACAGAGCATTTAAGCATTCATTTGCAGGGTTGATTGCTTACTTAGCCCCATAACAGTATATATCATGAGTAATAATCACACAACAATCATATTTTATTATGAATAAGCATTTATTAATAAAAATATTGAAAAAGATATGTATTTATAAAAAGATATTTGTATTTATAAAACTTTTCTTCTATCACTTTCATTGTGGTTTGAATGAAGTCTGTGTTTACTTGCAGTGATAGTCCCTAAGACATTTCTTTTCATCTGAGAAGCACAGGCAAACATTGCACTTGCTACACAGTGTGTTTGTGTACCCATTATTGCAGTGTCTGCAATGTCCTCTCTTGTCTCTACTGGGATATGTGCAATCATGTCTTTGCGTACACCCAGTGGGGGGTGGGTCCGATGACTTCTTGGCTGGGGGACTCACATTTGTTAAGAATGGTCTCTTCTGAGGGTCCAAAGTGCTCCCTGATGTCACCTTCTGTGTGAATGTGTTCATCTTCCCTGAAGATGGTTGCCCTCTGATGTGTGTTGTGCTGAGTGTGTTCACCAAGATGAGAGAGGTTGCAAGTTGTGCCTAAAAATGTCTCCTGTTCAGTATCACTTTCTTTGTCATCTTCAGAGCTCTACAGTCCTGCTTGTAAAGGAGCCAGGCATTAATCACAGCCAGGATGATGGTGTGCCAGAAGATGTAAATGTACCAGTGGTGGGATTTCATGGGGAACTTGTACTTGGTAGCAAATGAGTCCAACAAATCCATACATCCCATGTGTTTGTTGTAGGTACCAACAATTTAAGGCCTCTCGACATCAATGATGGTTTTGGTGTCGTTGTCCCAGCACTGAATCTTCTGCACAGGTTCTGGTCCAGCAAAGGATGACACAAGTGTGACCGCTCTGTTGTCATACCATATGACAGTGCAGATGTTGTGGTTCCCCTCCACTCGTATATACTGTATAAAAGTTTCCTCTCTCCTTATTCTTCAAGCTCTTTTCATCTTCAAGGTTGCAGTTGGGTAGGCATATCTGCCTCGCTGTTCCCACATAATGGATTCCACGATCAAGAAGCTCGACTACCAGTGGGACACTGGTGAAGTAGTTGTCTGCGTAGATCTTGTAGTTTTGACCCTCTGGAAGTGTTGAGGTGAGCTTCATCACAAAATCACCTGACAGTCCGAGTTCAGATCTGGCTTGTCGTATTCCATCTACACTCTCTTGGTAAAAAAATAAATAAATAAGTGAATAATACACATGGGTCTTATATTGTAGTAGATAAACTGAAAGAATAGACAGGGTGGTAGACCATGTGTCAAGGGTAGAGGTCTAAGTATTATTTCAATAATATATTTGCATTGAAATTACATCATTTCAATGCAAATGCTAATCAAAATTCCACTACTACATTCAAACAATACTGTCTGGCTGGCCTATTATGCGCTCTACTTATAATACTAAAGGGAACACATGCATGAGAAAACCACCTCCTCCCGGTGACCAGGTGATGATGCTGACCCCGGGTAGCGTGAGGAGATCCTTCAGCAGGATCAATGCACGCAAAGCTCCGGGTCCTGACAACATTCCTGGGCATGTACTGTGAGACTGTGCAGTGGAACTCACTGATGTCTTCTCAGACATTTTTAACATCTCACTCAGTCAGGCTGTTGTCCCCACATTCTTCAAAGCTACCACCATCATTCCAGTCCCGAAGAAGCCTCCTCCATCATACTTCAATGACAACTGTCATGTTGCACTTACTCCTATTATCATGAAGTGCTTTGAACGGCTAGTCATGCACCACATCAAGTCTGTCCTCCCCTCTCCCTGGACCCCTTCCAGCTACAGCGCATAGTGAGAGCAGCTGAGATTATTGGTGTCTCTCTCCCCTCCCTCCAGGACATTTATGAGACAAGTCTCACCCGCAAAGCCCTCTGCATTGCAGGTGATCCCACCCACCCATCACACAGCTTCTTCAGTCTGCTGCCATCAGGGAGGAGACTGTGGAGTCTCCGAGCCAGGACCAACAGATTGAAGGACAGCTTCGTTCATCAGGCTGTCAGGAAGCTGAACTCGCTCCCGAACTTGCCTCACTTCCCTTTTCTGCCCCAGGCACCACAGATCTATGAACCCACCCCACCCCTCCAGATCCCACATTCCCCAGGTCCTTCCACTCCCCCCTTCCACTAACATACGATGACATGCACCAGTCAATTTGTGCAGCATTGGTCTGCTCATTTGCACTTTATCTGCCATGTGCCTTGTGCTGCTTTATTTAATTTCTATTTGTCAGTATTATCTGTATGCACCTTGGGACTGAGAGTAATGCAATTTCAATTCTCTGTATGTATGTACTGTACACGTGGAAGATTTGACAATAAAGCAAAACTTGACTTGATCCCCCAGAGCACTTACAGGTTCATATTCAAGAACATTTACTCCTGTCCCTAAACAATGCAACAGCACCCCCAAAAAAAAAAAAAAAAAATCCAGAACATTCAGAGCCTGCTTTTCTATCTCCTAATGCTATAAACTGCTACTTGGTAAACACTCATAAAAAAATCTCAGGATCATTTAGACGTTAAATAACAAACAAAAAACTACAAAGATACAGGGAGTTTCAGATACCACATACAATTTATTCATGTGTTTAATTATGGTCTAATCTAAACTTAGTATAAATGTCACAGAAAAGCACATTTAGTGTAAAAACTTAGTTACAAATAAATCATCTAACAGTTTACATTTCAATTTGTGATCATGTGAGAAATGCAGTGTCCTTATGTAATGTGTAAGGAACACAGGCTATTTTGACTACCACTCTGGCCCAACGTTGTAGAATTACAACATCAGGGCTGTCAAGTGTCACGCATTGAGAGTGACGGTCACTCATTTGGGTCTTTTGTCACGCTCTCCTGCCACACATTGTATTTCTTACGCAGAAAATCTTTTTGACTATTTATCATATATTTAATATGCCACAGCACCCAAAATGTATCAGTCCGCACCGCTGTCTCTATGGAACAGGGCAGGAATCAAGCGTGTCTCTGCTGGAGTTCTTTAGTCGAGCCTGACACTTATCAGCCAATCAAAAAAAAGAGGCTACACAATAGCCAATCAGAAAATAGCACTATTGTATCTGGGTAAGATTTAACGCAACAACCAATGAAAAAAAAACATATTCATTAGAGAGGGTATTTTCGATGGTCGGTTTCAACAAAAACTCAACGCGAAACAGCTTGTCTCTGGACGGGACATTGTCCTCAATCATGACCCTAAAAACGGCTGGGCTTGTGCCGAACATTACAAATGATAAAGGAGTCCAAAAAGGCAACAAACACTTACAATAAACAACACCAGTCATAATCTCTCTCTCTCTCTCTCTCTCTCTCTCTCTCTCTCTCTCTCTCTCTCACACACACACACACACACACACAAACTGATGTCACTCTTGCCTGTCTTCAAAACTTGAGAGCCCTGCAACATAGACCTAACAAGCTCTAAATCAAATTTGATTAAGGTTTTCCAAGATAACTAAATATGTATGTGTTCTAGACATTGTAATAAACGCAAAAAAAAAATGTAAGGAACTTTACTTACTTGAATCTTGACGAATCCAGTCATGCAAAGGCGAAGTTTACAGGCAGAGTGAGTTCATGGCCAGATGACCGGACCTATAAACACTTCTTCTATCCAATAGCATTATGAGGACAAACAATAAAACCCATTAACTATGTAAATGTGGTCTTGAGAAAAAAAAAATTCACAGGCCTTTTTTAAAAATTGTTAAAAGTGATCTAATTCTACAACAGTAGGCTTACAGGGTTAAGTCGATTTGCCGAAGCCTTCTCTGGCACCTTTGGTTGCAACAAGTCTCTGTAACGCTTTCACATATGTTTTGTAGCGCGCTCTCTCCTGCACCATATAATCTAAAGATAAAGCTCCATCCCTAATGGGCAATGAGTTAAAGTAGCGTATATATGTTGAGGCCCTCAGAAACTGGTACATGTAGCACTCAAGCTGCTGGTCTAGAGAGAGATTTGTCTGGAATGAAGGTAGAAACAGAGGGCAATGTGCCTTCTTGTCATGTGAAACAGGAGTGACCGGAGGAGCAGAGTAACAAGCGGCGATGCAGTTAATGGCTGCAACCCATGATCCTTGCTCTTTTTCACTCTCAGCCTGGAAGTAGAACTGTCTGAGGTCTGCAGTCCTGAGGCACAACACATGTGGCCTCTTTTTGTGATCTACAGGGTATGCAAAGGTATGATGCAGACTAATGACTTTGTCTGTCTTACTCAAGTTAGAATTGTCTTTTTGAAAATAAAGAACCATGCCTTGTAGAACTGCGGTGAACGACTTCCATGCTCTCTGGCCCTTACTGGTTTTAGTTCCATTCTCATCCATAACTCTTTTGCAGATCAGATGTCCTATTTTGTGGACAGGTTCCATGGACATGGCCTCCTCCCCCTCCTCCTCCTCCCCAGAAACGTCTTCCCTTTCTAGTGCTTCATCCACAGTATCTTTGCTTTCTGTAACATTGCTTGCAGATTCTTCACATTTTGTTTCAGCAACCTTAACTTCTTCCCATTCTGTTGAAACGTCCTCAAGTTCTTCACATTTTGTTGCCTCGCCCTCAGTTTCTTTGCATTTTGTTGCTTTGTCTTCAACTTCTTCCCATTCTGTTGCAGCGTCTTCCCATTCTGTTGAACTGTCTTCATCTTCTTCCCATTCGTTTGCCTTGTCCTCAATTTCTTCCCTTTCTGTTACTCCGTCCACAATGTTGTCCCTTTCTGTTACTCTGTCCACAATGTTGCCCCTTTCTGTGACTCTGTCCACAATGTTGTCCCTTTCTGTTACTCTGTCCACAATGTTGTCCCTTTCTGTTACTCTGTCCACAATGTTGTCCCTTTCTGTGACTCTGTCAACAATGTTGTCCCTTTCTGTGACTCTGTCCACAATGTTGTCCCTTTCTGTGACTCTGTCCACAATGTTGTCCCTTTCTGTTACTCTGTCCACAGTTTCTTCCTCTTTCATTACTCTGTCCGTAACTTCGTCCTGTTCGTCACTGTCTGGTGTCATAACAACATCACAGTCTCAAGGCTTTAGTTCCAATTCCAGAATCGAATTTGGATATTCGGTACCGAGTGCGAGCGCGTGGGATAGTCACGTGATCATGCTACGCCCCGAACGTTACTATAAGCTGCGAACGGAAGATAATTATAAACAATCCGGTGCAGTGCGATAACCGGTGAGCACTTTATATTCAGTTTTCAGAGCACCATGAAGTTCATCATCATTTCGACAAAATGAGCTGCTGTATTAAATATTGGGTATATTTACTTTAGAGACGTTCATTCATTCATTCATTCATTCATTCATTCATTTTCTACCGCTTATCCGAACTACCTCGGGTCACGGGGAGCCTGTGCCTATCTCAGGCGTCATCGGGCATCAAGGCAGGATACACCCTGGACGGAGTGCCAACCCATCACAGGGCTATTTTAGAGACATGAATCAACTAATGATTATCAGAATTATAGCATTGGTCCTATTTGATTGAATGGGTTATTTTTTTTTACATTTCTACTTTCTATATAATCTTTTATGTCTTTAGTATGTTTATCCAACTTGGAAACTTGAATATGAAAATATGTTAATTATCTGTATCTGTAAAAATAAATTAAAATAAACAATTAAATAAATAATAATTTCTTAGTAGTAATCCTTCAGTCTGATCAGGCAAGGTATATTTGTTTCTAATATATATATACATATAGTAAAAATTAAACAAAACAAATATAGTGGAATATGACTTTAATATGAGTGACACTGATTTGGGACATTTAATATACTATACTGATATGTAATATTTCCCCCAGTTTTATAGAGGTTTGATATCTTGTCCTTGGTTTCTTTCAGTCTGTCTCCTGTAGCCTGCATCTTTCACTTTTTTGTTTCACTAACAGAACGGCTTGTATTAAGCACCATGAAAACTTTCAGCTTAAAGTCACACAAATGCGTTCACACAAATGTAGGATCGTCGAGTACAGTAACGAATAATAATGACATTTGCTGCAATTCTTTGATGCTACTGTACAATAAGACAATTTAATGATCCTTGACAACTCTGCTGAAAAATTAGGAAGGAAGATGTTTACATTCTTGACTGGGTTTAGACTGCTTAAAATTCCATTTCAGTTTTGATATATTTGGCTCAAATCAAAAATTGTTTATCATCCGGGGAAAGTTTTAAATAGTGCAAATTTATGAAAGAACACGGGTTCAGGGCCAAATAACACTGAAAATAATCTGTACAAAATAAATAAATAAATCTGCTAAATAAGGTTCTCCCCGTGCCTCGTGGGTTTCCTCCGGGTACTCCGGTTTCCTCCCCCGGTCCAAAGACATGCATGGTAGGTTGATTGGCATCTCTGGAAAATTGTCCGTAGTGTGTGATTGCGTGAGTGAATGTGTGTGTGTGTGTGCCCTGCGATGGGTTGGCACTCCGTCCAGGGTGTATCCTGCCTTGATGCCCGATGACGCCTGAGATAGGCACAGGCTCCCCGTGACCCGAGGTAGTACGGATAAGCGGTAGAAGATGAGAAGATCTGCTAAATAATCTTTACAATTTCCTTGCTAATATCTCTGCGATTAAAATACATATGTCATATTTGAAGTACAGAAGATTAACACTTCTGGAAATGCTCAGAAAGATCTTTCAGCTAATTCAGAGCATGTCTCCAAGCTCCAGACTCCTGCTCCATCCTCTGTCCACAGACAATGTTCATCTCACACCATTTCTCCTATGTGTTGTTCAGTTGTATTCCATGAGGCATATTGGTTATTCTCATCTTATTTGTTCGGTTGTTTGTTTATGAGACATGCTTTACTTTGTCTCATAAACAAACAACCGAACAAACAGGATGAGAATAACCAATATGCCTCATGGAATACAACTGAACAACACATAGGGGGAAGTCGTGACCTAATGGTTAGAGAGTCTGACTCCTAACCCTAAGGTTGTGGGTTCAAGTCTCGGGCCGGCCACGACTGAGATGCCCTTGAGCAAGGCGCCGAACCCCCTCAACTGCTCCCTGGGCACCGCAGCATAAATGGCTGCCCACTGCTCCGGGTGTGTGTTCACGGTGTGTGTGTGTTCACTGCTGTGTGTGTGCACTTTGGATGGGTTAAAAGCAGAGAACAAATTCTGAGTATGGGTCACCATTCTTAGCTGTATGTCACTTTCATAGTTACCTTCATGCTCCACTGCCAAGGTTAGCTGAACTTTTTTTTTAAGCATTGTAACTTATGGTACACTTCAGATGTGAAGACTGGACAGTGGTATCTAAGGTTACCTCAACATGTGGTGCACAGTGCAACCGGTGCGTTGTGAATAAAAATATATATCTATGAATAAAAATATATACTGCAAATAAGGAAGAAAACAAGACAGGTAGTGCGGTTTATACATAATGAAGCCACGTCCTATAAAGGTCATGTCGATGTGGCCTGATGTAATGCAGATGGTTATTACCACACAAAAGTTGTTTTATTTTTTCATTAGCATGTTCTATTTTTTTTTATTATTATTATTAAATACACCGTACAGAAAGCATCACCATATTTTGCTTATTCTTTGTTAAATAGCATTTTGGTTATAGATATGTTTATTATTATCATTAGATTATTTGAATCATAATGCAGTGTACAAAAGCCCTTAAAAATTACAGTCAAGATATAATCAAGGATTGTAGTTAAATAAATAAATGAAATAAATGAAAGCCCTTTTCATCCATCACATTCGAGAACTCACACAACTATTCGAATACTTCATGGGATGAGTTACATGCTCGAAGAAACTACAGTATCAATTACATTTGAGTTGGGTTTAAGCCCAATTAGAGATTAGCCTAAAAAGTAGTGAATTCTACTTAACTAAACAGACATAACAGAAAGTTCCATCACACTACATGCAGTCAGAAGGACATCAACTTTGGGCTACACAGCTTTCAGTGCAGCAATCAACCTCTACATAGTTAGCAAGGCAACATTCTCACACACAATTCTTAATGAATTCAAGTAACAGCAATTAAAATACATTCTAGTGTAAAATATGTACTTTTTTTTTTTTAGTTTTCTTAATGGGAAAAGTAGCTTGAATCATGCTTTCTGCAGAACTAGTCCAGGGAATGGAGTGAACCTGATCCAACTCCTCCCATAACCCCAAAACGTAAACAACAATACGCATGTGAGCCTGAGAAAGGTAACGTCCCAAATGCTCGGGTTTAAACTCATACGTCACTGAGGAGGCTACAACTGACCATAGGTTCACAAACAAAGTGTACACTTTGTTAAGAGACTCGCGCAGCTGTGAGCGGTATTTGGGACATGACCCGGCGATATCGCCTCTTAGCAAGACAGAATAAAAACCTTTTTCTGAGTTCGTTTTTTATTTTTTTTTAACTTCCTCCAGACTTGTAACAAAACCGGTTA
This sequence comes from Tachysurus vachellii, assembly GCF_030014155.1. Taxonomy (NCBI): domain Eukaryota; kingdom Metazoa; phylum Chordata; class Actinopteri; order Siluriformes; family Bagridae; genus Tachysurus; species Tachysurus vachellii. The sequence continues at coordinate 21,441,809 of NC_083469.1, forward strand.
CATACTCTTCTTCGTGGATGGTGTATTTTCCTGTTTATAGTTTAGCTAGCTAACCTCAGTTTAATTCCTCTGTTAAAACTGACTAGCTGCTTGTTAGATAACAGTGGATAAATGAGTAAAATAGCTCGGTGTACAATGGTTTAGGTGCGAATTCGAGTGTTTATTTTAATCTTTAACATTCTGGAAAACTGTTTGCAGACTAGCGTTACCTTTTGCTAAAGTTTAGCAAAGCTAACTAGCGTGCTACATATAACACGGAATAGAAACCCGTCGCGGTTTTCAGCTGAATAAACAAAGTCTTGCGAAACATACAAGCTCTTGTTTCCTACAAATGTTTATTTGATCCTGGGTAAGTGTGAAAATAAATGTTTTTACCCCACAATAATTGCCATATAAGGGTCATATATTTACTAGGAGAATAATTAAGTCAAAAGCTGAATGGAACTGAGTTGTAAGGACATCATTGTGTGTGTGTGTGTGTGTGTGTGTGTGTGTGTGTGTGTGTTTGTTTGTTTGTTTGTTTGTTGTGAATATTGCCATTTTCACACAGTGCTTTTTCATTCAATAAAACTCAACAGAAAATGATCATCTGCCTGTGCTGCCCAGTATTTATAATAATTATAAACATAATGTTTATAATAATCTACACTACACTATAATTCACTACTCTTTAGTATTTACCAGATCTGTGCTATCAGAAAAAAATGCTATCTTAAAAATCCTATCTTTGGTAAACAGATATTACAAAGAAAACAAACACACACACACACACACACACACACAAAATGCTGCGTGAATAAGTATTTGCCCCCCTTTCTGAAGAAAAAATTCAACACCTTTTTGAACTGTCATTCAAGAGACTACTGTCAGTCTGACAGGAAAGTAATGGAGACTAACTAACTAACAAGGTTATAGTATTTCATTAAAAAAAAAAAAGATATCTAATCTGTTCGCCATCCCTGTAAGCACTTTTGGAGTGGTAGAGTTAGCAGTGTTAGTAAGCGGAAGCTGCCACATGAACACAATGAAGATGACCCAGTGAAGATGTGTGTGTGGTTTTTAAACAGACTTAAAACAGACCACACTTCAAATAAAATTGATTAAAAAAACAAATAAAATTGATTCCTAAGGTGAAATATGGCGGTGGAAGCGTGACAATGGTTTTTTATCTGCAGAATCTGGGCTTTTATGTCAAAGGAAGAATAAGTGGAGCATTATACATAGGAATATAAGAGAACATGCTATAGTCTGGAGAAAAAAAACTGAAGAAAGTTTGTAGCTAACATCTCCAATTGACTTCCATGTATCCTCTTTTTCCCCCCATTTTATTATTATTATTATTATTATTATTATTATTATTATTATCTTCTTGTTGACTTCTGCGACTACTACTATTAATAATAATAGTGATGTCAATAATAATTCTTTATTTTCTAATTCTAATTCAACGCCATTGTCCAGTTGTTGACTCAAAGGTTTATTAAAATTAATTTTTAATTCAGCTGAATCACTGAAGGAACAGAGTCCACACAAAGTTATATGTTTTGAGGAATTATGATCTCGTGACATTTGGCTGAGCTTACGTAGGCAATCATGAGGCTGTGGTGTGGTCACTATGTAACAGACCTATGTTAAAGCAATTGTCTCTGTCTTCTCTCTTGTCCAGAAATAAGACAGCAAGTAGACTAATATGAGAAAGATGACTGTACTGCATCTTTTCCTTTTTTGTGGCCTGCTTTCTCTGGCCTCCTGCGTGCCACCTATCTTTTCCCAGCCTGAGCAGGTGCACATTTCCTACCCAGGTATGAACTTTAATACTTTATGTTATTCATCGTGACGTCTTTTCTTTTGCCATTTAGGTGATGTGTAAAGTAAGTGCTACAAAGAATTATTTATCATAACTGAATATTAAACGAATCTGTTAACCACTGTGTTCTTTATAATTAAAAAAAAATATACAAATTCTTGATTACAAATGGAATTTACATGAATAATTATATAAAATAATGAATATTTGTTTTCTCTTTTTTTTTTTTTGACATTTTATCTATAAGTATATGATTCTGTTGGAGTTCTGGGTGAAATACAATAGGTAATTGATGGATAAAACGTATTACTGATTATGGCTTAACAGTGTCTATTTTACCAAATTAGAAAAAACAACTTTATAAAATATTCCAAGAGAAAACGGCACCATGATACATGTAAACGAGTTATGAAACAACTTGTATTATATTAAATGTTGTTTGCTATAGCAATCTTGTTCTGCAAAAAAATGTAACCCAAGCACTTAGTTTGTGGAACAAATCCATTGTTGCAGTATGTGCATAGTGAAAAACTATAGCTTTTTACAGGGTTAAGCAGTGCTTTCAAAAAATTCATTATGTCACAGGGAAGTTGTCAAGAAGCAAAACTAATTCAATCTTTCTCCACTAGAATAAATTTGATTGTAATAGAGGCAAGGCTGAAAAACCCATTTGTGTCTACTGAAGGAAAAATAATTTGTTGTGTCTTCATGATAGTGTGTAAAGCAGTGAATTATGACTAATGCTTTCACATGTCCACAGGTGTAGAAGGTTCAATGGTGATCACTTGGACAACTTTTGACTACACAGAGAGTGTGGTGGAATATGGACTGTGGGGTGGGAAGCTCTTCAGTCATACCGCTAAGGGAAACTCTACTTTGTTTGTTGATGGAGGCCCAGAGAAGCGTAAAATGTACGTTCACAAAGTCACATTGCCAGAACTCAGACCTGGGGACAAATATGGTAAGCATATTATGCAGTGCAATGGTGTGGTTTGGTGTGGGACTGGAGATTAATCTCTGCGGTTTAAAGACTTACCTGATATAACTCTTTGCTCAAGTTACTGTACTAATGTAAAGAAAATCTAAAATAATTGGGTCCACACTGTTAACTTTATGCCATACTGCTATAAACAATTATAAACACGATATTGTGTAAAACTGATATCGGATCATAAAATGATCACACCTAATATTTCTCAAATATCAGTATATGTATATCAAGATAATGTTCCAAAATTGTTTAGAAATCGTGGCCAGTGTAAGAGAGAATTAATTAACGGTTTACGTCACGTGATATTTACTGATTGTAAATCTGTGTGTGTGCTTTTACAGTCTACCACTGTGGTAGTGAGGAGGGCTGGAGTGATATTCTCTTCTTTACTGCTCTGAATGATGCCACGAGTTTTAGCCCTAGATTTGTTCTGTTTGGTGACATGGGCAATGAAAACCCTCAGTCACTTGCCAGACTTCAGAAAGAAACACAGGCTGGGATGTATGATGTTATCCTGCACATTGGTAAGATTTACAACCATGAAATTATCTCCAAAGGAAAATGTTTTTTTGTTTTCTTTTAATATATGAAGTTTTTGATGTTTCCACCTGAAGTTTCTTGTTTTATTACAAAATAAAATAACCTCTGGGAGTTTCATATGTTTTATTAGTTGAATCAATGTTATTGCCAAAGACAAAATGATTCAGAGAAGCATTAAATAAAGAAACCTTTACTCTCGGCTCATAATGGGACTCAAAATGAGTGCTTTCAAAAGAAAAACCCTATAATTGTATTTAATAGACTCTTAAACGGTGCAAATATTATAAAATATATTAAATTGATAGTTTGCCATTTTCCAAGTAGAGGATTATTCAATTAAATAGTCATTTCTTATGTTTCTCAATTCAGCGTTTAATAACAAAGAATTCCCCTTTTATTTATTGTTAAAATGGTTAAATGCTAAAATGTACAGTGCTCAGAAACATTTGACTGGCAGTGTATTGAGACCACTGCCTACACACTCACTAATTACACAATTAGAAACACTATACAGAGACTGGGTAGGGTCTTTCTTTGCTCTTAAACAGCCTCATATCTTCATGGCATGGATTCCACAAGATTTTAGAAACCACTGCGATTGTGGTCCATGTTGAAATGACTGCATCACTGCAACGAGTGTACTCTCCTGCTTTACCGCATCCCAGAGGTGTTTATATGGATTCAAATCCACTAAAGAACAGTTAATTCGTCGTCATGTACATGAAAGCAGTAGGTCTCTTTTTCCTTTTGAGGCACTCCCATGCACTAATGTACAGTTATAGTTTATATATATGTATAACAAACAATTTGGGACACTCCTTCAAATCATTGTATTCAGGCTTTCCAATCAGTTCCTTGGCCACAGGTGTATGAAATCAAGCACCTAGCCATGCAGACTGCTTCAACAAACATTTGTGGAAAAAATGGGTCACTCTCAGGAGCTCATTGAATTCAAGCATGGTAACGTGATCTGTTGCCACCTCTGAAATTTTCTCGCTAGTAAATAATCCACAGTCAACACTTAATGGTATTACAACAGCATCTGAGCCACGTAAAATCATAGATCGGGGTCAGTGCAAGCTGAGACAGAAGTCAGCAACTTTCTGAGTCAGTAGCTACAGACCTCCAAAATTTGCGTGGTTTTCAGATTAGCTCAAGAACAGTACATAGAGAGCTTCATGGAATGGTTTTCCATGGCCGAGCAGCTGCATCCAAGCCTTACATCACCAATCTTAGTCAAATCAGTACACCAATACAAATTAATTGTACATGTAAATCCATGGTACTTGGCAATAAATGGCAATTCTCTGATTCTGAAGGGATGCGCATGGTCAGTAACAATACTCATATAGGATGTGGCATTCAGCTGCCCACGTTTTACCAGTATTCAGGTGTCCAAATTTACTGAACCTTTCCACACTATCTTTTGGTTCTTGGCTGACACAATTGGAACCTGATTAGGTATTCTGCTGTTGTAACCCATACTCCACAAGGTTCAATGTGTTGTGCATTCTGAGATGCTTTTCTGCACACCATGATTGTATAGAGTGATTGAGTTACCGTAGTCTTTCTGTCAGCTTGATCCAGTCTCACATTTCTCTATTGGCCTCTCTCATGAACCAGACTGCTGCTTAGTGGAGGTTTTTATTTTATTGCACCATTATGAGGAAAGACTGCTGTGTGTGTAAAAATACCAGGAAATGAGCAGTTATGAAATATTCATTCAAACCCATCTGGCATCAACAACCCTGCTACGGTCAAAGTTACTGAGATCATGTTGGAACCAAACTTTCTGTATCTGATGCCCTCTAGTGGCTGCCTGCATTTTTAACCCTTCCCAGTCTTGTGTTACTGGGCAGTTTCATCTCAAATCATTTTCAACACTAAAGTCTAGTCTAGTTCAAAGTCTAGTGTTTTATTGTTTTTACACAAGAGTCTTATAGTCTCAGATTCTTATTCTTGGCTGACAGGAATGGAACTTTGGCCTATCGACCTCAAGGTTTGATGTACTGTGTGTTAATGAGATGCTTTTCTGCTCACCACGGTTGTAAACAATGCTTATGGGTTACCGTAGACTCCCTGTCAATCAGCTCAGACAATTCTGTTCATTCTCTTCTGATCTGTCTAATCTGTCTAATCAACATCAACAGCATTTCCACCCCACAGATCTGTTGCTCACTCAGTGTTTTTTTGTCATTGTTTTTGATTTGTTTTGTTTTTCCACACCATTCTTTTTAAAGTCTGGAGACTTTTGTTTGTGAAATTCTGAGATCAGCAGTTCCAAGGTGATAGCAGAAATATTCAGACTAGCCCTTCTGGTACCATATCTATGCCACGATCACAGTCAGAGATCACACTTTTTCTTAATTCTGATGATTGATGTGAACTTGACCTGTATCTGCATGACTTTTGTATTTCCCTTCCATCACATGATTGGCTGATTTACAGAAGTCTGTAAATCTGCAGTTATACATGTGTTCCTAATAAAGTGGGCAGTGAGTGTACAATCATTATCCTGACATTCAATGTTGTTGCAACATATAGAGCATATTTTCCCACTGTTAATAAAACCCTGTGCTTACATAAAGGCTATCAACAATCAGAAAGAAGTTTTTACAAGTAAATACCCTTAGCTCAGTAATGATATTAATATATGATCTGAAAAATCCTCTGTACACCAGTTTTTTTTAGTATTAATGGGTCGTGCAAATGTTCATGAGACTTCATTAGATTGATTTATTAATTACAATTCTGAAATGTTCTATCTGCTTGATTTTCAGGAGACTTTGCGTATGATATGCATGAGGTAAAGTTACACCAACCACATGTTTTAATGAATTAGATTATAATATTGGAATGCTTATAGCATGTGTGTCTCTATTAGGTTGTTTAGCAAACAGACTGCAGTAACAAATTGATGCCCTTTCGGTGTAATATCTGGAAAATCAGCTTAAACATATCTTCAATGTAAACAATGCCTGACTGCTACCATGCTACCAGTGTTAGAATCGCTATGTGGAGTCTACCATAAAACTATATGATCATTTAATCTTCCGTGAACTATTTTCATAAGCGTGCTTCTGTGTAAACATGCTATTATAGGAAACCACAGATTGTGTAACGATGCCTCCATTTTTCTGGCACGGAATAACATTGGATCAGATTATTACAATATTTTGAACATTTATTTTAAAGACTATTTTGTACAACCAGTTTTGTGAAGAAATCCATTCCACGTTTCTTAGAGTCCCAGATAAACAGAACTGGAGCTGTCAAAAAGCTTGAAAAATGATTTTCCCACCATTACCCTCATCCCAACATTTATCCCACAATTACCCTCATTATAATATTTGTCATAACATATGGTTCAGTTTTTATGAAGGTCTTATTGTCCCCTTTTGATGCCGTGATGGGGTTGGAAAATTGATTTAGTCTAATGATAGTCCTTATTTTTATGGCTTTTTTTCTTTTAAATGTACATACTTACAGTCATTACTGAGGTTTTTCAGTTACGCTTGTCAGCAGCTTGGCCACTGTTCACATATATATGAGTTGTTATTGGTATGTTATGAGTCAGCAGACACATTACTATTTGCTAAAGTTAAAGCAATTTGTATATTGCCTTTTTGTTGTATTGGCAGTAATGTATTTGGTTAGCTTACATTCTATGTCTTTTTGTTTTAGGACAATGGCAGAATTGGGGATGAGTTTATGAGACAAATAGAGTCCATTGCTGCCTATGTGCCGTATATGACCTGTCCTGGTAATCACGAATGGGCCTAGTAAGTATGATGATTGTTTCCTAAATTATCCATTAAAAATACTAAAGTACTGTTTATTTATATTACACATGAGCTCATCTTCCCAGTATCTTCATTAATTATGACTGTACAACTCAGTAGCTCTTTTTTTTTAAACCACCTGACGTACCCTATTGCTCAGCAATATATTTGTACTGCACACATGGCGCGGTTTATAAAAATATAAATAACATTTTTTCCTAACTGAACGCCGATGACTTTGTGTGAATGTAATGATATGACCGATGAAGGGCTCATTCTTTGGATGCACAGCAAGTCTGGAGTCTAGACAATATATCTGTTTCAGATCAGCTCTGATTTCCCCGTACTCTCTGTTCCTCACAGTCCTGTCCATGCAAACCCTAAACTGGCTGATGTTAAAAAGCTTTGTGGCAGAGCTTAAATGCATATTCCATAAACTTATAAATAGTTGTAGCATTAAACACTCAACCTTCTCATGGACCACTGCTACCGGTCTGGAAAAAGAAGCATGGTGGAGAAGAAGGGTTGCTGTCGAAATCTAGAACATTTTGTAAGGAATTTGCTTTGCTTTTGAGTTTAAACGAGTCTCTGTGACTTAACCAGTGAGACACTCATAACGTAAATAGACTAGAGTAAGCAGTTATTCCTCCCTCAATACCAGAAATGGAAAGATTTCAAAATGGCTGGCGTTTATTTAAGTTTTATTAGTAATCGTTGTCCATAATGCAGTTGTTTTCTGCTCTCACTAGACAGCCAGGGCAGGACATTTGGGATAGCTTTGAGATTGATTGTGGAACAATTGACTGAAAAAAAGGCTGATCAACAGTGTCAGGGAAAGACATTAAACTTGTATTCAGTCCGGCAGAAAAAAGCTCAACTTTTTTGTATGATGCTTTGTGTATGATGACAAAACAAAAAAAAAAAGTTTAGACTTTCATTTAAACAATAATAATAACAACAATCACAAAACGGTGAAGATGGATTTAAGAGTAATTGCCACTCCAGGAAACATTGATGGATTACTTATCTTCATTAATTAATCATAAACATTGATTGAATTGTTATTCTCAGTAGTCATAACAGAAATAGGAAAACGTATGCTTACTTTTTTTACTGTACAGTTCATAATAAATGCGTCAGTCTTTTTTTCTAGCCACAAGGGGGGGCTAGAAAGTTGTCTGTCCTTTAAGCTGTGTTCACATTTACTTTCACTCATTAGGTCTGTGTTCACATTAAACTAATCACATAACACGAATATCATTGTATCCACCCCTGGGCATGTCATGATTAAATTTGCAGTTAGTGGTCTTGAAATCAAACTTGTTTCTACATACAATTAGAAATAGTTTTTGTATACTAGTTTTATCGGTCATGTCCTGTCCAGTAAGGTGCACGATTACAGGGATTATCACACACTGCTTTTTCTGCTTAAATCTTGCCAGCATGATGTTACTCAATAGATGATCTCAAACCTTGTGTCCGCAAGAAGAACTGCTTATGTACTTTATCATTTACAGCATTTGGCAGACGCTCTTATCCGGAGCGACTTACATTTATCTCATTTATACAGCTGAGCAATTGAGGGTTAAGGCCTTGCTCAGAGGCCCAGAAGTGATAGCTTGGTGTCCATGGGATTTGAACTCATGACCTTCTGATCAGTAGTCCAACACCTCAACCACTGAGCTATCATGACTTTATGCATTCAATGTTTTTTTCTGCACCACATGACCAAAAAGCTTTGGGAGCATGTCCATAAACTTCAAGAAAACAGTATTGTTTCATCCAGCTACATTTACAACATTTGGCCCTAGCCCTAGGTGCCCTTATCCAGAGCCACTTACGTTTACACAACTGAGCAGTTTATTAAAAGGTTAAGGGCTTTGCTCCTGGGACCAGAAATGACTACTTGGTAGGCCTGACATTTGAACTCACAACCTTCCCATCAGTAGTTCCAAAGCTACCTTTGAACTAATACCCTGAATGTCTGAATGTAATCAGGGGCTCTGCTTTGTGTTTCATTATGCTCTTCTCATTTCATTCCAGTACTAGTGAAGAATTGGTCTGTCTTTACAAAGGAAAAACTGTCCAACTTGAAAATGAAAAGTTATCACTTCTGCTAGCTACAGAATTCTTAGACGGTTGTTTCTGTTATATCACTATGCTTAACTAAAATGTGTTGACATTGTTTATTCAGATCAGGTAACTCTAACTGATTGAAAAAACAGACTCTGGGATTTGTCATGTGTTAATAATTTATTTTTATTCATTTTTTCCAGCAATTTCTCACACTATAAGGTCCGCTTCAGTATGCCAGGGGAAACTGAGAGCTTGTGGTACAGGTATGAGCTTTAGTTACCGTCTCATCCTCTCCAATCATCAGATACCATTTATATCTAGAGCAGATGTTCTCCTTTGTGGGTTGCATAAGAATGATGTGTTTTAACCACATACCAAAGAGCTGACAAACCAGGCAGTTATGCTCTGACTTAAGCACTTGACCCATATTATCTAAACTCTTACCAGTAAATTTTCTTCATAACCCCTGTTAATGAACTTGCTGAGAGGCGATGATGATGATGATGATGATGGCATGTTTCACGAGTAATAATCATTCAATCCGTATCATTTAATAACGATATGGCCGATATGATATAAACTGAGAAATGGAATCACATTCGATAGTGTAATTTTCTGTATGAGTATAAAACAAAATTTGAAATACATACTTCCTGTGAAATATGTGAACTCTATGATTAATCATAGCGATAGCATTTGGTGAACATCTTCATGAAACTGAAGAAGTTATCAAGCAATGTTTAGTTGGATTATATAAAACAGCTGAGATAGATATTCAAAGTTTATTTGCACTGAGTGACACTATTTTTCTTGTGGCCAAGTAGCAGAGAATTATAGCATTACTTTTCTTAGTAGTTGAGTAATCTCCACAGTCTTTGCAACACCACTTGGTAGTGACTTCAGTTGCCAGCAGCAACAATTGTTTATGATTTATTTTCAGTGTCAATAGAATATTTGGATTAGGCAAGCTGCTCTAAATACATGTTTTTCACAAAATCAGCCCAGTAGGACTTACTTTTAACCCTGAGACTTTTTGTGAGGTTGAGCTTCTTGAGCTTTGTTTGTGTGACCGGAAAGTGGACTGTGGAGCAAAGATATGCTGATGGCCTGCCTACAGTTATAATATATAATCAAACCAACAATTGCTTAATGAACATCCCATTCCAAAACTAGGGGAAGTAATATGGGATTGGTTCCCTTTCTTTACAGCCTTCACTATTCTGGGAAGGATTTAGATTGCAGTATCTGGCTGTGGGGATTTGTTTTCTTTCAGTGACTAGAGCATTTGTCAGATAGTGATGGGTAAAAAGGCCTGGCATGCAGTCTCCATTGCAGTTAAGTCCAAAGGTAATCAGTGGGGTTGAATTCTTCAGCTCTGTGCAGAAGACCTTCTACTTCAACCTTAGAAGCAAACACAAAGTCCTCGCTTTGTGCACAGGGGCATTGTCATGCCAGAACTGGTGTAGACCCCTTAGTGCCACTAGAATACTTTCTAGACAGTTGTGTGCTTCAACTTAGTAACATCATGTTGGGGAAGGCCCACACATATGTGTGATAGTCAGATGCCAGCATCATTTTAGTCGTTAGCTTTCTTGCTTAGAGAAGAGGCTCTGGTTTTTCTGCCACGGACCCTTTTAAAAAAAGTTTCCGGAATTTTTATTGTATGAACATATTTTCAACTATTCAAACATGGGGCCTGAACTTTGTACAAAAAGAGAACATTTGTACTAAAATGGCCATTATATCAAGTTACTGAAGTGTCAAATAAATATATTCTATTTAAGAATTAAAACTATTACAAACAGGATGGTTATAAGCGCTCATTAGTAAGTAAATATAATGCATAAACATTTGGTAGTAGGCTATGATAACAGATTTATGCTTGTTTCTGCTTTTTAAAACTTTTTTTTTGTCTCCCTCTGCAGCTGGAACATTGGTTCAGCACACATCATCTCGTTCTCCACCGAGGTTTACTTCTACCTCGAATATGGCCTAGATCTCCTCTTTAAACAGTACGAGTGGCTAGAGAAAGACCTGAAGGTATTTGCCCAAGATAATAGTAGATCATACAGAGAACTGATTTTGTTCTTCAACATTGGATGACTTTGGTTTGTTTAACTCACTGGAAGTGTTCAAACCAGCTACTTACTAATGGATGTGCAGATAATAAGTAAATTGTTTTGAATTTCAGTGTAGGTTGATCACATATGATCTGCTATTTCTCTCCTTTGACTAGGAAGCCAACAAACCAGAGAACAGGGCTGCAAGACCCTGGATAATCACCATGGCACACAGACCTATGTACTGCTCCAATGATGATAAAGATGACTGCACCAAGTTTGAAAGCTATGTAAGGATCTTTTGGATTCATGGTGTTCAACATTTTACCACTAAGATACTGGTTAAAACAGCAGAAACCTCTACAAATATTTTATTCAGACATTTTAAAGCATCATTTTCATCATGAAAAAGCGACATTTTTATTCGTCCGTGTGCTGTTTTCCAGTCATACAGGTGTGGGGTAGCATTCGCAGATTCATTATTTTTCACTCAATGCTTAAAACATTAGTGAATAAACATTATCTATCAGGCAAAATTAGCTGATTTTTCAACAAGCCTGCCAAACCTTATTGAGTATTGAGGAATCGCTGGAAAATGTGGCATCAGGAAAAACAGTGAAAGTAGCGTCTGCAGCCATACATACAAAAATGAAGTGTATTTCATAATATGTGTTACTATTTTGAAGTCAATAACAAACTTTAATAACCTGCTGTCTTACTCTAAAGCAGAAAACAAAACATCATTCATTGATGCATTTTACCATCTCTTGTCTCTGCTTTTATTAAACAGATAAAGTCACGAAGGTCCTCACTATCAAAACTATCAAAACAGAGTTTCATTAAAAACGTAATGCCATGTGTTGTTTATCAGGGCTACTTTGCTATACCGGAATTCAATAAGTATCTCCAGTGCTGTTCAACAACGAGTACACGCATACTGTACATAGTCTATGTAATTACAAGTTAATTTTAACCTGTGTGTGTTACGCGAAGACATTCATCTTTTCATGTAAAAGACAGTCCTGTTTTAGACCCCTCTAGTAAATCAGCATGTTTGTTCAGGTGTCATCGAGTTTGCACATACACAATAGACATGCACAACTTTAAGTTTTTCCTTATGTTCTAAAGGCAAACCAAAAACTTTATGAAACTCATCTCTATATTGGACTTTCCATGCATGCTGCATTTCTTGGTTTCATAAAGAAAATTTATAAAGAATATTTGAATTAGTTTAATTAATGAATTCGTTGGGGGGTTGGGGGTTCGATTCCCGCCTCCACCTTGTGTGTGTGGAGTTTGCATGTTCTCCCCGTGCCTCGGGGGTTTCCTCCGGGTACTCCGGCTTCCTCCCCCGGTCCAAAGACATGCATGGTAGGTTGATTGGCATCTCTGGAAAATTGTCCGTAGTGTGTGATTGCGTGAGTGAATGAGTGTGTGTGTGTGCCCTGTGATGGGTTGGCACTCCGTCCAGGGTGTATCCTGCCTTGATGCCCGATGACGCCTGAGATAGGCACAGGCTCCCCGTGACCCGAGGGAGTTCGGATAAGCGGTAGAAAATGAGTGAGTGAGTGAGTAATGAATTCGCTTTTTTTTTCTTTTTAGGTACGGCGTGGACGCAGTGACACAAAGCCAACAGCCCCTGGCCTGGAGGATTTATTCTATCAGTACGGTATGCTTCAGTGACATCAGATTTATTTTTGTTACAGCAATCTGCACATATAATAATAAACAAACACCTCTTCTTCTGAATCAATGTTAAATTCCAAGCCACTGAATAAGAATATTGTGGCAAACTCTAGCCAACCAGATAATGTCTAATTCAGTGCTTATAGTAAACATAAGATGAGATCGGATGTTCTGGTTGAACCTTTGTTCATTTAGAATGGGTGGAATGTTACACTTAATCCCCTAAAACGTATCAAAATATTAACAAAGAGTCCTCTTAGGTTTGGCCACAGCAAGCAGTATCTGAGCTCTGGTCTGAATGGACTCTTCTGGATTTCATCTAAGAGTTTATTTACACGTGGAAGCACGTAACTCTTGCCAAGCAGATTTTTTCTCGACACTCATCATAACTATTGTGAAGGATTTAAACATCTTAATAAATCATAAGTTGATTATTTAGAAACCCTGTAATGTGTGTTATAAGACTGAGATGACTCCTCAGCATAATTGTATATATATGTGGCCATCTTATGTTGGTACAGGAGTGGATCTAGAGCTTTGGGCACATGAACATACCTACGAGAGACTTTGGCCTGTGTATAATTATAAGGTTTACTCCACACACACTGTAAAAACATTGTCAACATATGACACAACATATGTCATAAATAGCAATAGAATTATTATACAATCTATTAGAAATTAAATAAATTTGTTTATTATTATTATTATTATTAGTATTATTATTATTATTATTATTATTATTATTATTATTATTATTATTATTATTATTATTATTGTTATTATTGTTATTATGTTTACAGTCTATTGTTAATTTGTTACAGGTATTTAATGGAAGCATTGACAAGCCATATGTGAATCCTAAAGCACCCGTGCATATTATTACTGGCTCAGCTGTAAGTGTTTTTCCAATAAAAGTACATTACTTTAAGCACAATTTGTTTTTATAAATCCCTTACAATTGTGTAAAAAAAGGATTAAATTAAACCATCGTCCATGAAAGTGTCTAATATACAACGATTAGCAACATATTCGTCACTGCACAAGCATCAATGTACCTCCTGACTAAAGCCTAAAGTCATGTCAAACCTGCAAATTTGGTTAATCTGAACAATACGACTTTCTCAATACTTATTCCACAGCTTGTAAAATAACACTTGATTAAACACATCCTATTATTTTGCATCCCACAGTTAATTGTACATAGTTAATTGAACTCACAGGCTATGTTATATTGCTTTTAATTAGCTATGGTCAGTAAAAAAAATAATGCCAGTAATATTGTTCATTCATGGCATGCATGCATCTGTTGACCAATGCTATTGATGATGCATTCGAGTGTTGTTTGAAATTATATTTATTATAAATCCCTTTTGTTTAGGGTAGTGGGGTAGAATGCAAGCTATTTGACCATGCTATGATTGCATGAATACATGATAATCACCATGACATTCGGAACTAGACGTGGATCAGTGAAAAGGACATTAATGGTGGTATTGATTGTAAATTCTAAACCGAACCTCATTATGAAACTTTGTTGAAAGATTTGGTAGAAAGTATATAGCCAGAGGTACACAGTAGTGTGGAAGTATCCTAGTTTGGGAAAAAACTAAATGAAAAATAATTTACCTAGAAACATAAATAAACCAAAATGAAATGGATTTTCTTCTTGTATTCGAACGTAATGAAAATCAGAGCTTGCTGTTGATGTTAGGGTAAAATCCTTGGAGACATGGGGTCCAAAAGATTGATTGTTGTAGTTAGTGGACTTTTTTCCATGTCATTTTAGACTATTTGTATTGTTTCATTATTTATAAAACATTTACACAATGTAAAGGCAGCTGTTGGAAAAAGAATGTCAGAGTATACGGTTTTCTGATGAAATAAAGGCAAACGTTCAAATAGTAAACGGCTCCAGGGCAAGATCATAAATATTAATTGCACAGAAACAAAAGTGCAGTTGGCTTTGGCAAAACACTGTTGGTAAGGCAACTGCTGGACAAACAGACACACACTTATAAAAGGGTTTACCTCAGGTGTGTTGTGATTGGCCAGGATTAGATTAGGTTTGATTAGATCAGGTTTTGATTAGGTCCTGGCTTTTTTTTTGTTCCACAGATGTTTTCCCAGAATTTACACAGCCTCATTAGTAATCGCTTGAATTAATAACCGTGCAAATATAAGGAGATTGTTTTTTAACTTAAAAATGTAAGAAGTGAGTTTTATGGCCATTATTAAAAAATAAATGATGAAAATATCTTGTCTTTCTTAGGGGTGTCGAGAAAAACATGATGGTTTCATTCCCAAGCCTCGAGATTGGAGTGCCTTCAGAAGCACTGATTATGGCTACACACGAATGCACCTCATTAACTCAACACACATCTACCTGGAACAGGTCTCTGATGACCAGGTAAAAAAATTTTTTCTAGTCTCTATTCAGAATATTAAGCAACATTTAGCTGTCCCAGTAGCTAAAATGTACCTAACTGCCGTAGGAGACTTCAGTTTAAGAGCTACATTAAGTCTAGTGGTTGATTTAATGTGGTCAAAGAAGCTGAAATGTGATCACACAACTCTCTAGATTCGGCTGTATAGAATTGATTTGGTATATAATTCTATCTCTAGAAATATTTCCAGAATTAGTGAAGTGAATATTTATGGGAAGTAGTTATGCAATGAACAATAATTTTCTATATAGTATGCCTTGCAATTCTATATATTACGATGCTATAGAATGGATGCTATGGCAATGGATGCAGAAATTTCCTATTGAATGTCAATAAGTATTTCTGTAGTTCTCTGTAGTACTGTAGAATTTTTATAGCATAATTTTGTTATTAAATGTTATTTAAATATATAACTAATTGACTTTAAGAGAATTGTCAAACTAACGATCTCCTCAATAATGATGTCACTGAATTAATTATTTTTGTCCTCAGTCTGGAAAAATTATAGACAGCTTCACACTGATAAAGGAAGTTCATGGGCCTGAGGCTTGGCTCTGAAGACTCCACTGACTGTAAGAAAGGGAGCACAATCAACGTTTTACTCAGAAAATTGAACTTTAGAACTTGAATCGATGCTTAATGAGCAATTGGAGAAATGCATCAATCATTCATGTAAGAGACTACATGATTGAACAGTTCCCAAAGATTCTTCTCTTATTTTTAACATGAAACATTTAATGATTATTTATTGATTTCCAACTGGAAATGTTCTGAGTGCACTCTGATTTTGGGAATCATTATGTTCCTGAACACTAAATGCTGCTTCTTTTTGATTTGCTACTGTGAACCTCAATAAACTTTGTTAAAGACATTGACATAGTCACCATCTCTTTAATCCTTCCTTACAACAAGGTTTTCATTGCCTTAAGGACCCAAAATGTAAATTCCATCAAATTTAGTAAATAAAAGATGTACTATGCTGATCATTTTTATGTTGATTAACTTGTGTAGTTACCTTTGAACCTCTGGAATTGCAGTCCTCTCTGAAAGTATATGGCATGGCCAATTCAATTGGTTTTACTCTGTACTGAAGACATTTTGGCTTGAAATAAAAAAAAAATGGTAGATAGAAATTTAGCTTTCATTTCCTGATATTTACAGTATATTATTTAGGTGTTAAACAACTTTTAACATGGCACTTTTTAACCCATTTTAACAAAATACTGGAACATTTGACTATTCTGAAGAATGGTATTTTGTTTTCCAGTGTAGTTCTCAGTCCTTGCCACAAGCTCCTGTAGCCACTCTGTTGGAACTGGGACTCGAATTTTCTTCTTGCTTTTCCTCACTTCACTGTTTCGGACATGTTGCAGCTTTGTATTTATCCATGTTCCTGATGGTGAGCCAGTGAGGAGGCTGATTTTGTTTATTCTAAGAAATCCCACAAACTGCTTCCGTAACCATGTTGACATAATCAGAGCTGCTCTTTTACATGTCAAAATCATCTGGAGCTTCCTGCAGAGTGGCCTCTCCGTGGTCTGTTCAGCATGCAACCACCCTCTGAACTGGAGGGAGCTGTCTTTTAATTCAGTGTAATAGCAGTTGTCCACGGCCCTTTCACCCTCTGGTGGGGCAGGGAGGAACTGATCTCTAACAACTACTAGAAGGCCTGCCTGGAGGAGATAAAAAGCCTGGAGAACTGGTGACATGCCAGCAACCACCTCCTGAATGTCAGCATGTGAGTCAGCATGTGTTAACAGCCACTTGACCCCAGTGGAGAGTTTCTGGTACCTTAATGTTCAAATCATGGGCCTATCAAATCAATACCCTGGTGAGAAAGGCTTGTCAGGGTCTTTATCACCTTAAATAAAGTGACTTTAAACTGCCATAATAATGTGTTCAGGACCATTTACACCGACACCATTTAAAGCATCCTGTCAGGAAGTATCACAGCCTAGTTTGGGAGCACCCAAAGGGTCAGACAAGCATACTATCTGCACTGACCTCCCTGACCTGCAATTAGTCTACAGCAAGCGACGCTGTATCATAGTGAAGGACCTCAGCCATCTGGACAATGGACTTTTCTCTCTGTTGCAGTCAGGGAAGTGCTTATTCTGTCTGAAAGCCCACACAGAGAGAATGATGAGGAGCTTCTTCCCACAGGTCATTTAAGCCCTCCAATAGTGCAACAATTTGAACTAGAGCTTGGATTTTTCTGGACTTTTCTACACAAAATTGAATTCATTCACAATCGTTATACTGTTCTGTCACCAATTAATATTTATTTAAGTTTTATAAAATAAATAGTTTTCTATATATTTTGATTGTATAAATCATTTTATTTTTTATTCTACTTTTTATTACACAACGTATTACACAACGAAAAGCATTTCACTACATATTGTATATAGTTATATGTATATGGAAAGTTAATCTAAATTTGACTAACAGGTGTTTAAACAATTAAAAGCTCTTTTTATGGCTATCTCCCTGCTAGGGAGTTATAACAGAGTATCAACAGAGGGCCTTAAAGACTAGAGAGCTGTCTATAAAATAAAAGCAAGACATTTTGAAGCTAAAAAGTGAGGGAAAATCTGAGCCATTTCACAAACATTGGAAAAAGCCAGTGCAACAATCTGGAATGTCCTGAAGAACAAAATAATCCAATGGAATACTAAAAAACAGGTTAACTAAGGAAAGCAACAACAGTTAAAAGAATAAGAGTGTGAAGAAAAAACAGTGACATCCACCAGGTAGGGTGAAGGTATCACAACCCACTATTCAAAAATGAACGGTGGGTTGAGAAATGTAGAGCCCATACCACAAGATGCAAACCACTCATCATCAATAGGAATCAGAGAGCCAGACTGGAATTTGTAAAGAAATACAGAACTGAACCACTAAAGTTCTGAAACCAAGATTCCAAATTGATGAAAAGGCCAAATTGTGGTGAAAGTAATGCTCTGCTCATGATCCAAAGCAACCAAGCTCATTGGTCAAGTTCAGTGGAGGTAGTGTCATGACTGGTAGTGTCAATGTTTACAAAAACATTCTGTTTGTCAATTTACAGAGAAGTTCATCCACCCTGATTGAGACAAACTCCATACTGCAAGACAATGATCCAAACCCAAAGCTCACTGCCAACACAACAAAGATCTGACCAAGTAAATAACCAGAACTTAAACCGATTGAGCATGCATTTCACCCCCTGAATATGAGACTGAAGAGAGAAGTCCTCAAAACAAACGACAACTGAAAGAAGCTGTGGTACAGGCCTGGAAATGCATCACAAAAGAAGAACAGTTTCTTGTCGGTGGGTTGCCAGTTTGATGCAGTCATACAAGCTAAGGGATATGCAACCAAATTAATGTAGAACAGAATGGGGCACTGACTCAGTATCACCTAAAGGGATGCTGAAGTTTTGCTCAATTCAGTTCATTTTCTGCTGATTGCAATGATAATTGCTGATTGCAAATCCTACATACACTTGTAGGTTCTTTCAATATCTGGCTAATGAATATCTGTCAGATTTCACAGTGCTCCTAAAATGTTTCAAAGCTTTGCTGTTGTTTTAACTTTTTTTTTTTTTTAACTAACTTCATCTCAAAGCTTTACAGGCAGTTTCTTGGTCTACTTGAT
Source organism: Tachysurus vachellii (assembly GCF_030014155.1). NCBI lineage: Eukaryota > Metazoa > Chordata > Actinopteri > Siluriformes > Bagridae > Tachysurus > Tachysurus vachellii. Next base: position 21,460,837 of record NC_083469.1, read on the forward strand.
AGCAGGACTGGTCTGATCTATATCTAATTTATATCGATATGATTTATAGTACAATCATTCATCAATTTGTTTGTTTGGAACAAATTGAGGAGACCATAAAACTTTCTTTCTTTTCTTAATGTGCATGATTTTTAGAGAGGAGCTCAAGCTTGTTAAGACTTTGGATAAACAGCATAGTCATTGAGCACAGTATAATAAATAACCACTGGTGCAACAGCAGGCCAACATGTTCAGCAGTCAAAACAAACGGTCAGAGTGTATGTTGTGGTTCGACAGTCAGACGCACTGTGGTGGATCCTCAAACTGTTATTTTGACTCTCTGGAGTTGTCTCAGCCACTGGCAGTGGGTAGTATTTCTCCCCCATCATGTGATGAAAGCTGAAGTATGTTTCACAGTATCTGTAAAGCAACTTGTTGGAGGCCAGATGGTTTGTGGTAGTTTCATCTCTGCTGAAGCCAGCATGTGTGCTTTTCAACCGCAGCGCTACTACTGGAGCATTCCATCAGGGCAGTACAAAGAATATTTGCTAGTGTGTTAAAGACATCTTGTTGAAGACCTGGGTTTAATAATAATCCTATCATCTTCCTAAATTTCTTGGAATGCAGGCATGGCATGAAATGCTAAGGATTTTGCACACAGCTTTTGAAAAATTAATAATTTCTACCATTTTCTGCTGGGAACTAAACTGCAATATTACAGTGTTTTTAAATTTCCACAAATATGGAAATCTATAAGAACCTTTTCTTATTGAATGGCATGCTGAATTTGTACTGTCCACAGGCATCCTTTTTCCAGATAGATACAAATTGATTCGTAAATTGTTCACAGGGGAATTTGCATAACAATAGCGGCATTCATGATAATTCAGTTTGGAAAATCCACTCATATGCTATGAGAGCTCCTGTAAGGAAACTCCTAACATGAACCCAAACTACACTTTATATGTGTTAAATATTTAATTTATTTAATTTGAATCTTTTATGCACACAAATAAATGAATAAATAAATAAATAAATGAAAGCTCCTCTTCATAGGCACTCTTTCACAATTTTAAAGAAAATCAGGTGTTTTTGAAACAAGGGATGTGGTAGCCTAGTGGTTAAGGTGTTGGTCTTTCACTAGGAAGGTTGTGAATTCAAATCCCATTTCCACCAAGCTGTCATTGCTGGGCCCCGAGCAAGGCCCTCAATTGCTCAGTTGTATAAAATGAGAGCTAAGTCGCTCTGGATAAGGGCGTTTGATAAATGTGTACAACTGCAAATCTTACATTTTTTAGTTTGAATAATAGGATTCAGGGTCTCAGCATCTATCATTCCATTCTGTTTTTCTAAATAAACCTGTATTTAGCTGAGCTCTGATATTTATACTAAATGAAGTTATACTAAACTGTAATATGTTTACAGTCCTGGAGTAACCAATGAATGAAGTCCACTAGGCTTTGCTTTACAAAATACATGAAAATACCCTCAGGACTTTAAAACATTGACATGAATAGGTTGCACATTTTTGAGCTGCAAAAGTCCTGTTATGTTTTAAAGCGAGATCCTGAACACTAATATCTACTGCCCTTGATAACTACTTTTCTTGACATTCAAAATGTTTAGAATTTTGAAAGGCATTAGTTATTCCATAGATTCCATTGCACTAGAGGGCAGTATTTTAACACAATGTTCATTCACTCACTCACTCATTTTCTACCGCTTATCCGAACTATCTCGGGTCACGGGGAGCCTGTGCCTATCTCAGGCGTCATTGGGCATCAAGGCAGGATACACCCTGGACGGAGTGCAAACCCATCACAGGGCACACACACACACACACACACACACACACACACACACACACTCACACACTACGGACAATTTTCCAGAGATGCCAATCAACCTACCATGCATGTCTTTGGACCGGGGGAGGAAACCGGAGTACCCGGAGGAAACCTCCGAGGCACGGGGAGAACATGCAAACTCCACACACACAAGGTGGAGGCAGGAATCGAACCCCCAACCCTGGAGGTGTGAGGCGAACGTGCTAACCACTAAGCCACCGTGCCCCTCAACACAATGTTTATTTAAAGAATTACTGATTGGATAGAAAGCAAGTGAATTCAACTCTGACCTCTGATCATTGTTCTTGAACTCCATAACCTTGCAGAGTTATAGCTTCAGCCCATTCTCAACAAAACAGTCTCAGAGAATTCTATCAGTAGGATTAGAAGCAAGGTTTAAGTAGCAATGAGGTTTCAGGACTGAAGTTGAGAAACTACCCAAAACAAAAAGAAATATGAAACAGCCTGAATACATACCTAAACCAGCAGGGGTGACATTCCAAAGTGCTAAACCCTAACATGCATAATGGAACCATTTATATTGAGGAAATGGCTGTCTATACAGAGCTCAGGTATAGGCCTTCCTGTTATCTGCTAGATTTACACCATGCAATGTATACAAGGACTATATATCAAGACGCATGATTTTTGACAGGATATTTATTCATGAAAATTCAGTATGGATAATGGGTATAACATGTGGTTAACATGAAGCTGAACAGTCCCAGCATATAGTCCCAGCATCCTCACTTAGGGTACATTGTGTCCAGAGCAGCAAAGTTGCTGGATTGAATGATCACTCAACACAGGAAGTGATGGAATGCAGTTGGTAAAACTGCATACTTCTGCTGTCCAGAAGCTCAGATTGCTAGAATGTCTTGGTTCATTCTTGATTTTATGGTGACCATTTTTCTTTTTTGATCTGTCTCACAGTCTAATATACATGAACGACCCAGTTAATGCCAGCAAGTAATCTGTTCCAAAATGTCTACTACCACATGTGTTTTCTTCATCACCACATGCCTGCAAATTATAGGATGCAAGCTGTAACTTAGTTATTTTGGGTATATTTTGCATAAAACATCTTTCAGTAATTTAGCAACACTAAATGTTATATGTGCAATACTATAAGCTGGAACTATACACAGTTATAAACTTTTGGCTAATCAGTTGTTGATTTATGGTGACAACTTATTGTATTATATAGTCAGTGGGATACCTCTAAAAATCTGCTAAATATTCAGATCATTTACATGTATTCATTTGGAATTGAATTTGAATGAAACCTTCATGGGGGGCACGGTGGCTTAGTGGTTAGCACGTTCGCCTCACACCTCCAGGGTTGGGGGTTCGATTCCCGCCTCCGCCTTGTGTGTTTGGAGTTTGCATGTTCTCCCCGTGCCTCGGGGGTTTCCTCCGGGTACTCCAGTTTCCTCCCCTGGTCCAAAGACATGCATGGTAGGTTGATCGGCATCTCTGGAAAAATTGTCCGTAGTGTGTGATTGTGAGTGAATGTGTGTGTGTGTGTGTGTGTGTGTGTGTGTGTGCCCTGCGATGGGTTGGCACTCCGTCCAGGGTGTATCCTGCCTTGATGCCCGATAGGCACAGGCTCCCTGTGACCCGAGGTAGTTCGGATAAGCGGTAGAAAATGAGTGAGTGAGTGAAACCTTCCTCAAAAGACATGTAGAAATTAAGAAATTCTGAAGCCCAACTACAAACACAAAATCCTGAAAAAAATATTAATATCCATATGTAGTGGAAACCTTTTTCAAACATGACATCGGTACATGTTATGTTTCCAGGTTCACTTTGCGGCCTTGCTTGTTGATCGACTTGTCAAAGCAAAGTTTGGTTTTGGGTAAGTTGTGTTTTCATGTGGGTGTTTGTGTTTGTTGTTAGTAGGTGATATTTGTATTCTGATAACATGCATCCTTAAAATTTAGCCAGCAGGTTATGTAATTGCTATATCTGATGTTTGAAAAAATGAAAAGATTTATTAAGCTTTAATAAGAACTTTAGAACACTGGGCCAGGTATGCAGTTATTTAATCAGCAGCACAGTGCATAAAATCATGAAGGTACAGGTCAAGTGCTTCAGGTAATGCTCACATCAAACATCAGATTGTAAATGTAATGTAATCTTTGTGACTTTGTGGCATGGATGTTGGTACCAGATGTGCTGGTCTAATCTTTAACTGTACAGTATGGGACGGTGTCCATGATAGCCATAGATTCCTTTTCTTGGCTGACAGGATTGTAACCTGATGTGATCTTCTCCTGTTGTATCCCATCCACCTCAAGGCTTGTTGTTATGTGCATGCTGAGATGATTTTCTGCCCACCACAGTTGTAAAGATTGGTTATATGAGTTACTACATCCTTCCTGCCAGCTTGAACCAATTGGGGTATTTTCCCCAGTCCTTTCTTATCAACAAGGTGTTCCATGTTTTTTGTTTTTCACCCAGTTCTGTGTAACACTAGAGACATTCTGTGGAGCTCAGAAATACGCAAACCAGACCAACAAACATGGCCACGAGATAACACACCAAGAGATGTCAATCTTTCCCCATTCAGATGTTTGATGTGAACATGTGGGATGTGGTAGCTCAGTGGTTAAGGTGTTGGGCTACTGATCGGAAGGTCATGGGTTTGAACCCTGGGTCCACCAAGCTGCCACTGCTGGGCCCCTGAGCAAGGCCCTTAACCCTCAGTTGCTCAGTTGTAAGTCACTCTGGATAAGGGTGTCTGCTAAATGATGTAAATGTAACATTAACTAAACCTGACCATGGTTTTATGCATTGTGCTACTGCCACATGATTGGCTGATTGCATAAATGTGCAGGTATAGATGTGTTCCATTTGTGGATTTAATCTAACAGCTTTATAAAGGAGTATAGACAATTTTGTTGCGGAAGTGCAGGTACACTTGCACTGAACAAAATGTAGGAAAATTCTACACTTTTATGACACATATTTGCAATAATCAGTGCAAAATTTGACAGTTCATTCTCTATTCTTGTAGTTTTTTGTGGCTTTTTTAAATTCACCAATGAATGGAGTCATTGTGTTACTTGAAAACACCACAAAAACTAGTGTGAAAAAACTAGTATAGAACACTATAATGTAGAACTAGTCTTTAACAATGCTCTAGGCCCTTTTGTTGTTTGAAAACAGAAAGAAATGCACACTTATGTGCAACCTAATTCAACAAGCCAGGATAAAGGTAGAATTTGTTGGTAGGGAGAAAATAGTCTGGTGGCTGTTTTACAGGGTTCTTGCCCCTTAGATCCAGTGATGTCTAATGTTGATGCTACAGCATACAAAGCCATTTTAGACAATTATATGGTTTTAGCAAAAAGTGAGGTTCATAAACACATGGTTGACAGGTTTGGTGTTTAGGACAAAGCCATGACCTCAAATCAGCCGAACACATTTGGGATGAATTGGAAGCCAGTACTTCAATTGGAGCCTGAGGTTTTCATCCAAGCTATAACCTTCCTCTGTAAAGGTCTACAAATACATTAGTGCTCATATACTCTCTCTCACTCACTCATTTTCTACCGCTTATCCGATCTACCTTGGGTCACGGGGAGCCTGTGCCTATCTCAGGCGTCATCGGGCATCAAGGCAGGATACACCCTGGACGGAGTGCCAACCCATCACAGGGCACACACACACACACTCATTCACTCACGCAATCACACACTACGGACAATTTTCCAGAGATGCCAATCAACCTACCATGCAATGTCTTTGGACCGGGGGAGGAAACCCGGAGTACCCGGAGGAAACCCCCGAGGCACGGGGAGAACATGCAAACTCCACATACACAAGGCGGAGGCGGGAATCGAACCCCCAACCCTGGAGGTGTGAGGCGAGCGTGCTCACCACTAAGCCACAGTGCCCCCGCTTATATACTCAATGTTTTTTTATTAAAACAACATTAAATGGTTAAGACGGAGTAACTCGGCTCATTTATCTTCTGATTCCCTGTCATTACTGTTGGAAATGAAAGGTGTTCAATTTAATAGTATACAGGAAAAGGGTTTATTCAATCCAAATGTATTTGTATAGTGCTTTTAACAATAGACATTGTCACAAAGCAGCTTTACAGAAATACATATTCAGGAGCAAGCCAGAGGTGATGGTGACAAGGAAAAACTCCCTGAGAGAAACTCCCACCTTTTTTCCAATGATATGAGGAAGCACAATTTCATAACCAAGAAATTCATTTAAGTTCATTCATTCATCTTCTACCGCTTATCCGAACTACCTCGGGTCACGGGGAGCCTGTGCCTATCTCAGGCGTCATTGGGCATCAAGGCAGGATACACCCTGGACGGAGTGCCAACCCATCGCAGGGCACACACACACACACACACACTCAGGCAATCACACACTACGGACAATTTTCCAGAGATGCCAATCAACCTACCATGCATGTCTTTGGACTGGGGGAGGAAACCGGAGTACCCGGAGGAAACCCCCAAGGCACGGGGAGAACATGCAAACTCCACACACACAAGGTGGAGGCGGGAATCGAACCCCGACCCTGGAGATGTGAGGCGAACGTGCTAACCACTAAGCCACCGTGCCCCAACCAAGAAATTCATTTAAGTTTATTCATTCTAATTTTAACTCTAACTTCAGTCCAAATCCATATTTATGTGGTAATTCTAAGTGGTACTATCCAAAGCAATCTCATTTGTCTCAGGTTGTCCATGTGAACAGCATTGTCTTTAGCAGCAGTAGCAATAGCAGCAGTAGCAGCAGCAAGTGGCCACCAAATGATGAGACTCCAAACAGAAGTAGAGCAGGTTTGAAGAACAGAAGGGGTCCAGATGATTGGTATTGTTTATGAATGCGTTTATGATTGTGACACCCTACGAAACTACATTTACATTTTAGAAAAATAAGTCTGGGTTGTGGCTAAACATCACTATAGTCTCATGCTAGGTTTCTGTAAGTAACAGGCGTGACAGTTTTCATAGTGATCTGTCTAACTCAAGGTCTGAACATCAAGACATAATACACCTTTTTTCCAATGAAGGAAATGGAGTTCAAACTGTCAGGCTTACAGTGAGTAGTCTTCAGCTTCTAAAGAAGCAGTTTTGTCTGGTGTTACTGAGTAAATTATGTTGTTGCCCTTCTGTATTATGCACATTTCTTGATTCACTTTACTTTTTAAAATTAATGTATCTGCTGTTTAATGGATAGCAGCTGCCATAAAAGGCTTTGGCTCAGTAGGAAGGAACATCTACTGCTGTGTTAGGAATCAGTTTTTTATACTTGTTAATTGTTTGCAGATATAATTTCTTTTTATGTTTTTAAAGCATCTGTTGAATGCAGGAAAAGACTTTGTTTTAAATGTTTTCTCCTAAGAAAGCTAAAAAAAGGAAAGGAACACAGAGTGCCATGAGCTTAGGTATTTGGCCAAAAAAACATGACATTGACTCATACTCAGGCTCTTCAGATTAAAGATTAAAAGATGAACATGAAGGAAAATATACAATCTGATCCTAATTTTGTGTCCTGTATTTTTATAAAAGAGCAGAACATTTTGTGTTCGGGATTTCTGGCTTATCTTAGGCTTGTGGCAGGACTGCAGTTTTAATTGATTTGTTGCGTCTCTTGAACTGGCTAAACGCAATACTAGGAATCTGTAGGAATGTTATGGATATACAATGGACATCTGATCAATCACATAATTTTTTTAATACTGAATCTGCAGATTTAATCTCAAACCTAGTTGTTTTTTAGAGATATAAGAGAGCTCTCAACCAGAACTGGATCACAAAGAAATTGAAAAGGTGATTAAAACTATAGTCAGCACTATAGTGTTCTGCAAGGTTCTGTATTAGGCCCGTTACCTTTGTATTCATATAAGCTACTTCTAAATAGAACTATTTGCAAAACATAGTATAAGCTTCCATTATGCTAAGGGTTATGGTTAGGGCTAGGGCTAGGGTTAGGGAACTGGGACATATGGATGTTGTAACCTCCCCACTCTCACGCATTCACTTATGTTCCTGGACACCCTCATGTCTGTCACCCTCTGTCTCTTAGTTGTCCTGTCATGCCTAGTCTTGCCAGAGTCCTTGCGTGCACCCTACACACTGTACAATGTATAACATTTTTAACTATTGTAATCACTACCATACCTAATATCCCCCCCCTCTCTCCCTCCCTCCCTCTGTTGAGCTACACATGCTAATTCTAAGATACCAAGAGACCCTGACTTCTGCTTCTATCAGTGACCCACTTATGCTCTTACAGTTGATCAGTTGGAAGCCACTGGCTGCTGCTGAGGATGGCTCACATGGACTTCCTGGAAATATACAGGACTTATGTACTGTAGATAGTACAACTTAGAAACCATTGCGATTGCGATTTTCACAATCAGTTTTGCACTCAAGTGTCCATCAGTGAACAGTTAACTTGAACATGAATGAGTGGAATGAATCTCCTGGTTATGCATTTTTTACTTTTTGTGCATATAGTACAGACCAGAATGGGTTCTACATAATATCATGCTATTTAGTTATACATTTTAAACAGATCCCTTTTATCCTGAATTTATATATTTATGTAAATGTATTTTATGTAAATGTTATGCCCATTGTGTACCTTTGTTCAGGTATGCAAGTGAATCTTTACTTTGTCAGTACCTAAGCTCTGAATAGCAGGTTAGGTCATGATGAAACCGATGAGTAATTATTGGGCGTGCATTTATATTCTTGGGAAGCAATAACTATTTTACTAGATGTCATATATTACATTTATAGTGTATGTTTTTATTCCTTGGAACATTAAAACATTCTTTGTTGACTTGCAGTGAATTTTCTCTATTACAACTATGCTAATCAGAAAAGCATCTTATCATGCACAAAATTTTGACTTAGCGGCAAATGAGCTACAACAACATAAGACCATACTGGGTTTCACTGCTGTCAGCCAAGTACAGGAATTTGATGCACTGACTCACCCAAAATGTACATCCAAAATAAACAAACACAAAAAAAATCACCTGGTCGATATATAGGAGTGGAGATTCGGTTGTAGCCCATTAGCCTCAAGATTTGATTTATTGTGCATTCTCACCTTGGTTGTAAAAAAGACAGCTCAAACCAGTCTGCTCATTCTCCACTGAGCTCTCACACCAAAAAAGTAGACAGGCAATGAACAGGACATGATCAAGACTGTCTGATAGCAAGTTAAAAAATGCCTTTCTTTAGTCATGCTAGTAATCTGAGCATGTTATTTAACAAGTTCTTATGTGAATAGTTTTTATTAGAGGAAATAAAAACCCTAGGTCCTACATTCCAATATTCCTACTTTGGAAAGATTTATGACTCTCTTTCAACAAATTAAAAACAGTGTGTTTTATTCTATTGCCTCTACATTAAACATGTATCAATCAACCACAATAACAAATTCTACTTGTATTTCTATAGCTAAAACATTTACACAGTTACTTTCATTGTTGGTGCTGTCCACTTATGCAATCAGCAATTCCTTAAATTCCTTGTCTTGTGTATAAAATATCTTCAAGAATAACTAAACAGTCTCAGACTGTGAATCAGTGAGACGATTCCTCTGTGATAGAATGGGTGCTAGGATACATTATCCCAGGGGTCGGCAACCTTAAACACTGAAAGAGCCATTTGGACCCGTTTCCCACAGAAAAAAAAACACAGGGAGCCACAAAACCCTTTTGACATCTAAAATGAAGATAACACTGCATATATTGTTTTTTTACCTTTATGGAAAGTATAGAAAAAAATGAGTAAACAAAATTTTATTTTTGCAGGCAAACAAAAATATTTTGAACAGTTTGAACTAACCTTAACAATAAAGACGCTGGGTCAAAGGTTACTTTCATATAAAATGTTCAATGTCTAATTGAGTCCTCTTCGTATTCATGACATCAACATTTAAAGTAAAGTTGGCCGCATATTCACAGATTGGAGATTCCCGAGTCAATAACTCCTGAGCTAAACACTGTTACTACACAAATAACACCTCTTTTTTATAGTAGTAATGTAGAGACGCAGCTACAACCCAATTTTCCTCAAAATCAGCTTTCCTCCACAGTGGACAAAATACACAAGTCTCTATGTGCAGACGACTGAGAGACAGATTCCAAGAGACTGTCTGCAAAGTGCAAAAACCCAAAAAGCGAAAACTAAAAAACAGTCAATAACTTCACTGTAATACACTGTACACTGTACTGTGAAGTTATTGATTTTTATTATTATGAAAAATCATAAAAATTATACAAAAAGACATTTCTCCCAAATAAGTGTTGTAGTATAACTATCAGGACATCAGTGATGTGTGAGCTGGTGACAGTACAGTGTATTACAGTGATGTGTGAGCTGGTGACAGTACAGTGTATTACAGTGAAGTTATTGACTGTTTTTTGTATTCGCTTTACGGGTTTTGCACTTTACAGACGGTCCCTTGGAATCTGTCTATCAGTCGTCTGCTCATAGAGACTTGTGTATTTTGTCCACCACGGAGGAAAGCTGATTTTGAGAAAAACAAAATATGATGCATATTTTGAGTGACAAAAAAATTAAACGCAGTTTATTTTAATGTTACAAGAGCATCATAATCTTAGAATTTCATTTTTAAAAAAAAAAAAAACTAACTAGCTAAAATAAAATACATTTAAATTAAATATTTATTTTCCAAATCTACAGGGAGCTGCAGCAGAGGGATGAAAGAGCCACTTGCGGCTCCGGAGCCACGGGTTGCCGACCCCTGCTTTAGACATATATATGTATATATATATATATATATATATATATATATATATATATATATATATATATATATATAAAAACTATATGTTCATTTTTTTTTGCTCTATTGTAAAGACAGAAGCGTATGAAGCTGTCAACATAAAAAGATGTTCATTATAGACTAAAGGATATCATTTGCACTAAATACAAAAGTAAACATGGTTTACTATCCTTTATTATTAGTATCACAGCAATCTGGTCTTCATAAAGATTGGGACAGGAAAAAACAGAAAGTATCTTCAAGAGGAAGAGGTTTAGACAGAGGCAGTTGTCAGGGGCAGCAATGACCTCAATATGCAGCTTTGTTCTCACTATAGCCAAAGGGAGTGCACAAAATAGGAGCCAAGAGCAACAGCCTGTGGCTTGCAAAAGATACTCTTTGTGACTTTGTCACAGAGAAGAAATGTGGGAAAGAGAAAATATGCCTCCAGAAGTTCCTTCTGGTTGTAATTTAAACCTTCCCTATTTGCACATTTTTCAATGAGGCAGATTAAAAGGTTGGACCTGCCTGTCAATTGATATAATTTTAAAATGGCTGGGTGTTTCCTTCCCAAGGCTATATGTGAAGGTATTAGAAGTGTGTAATATCAGCATGAGCTTTCCTCAGGCTTTGTATAAAGGGGAGATGATGCTGGGATTTCTCGCTGATGGAGTCACAAGGTGACTTTCACCACCAGGTGAACACCAAGCAATTTGGAGCTCTTGACAGTCTCTGCAGAGCATCCATTGATGTTCAGTAGAGAATGGTCACTCTCTGCTCTCCTAAAGTCAACAACCATCTCTTTTGCCAATGTTAAGAGACAGGCTGTTGGCTCTACACTAGACCGTTAGCTGTTCCACCTCTTCTCTGTATGCTGACTTGTCCTTCTTGCTGAAGAAATCTACCACGGACGTGTCATATTCATACTTCATGATGTGGTTCGAGATAGAGTCGTGGGTCAGCAGAGTAAACAGCCGTGGACTGAGCATACATTATTGAGAGGCCCCAGTGCTCAGTGTGGTGGTGCTGGAGAGCTCCACAGAGGGAAATGTTGTAGATGTCAGTAAAGACATCTGCTAGCTGTTCTGTACATACACTGAGCACTGTGCCAGGAATGTTGTCTGGTCTAGCAGACTTCCTTGAGTTGACTCTGCATAGAGGTCCTCCTCACAACCATTCTGCACCCTAAACTGACCGTAGAAGTCATTCAGCTATTGCCTGGATGCCCTGTCACATCCGCCGGGTGTTACGATTGTCTCGGAAATGGCTGTGGATTATCTGGGCATGTGTGCGCTTTGCCTCTCTGATGGCTTGGGACTGTATGGCACTTGCTGTTCTTAAGGCCACCTTGTCACCTACACTGAAGCCAGAGTCTCTGGACTTTAGCTGTGCACACACATTTGCAGTCACTAATTAATTTTGGCAAACACAGGCAATGGCAAAATTATGGAAAATTTAATTGCAGGCAGTGTATTTTTAGACTGCACAGATGATAGCAGGTGGATATAGGTAAATAAAGTTAGGTCCTATCTGTCTCAAAATGATATGTACATTGCTTTTAAAGGTACATTTGGTAAGATTGATGTCTGTTCTTCCTTCATTAATCTTATTTGTGCCAGCTTGTATATTTTAAGACAGAAGACACATCATGAAATATTTAGTGTTTGTTATGCTTATCGATGAGGTCATTAACTCTATTGTAGTAATGGTTTCAATAGGACTGTTGTTAGAATTGGAAGAATTTTACATGGCAAACAAGAAAAAGTGTAAAACAGTGAAAGGTACATAATACAAATATAAGTGATAGGAGTCCAAATGGTTTGAGGTAGACAGAATTAGCTCAAAATTGGCCATTTTGAGGAAACGCAAAAAGGGTAGAACAGATTATTGAAAATGGCTTAGTCTGCATGTACCTGCCTGCAAAAAGTAGAATATTGTTAAAATAATTTCTTTGGCAGTCGATAAATAGATTTATATATAAATAAACTGTAGATACCTACATATAAAATCCAAAAGTTAGGCAAATTATTACTTTTCAAATAGTGCACTTAGTATCTGTTAATCTGCTTTACGACCATGTCTGTAGTTAAAAGTGCTACACAAATAAAATGAAATTATATGGAAGTAAAGCTCAAGAATGGATGCATCCTGCCCACTCGCATCAGCATCACTGACAAACAGTCAGAGTGAGAAACATTATGTATGTTCCTCTCTTTGCTTGTGCACTAAATAAAATGGTGCATGAAGATGATTTATAATTCATCCCGAATGTTTAGTTAAACCATCCAAAGGTCAAATGTACTTCATGAGACTCAGCTGTCCAATAACAAGGCACTGGTTGATCTAGAGATGTTTTTTATTTTCTCAGTATTTATCTCTCTGCATCTCAATAGTTTTTTCTCAGACATGAACTGCTGTATAAATGCCAAATGTTTCTTGGTGCATTTGAGGTTAAGATCACAGCAACCGCAAGTACTTTGTTCAAATAACTTTTTCCCCTAATGTAGCCATTTGACCACATTTCACATAACCAGATCCAATTCCTTAATTTGACTTCAACAAGCTATGGTTAATTACTTTATTTTCAAAGTCAGGCTTAACCATTACCCATCACACCCATTACCTGATTGTTTGACTGTACAGACTCAGATGTGATACTGAATTACAATCATTCACTTGGATGTACCTAGCTATCTCACAACCCAATTCCTGCCATTGCATGAAATCTAATAAATACTGGACAAAGAAAACCTATTGGCTTTTTTAACTCGAACTCAAAAGTGTTTTGCATCAGGTCCACCCTAGCCATGTTTTTTTTGCCCAGACTCTATAAGATTAACACATTCCTGGTGGCATATTTACTCACCTTTCTAGTCTGTCATAGGGTGAGTTGGTTCCTTCTGACATTGTGCTACCGATTACATAGGTGGCAAAATACACCTAGCAGTCTGTGGTTCTATGAACAGTTTATAACCTCCAAGGTAATGCTGTACACTCTATACTATATCCAGTGTAAGAGAAGTCGCTAAGGTTATACGGACAGGTAATAACTGATCAACTGACTAGTGTTTTGTTTTTGTTGTTTTTTTTTTTTTTAAATTAGGTGGTGAGGTGATGCGCAAAATATCAGGGCACATGGTCAGCATGTATGCATATGTGTCTCAGTAGATATCCATTTCTTCTAGGGTTTATGTGGGGTTCATAGTTATCGGTATAATATGTAATATGAAATACGATCAACATTATAAATCTGTGCCTAAAGTTTTTAAATCTTTGCATTTTGACAATGTTGAAGCGATTAATTTTTTGGCCCAAAATTGGCTTGGAAATAGCATTGTTTTATTTATGATCATGAAAATAGAAACGGAGAATAAACATGAAGATAACTTAAGTATGTATGTACCAAACAAAAATAACTACACATTGGTTTGTACAAGACAAAGAGTTCTTGCTCTTGCTGGTTTCAGTGCTTTCCAAATTGATATTTTGCCTTTGTATTCATTGAGTGCCTGCTTACAAGAACAAGCTTCTTTTCCGCTCTATATGGATGCCTATAAAAGGAAGAGGAGGAAGTTGATATGTCATCATACAGGACTGGGAGACTTCGCTTCACAGGCAGCCTGAAAGCACCCAGCTGCTGAGTCAGTGAGTCACAGTCTCAGAGGAATGCAGTTCTCACTCCCACTCTTCATTAAAGTCTAAGCAGATACTTGTTGACGTTTTGCATGTCTTTGCACTGAATCAGTTATCACAGATATTGTCTGTTGTAATACTCATGAGACCTACAGATAGGTTTTCTGTTTGAAGTTATCAGGGGAAAAAAATGTGAGAAATTATGTATTTCTGGTAAGCACAGGGTGTCACAAAATAGCCAAGCACCCTGACTTGGAGTTCATACAAAATATTAATATGTTGTGTGTGTTGTTACACAGGACATAGCATCCAAGGTAACAGGGATAACACTGTTTTAAGAAGAAACTTGTTCAAAATATGTAGTAAGTACCACCAGTTCAGTTTAATGTCCAAAGTGCCAAATAATGCTGAGGTAATTGAGGTAATAAAACTTTGCTCTTTTGCTCTTTTGTAAGTTGCTCCAACAAATAATGTAAGTCTAGTTCTTGTGCCTAATACCACACTATAAGTGCGCATTTACCAAAATGTCACCCAATTGGATCAAACCCCAATTTAAAATATTCACAAGCCATTGCTTCTTATTTTTTTCACTTTGTCATGCTTAGTATGGAAGCTGTATATTCTCAAGTATGTTGTACAAAGCAGTACAAACACGAAGGGTGTCCAGGGCAATAGGTACAGCTTCTAAGTGATTCAGTTGAACAGCTGTAAGAATCTTACAGTAGTTACTTTGTCTGACTTTAAAAAAAAATCCAGTTCCCAGAAATTGTGAAACGGTGCATGAATGGATTAGAGTAGGCTTAAAACACAGGAAATTCCTTTGTTACACATTGATAACCATTGGACACATGACACAGAGCCATAGTTAGAAAAGACTTGGCAACCTACTGTACAAGTTTCTTCTATAGACATCTGTAAATGTGTTTCAGATCACAGCGGTTGTGTCAGATAGTCATAAGAAAAGGAATCTCATTTGTTCTGGATATCTTAAATCGCATGATCTCTGAGTACGCCCATAAAGTACTAAGCATGTATTGCTGTGTATAGTAGCAGTTGAAAAAGCTGGAGTTTGTACTGCATTTTGATAACATCCAAACTTAATTTCAGCTCTACATCAAGGCCTTGACCCTTGTAAGTTGGTATTGACCGCAGTTGTTTTTTTAGTCACAAAACATGCCTGTAGTTTTTACATGTATGAATAATACATTCCACCTCACTGTAGTCACTGTAGGGGAAGAGATGCACAAAAAAGCGTGAAATCAGTCCTCATATAATTATTACACAAAATAAGAACAAACAAAATGATAGAGAAAAATAGCAGAAAAAAATCACTTATTCATCTACGTATATACTATGTCTATCGTTCATATAGTCATGATTTTATAGTACAAACCTCTAAAGCGCTCTAGAGAAAAGTGGGCCCAATAGTAAACTGGCTTATGAGCAATTTCTGAAGTAAAATCACTAAATGCCTTCATTTCTAATTCATACTTTATCTAAATAATGCACCCTGTGATAGACTGGCATCCTGACCAGGGTCTACTCTGCCATCTACCCCAAGTCTCCAGTGACAGGCTTCAGGTTCCCCGTGACTCAGTAGGATAAGCAGTTTAGGATGAAAGCAGAGAATGGATAGATGGATGGATGGATGGATGGATGGATAGAAGGATGGATTATCTAGAATGAAAAGCCTGATGATTGTTGACCCTTAATAATCACCATGGGTGCTGAAAATCACATTCAGATGAGACCTTCCAATAAATCAACAATGTAATGTATGATATAAAAAAAACAACAACAAAAAAAAACATACAGCCATATTCCTCTTCTTACTTTGTACACATCAGTCCACCTGCACATGATATGGAGCCTTTTGTGAATATGGATCAAGCTACAGGTAACATATTAAAACTTACATAGCTTCCTCGTATCTCTTCTGAAATGAGTAACATCCATTAACCCAGTAAGGTGCTTGTTACCTTTATTAGACACCTTTCACTCAATAGTTACCTTGAGCATTCTCTGTGTTATTGCAGGACTCATCTATATCTCAGCTGTGTCCATTGCCACAATGTCTTCCACGTATTTCACATCCCTCTCTCTCAGGCCAATCATTGGGCCTGTGACTATAAGCTATTAGTGTGGTTGAGTGGTTTTCCCATGGTACTCTGCATACTTTTACTGTTGAGGGTGCTATGTTAGCTGGATTTGCTAACTTACAACAATGGTGCACACTGACAGTATGCTTTAATGCAAGAAACTTTAATTCTGTACTTCATGATGACAGCAGGCAAATCCTATGTTCTACCCCAGTATAACTGCTTTGCACCACCACAAGGCATTAGCAGAAAATTAATCACCATATGAGGTAAGACAGCCCCAAACAGTGCCCCTTAAACACAGTGCACTCAAATAAAGTGTCAACATTAACAAGCTTTACCCCCAGGATTGTCTCTTCTGATGGTGAGTCATCAGGATATTGCAATACGTGAGGACGGGCTTCTATGTGCCACATCAAGAGACAAGGCTTTTTGTAAAATGTCTATCCTTCTACACCCATATTGAAAGAGCTTTTAAACACTAAAAAAGACCACACAATTCAGTGGCAAAGAGTTAGATTTGCTGTGACTGCTAACCACCCTGTCATATCTATACATGGCTGTCAATTAAAGGTAAATCTTTTACACTACTTTTATGCAGTTTTACTATACTTTGTGATACTAGGAGAGGAGTGGTTTGCAGACACTTGGAAAGTTATATGCAGGGTTGGAAATCATGTTAGCAGCCTCCTTTCACTGTCTGGCTAGAGAACAAATTATAAACTTAGGGAAAATTTTACACTTTTTGGTCCTGGACACTGTGTTATCATAATACTATTATAAGAAATAAAAGCTATGCCGACATGACTATTTGGTTTCATGCTAATTTGTCAGGCAGGAGGTCGAAAGCCCTGCTGTTCCCTGAACTGTTTATCATTTTGAGGTTGCTATCATTTCCTGTCTGGGGTGATTTAAGGAGCACAATGTCTAGTGTGCTTAGACAGGCACAGACAATCAAGAAAATTTGATTTGCAACCACTTATATTTAAGCACCTTAAACTTTTTTTTTTTAATACATAGCATACCCACATTTCATGACTAAAATACTGGTTTCTAAAATAACATTTTTGCGTTAAAAAACTTTGCACTGTCTAAAAGAGTACTTCATAGCTAAACAGTGAATGGATCCAAATGCAATTTCCATCCAACTCCTGTTTTTATGTGGAAGCTGGGGAATGGAAAAGATATTCTGAGCCAAGACCTGCCTGAAAGTCTAGCATGCAGAAAAACAGCAGTTGCATGAAGAACTAAACTTCATTCCAAAACATTACATGTGACACGAACAACTCATTGGACCATCCAGACACATCTGTGATAGTTTGCTATTGGTTACAAAATGTATTAGGAACTGATTAAAAAAATGAAAATTTAAATTTATGATGTGTTAAATGTGCTAATGTCTCGTCTGCCTACATAGTTCTAAAGTATTTACTTTTTACTTTTAAACTAAAATGCTCTAATGCAAATTAAATTTCAGATCCCAGTGTACAAGTGGACAGTCCTTTGTAATGATTATACCAGCGAATGAGTCTGCTTTATTTAAAATTCCCTCACTGGGTCATTTCAAGTAATCACCATGTCCTGGTGATGAATCTGGAGTCTATCCTGGGAACACCAGGCATAAGAGAGTGCTTGGGTTTTGGTAAATAGTAAAGTAGCTGTGGTCACCAACTATTAACCACCATTACTGCAGATTCTGACGCATAATGAAACACCCTCTCAGCCACAAATAACTTCTTGTTGCTAATGATATAATGTCTAGAAAAGAATAATGGAGAAATGTTGTATGAGGTTTTATAAAACAATTTCTATTTGAATATTTTCATTACCAGGTATCAGGTATTACAAACACTCAAATTCTGGCCGTATTATATCTACTCCAAAAGGATAAAGTAAAGTATCCTTAATAACCAGGCAAAGATCCCAGGGCCCCCAGTGACATTAAGTGATTCAACAGAAGCTAACTACTTGTCTGCAGCCCTGTGTTCGCAAAGCATCATGCTACTAATACTTCTCATGATCAAATGCTCCAAATCCTAATAAGTAGTATTCTTTTTTTAGGCCCAAAAGCAATGTAGATTGTACTACAAATGACTTTGTGTGATTGCCATTGTCTAAAACTAAAGGGGGATATGAATGGCTGTACTGTACTGTTAGAAATAAAGCCTGACAAACAAGAAATTTAAAATTATAACATGTAACAACGTTACCCCATGCATGTGTAGTCACAATGTGTCATGCAATGTGTTTTTTTTTCCTGCATTCAACTTATTCATGCATATATCATGCAAGAAGACATTAAGTATACTTCTTGTAACCACTAGAGGGAGCACTGCTGTCGAGATGGCATTAGTTGAAGAGTCAGTACTTCCTTTTCAATAATAAATGAAAGAAAATGACCCTGTAACTAAAGCAAATACTTTGTACTTGATCTTATTAATATGCTGACAAGTTGAACGTTGAAAACTGCACAAATACTGAAATGATAAAATATCATATTATGAAATGTCACCCTGATCTTCTGTTGCATTATTGATCATTTAGAACTATTTCTAAATTTTTATATTTTTATTTTTAAAAAAAATAAAATTTTATAAAAAAAATAATATTTTTTACTTTTGCTGTTGCAGCTAATGGACCTGATGTGTTGTCTATACATTCAAGAATTTAGAAGATCCAGTAATGATTTACTTTTTATCAAGTGTCCTATTTATTTTCAGAGATAACATTTCAAATACCAACCCGATGCTTCTGGGGGTTTTAAGGTGGTTTTGATTGCCTACCACAGGGACCTACTACTGACATGTTATCAGCATGTGACTAACTTCTAGTCAAATATAAGGGGTCTGGGAAACAGGTCATAGTTTAGTTTAGCCAGATGACTGCAGTGTTTTGGTGTCAAATGTATGAGTTTCACTGCTGACCAAATAATTCTGCAATGCACAAGACTGTTGATGGCTGCCAAGATTCCTCACCAGACTAAACAAGGAAAGCACTATGACTGACAATGCTTTGTAGGCTGTAAGCTTTGTGATGGCTTAGAAGAATATTTCACCAGTGTCACACTATACAAGTATTTTGAAAATTCAGCACCGGATAAATTCGAAAGTACATTGATACATTTGTTTAGATTATGGATATGCATATATTGAAAATAAAAGAAAATACATATGCATACTTTATGACTAGATCCCTTAACCAACCCAAGACCAATTCTAACTTTTTTTTTTTTTAAAATTGCAAAACCTAACAAACAACTGAATAATTCAAGAAACTCTTGAATTAATAATTCATTTCAATTCAAGTTTATTTGTATAGTGTTTTTACAATTGACATTGTCCCAAAGCAACTTTACAGAACATTAAACATAGAACAAAAGGTTATTATAAAGAATAATATAAAGATTAATAGAATACAAAATTCAAGATTAATATTTTTAATCTACATTTAACCTGGGAAAGTGTGCCTGAACCCTGAACACTATCAGGAAGATTATTCCAAAGTTTGGGAGCTAAATAAGGAAATGCTCTACCGCCTTTAGTAGACATAGATATTCTGGGAACTACCAGAAGTCCTGAGTTTTGTGATCTCTGAGACCATAAAGGATTGTAACGTGTTAGAAGACGTTAGATACATGGGAGCTAAACCATTTAGAGACTTGATAAGAAATCGATTTAGAAATCAATTCTAAACTTAACAAGTAGCCAGTGTCCATCCATCCTTCCATCCATTTTCTACCGCTTATCCGGGGCCGGGTCGCGGGGGCAGCAGTCTAAGCAGGGACGCCCAGACTTCCCTCTCCCCAGACACTTCCTCCAGCTCTTCCGGGGGAATACCAAGGCATTCCCAGGCCAGCCGAGAGACATAGTCCCTCCAGCGTGTCCTAGGTCTTCCCTGGGGCCTCCTCCCAGTTGGACATGCCCGGAACACGTCCAGGTAGCATCCGGAACAGATGCCCGAGCCACCTCAGCTGACTCCTCTTGATGTGGAGGAGCAGCGGCTCTACTCTGAGCTCCTCCCGATTGACCGAGCTCCTCCCGATTGACCGAGCTCCTCACCTTATCTCTATCTCTAAGGGAGCGCCCAGCCACCCTGCGGAGGAAACTCATTTCGGCCGCCTGTATCCGGGATCTTGTCCTTTCGGTCATGACCCAAAGCTCATGAACATAGGTGAGGGTAGGAACGTAGATCGACTGGTAAATAGAGAGCTTCGCTTTGCAGCTCAGCTCCTTCTTCACCACAACAGACCGGTATATCGACCGCATCACTGCAGAAGATACACCGATCCGCTTGTCGATCTCCCGCTCCATCCTTCCCTCACTCGTGAACAAGACCCCAAGATACTTAAACTCCTCCACTTGAGGCAGGAGCTTTCCACCAACCTGAAGGGGGCAAGCCACCCTTTTCCGGTTGAGAACCATGGCCTCGGACTTGCAGGTGCTGATTCTCATCCCTGCCGCTTCACACTCGGCTGTAAACCGTCCTAGTGCACACTGAAGGTCCTGATGGTCCTGAGGAAGCCAACAGGACAACATCATCTGCAAAAAGCAGAGACGAAATCCTGTGGTCCCCAAACCGGACTCCCTCCGGCCCCCGACTGCGCCTAGAAATCCTGTCCATATAGATAATGAACAGGACCGGTGACAAAGGGCAGCCCTGCCGGAGTAGCCAGTGTAAAGATGATAAAATTGGGGTTATATGATCATATTTTCTTGTCCTGGTAAGAACTGTGGCAGCTGCATTTTGGACTAACTGTAGCCTATTTATTGAAGATGCAGGACAACCACCCAGTAATGCATTACAATAGTCCAGTCTGGAGGTCATGAATGCATGAACTAGCTTCTCAGCATCAGATACAGATAGGATGTTTCTTAGCTTGGCAATATTTCTAAGGTGGAAGAAGGCTGTTTTTGTAATATGGGCGATATGATTTTCAAAAGACAAGTTGCTGTCTAATATAACACCCAGGTCTTTCACTGTCGAGATAGTAGTTACAGTACATCCCTCTAAATGGAAGTTGAATTGTGAGAGCTTCTGTGTACTGGTTTTAGGACTGATAAGTAGTATTTCTGTCTTATCAGAGTTTAACAACAGAAAATTACAGGTCATCCAGTCTTTTATCTCTTTAACGCACTCAGTCAATTTGGACATTATCTAATTTAGCTATTTCATCTGGTTTTGATGAGATATATAACTGTGTTTCGTCAGCATACCAGTGAAAACAAATCCCATGCCTTCTAATGATGTTCCCTAAGGGAAGCATGTTTATCGAGAAAAGCAAAAGTCCTAGAACTGATCCTTGAGGGACCCCATAATTAACTGGCATTAAACTGGAGGATTCACCATTTAATTGTACAAAATGGTATCATTCAGACAGGTAGGAGCTAAACCAACTTAAAGCTTGTCCATGAACACCTATGTAATTTTGTAAGCGATCTAGGAGAATGTTGTGATCTATAGTGTCGAATGCAAGTAGAACTAACAGTGAGATGCGGTCTTGATTTCAAGGCTAAGAACATTTGTAACTTTAACAAGTGCAGTTTCTGAACTATGATGGGGCCTGAAACCTGACTGAAACTCTTCAAAGATATTGTTCTCCTGTAAGAAGGAGCACAGTTGAACAGACACGACCTTTTCTAGTATTTTAGGCATAAACAAAAGGTGTGAAATAGGTCTGTAATTTGATAGATCATTTGGATCTAAATTAGGTTTCTTAATGAGGGGCCTAATAACTGCCAACTTGAAAGATTTGGGGACGTAACCTAAAGATAGTGAGGAGTTAATAATATTGAGAAGAGGTTCACCATATTAAGAACAGGCTCATGTAACACTTCTTTCAGTAATTTAGTTGGAATGGAGTCTCGTGAACAAGTTGTCGATTTAGCTGTAGTAATGAGCTTAACTCTTAATGTCCTCTACTTGTAAAGCACTGTAGTTGTAATAAGAACCATGAGAATGATTATCAAATTGCTACTACAAGCATTAAGCTAACCAGAATTTTCTACTTTGCTGGGAGCCCATTCACTTCACATGGAATTAAATTGAGTAGTAGCCTAGGAAATTCAGGACTTGGATGCAACAGTGATATGACTAACCATAATGGGAACTCACACTGGTGCTCACACTGGTGACTCCCCAACAACCTGTTTATCAGAGTCTTCTGATTCACCAGCAAGTCATAGGAATCCTACCCTCGATGGTAGTCACCAGAATTCTGATTTCATACACCTGTTCAGACTCACACACATGGTAATACGTCTTGCTCTGACAATCTATTTATAAATCTATTTATCCTGTTTTGGAATATTTCTAATATGAATTTTACAGCCTATTATATATTTTGTCAACCTATTTTAAAACAACTGGACAGCATCTTCCGCTCTGCAGCTTTAAGTGAATTATACATGGACATGCAATACTTAATATAAATAGTAAGTGCAGTACAGAATTGTATTTGTTCTTGGTGTTTGTTCTTATGTATCTTAAAAATAGTAATTCAAATGTGTAACTTTAGTATTTATAGTTAGTCTAAAAGAGATTCAGTGCTATTTTGACCAGGTTTGAACTAATTTATTTTTGTTGATCCAAAAATCGGGGGGCACGGTGGCTTAGTGGTTAGCACGTTCGCCTCACACCTCCAGGGTTGGGGGTTTGATTCCCGCCTCCGCCTTGTGTGTGTGGAGTTTGCATGTTCTCCCCGTGCCTCGGGGGCTTCCTCCGGGTACTCCGGTTTCCTCCCCCGGTACAAAAACATGCATGGTAGGTTGATTGGCATCTCTGGAAAATTGTCCGTAGTGTGTGATTGCGTGAGTGAAAGAGAGCGTGTGTGTGTGCCCTGTGATGGGTTGGCACTCCATCCAGGGTGTATCCTGCCTTGATGCCCGATGACGCCTGAGATGGCACATGCTCCCCGTGACCCGAGGTAGTTCGTATAAGCTTTAGAAATTGAATGATCCAAAAATCATCCAAATGATCCTTACAGATCAACAGTTTGTATTTATAAAATAGTCCCTACCTCAAATACAAACCCTCTCTATCCTGAGGCACATACTTTATCAGAGCACTAGAGGAAAATAAAATATAGAGAACCTCTGCTCATGAATCTTGTGGAAATGGCATGCACTGTTTTTGCCTTAAATATGGAATGATTGATTAAAAAATCAGTCAAAGTTTCAAACACTTAAATAATCAAAGTTTTAATTATGGCAGTGAGTCTAATCTTTATTGCAAATAGTGTTACAGGTTTCTTACAAATGTATAGCTTTTTACGTAATCTTCATGTTTTTCTAATGCAAGTTTTCAAGCACTCTACAGATGTCTATATAAATATGTTCATGTTCATACAGGACCACCCTAAAGTTACAGTATCTGCAGCCTACTGGTACAAGACAGTGTAGTTGCACAGTAACAAATTACTAAAACAACCAGAATGAGAGTAACCAGAACCACAGCTTCAGTGAGCAGATCAAAACTGGTCTCCACGGACCAATAAGTAAAATGTGATAATTTCTTCAACATTTTTACAAAATCTCATTTCTGGCTCATCCTCTGATGGCTGTATTACATAGCTGCAGTGATTTATTTGTAATCTTTCTTTTGCTATTTACTTTGAATTGCTACTTAGCCTTTCACCATTATTCATTGATCTGTAGAACAATTCTGTTCAATTATTGTAGATCAATAGAACAATTCTGAATTGTGCAAATCTATATCTATATATATATTGTTTGGCATTTATATTTTAAATATTTTGGAAATATAATAACAATTGAATATGTTTTAAATGTAACCTTGGGTGGCACATAGAGTAGTGTTGCAGCCTCTAACGATATTGCTAAGCTTTTACAGAAACACTATGTATTTAGGTACTGAAAGATAAATATATATTTAGATTGTAAGATAAAACCATTATATTGTAGGATAATTGTAAGAATGTTATTGCTGTGATCAGTGTTCTGTTGCAAGCTGTCAGCTAAACATGAGCTCAGTTTTTCTGTAGAACTGAAAGGCTTAGTTTTCCTCTTTCTGTTCTAACGGCTTCTACTTTTTCACATGGGGTGTCAGATCCCTGGCTTGACTTATTTATTGAAATTGTTAAAACAGTTACAGTATTGTTTTAGCCAAATGTATGTAGGACATGTTTGCCCGGTATACAGCTCACACAAGCACACTGGAAAATTATAAAGAAGAGTCATGGAAGTTGTAAAATCATGGAAAATCCATAAATATGTTTGTACTTACTTATCTTTTTATTGATTGATTTTTTTTTAATGTTTAACTATCTAAGCATTCATGATTTTGTCAGTACAGATCGACACAATCTCTTCTAACCAGTTTAAAAATGTAAGGTAAACCAACAAATGAATTCAGTAATGCATTTCAAGATATGATTCATATCTTGATTCCAGCTCATGTTTGTGTATCCCTCTGGTATACCGGTATTCCTGTAGCTGCACACATCAGATTCAAAACACTGATGCTGGCCTACAAAGCCAAAAATGGACCAGCTCCCTCTTACCTCAAAGCCCTTATCACTCCTCGCACTGCACCCCGCACCCTCCGATCTACCAGCACTGCTCGACTGGTTCCACCATCTCTCAGGGTAAGAGGCAAGTATACTACAAGACTCTTCTCTGTACTGGCACCAAGGTGGTGGAAAGAACTTCCCCTAGAGGTCCGGACAGCTGAGTCACTGGCTATTTTCAAGCGGCGGTTGAAGACCTACTTATTCAGGAAACACTTCAACTAGCACTTCTTTCCTTATCTTTTGCATTTAAAAAAAACACCTTTGACACTTTTTCATTGTAACTTTGAACAAATGTTTTAAACTCATGGTATCTTAAGTATGTAACTTAGTGAGCCATCATTAATGTATCCAATGTTAGAGATTTAAGCACTTATGTACGTCGATCTGGATAAGGGTGTCTGCCAAATGCTGTAAATGTAAATGTGTTCAGTTTGTCTGTTTTACTAGATGGTTTTAAGTGTAAAGTACTTAAAACGGACCTGTCCTGTTTCCTTTTCCTTTCCAGAACCCTAGGAAATAACTATAAATGCAAATGTGTTGTGGAAGCCATTATGTTGATTTATATCTTTAGAAGTGCACTCCCATGTTAATGTAGATTTTCTCTGCATTATGGCCACCTTGTATGCTTTACTTCAGGATGTTAATGCTGAAGACTTGTAGTGCAACTTAAATGTTTTTTTCAGACGTTTGCTAGTTCTTTCATTGTCTGGGGTTTCATAACCCGCACAGAATTTAAAACACTTGCGTTCTGTAAAAGGAATAAAAATGACTCAGGTTCATATTGCAAATCTTTCCTATTAGACCTTCTAAGAAACCAATTTGTAAATGAGACTGCAATGCATAACCTAAAGCTCAATGAATTTTGCAGGCACACTTCCCTTGTGTGAGATTAGCACAAAACCATTTCCTGTTTCCTTTTCTCACTCATTAGGAAAACTAACAGATTTGTTTTTAACACATTTACTGTATATTTGCAACATTTGACAAGCATCTTTAATCAAAGTGTGTTACAGAAGTCTTACTTTCTAGCCTAAAATCATATTTGTATGTTATGACAAACAGGTCAGGTTCAAGCTAAAACCCTGTTACAGGGCAGTCAGTACAGCAAACACACAAACACACACAAACACACAAACGTCAATGTTTTCAGTGCATTTTTTATTTACAAAAAAAACTACATAAAGGATTTAGCAGCCATGTCTCTGCATTCAGTCCATGGTAATGTAATCACATATTCCCATCTGCTTTTTGTGGGTCTTTTTTTTTTCATCTTGGCTCATGGCACCAATGTTGCCTGGAAAACGTATATATCCCTGCAGGAGGCTGCACTTGACAATTTGCACATTGAACATCAGAGGTACAAAGCTGTGTTATATTACATCTCCCAATGGGAGAAAGGTCCAGAAACCTTAAGTCACAAGCTACAACTGTCCACGTGGGAGAACAACATAAACACAGCCTCAGGGCTTTATTTTGCCTGATGCAGCAAAAGTGAGCAGGCCTCTTCAAATTGTAGAACAATTTGTGGTGAAGCTTCAGTACAGTCAGAGTTTAAATGAATGCTTAGCATTGGAAAGATTTGGAATTCTTGATCCAACATCTCTGCCAGTGCTGAAGTTGTTGCCTATCCATCATTCGCTGTTGATTGGCTGTCAGATTACAAAATGGATTATAGAATTAGGTCTTTAAATACATGGGCACTGACAAAGTTCTTGTTATTTTAGATATACTACATTATATTTGTTCAGATTTAATTTATATGATATATTATACTATATTATATTTATAGAGGGAATTTATATCCAAATCAGGAATAGGAATTACTATTAGGAATTACAACTTTTTTTATACAGAGCCTCCAAATCTAAGGTGCTCAAAAGTAATTGGTCAATCTAACAATCATAAATTAGATAGTTTCATGCTCATGATCAGAATTTGATGCACAGGATCATAGTTTTACTGCTATCCAGTGAATATGGTCTAAATAGCTTAGCTTATCTTATCACTGTTGATAAAAACCTGTGTCCCTTTAGAGCTACAGTACTAGGATGGACACCTCTAACGTAATAATTTACCATGACAAGAGACATACCGAATGCTTCATTCACTTGAACAGTCCATGGATCTCACTTTTATGAAGCATTTTTTTGGATGCTCTGGAAAGGATTTTGGTGTAGATACTGTACCGATATAGTGTAACATGATACTACATAGATTTTGGACTCTGCAATGAAGTAAAGGACATAAATGTTGTGAAGATTTAAATGGTTTCATCAAATAAAAGGACTTTCTTTCAAAATGAATATACAGGTTGATGAATATTTATAACTGAGTTGTCAAACTACATTGCAACTCCTGAACTCCCAGTGTTCTGAGTTCCCCGTGTGACTGCTTCTTCTTTCCGCATCGGCCTGACGCCTTGATTTTGATTGGAGACTCATCTCTTAATGGTGCTAAATCCTTCTGGGGATTGCTCCAGATGAACAGCCTAGAGAACCATGAGACTGCTGTAGATAGAACCATGTGGAGACTACAGGTATGGTGCCAGCTTTGAACTGCTGTTGCTTTGGTCAGTTTTGCACTTGGGTCTCCATCATTAAAAATTTGATAGCTTTGCCAGGAAGGAATTTGTGTCAAATCTATAATGAACTCAGAGATTACACTGATTTAAAAGCTCATGGTTACACAATTCCACTTGACTATAGAAAGATCATTATTTATAATCATACTCTCTGGTGTCACCCAGATGAGGATGGGTTCCCTCTTGATTCTGGTTCCTCTCAAGGATTCTTTCTCATATAATTTTTCTTTCCCGCCGTTGACTTAGGTTTGCTCATTATGGATGAATAGAACTTTAATTTAAACTTAATTTAATTTTAATTCTAAATTTGTATATGCCTGTAAAACAGATTTATGACAATTTCAATTGTTTAACATGCTATACAAATTAAACTCATTTGAATTGAATTTTGGCAAATTTATTTGCTGGCTTCAATTGCTTTCCTTCCAAGAATATTTCTGTGAGTTTAGAACAATCCTTTCATTTAAAGGGAGGTTTTTATCACCAGTTTGACAGCAGCTATTCCTATATTAATCAATTCATTCATTCATTCATTCATTCATTCATTCATTCATTCATTCATTCATACATACATCCTATATAACTGCTTCATCCTTAGCAGAGATTTACACACTCATTCATTTCTACTAAAGTACCAGTGTGTGTTTGGCCAGTGGGAAGGACCCAGAGGACCAGGAGGAATCTATTCAGACATGTGGAGAACAGGCAACATTCCACATGCACAGTAACCTGGAGCTGTGAGGCCATGCTGCGCTTATTTTTAGTTCTAAAATATATTTTGTATATTTTTTTGTAGCTGAAAAGAAGAAGTGTAATTATTTTTTTTTTTATATTAAGAACAAGTATTAAGAACAGTACAACATATTAAGAACACAATAGACATTCACAGTTTGCATAAATTTTGGACTCATGCCCCCAAATCCCATGTCTGAAATACTGGATAGATGGGATGATTGCAATTGCTATATACGAGAGCATGTGGGGGAGAAACAAAAAAAACCATGGGATCATTTTTGGCAGTATATGAAAATGGGGTAAATGAAAACGGTGTAAATATATAGTTCTGCTCAATAATTCAATGATTGTTCAATTTCCTTGTGTCCTTGTTTTGCTTCATGATAGTGACTGGTGGCTGGATATATAACTATAAAAATGAGCATTGATTACTGTGGTGTACTACGTTTTGATTGCTGAACAATAAAAACCAAAAGATACTAAAAGATTTACATATTCTATTAAATGATTACATTTAAAGAAATACAAAGTTTTTGAAATTGATTTTTATTTATCCTAATTTGATTTATGATAATGATCCAAATGCCAAACTCTAAAGCAATATATTTATCTGTTTTAATCAGAATTTGAAATATGGTTCTATTGGAAATATGGTTCTGTTCAAACAGACTGTATCACTTTATACAAAAAATAAAATAAATAAAAATCAGAAGACTTTGCCACTATAGAGATGCACATATTGTAGCACTTAACATCCCCACCTCTTTCAGCTCTTACCTCAGTTATTCACTGCATGGATTCCATGTTGGTAATGTTCCTTTGAGATTCTAGTCCATATTGACATAATTGCATCACATAATTGTTGCAGATTTGTCAGCTGCACGTTCACGCTGTAAAAGTCTGGGTTGTTCCACGACCCAAAGACTCTTCGATGGATTCAGATCTAATGGCTGAAAAGGTCAGTTGAAGTACAGTGAACTCAATGCCATGTTCACAGAACCACTTATGCTTTGTGCCATGCTAGGGCATGCTTGTGTTTATTAGAAAACGGGAAAAATGTGGCCATAAAGGGATGCACATGGTCAGCAACAATACTCAAGCTGTGGCATTATACCACTATCAGCAGCCTGAGTTGTTCACACAAGGTATGTTAGGCAGGTATGGGTTATGGTTTTGCAGCCAGATATTGAGGCCTAAATATAATTTTTTTAATTTGTCAAATGCCCAGTTACCCGGTGCCCACTGTAGCCTCAGATTTCTGTTGTTGGTGTTGGCTGATGGTGTTGGCTGATGGGAGTGGAATGCTGTAACCAATTGACGTCAAGGTTTGTGCTGATTTACATGGTGGTAAAGAGTGGTTATTTGTTATGTCATTCATTTCTCCTTTAAGCTCTCTAAACAATATGTGTGTGTGTGTGTGTGTGTGTGTGTGATTTAGTGTATAAGACTTGCTATGAATTGCTAATATCGAAATATGCAAATATATAAAAAAAGAATAAAAAAATTGTCTATCTAAAGGAAAATATCAAAATCTTTTCGTCTATTTTAGAATAATACCCATTTACCAAAACGAATGCATAATACATGCATAATCTGATCCCATATAAACATAGACCTCAGTCCACAGTGTGATGTGTTGATGTAATGTGTAATGAGTCACCCTCTTCTGAAAGATTCAGGGATCTCTGTTGTCTGTGATGATTAATGCACTAAGAAACAAGCATCCTAGGACAATTTACACACAGATGCCTAAGCAGTGAACAGAAGTGCATGAATGTTGTGGTTATAATTATTAAGAACATGTTGCTTAATTTTTCTGTTTTCTGGAAACCATGACAAATATGGCCGTAACAATAGAGAGGTATTGGAAATAATTGGCTAAAAATAGATTCGGGTTTTGTTTAACGTAACCAAACATTTTTCTACATGCATTTATTACTAAATATATTATACTGTTAGTACTTTTTTCAGTTCAGTTTATTTGTATAGTGCTTTTAACAATTCATATTGTCTCAAAGCAGCTTTACAGAAGTATTGAAACAGAAGAGAGATATACAGTATATATAAAAATATATAATAGTAATAATAATAATAATAACAATAATAATAGTAATAATAATAAAAAATAACAATAATGCTACTACTACTACTACTACTACTACTACTACTAATAATAATAATAATAATAATAATAATAATAATACAAAAAAAACCTGACAATAAGCATTTTAGATTGAGAAAAGTTTGTATTTGTACATGGAGAATCAGCGAGTACAGCTAGTGCTGCGAATAAAATGGTGGCTAATAAAAACTAAGAAGGCTTCTAATGTGACAGATACATATTAGGCTAATGCAGAAAAAAAGATGTAGTCACTTTGCAAGGTTCAACACTTGCTAGAGGGCAAATGTACAACATGTGTTTAAGCAAATAAAACTACAGATGGTTCTAGAGGTGTTTGGACACAATACGTTTCCATGTAGTAATACAATACAACCAATATCTATTCTTTCACAACCTCAACCTAAATCTGATAAAATTGCAAAACTTTGTGCATTCTGATCCACCCATGACCATAAAGTTTATCATCAGAATGTTTACAAAATGTCTTTGACGTATTGTACATATTATTGTACATTTAACACAGCAGGTTCCTGAATCCTGAATCCTTCTAAGCCTGATTAGGAAGTTTTTAATGTAATGTAACTAGGTTTGTATTGTAAAATAAGTGTTTTTGTATTGCACTGTTGTATACTTAGCCTAAATGCACAGGAACAAATTCCTCAATCTGTCTTCAAGCAAGGTAAAATAAAACGAGGCAGATGGAGAAAGTGAGGAATATTCCGGACAGCATGCTTTTTTGAGAGAAAAGATGAAAGTGGGCCAAAAATACAAAGCATTCCACAAGTTTTTCCATCTTCCAGTAAAGAGTCTGGTTAAGCGCCTGAGTAGCTGACAGATGTTTCCTGTGTTATCTGTTTCCTCTGTTGCCTTTAAAAATCTAATTATCAGAGTCTTGTTTTTTTCCATGAATGCACATTTGTCTTGTTTCTGTTTTAATTTAATGACACACTGCCTATGAATATGTTGTATAAGTACTAAATTCAAGTACTTTTAAACCTAAATGTTTACTTAAGCAACAAATGTGGTTTGCATTTATTTCACCAAAACAGATTTTACACTAATCAACTGTTTTACCTCAGTCTTTTAAATGATTCTTTAATCAGAGGTCTGTTTTAATCAGAGTAGTGTTTTTGTTGTTTTTGTTGTTGTTGTTGTTGTTGTTGTTGTTGTTTTATCTAGCACCATGACAATGAAGCCATTTGATTTAGAACTTAGAATATACCTAATTTACACATTACAGACATATTTCAGTAAAATGATCAACATTATTATCAATTATTATTTATCAATGATCAATTATTAACTATTTTGAACATTTAATATGATAAAGCCCAGGTTAGTAGTAGTGCTTAAGAGTCTGTTAGGAGAGTTTTGAATGTATGTCAGTGAAAACTGAAGGAATTATAAATATTAAATTTGAATTATTATAAATATACGAATTCTAAAACCTATACATTTAATTAGGAGTGACCAATGAATGAATGCAGTGTAGATAACTCTAAAAGAAAAACCTTACATGGCCAAAGGTTGTGGACACCTGACCAACACATGTGCTTGTTGTAGATCTCATTCCAGGTTTGGTGTCTCTTTGCAGTTACTATAACCTCCACTCTTTTGGGAAGGTTATCCACTAGATTTTTGAACATGATTGTGGGGAATTGTTCATTTGCTGACACATTTGCTGGCATTAGTGAAGTCAGACACTGATATACATGTAGTGTGAAGAAGCTGGCACTAAGTCAGCAAGGTGTTGAACAGGATTTAGGTCAGGTCTTGGCTCATGGACTTCTACTCAAACCTGGAGAAACATATAACATTGTTTTCATACACCTTGCTTTGTGCACAGGAGCACAGACATACTGTAACTTGTTTGGGCCTCAGATCCAGTGAAGAGAAATTGTACCATACAATATTTTTTTCCTTCAGCTGTACTCTGTTCTGGGTCGCCACAGCGGATCACGTGGTCCGCATATTAGATTTGGCACAGGTTTTACACCGGATACCCTTCCTGACACAACCCTCCCATTTTTATCCGGGCTTGGGACCGGCACTGAGCGTTAACTCTTCATTGGCTGGGTTATAATGAGAGCGTGGCATCCTGCTGCTGGACCACCTGGTGGCAAATTGTAACATACAATGAAGTCCTACAGTATATAACTATGTGCTTCCAACAGTTTTGGGAAAACCCACCTATGAATTTTTATGGTTTAGGTGTCCACAAACTTTTATACACCATATAGTGTATATTGTTTTTAAGCAAGGCCAGATTTTCTAGATTTCCTTTATAAAGCCTTCATTAAAAATGTATATGCTGTTTTGACTAAGACAGCACTCACATGTAGCCATTGACCTTCAAAAAGTGACAGACTGTAAGACAAATAAAAACAAATAGCAAAT
The DNA here is from genome assembly GCF_030014155.1 of Tachysurus vachellii. NCBI lineage: Eukaryota > Metazoa > Chordata > Actinopteri > Siluriformes > Bagridae > Tachysurus > Tachysurus vachellii. The sequence goes on from NC_083469.1 coordinate 21,493,541, forward strand.
TTTATTTTTCATAAAGCCACACAAGCTCTTTTGTTTGTTTAATGTCTGCTACATATCCTGTAATTATTAATACAAATATAATTATTTGTAATAGTTTCATAATTATCTTATCAGTAATTAGCGATATTGAGATGATGACTGATGGGCTCTTTTAACTCAAACTAATATTGACATGAGATAATATTTTCACGTTTACATATCTATCTATATGTTTCTTTGAAAGACATTTACTCTGACTACTGTAGTCCTCTCAAGTCCTTTTTTTGTGTGCATTGTTAATCTTTTATTTTTTTTGAACATATGTGATATACATTGTTATTTACATTTACATGATTTCCTGTCCAGTGTCACGCAAATGAGGGTGGGTTCCCTTCTGAGCCTGGTTCCTCTCAAGGTTTCTTCCTCATATCATCTCAGGGAGTTTTTCCTTGCCGCCGTCACCTCTGGTTTGCTCATTAGGGATAGGGAAAGATATATATTATTTTTTTATTTTTATTTCTTCTTCTTCTTCTTCTTCTTATTATTATTATTATTATTATTATTATTATTATTATTATATATTTATTTATTTATTTCTCTCTCTTCTGTGTGTTGAAAAAAATCATCATAATCAGTTTGCCACAAAAAAATAATCATCTGCCAAAACTGACAAGGAGACTATTTTGTGTGTGAGTGTAAGATGACTTTGTTTTCACTAAGGACTTGTGACAGTTCAGTATATTTATTCTGCCTCAAACTTTTTCCATTTGCACAAGCTATTTACTCAAGGTTCAGCTTCACTTGCTCTGAGGTCTTGGCATTCTCTTAACACCCCCCATGGCTCAAGGAGCATTGAGGAAAAACAGAAAGACAGATTTTAATAGATTTTCAAGATGGGGAAGAACATTAACAGAAGCCATCATTTCTGTTCAAGCACCGTCTTAGCGGTCTCTAGAGCATCACTGCCTATACTGATAACTTTCTAACTATCTAATTTTAAACTAATAAAATTAGATTATAGCAGGTTTTAAGTAACCTAACTGAGTGACCAAACCATAATTGAGTGACCAAACCAATGCTTCAGCTCAGTGGGGACCATTTCTGTCTAAGCATTGTTACATAATGCACAACAATTTTTAGTAGTTTACAGATAATTTGTTTATATAAGTTGAAATACATCCAGTTGGACATACAGCATTCTCTCACTGAAAACCACCATTTGTAGTTACTAAGTCTCTCGACTGCCTATTACAGAGTTACACTAAAAATATAACTACAAGGTGTAATTACAGTGTGTAAGTATGATGAAAGAATCATAATTACTGTGTAAACGTGTTGAACTCCAGGTATCTCTTCAGATCTGTAGTAATGTGAATCACATTCCTTATTGTTGGAACACTTCCCTTGAAATAGTACCGTAATATTTAGGAATGACACGCAACTGTGGCGAGAATTCTTTTGGGTGTGTCTAAATTTGAATAAATATAAATACAAGCTGTACAGGTATTCTTATTTGGATGATTCGTTTATCCAAAGCACTCTATAAAGTAAAATGTAGCAGGGCAGGGATGAGAACCTGAAATAAAAATTACTGACAAAAAATCTATTATAGAAAATTCCAATAACTAGCAATAGCAAACAAACCCGAATCTCTAGTCAAATATAAAAACAAAGAGCAAGCACTGGCTAAGGGGATGTGCAAACAGGGTATTAATGGTCAAGGAAAGAATCCAGAACCAAAATAACGCATTTTAGTCAAACCCAGAAACAACAAACATGAATGGAAGGCTTGGTATGTCAGGTGAATATACGGTGTACTTTGTGAGCTGACAGTGCAATGAGGGTCCATATATATGTTTGTGCAGGTGATTAAGTTGAGATTTGTGCAATTAGTAAACAGATGATTGTGAACATGACAATGAACATGGTGTGTGTGTGTGTGTGTTCAAGTCCAAGGTTCACAAGTGCATGTTTGTAGGTGGAGGTGCATTGTGGGAAGTGAAGAGCAGATTCCGGTGTGGACATAAAGTACTACCAGATGTACACTGACAACTTGCTGGTATACATTTGTTTAATTAACTAGGAATTTAGAATATAAATAACATTTACTGTGCTGTTTTTGTAGATGATAAAAGACCATAGAGTTACATCAGTTTTATACTTCAAACCATTACTTTAAGCCCCCATTGTACTGTGGCTGGGGACATTGTCTTAATAAAGGAAGTCACTTACACCAGGATAAAAATGTCTTATCACAGTATAAAGGTGATCAGTCAGATAAATTTTTATTAAAAAAACAAACAAACAAAAAAACATGAAGGGGCACGGTGGCTTAGTGGTTAGCACGTTCGCCTCACACCTCCAGGGTCGGGGTTTGATTCCTCCCTCCACCTTGTGTATGTGGAGTTTGCATGTTCTCCCCGTGCCTCGGGGGTTTCCTCCGGGTACTCCGGTTTCCTCCCCCGGTCCAAAGACATGCATGGTAGGTTGATTGGCATCTCTGGAAAATTGTCCGTAGTGTGTGATTGTGTGAGTGAATGAGTGTGTGTGTGTGTGCCCTGCGATGGGTTGGCACTCCGTCCAGGGTGTATCCTGCCTTGATGCCCGATGACGCCTGAGATAGGCACAGGCTCCCCGTGACCCGAGGTAGTTCGGATAAGCGGTAGAAAATGAATGAATGAATGAATGAAAAAAACATGATGGCTGTAGCAGCAGGAAAGCTAAAATTTGTTGCACTGACGCAACAATTTAAAACATATATGTTCAGGAAATCAAATATTGCTTATTAATTATATAGTTTTTACTACAAATACTGGTAACTCGGTTCTGAGTCCCACTGAAGTTTATTTGAATTGCTTCATAAGTAAGTGGTTTCCAGGTCAAAAAATGAACTAGAAATGCACAATTCTTTTGCTCAATTTATAAAGAAACACCAAATAAAATCATAATAATGGTCAAAGTATTTATCATTATTTGTGGTCCTCACACATCAAATACAAATAGCATCCTAGAGGAACATTGCTTTCAAACCTTTAAAACAAAATACAGATAGCTTAAATCATCATCAATCGAGCTCTTACAGTATATACACTGTATTACAAGAATAAACAGGAACTCCAAAGTTGGACATTAAGGACTATACTTTGTAGCTTCAATTATTTTTCTTATAAATCATTCTGGCACATCATTATGATTTGTTTGATGGATGTGTAGAAGTGGGTGGTTCACAAACTCTCACAAGTGAAGGGTTGCAATAACAAAGGTTGCTATACCTCTATTAGCCTTTGACCTTGTGCCTAATTTGATCATTTTCCCCAGCTCTCAGCCTTATAAAAAAAGCTTCAAGAATACATTATGGACCACTGTGTTATAATAACAGACATAAGACTAACAGGCTCAGAAATCCTGTTTGAAAGGTATAAATGCAATCAAAAGAATAAATGTAGCCAATGTAACAACCTGTTTATCTGTCGAATCAAATGCTGAGCAATAATGGTGGTATTTTGGATGCATTTCACTTGTTAAAAAACATGTTTGTCTCAGTTTTAAGATGATTCTAAATTTTATGTTGATTTTAGATTTGTACAAGGTTTTCTTTTATTTCTGGCCAATACTGATAAAAAAAAAAATATAAACTAGAACTGATAAAAAATATTAGGTTCATTTTATACAAGGTAATACTGAAGTCTGTCTTCAGTGTAAGACTCACATCTGTCATTATTGGACAAGCTCCAGTTTAGTGTAACGCAGGATTACAATCTTATTGGGTGAGTTGGAATGAACCTCTTCTACCGCTGACCATAAATGGAAATGCCATATGACATTTTAGGACACAAAAGCATTAGTCATATGACTGCAGTACGGTTACTTGGACATTATCCCGCTATTCAATGGATTTCTCTTACACAACAAATTACTATTACGATATGACTCTAATCAGAAGATGTGAGAACATTCAGATCCTATGAAAACCATATAGATTAAAAAGAATCAGTAATAGGGCCAACATCTGGACAACAACTTGATACAAAAACTAAAGTAATATCTCATCTTTCCAAAGGCATATTCAGACTCATCCTGAATCCTGGTATAACAATGGGATTTAGATGAATCCTAAGTATCCACTGTGAAACTGTATCTTTCAACTGGAAAAAATATACAATGTAAGAATTTGTATACAAATGTACATTAAACTTAACGTTATATTAAAAGATACCCATAATTATAGTGCCTAAAATTAGCCAAATTTTGGATGATTTTGGACAAGCACTTGGGACATGTCAGAGAGCAGAAATGGGATTATTATAACCATTTACTTTCAAAATATATTTTTTTGTGTGCAAAAAAATAAACGTTTATTTTTTTCCTCATAAAAACAAAGCCCTGAGTTATATGAACCATTAAGCTGCACTGTGGAGTGTGACATGACAAAGATGTCCAATGCTGAACTGTGGGATGTTAAGGTGGTTAAGGTGGTTAAGGTGTTGGAAAATTTGCTACAACTTTGCCAGGGCCACAAATTTGCTACTGCTGGGCACTTGAGCAAGGCGCATAACCCTCAATTACTCAGTTGTATAAAAATGAGATTAAATGTAAGTCACTCTGGATAAGGGCATCTGCCAAATGCAGTAAATGTAAATAAAAGCTGGCAACTGCAAAACAGGCAGAAATTCCATGTTTTGACCTCTGATAAAAGTTCCTCTAAATCCCAAATATCCCATGGTTAACTGTATCAACTGAGAAAGATATATGGATTTGTACACAATTCTTTGATGTCAAGAATTATGTTGACATAAGTTTAATATTTTATCAAAAGGATAACATTTATATATATCTAACATTTTAACTAACATGGCTGCGTTACTTAGACCATGTTGTAAGTATATATTCGTTATGTCAGTGTAATAATTGAAATGCGTCAGTGTTATGTAATGTAACCATTCATTCATTCATTCATTCATCTTCTACCGCTTATCCGAACTACCTCAGGTCACGGGGAGCCTGTGCCTATCTCAGGCGTCATCGGGCATCAAGGCAGGATACACCCTGGACGGAGTGCCAACCCATCGCAGGGCACACACACTCTCATTCACTCACGCAATCACACACTAGGGACAATTTTCCAGAGATGCCAATCAACCTACCATGCATGTCTTTGGACCGGGGGAGGAAACCGGAGTACCCGGAGGAAACCCCCGAGGCACGGGGAGAACATGCAAACTCCACACACACAAGGTGGAGGCGGGAATCGAACCCCGACCCTGGAGGTGTGAGGCGAACGTGCTAACCACTAAGCCACCGTGCCCCTTGTAATGTAACCAAACCACATAAAACAAATCAAAACAAAACAAAAAAGGATACAGAACACTGATGTTGATGATTTTTGTAAAATCTACACTATGTGAAATTTATCTTGCTTGGTAAGATATGTCATACTGTCACTAGTATGTTACTACACTAAGCAAGCACAACCTTGTGTCAGTTAACGTCTGTTACTTTTCTGGTACTGTCATGAATGAAAATGAAAGATATGTGTTATTGACAGCTGAAAAAATGAAGTAAAACATTTTCAAATATTTTTGTCAGTTGTTACAAAGGGTTTACACAGCGTTACAAAGGGTTTAGAGTCTCTAGACTCTATATGACTACACAAGAAACTAATATTTTATGAAAGACATATTAAGGCTAAACTAACTGCAAAATTCTACTAAGGGATCACTTCCAAAATTTTATCTGCAATAAATCAATATAAAGCAAAACGTAAACCTGTTATTTTTTCATTGCTGACAAACTACTGATGTATTTAACCTACTCCTTCTGATAAAATTCATTGGAACACAGCCTTTTTGTCGAGGCATGAAACTCCTGGCAACGCATAGGGCCAAGGAGGCAACAACATTATGTATGCTAACTGACTAATCGTATTTATTTAGATACCAACCCCCAGGTCAGGATAATAAGTCTGTTATCACTTGTCAGGAAGGAGATGTAGATCATGTTGAGGCCAGTAATAGCCATAAGGCATAAGGTGTGCTGACAAACGTGAAGAATATTCTAATAAATCACAAAGCATTCAACTTACCGGAAATAACGTTGTTTATTAGCAGTGTTTATACATAGTCATACCTGTGACTCTGAACTTCTCATCCAAAGAAAGTCATTATGGAATAGACAACAAAGATAAACAGTACAGTTGAAACAAAACAGCAGACATAAAGTACTTTAAACCATTGAAGTTATAAAAACTTTCTAGTTTTAACAGTAACATAAGCTATTACTGAAAGGAAAAATAACTTATAAAAGGTAAGAAATATAAATGAAACATAAATGTTTAAACTTGAATTAATTGATTGCATGAATATTTAAAATAATAATTCTGAGCTATAAAGATACAAAATTTGTATTCTGAAGTGTTCAACGTTAAACTGAATGTTAATTTCCACATCAACATATGACTCAGACTGCCCCATAATTTCTACAATTAGCTATAGGCTACATGAGAGTCATCTGTAACCCAAAAGAGAAATATTGTAGGTACAGTATTGCAAAACATGTATGGTCTTGCCAAATGTGGCCCAAATGTCCATGCTTATCATGATGACTGTTGCTTATTTTTTAAATTTTGGATAGTGTATAAAATCTGGATCTCCTATAATTTAAGTCAAAGCTTAAAACAGCCAAAACAGTTTCCACAACTGAGGCTTAGTTTCAAGATTTAAATCAGAATATTAGAATAACAGCTACAAATAAGTTCAGTGTCATTTTTACTGTATAATTTAAGTGTGGCTTTTGCAATAACGTCACCTTAAAAAACTGACTGGATTGACCTTTACTAATTATCTGCTTATACAGCTTTCTGGGGTTTGTGGCATGAGCAACAATACCATATGCCATTCTGACATGTTTGTACATTTAATTACATTTATTTAACACAAACTTAGCTGTAATAATATTCAAACAGAAATTAGGTTAGGTTCATTGAAAGAACTGAAATGAACAGACCTCATTTTAGGTCTGTGATGTTGAGTGATTCTAAACAGAAAGACCAGGGCATTATTTCTGAACTGTTGAGGAGTTAGCAGCCAAAGTTTGTCTGCTATCCAAACAGGGAGGGTAGTCAAGGAAGCTGCTCCTGTCCTAATCTGGCAAGTTCTTTTTCCTAAACTCTGTATGTGCTGAAGTCATGGGCACGTCTCAACATACCTGCATTTACGTCTCACTGTGATTTTCCAGAAACAGTGACGATACTGCCCAGTAACACACACACACATACACACACACACACACACACACACACACACACACACACACACACACACACACACACACACAAACATATTTTGAGCTGAACAGAATAGAGTGCTAAGATTTAATCCAAAGCAGGAAATAGTTTTAAGGGTACTGAAGCAGGATGATACTGTTGCAGGGCTTTACTTATCCACATTTATCTGCTGTTTGCTACTGTGTTCTTTGTGACTCAAGGAACATGAACTTCTAGACAAACTATTAACAAACTCTTCTTTTTCTTCTACAGCATCATTGGGAATGAACATATGCCCTCAATGCACATTTTTTAATGAAATGTGTAATTGACAATTCAGATTAATTTACTTGTATAGCGCTTTTAACTGCTGACATTGTTTCAAAGCAGCTTTACAGAAACACAGAAAGAGAATAAAAATTGTTTAAATTAAACAAAAAAAAAGTTTAAATTAAATGGCTTTACTGTATCTCAAATATCAATCCCTAGCAAGACTGAGGCGAGGAAAAACTTCCTGAGATGATATGATGAAGAAACCTTGATAGAAACCAGACACAGAAAAGGAAACCATCCTTATTTGAGTGACACTGGACAGCAAATAATGTAAATGTAATGTTATTTCTACAACAGTTTGTAATCATGTGGAATTTTGCAACAAAGAGATCAGTGCAATTTCTGAGTTCATTGTAGATTTAAGTCTAATTCCTTCCTGCCAATGTCTTCAAATGTTCACTGATGAAGACCCTAGCATAATGTCCCCCGAAAATATTAGAAAGGCCAGCTCTTTGGGTTTTTGGGTTTGAGATCAAAATGAATATAAGATTATAGAGCATTTATTCTTCTCTTCATAAGATCCATCTCTGGATCCATCTTTGCTCTGGATCCATAGGACATCAGTAACTATAGACCGGTATCACTTCTCTCGTTTCTTTCAAAATTCTTGAACGCATTGTCTATAATCAACTGTCTGTCTACCTCTCACAGGACAACCTCCAAGATCCCAACCAGTCTGGCTTTAAAGCAGCTCATTCCACAGAGACAGCCCTTTTGGATGTCTCTGAGGAACTACATTCTGCTAGAACAGCCAAACTTTCATCCGTCCTTATCCTCCTTGACCTTTCAGCAACCACTAGACTCTCTTGTCCACCCTCAAGAGTCTTGGGATTTGCAGATCAGGTCAGGAACGGTTCGCTCCATACCTGGAAGAATGCTCATATCAGATAACATGGAGGGGAGTGACTTCTGCTCCATGCAGACTCTCCACTGGTGTCCCACAGGGCTCAGTACTTGGTCCTCTTCTTTTCTCTCTGTATACTCACTCTCTTGGTGAAGTTATTTCCTCACATGGGTTCTCTTATCACTGCTATGCTGATGATACACAACTTATCTTCTATTTCCTATCCTCAGATACCACAGCTTCTGATCGGATCTCAGCATGTCTGTCAGAAATATCATCATGGATGACGGCTCATCGGTTAAAGTTCAATCCTAGCAAAACTGAACTGCTGTTCATACCAGGTGATTCATCCCCAGGTCATGACCTTGCTATATCCCTGCACAACGATCTAATCTCCTCTTCAGCCACAGCTCGCAACCTTGGGGTAACCATGGACAATCTACTGTCCTTTTCCTCTCATGTTACTAATGTGACTCGTTCATATCAGTATCTTCTCTACAACATTAGAAGGATTCGGCCGTTTTTGTCCACACAGGCTGCTCAGGTACTTGTTCAGTCTCTTGTCATTTCTAGACTGGATTACTGCAATGCACTGCTGGCAGGTCTACCTATGAACGCAATCCGTCCTCTGCAAATGATCCAAAATGCAGTTGCATGGCTTGTTTTCAACCTGCCTAAGTTCTCACATACCACCCCACTGCTGCAATCCCTCCACTGGCTTCCGGTAGCTGCACGCATCAGATTCAAAACACTGATGCTGGCCTACAAAGCCAAACATGGACCAGCTCCCTCTTACCTCAAAGCCCTCATCACTCCTTGCCATCACTCCAGGGCCACAAATTTGCTACTGCTGGGCACTTGAGCAAGGCGCATAACCCTCAATTACTCAGTTGTATAAAAATGAGATTAAATGTAAGTCACTCTGGATAAGGGCATCTGCCAAATGCAGTAAATGTAAATAAAAGCTGGCAACTGCAAAACAGGCAGAAATTCCATGTTTTGACCTCTGATGAAAGTTCCTCTAAATCCCAAATATCCCATGGTTAACTGTATCAACTGAGAAAGATATATGGATTTGTCCACAATTCTTTGATGTCAAGAATTATGTTGACATAAGTTTAATATTTTAACAAAAGGATAACATTTATATATATCTAACATTTTAACTAACATGGCTGCATTGGCCTACAAAGCCAAACACGGACCAGCTCCCTCTTACCTCAAAGCCCTCATCACTCCTTGCACTGCACCCTGAACCCTCTGATCTACCAGCACTGTTTGACTGGTTCCACCATCTTTCAGGGTAAGAGGCAAGTATGTATACTACAAGACTCTTCTCTGTTCTGGCACCAAGGTGATGGAATGAACTTCCCCTAGAGGTCCGGACAGCTGGGTCACTGGCTAATTGTGTCACGAACACGGGATAAAACGGACCCAGATGGAGGATAAAAACTTAAACAAAGGCACATGGCCAAAGGTCTGGGCTGAGTCCTGACAGAGCACATAATCCCCCCCCCCCTTCCCCCCCAAGCGACGTCCACAGCAGAGCTGAAGGGCCTAGCGACGTCCACAGCCGAGCTGAAGGGCCGAGCGACATCCACAGCCGAGCTGAAGGGCCGAGCGACATCCACAGCCGAGCTGAAGGGCCCAGCGATGTCCACAGCCGAGCTGAAGGGCCGAGCGACGTCCACAGCCGAGCTGAAGGGCCGAACAACGTCCACAGCCGAGCTAAAGGGCCGAGCGACGTTCACAGTCGAGCTGAAGGGCCGAGCGACGTCCACAGCCGAGCTGAAGGGCCGAGCGACGTCCACAGCCGAGCTGAAGGGCCGAGCACAACTCCCCTACCCGAGTCCAGAAAAAACAGAAAGGGGGGAGGGCGGGAAAAATCCTCCACAGAACAGAAAAAAAACACAGGGTAAAACACGGGCCTGCAACACCCCCCGCGAACAGTGGGGCGGCGTCCTCCACGGAAACCAGATGTGAAGCGACGCCCCCCACAGGAAAAAACAAACAAAACTCGGGCTGGTGACATGGTCCGCAACCAGGAAGTGAGGCGGCTCCCCCCACGGAGAAACCGGAAGCGGAGCAGCATCCCTCACCGGAAAAATGCGGACCGATGTCACCAAAACCGCGAAGTCCAGGGGAAAAGAAAAAATCCAATGGGAAAAAAAAAATGCTCCCAATATCGGCCGGTCTAAGCTGCAGCTATCCTGCTGGGTCCTGGTGCGGCGGAAACTTCTGTCACGAACACGGGATAAAACGGAACCAGATGCAGGATAGACAAATAAACATGGTTTAATAACAGAAAAACACGAAACATGACACGGACTAGAGACAGGACCAGACAACAGTAGATTCCGCGCTGCACAAGGCAACGCGGCACAGTTAAATACAAAAGACAATGAGACACGATTAGGAACAGGTGTGGAGACAGGGAGGAGCAGACGAAGGCGGGGCAGACACGTGAAAAGGAACGTAAAAAAATGCACATGGCCAAAGGTTCGGGCTGAGTCCTGACAAATTGAAGACCTATTTATTCAGGAAACACTTCAACTAGCACTTCTTTCCCTATTTTTTGCATTAAAAAAAACGAGAAAAAAACTTTGAAACTTTTTCATTGTAACTTTGAACAATATTTTTAAACTCATGGTATCTTAAGTATGTAACCTTGTGAACCAGCATTAATGTATCCAATGATAGAGATTTAAGCACTTCTGTACATCGCTCTGGATAAGGGCATCTGCCAAATGCTGTAAATGTAAATGTAAATAAGATAAAAATTCTACTAAGTTGCGTGAGGGTGGGGGGCACGGTGGCTTAGTGGTTAGCACGTTCGCCTCACACCTCCAGGGTTGGGGGTTCGATTCCTGCCTCCGCCTTGTGTGTGTGGAGTTTGCATGTTCTCCCCGTGCCTCGGGGGTTTCCTCCGGGTACTCCAGTTTCCTCCCCCGGTCCAAAGACATGCATGGTAGGTTGATTGGCATCTCTGGAAAATTGTCCGTAGTGTGTGATTGTGTGAGTGAATGAGAGTGTGTGTGTGCCCTGCGATGGGTTGGCACTCCGTCCAGGGTGTATCCTGCCTTGATGCCCGATGACGCCTTAGGCACAGGCTCCCCGTGACCCGAGGTAGTTCGGATAAGCGGTAGAAGATGAATGAATGAATGAATGAATGAATGCGTGAGGGTCTGGTGAATGACTTGGCCAGTGGAAAACCTTCCAGTTTTTTTAGAAGGTTCAATTGAAGTCCTTTGTTGTGTTTTGTTTCACTGACTTGCTGTATGATGTTATTCTCAGTTCTGTTCTCTGTAAATTTACAAACAGATTGTTTCTGTATCTGTCTAAATTCTTTGTGTTGCTAGCATCATGGGTTACATCATCAAACAAAGATTAGTAATCCTGTTCCAGAAGCAGCCATTCAAGCCCAAGTCATGACACTACCTCCACTGTGCTTGATCAATGAGCTTGTTTGTTTTGAGTTATGAGAAAATCCTTAATTTTTCAATACTTTTTGGCTTTAAATTCCAAATTAGAGTTCTGATTCTTATTGTTATGAACTGATTTGCATCTTTTGGTATGTGGCCTCTATAAGTAATCTTCAAACTTTGGATACATGTCAAAGCAAGTCTGGTTGTTATTACACCAGTGGCTCATTTCTTTTTCCAGGGTATAACAGTTTGTTTAATTGGATATTACCGGTGCTTGTACAGTGGCTGTGATAGAATGGCTTGCTTTTCTCCCAGAGACAGCTCTCAAGAAACAAGAAAACACCTGGCAGTCACATGTTCTAATATTTCTGATTACTTGAAAAATATGTAGGTTTAAGAAAATGTACCATATTCTAAGTTTTTTAACATATCTAGATGAAAAATATCAGAAAATATCAGAAAATATCAGAAAAGATGAAAGTATGTCATCTAATACTCATGTTTATACATCTCAAACCCAAATGTTATCAACTTAGAGCTAATTCAAAAGTATTATACTTAATATTCCAATACTTTTGCAGGGGATTGTATATAACAATGATGCTCGTGTCCAATTGAATATGATTTAAATTCTAGTTTTAGAATTTCTAGTTTTCCGTCAGTAGTAGAAGTGAATTTGTAAATTCTCTACTCAAAATATCATACATTTGTATATATGGACTTATAGATGAAGCCCAATGTACTGGAGAAAATAAAGTGTAGGTTACAGTAGGTGAAGCTGTGCAATGTAGTGGAAATATGGTGTATACACACATACATATATATATGTGTGTGTGTGTGTACACCATATTTACACATATGTATGTGTACATATTTACATACATGTAATACATGTAATGTGTGTGTGTGTGTGTGTGTGTGTGTGCGCACCATATTTACACACACACACCACACACACACACACACACACACACACACACACACACACACGCGTGTGTGCATGTATGAATGGACTTATAGCTGATGAAGCCCAATGTACTCTCTAGTGGACATATGATGCATTCCCTAAATTTTTGAAACCGTTTGAATATAATTGAGTTTGAATTAGCTTAAAAATGTTGTAAATAATATTATATACACTCTTTTAACGTGGTATTTAAAAACTTTACATACAAAGACATTAAATACACGGTTTCTAAATAGTTTAGAAAGTTAAGCACAGGCATTAGAGTTCGGGACAACCATAAAACTGATAGTGACATTTGATTCTTTTGAATAGTTTCACAGGAAACTTCGGGTTGGCGTGAACGCGTCTTTAAAATATTTATCCGCTGATGGAAAGTGCGGCCGACTGCATATTTTCCTCGGCTATTACCACATAGTGACGTAAGCTACAACCCCGCCCCTTTTCCCTCTAGCACCTTCTGATTGGCCGAGACGGCATTTTAGGAATGTTTAGAAATTGGTTAAATAGTCTTTGCTCTGTACTGAATTCTGTAGTAAAGGCTTAGACGTGAGCTTCTTAAAGAAACGACAGTATGAATGAATAGTCTATCGAATCTACTGGATAAAGTTTTCATGAAATACTTTCTATTTAAATAAATTAAGCTTACGGATTTCGAAGCAAAAGGATTTACACGTCGTTTAAGGATATCTTCAGGTGAGTTATTAAGGAAAATCTAGAATATATATGACTAGAAAATAAATAAATAAAGAAAGAAAGAAATAGCACTTGATCAATGCAGTTTATTTTTCTTTTCAGTTCCAGTCATATACTGAAATGTAAAAAATAGTGTTTTTTTTTTTTTGTTTTTTGTTTTTTTAATAAAATTAAATAGTAAATCTATAAAAAAAATATTGTTTGTTCTCAGAGCATCTGTGTTGAGACCTGACCATGATGTTGACCGCGTTGTGTTTGCTGCTGATGCTGTGGAGTGCACGAGGCAGCGGAATAGCAGGTGAGAAACATCAACATAAATAAAGTTCATCATGTAACGGAGTTGTCCACGTGTCTCACCAGCAAAGATCACTCAATAAAAGCTGTGTTTCTGTTTGCACTTTTAACTTTACAGAGAGCCGAGAAGACAACAGCGTGTATGACTTATTTGAGCTCGTAAAAGTCAATAAAAAACACAATGGAGTGAGCCTAGTGAAAGGACCTGACCCTTACAGCCCTGCTTACAAAATCCTCAACCCCAACCTGATCCCTGCCATCCCTGAGCGCTCCTTCAGGGATCTCATTTACTCCATCCAGGAGGAAAAAGGCTTCCTGTTCGTGGCTAACCTCAAGCAAGCCAAGAAGACCAGGGGCAGCCTGTTTTCTGTAGAGAGGAGTGATGGCTCTGGTTCCGTTTTTGAGCTTGTCTCAAATGGGAATGCCAACACGTTAGATCTGATTTATGCCACAGCAAGCGGGCACCATGAGATCTCAATTGACGACGCACGACTGGCCAGCGGCAGCTGGGAGAACATCACCCTGTTTGTGCAAGAGGACCGTGCACAGCTCTATATTGGTTGTGAAGAGATAAACACAAGTGAACTAGATGTGCCTATTCACCAGATTCTGACACAGGATGTCGCTGATGTCTCTGTTCTTAGGATTGGAAAAGGAGCAGTGAAAAGCAGATTTATGGTAAGTGCTTCTGAAGCTTATATTCCAGAAGTGTTTTCTACTAATAAAGTACCTAGCAATGCTTGGGAAGGTTAGAATATTTATTTTCCTCAAGGAGGGAATTTTTATTTCTGTTCAAACTGGCATTTTCACACTCTGCCCAGTGAAATATGTTTGCAGTCATCTACAGGCATATATGCATCATGTATAAAGCCAGATAAATTGTTGTCCAACAAAGATATACAACCACCTTGTGTGGAGTATTGTCATCATATCCTTTGTTGATTAAATATAGTACTGTGCACCCACACATCTGGTTCTTTTATATGAACTTGAGTACATAAACATTAAATCTATAATAGTTTTTTAAGTAATTTAATTAATTTAATAGTATCCCTGTCAAGATTTGTGGGGCCTCCTGATTGTTCACTTTTTTCCCAGCTCTGCTTGTTTTGGGTATGTTAAGGAGCTGGGAGAAAGTAAAAATGTGGACTACCTGGAGGGCCCTGCTATCCAGGCTGACTCAAAACACTGGTTTAAAAGCTCCCGTACTGACAGTACTATTAAATTACTGCAAGTAATGTGAAAATAGCTTCACCTACTGGAACCTACACTTTATTTTCTCCAGTTGACCATTTTCAAATTTTCTCTACAGGGAGTGCTCCAGAACGCACGCTTTGTATTTAGAACCACTTTGGAGACAATCCTCCGTAACATGGGATGTGAGAGCTGTAAGTAATTACTCTAATCATGAAAACCCCACATAGTTCTGAAATGAATCATGTTTGGTCAAAGCTAGAATAAGCAGTGCCAACATCAGTGTTTGTTCTCTGGACAGCCCAATTCATCATAGACGTTGTGACCCTTGACAACCCAGTGAATGGCTCCAGTCCAGCAATACGCACAGATTATACTGGACACAAGACCAAAGGTAGGCTTTTTCACATTCTTTCATTCTTCATACTCTGCATTCTTTGCTGGATTGTAGAGTTTCAGAAGAAACCTTTTTCCTATTTGTCCCTGTGTTTCAGATCTCCAGGACATCTGTGGCTTCTCTTGTGATGACTTGGCCAGCATGTTTAAAGAGCTCAAGGGACTTGGTGTGGTTGTTAAGCAACTGTCAAATCAGCTCCACCAAGTGGTCAGTATTAGAAACAGCTGTTCTCAGCTTGTGTTTTCTCCTTTACTGTCAGACTCTCTCCACCTCTCTTTTCAAATGCCTGGCTACTTGTACCATAATTACATCCTTCTCTGTGCCATACCTTGGCATCATCCAAATGACAACAATCTCTCATTATTCTTTCTGCTGTTCTTTCGTGTCATATGTTTTTGCTGCAAAAGGCAGGCATTGTCCTCAATGCAGTAGCTGTGTTGAAACATCATGTTTACTTTGTGCATTTCCAGACTTCAGAAAATGCTCTGATAAAGAGCCAAATGAAGAAATACAGCGGAGTGTGCCTGCATAATGGCATTGTCTACAAAGACAAGGACGAGTGGACGGTGGACAGCTGCACCCACTGCACCTGCCAGGTAATATAGCTTAGACAATCAAATATGTTTCACTTGATTTGCTAATAAATCACAACACTGAGAAATACAAGCAGTACAATACTTAAGCGATTATAGACCTAACAGATCTTATCATGTGTGCAGAACTCTGCCACTATTTGCCGGGAAATCTCCTGCCCTCTTATGCCTTGTGCCAATGCCACTGTTCCTGACGGTGAATGCTGCCCACGTTGTGGAACCTGTAAGTTAAGCATTTTTAATGTTGCCAATACATTGTTCCATAATATATCTATAATTGTTATAATTGTAAATAATAAACATAGTATTATTATTCACCAACACTCTTCATCTTTAGTGAATGATGATGCTGATGATGGCTGGTCTCCCTGGTCCGAGTGGACCTACTGCTCAGTTACCTGTGGCCGTGGCATCCAGCAACGGGGGCGCTCATGTGATCGCATCAACAGCAACTGTGAAGGCACCTCAGTGCAGACAAGAGACTGCTACTTGCAAGAATGTGACAAACGCTGTGAGTCATAATACATACGGAAACGTGAAAATTTTCTATATACAAGATGCCAATTTGATTGTTTAAAAAGCAAAGTCTAAGGTTAAAATTTTTGTATTGCAGTCAAGCAAGATGGAGGCTGGAGCCACTGGTCTCCCTGGTCTTCATGTTCAGTGACCTGTGGCATAGGTGTCATTACTCGCATCCGCCTCTGTAACTCACCCACACCACAAATGGGAGGTGAAGACTGTCAAGGAGAAGGCAGGCAGACAGAACCATGCAAGATGTCCCCTTGTCCAAGTGAGAAACTTTCATACCTTTATACTGTATGTAGTGTAAAGGAACTGTAAGGAATTCTATTTAGTAAAATCAATAAATGACAAAGTATTTAACAAAATGTAACTTAACACACATAATTTATTACTGAAAACCCAATCTCTTTTTCTATCTGTGCCTTAGTCAATGGAGGTTGGGGGCCATGGTCACTATGGGATTCTTGCTCCGTCACTTGTGGTGGTGGACTGCAAAGCAGGCATCGGCTCTGTAACAATCCTGTGCCCAAATATGGTGGAAAAGAGTGCATCGGCGATCCCAAAGGCACCCGTATATGCAGCTCTCAAGACTGTCCCATTGGTAGAGCATTACAATTACTTTTCGTAGTTTATTCTTCTTCTATTCCCAAAATTGTCTAGCAAACCTTAAATGATTCTCTTTTTTTCTATAGATGGCTGCCTTTCCAACCCTTGCTTTGCTGGTGCTAAGTGCACCAGCTTTCCTGATGGCTCCTGGAAGTGTGGGGAGTGTCCAGTTGGCTATACTGGAGATGGAATTGATTGTCAAGACATTGATGAGGTACGAACATTGTGAAGAAAATACAATACATATATCTGGTCACAAATGATAATACCATGAATTGCTAAGTGTAAGCTTTGTGTCCTCAGTGCAAAATGGTTCCTGACGCTTGCTTCACGCTCAATGGAGTCCATCGTTGTGAGAACACAAATCCAGGCTATAACTGCCTACAATGTCCTCCTCGCTACTCTGGAAATCAGCCTTTTGGCAGAGGCAGTGAGCAAGCAATGGCCAATAAACAGGTGAGAGAGTTTGTAACGAAGTCCCCCTCTTTACAGTAGAGACGCCAGCACACAGATTCCTGGGGCTTGTCTGATTACATTTAAAACAATCTTGTTATTAGGATGTAGGGTGACTGTGATTTGCAATTTCTTGGCATGATTTGAACCTAATAATATCCTTTTAATAATCATTTAACATTTATGAAATAATAAATCTAATAATAATCGACTATTTTCAACACATGACACTTTTTTTTTATATTTGATACAAACTAAATACTTAGTTTGGTAACTGAATTAGAGCAAGAAAAAATGCTGCTCTCATCCTGTTCATTTATGTGTAGAAAATAAGGCTCAGTCATATCATCTCTCCTCTAGGTCTGTGCACCCAGGAACCCATGTGAGGACGGCAGCCATAACTGTAACAAAAGGGCCAATTGTATTTATTTGGGCGTTTTCTCTGACATCATGTTTCGCTGCGAATGCAAGCCAGGCTACGCTGGTAATGGTTATATATGTGGAGAGGACCCTGACCTGGATGGCTGGCCTAACACTGATCTCCACTGTGTTGAAAATGCCACCTACCACTGCAAGAAGGTAACTGTCTTTTTGATTGTATGCTTAGAAACCGTATCGCCTTGAGGTGGCAACCCCTTAATCCAAACCCAATCTTTTAGGACAACTGCCCTGACCTACCCAACTCTGGGCAAGAGGACTATGACAAAGATGGAATGGGAGATGCTTGTGATTATGATGATGACAATGATGGGATCCCTGATGATAGGGTAAGTTGAAGAAGACTTTTTCCACTCCCATGCAATGCTTGTTTATACAAAGTACAGCAGGAATTAAAGAAGAGTGGAGGCATGAACTAGTCTACCAACAATAACAATAATAGGCATAATGTCAGTGCTCTAAAACTGTTTTGGTTTTATGTGTATGATTTAAAGTTCTATTTAGGGGGAAAATGAACTGAACAAATAAATAGCACATTTCACATTTTCCAGAGCCAAATCTTAAATACCAGCACAGATGGAGTTTAAATCCTGTAGTCTGTGGTATACAACTCTAGGCATTATTGTAGTGTTCATGTTGATGGGGAAAATGCTTCTTTATTTTAAATTTCATTGTCTTGCTTTCACACACAGAATGTTTCAGTATTAAACATGTTTTCGTTCCAATAGGACAACTGCCCATTTGTCTTCAACCCAAGGCAAGCTGATCAAGACCAAGATGAAGTCGGTGATCGCTGTGATAACTGCCCATATAACAGCAATCCAGACCAGATTGACACAGACAAAAATGGAGAAGGCGATGCTTGTGCAATTGATATTGATGGTGATGGTAAGAGTCAAGCTTAGCAAATACATATCAGGGAACAGTCCAAATATACCCTTGCTAATCAAATGATCCATTGCTCAGGTATTCTGAATGAAAACGACAACTGCCCATACGTGTACAATGTTGACCAGAGAGACACTGACCATGATGGGGTTGGAGACCACTGTGACAACTGTCCATTGCAGCACAACCCTGATCAGGTAAATCACTCATTATTCCTGACATGCTCTTCCAATGAAATTTTTTACAACTTGGAATGCAGTGCAATGTATAAAATTTATATATTAATTGATTTATATAATATTAACTAATAATAAATATAAAATATTGGAGTATTTCTGAGTAGAAGTAACTGAACAATGATATCATCCAGAATAGAAGTTAAACAGAAACATTTTTGTGGTATTATATCATGAGCCATGAATGCACCTCTATCCATGTAGGAGTGAAGACAGAGAATGACATTTCATGAAAATAACCACGGAATTATTGATGCATTACAAAACTAATTAGCAGTCATTCACAATGATGGTCTGCACAAGAGCTTCATTCATTATTTTCCTCCTACAGATTGACTCTGATTCAGATAATGTGGGTGACAAATGCGACAGCAATCAGGACATTGATGACGATGGTCACCAGAATAATCTAGACAACTGCCCATACATCCCCAATGCCAACCAGGCTGATCATGACAAAGATGGAAAGGGTGATGCATGCGACCATGATGATGACAACGATGGTGTGCCTGATGAAAAAGACAACTGTAGACTGGCTCCTAATCCAGATCAGTTAGATTCTGATGGTAATCCCAATTCTGATAGCATCAGAAATTTATGACATGATTTTTTATTTTTTTTTTACTTTCTCAGTTTGACCTAAACATTACATTTCTTCTAGGTGATGGACGTGGTGATGTTTGCAAGGATGACTTTGACCAAGATAATGTTCCTGATATTGTGGATGTTTGTCCAGAGAACTTTGCCATCAGTGAAACAGATTTCCGTAGGTTTCAGATGGTTCCTCTAGACCCTACAGGAACTTCACAAATTGATCCTAACTGGGTGGTCCGCCATCAGGGTAAAGAGCTTCTTCAGACAGTCAATTGCGACCCTGGCATTGCTGTTGGTAAGTGCCTGCAATTCACTGGAATAGAACGAAAAAAAACCTTAAGAGCATCATTTAACCATCATCATTGTCTTCTGTTTCCTCTCAGGATATGACGAATTTAATGCAGTGGATTTTAGTGGAACATTCTTCATCAATACTGACCGAGATGATGATTATGCTGGATTTGTGTTTGGCTATCAGTCCAGCTCTCGCTTCTATGTAGTGATGTGGAAACAGATCACACAGACCTACTGGTCTCACACACCCACAAAAGCTCAGGGCTACTCTGGACTGTCCATCAAAGTGGTCAATTCCACCACTGGTCCAGGAGAACACCTTAGGAATGCTTTATGGCATACGGGAGACACAACCGGACAGGTGAATAGCATTTGTCCTTGAAAAATATTGTCATTTAAATATGCTGGGTCAGATCTTTTGATGCACATTGTGACCTTGTGTCCTATCTTAAATTTCAGGTGCGTACTTTGTGGCATGACCCCAAGAAAATTGGCTGGAAAGATTTCACTGCCTACAGATGGCAACTGATCCATAGACCCACTATTGGACTTATCAGGTTAGTATACATCTAAAAAAAAAAAGTTCTTTTATAACAGAAACAGAAAACCTATGGCTTACACCAGGTCATCTTCCTGTTTTGTCCAGAGTCATCATGTATGAAGGCAAGAAAGTCATGGCAGATTCTGGAAATATATATGACAAGACATATGCTGGTGGAAGACTTGGTCTTTTTGTCTTCTCTCAGGAGATGGTTTACTTTTCAGACCTTAAATATGAATGTCGAGGTAATTTGCATTATTTATTCATAGAAATGACATTGAAATATAAGTATTTAATTTACTGTATATAAGTGTACAATAGATATAAATATATTTCAGACGCAAGCACTTGGAATATTATTGTACTAATTTTTGCTTTGCCTTTTCTTTTTGTTTCAGAGGATTCTGAAAGGAACAGGACGAATTTTTAAGACTGTCTCTTTACTTTTTTTTGTCAACCAAGACAAAAAAGGAAAAGGAAATGTGACCTTTGAATGAACACCAGCTGGATGACAATCATGTACCTGCCGAAAAGCAGGTAAATCATCATCTCTGCATGGAACAGGGAGACGAAAACCCTTTTTTAGACATTTTTAATCTGGTCTCCTGTTGATGAGGACTATAAAAAGAAGAGTTAATTTAAATGTACAGATCTGCTGTGGACTATGATCCTGAGAGAAAGAAACCTCTCATAATATGAAGTAAAATCTGTGTTCTGTGTCCTTCCAGTACACAGAAATATGTCTGTTACTTCAAGCAAATGAGTGTTTTTATATGAATATTTGTCAGAAAGATCCCACTTGATGTTTGTGTGCTAACTGAAAAGCCACTTGCCCTTTTCTAGAGGCATTAAATACATTCTGATGTGCTCAGGGTTTAAGGGACCTTCATCAATATATCAGAACAAAACAGTATGTACCACAAAGTTATTTACAGCAATATTTAGACCATATCTACATAGGAAATGTATTATTGTCTGTTACTATGTAACAAGCAGATAGACATTCCAGCTGTCACAATTTACTAATTTATATTATTGACAACCCTTGCATGTGCGTGTGTGTGTGTGTGCGCGTGTGTGTGCTTGGGTGCACGTGCATGTGCTTGGTACGTGCACGTGCCTGTGTGCGTGCGTGCGCGCGTGTGTGATAAAACATTAAAAACAAACTGGATCTTTGTAGAAACTCTTTTATTATACAATAAATAATAATAATTTTTATCCAAAATCCAAACCATTTTGTAGTTTTTAGCCATGCTTGTACTATGCTCTGCATTCTAAACAGCAAGGAAAGACAATATACAAATAATACCTCATACTAGAATATAAATCAGTTACATTTTTTATTTAGTTAGCAAATGTAATACAATCATATGTTTTCAAAATGTATATAATACAAAATATTTTTTGCCAAATAAAATACTCCTACAGGGCATAAATTTTTTTTTTTTTTTTTTTTTTTTTTTTTTAAATGAATAATTGATGCATTTTTAAATAATAAATTATTATTGATGTTCGATGTATTTGAAGATGCAGTTTCATGTTTGTAAGATATGTGCTATTTAAATAATTTATCAGGAAGTGTGATGTTTTTGGAAGTGTTCTGTATGTATAAACAGTTTGCACAGTGAGGTGAGGATGTGTTTATTGTCTTATTTGTTCTTTTTATTGTTGTTGTTGCTGTTGTTGTTTGCCCCCCTCCCCTCCCCCCCTCCATTGAGGATTGCCTTGTACTATGAGGGTTGCCTTATATTTTTATATTTAAAATTTCTCCAGAAATGCTGTTTTTACTTGTCTGTTATGTTTAAAAGAACAAACGAACAATAAACCGTTAAAGATTAAACCGTTGTCTTGACTTTTTGAGCTCTATATTAAATTATCCAATCTAACAACCAAAAAGTCTCAAACTATCAGCTATGAAAAAGGTTTACTATTTTTAGTGTATTTTTCTCTTCAGTGATCTAAAACCATAACCAAATACAGTGACTTTGTGATTATTGAGATTTTATCAGCTACTCTCCATTCCCATCAAACATTCCCAAAGCTCCTTAAACTAGATGAACGTCTGGTCGCTCTCATCTGACGTCTGTCCTCCAAAAGTGTTTCTGCCACAGGGCTTCTGTGTACTCATTGTCTGTGAAAATTTAAGGACATCAGCAGTCAGTGAAACATTCAAAGCAGCCCATCTAGCACTAACACTCTTGACACTAAGCTCTTAGCTCATGCATGGTTTTACGCATTGTGTTACTTCCACATGCATAGCTGCTTGGATAATTGCATGAATGAAAATCACAGGTGTTCCAAGTTAAAATAAAGCCATCACTAAAATGTTACCAACCATAATGACCAAATTAATATATACCTGTAAGTTGCCATGCTGCCAATGCATATTGATACTATCCCATAGCCATGCAATTATAGAAAATTATTTATTATATAAATTAACCAACGCTCTCAACATAAGATTATAAAATGGAATAAATGGACTTAGTACATAATTTTAACATAAGATTACAAAATAATTTTAAAACATTTGGGACTGACCATAATTTTAATGTAATAGAAAATGGTTAGCATTAACGGCATGTTTAAAATAAAATGCTGAACATCTTTCCGGTCAGTGAACACACCTTCAATACACATCCACCACTAGACTGTTGAAAATAAATTAGCGCTTGAAGTTAAGCGCTAATTTATTATTCTTATAATTCTTAGTTATAATTCTTATAATTACTTATTCTTAGTATTATTCTTCATATAATTAAAGTTGTAATAAATTACTTTTTTTTGTCATATTTCAATTGAGAACTTAAAAATTAATACTTAGATTCTTTGCTGCCTTGGTCTTTACAATATTTTAATATTTCACATAACTTAGAAAATATTACAACCAACTCATTACAACAACATTGCTATACTATAAAAAAACCTCCTCTGGGTCCTATAGCCTCTAAATTTTATTGCTACTATTTACCACACTGATACTACCTTCTTTCTCATTTTTTATTAGGATTGCAGCTTCATTTGTGCATCTTGTTGCTAAGTTCTCAGCTCTTGGTATGCTGGCCAGCAGAGACATTATTTCTATAGTACAATAAGGTTCGGGGTCTGAGAAACCTTATGTAACTGAATCAGAACTTCTGCTCCAGGCCATCTCACATTCCATCAGCCAAACTCTGCAGGTATAAACATGAAAAATGAGAGAAATATAAATTTTTCTTGTGCACAAACATAGCTGGTATCTAAAGTACTGTCTAAAGTGTAAGAGTGAAAAAACCTTCAGACCTTTAACTTCTGACAACTCCATTAATATTATTTGATCATTGTGAATTAGTGTATTATATATATACATATATATATATATATATATATATATATATATATATATATATATATATATATATATATATAATTTAATAGTTTATTAAATTAAACACCACACCAAAGGTCCCACCCACTCCCGCATGTTTGTTTGTTTGATTGTTTGTTTGTTTCCCTGGTTACTCTGTCTATCCATGGCCAAGGTGAGGAAAAGCCCACGAAGAGATAAGCCCACGAAAGGCTGCTGGACCAGACAACATTCCTGACAGTGTGCTCAGGGAATGTGCAGAACAGCTAGCAGATGTCTTCATCTTCAACTGACATCTTCAACATTTCCCTGAGCAGCACTTGTTGCTCCTACGTGCCTCAAGACAACCAGCATCGTCCCCGTGCCAAAGACGTCTACAGTTTCCTGCCTCAATGACTATGATCCCAACACACTCACACCCATTGTAATGAAGTGCTTTGAGAGGCTTGTCATGAGGCACATCAAGACCCAGTTACCACCTTCTATGGACCCCCTGCAGTTTGTGCATCATAAAAATGCTCCACAAAAGATGCCATTTCCACGTCCCTTCATTTAGCCCTCACCCATCTGGACAATAAAGTCACTTACGTGCAAATGCTGTTCAGCACTCAACACAATCATCCCTTAGCACCTGATTGAGAAGCTGAGCCTGCTGTGACTGAACACCTCCCTCTGCAACTGGACCCTGGACTTCCTGACTGGGAGACAGAGGAAACCGGAGTACCCGGAGGAAACCCCCGAGGCACGGGGAGAACATGCAAACTCCACACACACAAGGCGGAGGTGGGAATCGAACCCCCAACCCTGTAGCTGTGAGGCGAACGTGCTAACCACTAAGCCACCGTGCCCCCTCAACATATACAAGACTAAGAAATTAATCATGCACTTCAGGAGGAGGTCCTCCCCAAGACTCTTGTCATTAAGGGGATTGAGGTGGAAAGGGCTGTCAGAAGTTTCTGGGCCTTTATGTGACAGCAAACATGAGCTTGGCCAAAAACACCGTTGCTACAGTGAAAAAGGCAGAGCAGAGCCTTTGTCAGGTTGTTAAAGAAAGCCGGACTAAGGTATCACCCTCTAACCCAGCCCTACAGAGGACTTATAGAGAGCATGCTCACAAATGGCATCATTGTCTGGCTTTGGAACACCATCCAGGCAGATAGGGAGTCTCTCCAAAAAGTCATTGATTCACCAGAGAGGATCATTGGATCTGATCTCCCATCCAAGGACACTCTTTATATACAATGCTGAAGGAAAAAAAAACAGAACATCCTCAGGGACACACACCACCCAGCTTAACTCCAGACAGGATTATCACACACAAAGCATGTTTTTATAACAGCTTCTCTCTGTTATTTCTGTTTATCTGTCATATACAGACTCTTTACCTTAGCTTATTTTTTCTCAAAGTACTTCCATTTGAGGAAACCCTGCAATAAAAATGGGAATATTCTATATGAATAAAGTATGCATAGTTTACATCTTATTGTATTTTATTGCATTTTATTTATTTTATAGTGTGACTTTTATTGTACTTGTATGGTAAAGTGTTTATCATGTGTATAGCCTTACAGCTTTCTTTATATTATTTATTATTTATTTATTTAGTCCTCTTATCTCTTGTTTTTCTTATTGCTGACTTTGCCCAAAATTCCTATGCACCTGTACTGTCTGTCCATGCACAAATGGCAAATAAACCTATTGACCTTAACCTTAACCTTGAACCATTAGAGTCACACATACACAACGATGCAGGGCAGCTCTTCTTTTCCTGCTGGTGGACGGTCTCATCTGAGCCCACAGAGCATCTACCAAATGTCCAATTTTTGACTTTTCTGCCATGTATCATATCACATTACATGCTGATTCTACCTAAGGTGGTAATGACAATAGTAATTTAAGTGTAATAATCACAATTACAGTTGTTCCTACTCTGGTTATTCCTCATTACATTTTTATTCATCTTTTCTTCTCTAAACTGTCAAGAAAGGCTCCACAATCTTGATGTATGTTTTTAGACTTTAATGCAACCTTCTCTTGGCTTGTAAGGCTTGTATTATAGGAACTTTTGTTTAATAGACATGTAACTCCAAATGGTAGTCTTTCCATACTAAAAGAAGCCACTATAACAGAAGATCTCAGGAAAGATTTTTTTTACCTTGACACAAAAATAATTCCCAACCACTGGAAAATAAGAATAATTGACCCTAATTGATAGAATGCACTATAATAAAAACCCAATAAAAAGTCCTATGAAAAATGTTAAGTAGGTCAGTGGTCAGGAATTGACATTGACTTTCTCGTGCTGGAATTTTGTGTTGGCCTGGGGAAAACATGCCTTTGGATCAGGGATTTATGTGTTTGAACACGCTGAAACTTAAAACAGTTGCAGAAACTCTTGGGCTCTCTGTAAGCCATACACGAATTGTATAGGCATGTTAAATACTAACCACTAGTGTGAAGTCTCTAGATCACAGCTTAAAACAAAAAGTTTGATTCTTGCTTGCTGTGGGTGCCCTCTACTCCAGGCATAATGCTGGGCCGCACAGTAAGATTTAACAGTAGAATCAGTAGGTCTGGAAAAAGTAGGCTTTCTCTTTACAAAAAGTCAATTTTGTTAAACGATTACAACCATAGTTGATATAGACTTTCTAGAAACATTTCTAGCCCCATGATGCTACTCATCAGGAATTTTACCAGTGCTTGCATAATAATACAATATTCATTCATTCATTCATTTTCTACCGCTTATCCGAACTACCTCGGGTCACGGGGAGCCTGTGCCTATCTCAGGCGTCATTGGGCATCAAGGCAGGATACACCCTGGACGGAGTGCCAACCCATCGCAGGGCACACACACACTGTCATTCACTCACACAATCACACACTAGGGACAATTTTCCAGAGATGCCAATCAACCTACCATGCATGTCTTTGGACCGGGGGAGGAAACCGGAGTACCCGGAAGAAACCCCGGAGGCATGAGGAGAACATGCAAACTCCACACGCACAAGGCGGAGGCGGGAATCGAACCCCGACCCTGGAGGTGTGAGGCGAACGTGCTAACCACTAAGCCTATTAAATTTATGATTAGATTTTCATAGTTTTGTATTAGTTGAAAGATGGTCTAATTTAATTTGGATGTTAGGTGTAGTTACAAAGTAAACCGAGTACTGTACCTACCGTAATGGTATGATTATATAATTACAGACACTATGAATTTAAATATTTAAAGAGTTTCTAAGACTTTAGATGGACAAATAATATGTGTCAAAATAATAAAAATAGGTTTGAGTTGTCTAAATTGATCTGAAACCTAGGTTTGTTTATTGTCAAGTGCAAAAGCAAAAGCAAGCAAGTGCTTACACACATACACACACACATACACACATACACACACAGTGGGTTATGACAGATGGTGGCTGAATTCTGTGTTAGTCAGCGGCCTGAGTGTCTACACTGCTTTCAATAAACACTAATGACTCCATATTAAAGCTAGATATAAGAAAATCTATGCTTATTGTGAGAACATTTACATGTACATCAACTTTATTCTCAAAATCACGTTTTGTGCATTTACACAGAGCAAACACTTAACCATATTCTGGATGAAATCCGCACACAAGACAATTATGTCTTGATTACTGTGCAGAAAGCATGAGCTTTTATCTGAGGTATTAATTAAGGCCATCTGCTGTGCCCTGCATCAAAGTTTACCTTTTACTTGTGGTAAATTGTTATGAAACAGAATGCTGGCACTTCAATGAGCTCACCACTTGCATGTTTGATAGCAATTCTGAGTGAGAGGGGAATGTGGCAGTACTTAGGAGTGAATAATGTTGCTGCCTAGTGTTCTATAATCCACACCTTTCTCAATAAAAATATGTACTTTATACAGTGTATTCAGAAAGTATTCAGATGCCCTCCATTTGTAATGTTGCAGCCTGATACTATAATCGTTCAAATTCTTTTTTTTCTTATTAATCTACCATCCGTCTAGTACCCTATAATGACAAAGTTTGAGAAATCTCTGTGAATTTATTAAAAAGAAAATAATGAAGTAGCATAGGTACATAAATATACAGACGCTTTATCAATACTTATTTAATGCACCTTTGGCACCAATTATAGCCTTGAGTCTTTTTGGGTATGATGCAACAAGGTATGATGCTTTGCGTACCCAGATTGGCGGATATTCTGCTACCCTCCAATAGGATTCAAGTCAGTGCTTTGGCTGGAACACTCTAGGACATTCACACAGTTGTCCCTAAGCCAATCCTGTGTTTTCTTGTCTGTGTTCTTAGGGTCTTTGTCATGTTGGAAGGTGAACCTTCTTAGCCAGTCTGAGATCCTGAGCATTGTGAAACAGTATATTCTTTTATTGAGAATATCTCTGTATTTGCTTCATTTCCTCAATCCTGACCAGTCTACCAGTTCCTGCTGCTCAAAAACACTCCAACAACATGACGATGCTGCCACCACCATGCTTAACTGTAAGGGATGATATTGGGCAGGTACTGAGCAGTGCCTGGTTTCCTACAAAACCAAGGCCAAACATCTTGGTTTCATCAGACAACAGAATCTTGTTATTCACATGTCCTTCAAGTGTTTTTTTCAACTCAGAGTTCTTGGTCACCTCTCTTACTTAGGTCCTTCTCTCTGATTGCTCAGTTTGGCCAGCCAACGAGCTCTTGGAAGAGTCCTGGTTGTGCCAAACACCTTCCATGTTAGAATTATAGAGGCCACTGTGCTCTTTTTAAGTGCAGCAAAATGTTATTGTACTGTAGACTTTCCCATATCCGAGCCCTGCAACAATCCTGTCAATGAGCTATGAAGGCAGTTCCATAGTGACCTCAAGTGGCCTTTCCAAATCATGTCCAATCAATGTAATTAGCATTTGCATGGCCTAGACAAGCTCTTGACTTGAATTCCCTGGAAAATGTGTAAGGGATATTGAAATTATGAATCCATCAGTGGAAACATTATTATCTTGGGGAATTGAACAGGATTTGCCCAGGTGAACGAACTGAATTTAAACTATAATGCTGCAAAGTGAACTGAAATATGAATATATAAATAAAAATGTTATAAACATATCCTTTTCATATGTATTCTTTTGAACACAAATTTTTATGTAGTGGATATATGCAAAGTAATTAAAGCAAATAAGAACAACAAAAATCCCCCTCACTGTACATGCAGACTATTTCATACAGTATATGTACTGTATAATTTAGAAGGCACAGGACAGTCTCACTTTTTTATAACTTTTTCTTGCTGTATTTAAATTTGGTATTTTAGATCTGCAGTGGATATTAAAGCAGAAAACAACACACAGGTCTGTCTGTCTGCTTCCAATTCAGGACATCTATTTGCTGCCCCAATAAAGCCAGCAGTACACCTCCTACCCCACCCATAAACTCTTTGTTCTCCTGCCATTTGGCAGAAGACAGCATAATATCCAGACCAGGTTGAGATTATATAACAGCTTATTTACACAACTTGTCCATGGAGCATAAACCTACTCTGTCCTCTGGATTAAATTGTCCTCATATATTGTTCAGTATCCTACCATAATCATAGATTATTAAGGAATGTCTTTATGCACCGACCACATACTGTACACATACAAGTATCACCTGACATATAGGTACTGACAATAATGGAATGTTCAGTTTGTTCAATTATGTTGTTATACTGCTAGTTGTAATGATAAGATGTTACAGTATCCTTCACTCACTATCTCAGTTACTGTGTTTCTATTCATTGCATGTGATGAATGTTCTGCACTGCATTAAAAAAAGGGATAAAAGTGATCTTCCAGTATCTCCACCACCATCCACCCAATGACTACAAACAACCCAACCAGGCAGAAAAAGCTAGATGAAAGTCTTAATAGCCTGAAATACAATCTGCAAGAAGGCCTTTGCTGCATTGTGAGTGTTCCAAAAGAGATTTGTAAATTAGACAAACAAACAAACTGCATCTTAAACAACCTGAGCAGCTTGCCTTTGAGACCAATGTGGTATTGGTGAAGAAAAGACCCTATGATATTCACTGAAAAATGCAAATCTCTTTCTCACATGGAACTAGGAGTACAAACTAAGACAGACCACCCTTAAAAACTCCTTGAAAAAAACAGCAAACTCAGGATTTGTTCACTGGTTCATCACATATCCAATACAAAGGGTTATTTATATAAAGCACATCAAGACGCTGCTGGGGAAAGATCAAACCTGCATGCATATCCTATGCCACAGGTGCAGAAAATCCTTGAAGCATGTGGCATCAGACAGAATATGGACAGTGCCAAGTAAAGGAGGCAATGCGAGCAGTTGAGATTCTTGGAGGTAGCAGGCACGGACAACCAGTTCATCCCATGCTTTCTGAAAGATCTAGAACACTTAATGCCCTTTAAAATAATAATGTTACTTGGGTATAGAGATGGGAACTAGGAGATCATGAGGACATTCTTTGAAAACATTCCCACCTGAATTTACAATTTCCAGCCAGCTCCAATTTGATGTTCCTGACCAGGATACAAATTTTACTTAACTGCTACTTTATTTTTAATTGGCAAGCATTTGGCAGTGTAATAAAGCACATACCCACTCTATTTTTCTGCATGCAAGTGAATCTTAAACTCAAGAGAAAATTGATAAAACCCAAACACAAATTGATAAAAATAATATTGATTATTAAAATACCATGAAACAGATGGTGCAAAGTGTATTATCAATTAAAAAATAATATTGTTTATTAAAATACCATGAAACAGATGGTGTGAAGTGGATTATCTATATAAATGTCTGCAGCACAGATCACAACAAGAGTTATCTTCAAGAATTACATTCCAGAAATATGAGAACAGTTCACTGGGTACACTACTGTAATCTCTCAGAAACTGGGATGTACCAGCTATTCTAACATGCACAGTAGGCCTCATTTGAGTACATTTATATGTGAATGTTTTGGTTAAGTAAAACCAGATTTACATGATGTAGTGACCTATGTGTGAATCAGGTGAGGTGAAATGAAAATAGAAAATTGGCTTTGACCTGAAAAAAGAACATAAAAGGACCTCTATACAGGACATAGTTAACACAAAGCATGTCACACAAGGAAACTCTCTCAACTCACTCATTTTCTACTGCTTATCCGAACTACCTCAGGTCACGGGGAGCCTGTGCCTATCTCAGGCGTCATCGGGCATCAAGGCAGGATACACCCTGGACGGAGTGCCAACCCATCGCAGACCACACACACTCTCATTCACTCATGCAATCACACACTACGGACAATTTTCTAGAGATGCCAATCAACCTACTCCGGAGTACCCGGAGGAAACCCCCGAGGCACGGGGAGAACATGCAAACTCCACACACACAAGGCGGATGCGGGAATCGAACCCCAACCCTGGAGGTGTGAGGCGAACGTGCTAACCACTAAACCACCATGCCCCCTACACAAGGAAACTGCTATTATTAAATGTTTTAAGTTTCTTTCGTAGAGTATTTAAAAAAGGTGATCTGACAAACAGAATCAATTAATAAGCCAGGTTCCTCTCTGTGCTAAAAAATCACACTGTGTAATCCTCCTTGTTTTCATAAATATTGTAAGTACTAAGGGCTCTGTCACTTTATGGATTTGTTTACAGCTTATGGCTATCTTCTGTTTATACAGTGGCATTTTGTGATATCATAATTAAATGTAACTTATTTTGTTCTAATTTCTGGATTTGGTTTTGTTTTATTTTTCATCTTCATAATTTAATGCAAATAAATCAATGACCTACAGAACTAGCATGAGGATGTGCCTTTGATAAAGACTCCAAAAAACCTCTATAAGCTGCTCTGGATAACAATGTTTAAAGATTACATTTATATTTACCTCTCTTTTATTTTAGTTTTCTTCATCCAACAGGATCCCAGTACCTGAATCTAGCAAGATTTCTAAAACATAAACATTCAGTAGCTTAAGCAGCAATAAGAGAGAAAGTAGCAATAGTAACAAAAATTTTTCCATTAATGTGCTTAATCACAGGAATGATCTTACCAGGATGTTACCTGCTGTTTTTTGCAACATACTTTGTTTTGATTTTATACCAAATGTTTCAAATTTACTCTCGCCAGACCATAAAAATCTTTTTCCAAGAAATCTCAGATTTTCTAATATGGTCTTTCTCAGAACTGGCTTCCTTCTGGCCCTTCTTAGATGGGTCTGGATCTGTGAAGAGCGAATGCTGTTGTTAAGGTCTGCAGAGGTTCTCCCATTTCAGCCAGTGAGCTCTGTAACCCCTTCATTGCCATACCTGGTCTCTTAGGCATTTCTCTGACAACTACCCTTCTTGCCTGAGCAGACAGACTTGGTAATGTCTCATTTGTTTGATATTTTTTTTTGCTTTGTCATAATGGATTTCACAGTGCTCCTCGGAATGCTCTAAGCTTTGCCAGTGTTTTAATAACCTTCTAAAACTTTTCTCCTCCCAACAACTTCTTCTCATAGCTCAGTCATTTCCTCGGTACTCATCATGTGTTATATATTGTCAGAAATGCAACACATATTGCCTGGAACGTAAAATGTGTTACATAAAACCGTACATGTTTAAAAAAAATCTTAAATCTGAAGACAGGTAATTTCACTTACACTGTTAATAGTGTAAAGGTTAAAGCAGTAGGTTCCGAGATCTAGTCCAGTAATGATTAAAAACAGGTTTAAATCTGAGTATATCACCAGTTGGAATAGACAAGGCTTTTGACTCCCTGTGTGTGAATTATAGGATTATAGGATAAACCTAGGCTGTGCTATAGTGGTTTAGCTTTAACTGCATAACACAGTTAACATTGCTAACAGAATTAGTATGGTTGGGTTTGGTGCCTATAAACCCAGATTATTTCAGGCTAAGTGAACAGACCATACTGTGACTATACAAACCTAATAAAATCACATAAATCTGCCATATTTCATAATGTATACACAAAAAATATTGACAGCATTAAGTATTGCTGTCCAGCCTGTAAAACTAAAATATGATTAGAGACCATTTTAACAGCTGTTTTCTCAAGTTTGACCTTAGAATAAACTGCTGCACTCAACCACAATAGATAAAAGTGCAAATCCTGTCAGCATGTTAAGTGCTTAAACAATTAGCTTAATTTATGTAGTGATGGAAGAGAAGGCTTGCCATCTTCACATGAATGAAAATATCAGGACGTCATGTATATAATTTAAGAGCATCTCAAAGCTTGGCTACTGTATATATAAACCAAATTCCAGCACAATTTTATTTGTTTCTATAACAACTGGATTAAGAGGGCTCTAGATGTACTTAGAAAACATGAAACCCCAGACTGTGGTCAGAAACATGCCAAAATTTCATTGGTAATTCACTCACTGTCCACTTTATTGGAAATACCTGCTCATTCATGCAGTTATCTATTCAGGCAATCATTTTTCAGAAGAAAAAGAAATAAAATATGATGCAGATCCAGTTCAAGAGCTTTGGTTAATATTAAATATTAAAATATTTATATATTTTTATAATATAAAGTGTAATCTCTATGACTCTATGATCGTGACATTGTTGTTGGTGCTAGATGGGCTGGTTTGGGCATTTTATAAACTTCTGAGAAGTGGACGGTTGAAAGACAAAAATAATCTATTCGTTTAACCTGTGAAGCATGAATTTTGGCAGGTAGTAACTGGTCAAATGATTTTCCAGTGATTATTTTAATAAATATTTATTTATTATTTATTATTTATGTTTTTCTATTAGGTATGTTGCAAGTTTTTATACACTACTATGCAAAAATGTCCTGACATTTACTGAGGATTTAAAAACAAATCCAAATACTACATTGTTTAAAACTAAACACACATGACAGCGTGTTCTAACCCAAAGATGAAAATAAGCATAGGGTGTGTAGGTCTATAGCATTAGCACATAATCAGGCATTATTGCTCATTTTCTACGGTCGCATCATATATAGTAGCTCTGTGCATTTACATTTACAGCATTTGGAAGACGCCCTTATCCAGAGCGACGTACAAAAGTGCTTTTAAATCTCAATCACTGAATACATTAACTCTGGTTCACTAGGTTACAGACTTAATATACCATGAGCCTAAATAACACTATAATTTTTTTATTCATTTATTCTATTAGATTTTTTTTAAATACACACATACAACAAACAAGAATTTCACGAAGAAATATGTCTTCATCCGTCGATTGAAGATAGCCTTGCCTTTTCGACACCAGTCAAAATCTTCTGCATCTGTCAATGATTGTGAAGAAGAAAAAACATCATATTTAAGGAAGGCTTTAAGTCCTGATTAGTTACTGAAGTTTTGTCTGACAGTTACAGTACAGGGTCATTGGGACACTGTCCTCATTCCTGGAACTGACTGCTAGGGTCCCTGCAATAGGTTTACATATTATGGCTGCAATTTTCTGCTTCCTTCCTAGAAAATAACCTTTCTAGCTTTTGCTTTCACTTTTATTGTTACTCTATCATTAAACAGACAACAAAAAAAAAACAAATGAAAAAGAAAGTTGCTTCACAGATCCAAAACACAACACATCTGTTTTGACCAGAAATGGAAAATCCTTACACTGCCCAAGGTCTGGGTAACATTTTTTACTTTCGCTACTACAGCAGAAGCATACATCAAATTGTGTGATGTGCTATACGTTGCCAGGCTTGGCCGACTCCTGTGTAACCAGGCAGCAAACAGAAGCCTTTTGGGAGCAGCTCTTAAGAGAGGCCGGTTTTGGAGCAGCTGTAATCCCATAAAGTTAAGCCATGCTTTTGAGTATCATGTTCTTCTCTTATTCGACTTTGTTTTTTTGTTTTTTTTTTTGTTTTTTTTAAAACATCTTCATAAAATGTTTTATTATTATTATTATTGTTTTTTTTATTGCCAATAAGTTGTCATATTAAGTTTTAAAGGCAATTAAATCCCTAAACAAGAACAGTCCCATGCTGATTAAAGTTCATATTCTGCTAATGTAGCAATATACAAGCTGTATAACTATGCCATGTCACTCACATTAACCGTGTACATTTATAGGATATGTGATATTTTCCTAGTTGTAAAAATCCAAAATCATTGATACTTACTACAGAATTTGAGTCCCAAACGTCAAAAATTAAGGCACAAACCAGAACAATCTAATAATTTAAAGAAGAAAAATTGAGTTTCTGTAACAAATAAACGGGGAATTTACTTTAAAAAAATGCTTCTAAGAAATATGAAGACCAATCTGTGGAGGTTAACCACAATGACATACAAAAAAAAAAACCTTCAACAGCTATATTTAGGTTAGGTATTTTTGATAATGCCTCCTTACAATATGCAAACTATGTATGTATATTTTGATTTGGAAAGTTAAAATGCATTACTCATAGAAGTACGTATAGGATCTGGTGTTAATTAGGACCTTCCCACCTTCTCAACATTTCCACTTAGTGGTAAAACATGTCTAGACCATACTGACCCATAAACTAAAGATAAGTGTATGATGACATGGTACATGGTTAAAAAAGCAGCTATATGTGCATTTTGTCATACACTCAGTGAGATACCTTCAGGATTAGATTCATGACATGTTTACAATGCAAGTGTCTGTTGTGACTCAGTGTGTGTGTTTCCCCTAGTTTGATTGAAGCATAGCCTCTTTGAACTCACATCTGGGTGTTGTCTTTTTGTGAGGAGCTCCAGCTGCTGTTAGATTTCACACAGACACTCCTCCTGCTCTTTCGACTCTTTCATATCCCGAAGGACCCCTTCGCCAAGTTCTCCAGCATTTTCGACCTGATATTCGGCAGACAAAAATCCTTTGTTAACACTCACGGACAGTTTATATTATCTTCTATCTAAATGTTTGTTAAAAAAATATTAGAAATTGCTTAACTGTCAGTCTGTAATGGATTTCACAATATTCAAAAATGTAAGAATTCATATTACCACAGAATCCAAACATAGCATATTCACAGCAGGAATTTTCCAAAGTGATTTCTACAATCATACAAACGTCATAATCAAAAGACCTTCCCCGCTTTGGTTCACATGGTATCAGACATAGATCTGGTATCAAATGTTCAGTATGTGCAGCAGTAACACAGCAGTTAAGGTTCTGTTTTAGTAAATGTAAGAGTTTAAGTTCAAACCAAATGTCTGACAAGAGAATCAAGTGACTTTACCCTTAACTGGTCAGGTTTTTTTTTCTGTCACTTTGTTTAAAAATGCATAAATATAATGTAAATTTAGATTGTGTACAAATTAACACAGATACAGTATATTTGTATATGTATTGTACGATGTGTCCAACTATGAATTGGAGTGGCAAGGTCAATTCTTTTGATTATGCTGTGCGCTAAAGACATTTGGTATTAAATGATGTATATGAGATGATATTTCTTGAAGAATTTTTATTTCTTCACCAACTCAGAGAATGGTTCTTATTGTTTCGTTTGCTGGAACATGTGACTGGCGAATGTTTCTTGTTACACATGTGTGCTGTGTGAGTGTGCCTGTATTAAACAATTAATAGCTCTGAATGAGGTAGTGTTATGGCTTGGGCTTGCACTACTTATTCTGGAACAGTCTCACTAATATATGTTGAGCACAGTCTCATGATGGCTTGCTCAATGGGGATAAAAAAACAATCACATTTAAATATAAGTCTAATACTAATCTTGACTTTTTGTTTTATATTAACCTTTGTATAATATTAAACTTTTGGATTATGTTTCTTATGTTCTGTAAAGCTGCTTTGGGACAATGTCCATTGTTAAAAACACTATACAAATTGAATAAATTGAACTGAATTGAATTTAATCCAATTTAATGAAAAATACATCTGCCAACACAATAAAGGGCTTCATCAGGGAAAATAAATGGAAGGTTTTTGACTGGTCAAAGTCAATCACTAAACCTAAACCTAATGCATTTCTGCAGTACATCCCTGGAACAGCATCACAAAAGAATTCACTGTATCACTTTGCTGAAGTAAATGGGCTACTAACTTTATCGCAAGCATATGGTATGCAAACAAATATTGAATAAGGTATTATTTATTTAAATTTACTTTAAGATTATTGTTTCCAATATTTTAGCACACATAAAAATTGTGGTCCAAGTTGTTTAGATGTTAATTCCAGAAAAATTAAAGGTGAAATTCTGAATCTATTGTCTAATAGTCATCTTTTGATCTCAAACCCAAACATTTTCAATGTATAGCAATATTCACAAAGGGCACTGAACATCATTCCAACACATTTCCTAATTTAAGATCAACTAAAACAAAAACAAACAATTATGATTATTTAAAAATCGTTTGTGCAGGCTGCTCTCTTTCGCTTAATTAGAAGTGCTGATTTAAAAAGAAAAAAGAATATATCCAAAATGAATAAGTATACAATGAAATCAGTCTGTTTATTTAGCTTGCTGTAATGTAGTGCTTCTTATCCAACACCCACATTTAAAGAGGCCTTGTGGCATTTCATTGTCTCATAAAGCAAGGCTTGAGTGTCTAAATTTAAACCCTAACCTAAAATTTACAGGGATCCTACACAGAGGCACTGTAAAGTGCAGTATATACTTCTGATTATATACTCTTTAAGATTTTCCCATGCACACACAGAGGCCATATGACATCAAGGCTGCATTTACAGTACTGAATTGAAAATAAGTAAATTTACATTTAGCTGAACGTACAAAACTCATTCTAATTCTCAATAAATTGTTTCATGCAGCAGTGGTTTAGCATTTTATAATCCTTCTGAATTGACATTTTTTCCTCTATATTCAGTGCAAAAATTATATTTATATAATTATATACAATTATATAATATATATATATATATATAATATATTATAGCACGTACAATTGTCTGGTCAAAATTGACTATTAATTTTAATTCCGTTGCTATTAAAATAACCCAAATCCAAGAACTAATTTTTAGCTATTTCTACTAATTTTAAGCTTGAAATAATCTAGCTCTATTGGCAAATAATTTAGTTATTTTTTTTGGGCATAAATTTCAGAAACCTAAGAGATTAACATTGTTTGGAGCCTGGAATTAGGAAAATATGTCTAGCAATAGGTTTAATAATCTTCTATTTGTATTTGTAATATTATAACAAGAAATACTAGATGAGGCTGATGTTGTTACAGCTGCATTTCACTGAAAAGGTCCGAGTGAAATGTGTCAAGCGCCACCCTTTGTGCTCCGGTTATGTGTTTATTAGGAAGACACTGATAACCATCTTTTTATCGTTAAGATTTAGAAAATGCATATATCAAATGTCACATGTTAACACCAGGCAGAACACAGGATTAGTGTTCAGAAGGTTGTGGGCTTAAATCTTAGGACCAGCAGAGAGCAAATTTTGGAACAGTGATCAAGCCATAACTGCTGAACTCCTAGGTTTATGTTGTATTCTGTCTCATTTGTATTTCAGTTTGGCTGAGAGCATTGACAAGGTTAAAGAAATGTCAGATTTAGATTTGAAATTCTCCATGACCCAAATGCAGGTCCCAGATTCCAAAATGTGCTGTATAATATACTGCAATCAACCATATAACCGCAGTGTTTTACTTAGTTTTACTACTCACACATGCACTGTAACAGACAGATGGATTCAAATAAGAGCACTTCAAAGTAACTTCCTGTTGCTTTTCCTCAGTGCAACACAGTGTGGATTCTAGACAGTGTCTGTTTGATAGTGCATCATGTGTGAAAGAGATAACATGTTGTTAACATCTCTTTCAAGCTGGGTCTCAGCTGCTATGTGTTACATCAAGTGTCATGATCCAAGACTCTAATGTTAGCAATACCAAAGCAAACAGATTCAGTCTACTACATGTACAGTAAAAGAAAATAAATAAATAAATAAATAAATAAATAAATAAATAAATAAATAAATAAATAAACAAACATTTATCCATCCCAGCCATGTAAGGTCTAAAAGACGACAAGGCATTTTGGTATATATTATAAATAAAATAAATCAACGGCAGCACAGTTATTTATTAAAGCATGACATAGTACTTTTGATATTATGCCATATATTTGTACAAATTTCATATTATATAGCTATATGTTGTTAATACATACGTTTCAGTTGTACATTTTACATTGAAAAAAAATGAAAATAAATATTTAAAAAAGCCTTTATGGAATTATATTTCTTAGTGAAAACAAAATGTGAAAAAAAGTTTTTTCCAAAGAAGTGTTAGCATTTTGAAAGTAATGTTCTAGCAAATGTCTAGATAATAAGCAATAGCAATTAAGATATTAGGATATCAAATGCTATGTACATAGATTTAAAATACATTGGGAGCTTGCTGATGTTTTAACTTAACCATTAGCAAGCTCTCCATGTATCCTAGGGATACTTGTGATGTCTATAGAGGTAAAATCCTAAATAAATCCTCATCATTTACTTCAGTGAAAAAAAATGTGGAAAAACTGTTATTGCAGAGCTAACCTGAAACATTTCCATTGGTACATCATTGAACTTTATGGCACAGAAATACAGAGTAGCATTGGAGCTTTTGTATTGCTGTGCTGTGTGCCCCCACAATCAGACTATGTAACCTGAGCCCTGGAAGTTTGGCACAGCTCTAACAAAAACAGAGGCAGCGTGAGTCACAAAGTCTGCCCCTCCACTTCTGGGCTTTCACTTACTGCCACGTGGAAGGAGGATCTCAGCCAAAGCTCCTCCACACAATCCCTTCCACTGGCTATATTCAAGCTGTAGGGTCCAGTGCACAGAACACACTATACCTTTGTATAGCTACCAGTGACAAAGACAGAGCGTTGACATGCTATGCAAAAATCCAACACTAACTTCAAAAACGAGAAACACTAAAGAGCTGCAGCCTTGAAAAAAACTTGAGGTATGAACTGTCAATTGTAGACTACAACAATTTCTACATGGAGCGAATGAGAACAAAGATTCTTTCATTTTATATCGATTTATACTTTATACGAACTTATACTGTATATTTAAAAAATCTTCTAGGTGCATTAGCAACTCTTGATTGCCCATCAGTGCAAATGAGTGTGTGATTATGTGTGTGTGTGCATGGTGCCATGTGAGGTACCGATGTCCATACAAAGTGTATTCTCAAATTACACCCAGTAGTTTAGACCCACTGTGACCCTGACCCTGTGCTCTGATGTGCTTTTCCTTCACAGATCTCATACACAGATGGCACTGTGATAGTTCAACATTTCTAGAGTATTAGAATATCAGCTTGGATATTATAACTGTTTTTGGAGAGCACTGATAGTCTGGATAAACATATGTTTTTAACTGACCAAAACCTGAGGGATTTTAAAAAAATAATAAATAAATACATGAAGCCCATGGAAAAGCACAAAAGCACAAATAAACCCATTCAACTGCACATTCTTCTATCCAAAAATAAATGTAAGATTTATGGCCTATGTTTCAACAACTTACTGCCTAAGCAAAATTCAGTATACGATTTATAATGTTTTATGAAAGAAGAAAGATGACGTGATAGGGATAACAAAATTTATACTTCTACATTTCTTGAACCTTTCAGTATTCTCATTAACCCGCAATTGAAAACTAATTAGGCTTGCTAACTATAATTGCCTAACTATATTAAGCAAACATAGTTATTTAATTAAAATATAGTTGACTAGTTACGCATGGGGATGCAGAAGATAGCATCGATCACGCACAGCTCCAGGGTCCCAGTTCAATTCTGATCTCGACTTACTCTCTGTTCAGAGTATTGCATCCCGTATGTTCTCTTGGGTTTTAACCTGGTTTCCCAAATGAAATTAGAATCTGTTTTGCACAATACAAACATTTTCTCAACTGTAACTAAATTGAAAGATTTGAAGAAAAAAAAAAAACTTATGTGTACTTTAGAACCAGAAATATAGGCTCTGGGAGATATACATTATACTTGAAAGAACATCTCATGTAATTATTAACCATTTCAGAACATGCATGTATTTATCTTAGAATATTCTACCTTAAGAACATTTAAGATTGGAATCCTTGTTGTATCTCATTATGGTCCACTAGGACCTCTGCCTTGATTTATTTGGGCAGACATTATACCAATACCAATGAAGACATTTGCTGATAGAAATGAAATGTGGGGAAATAGTTGTTATTGTTGTTGTTGTTCTGGTGGTAATGGTGCTTGTTGCTATTAATGCAAAACACAAGGCATGCTGTTACTGGTTGGCACGGAACTGTCACACAGCTTTTCACAATGAAAAAAAGAGATAAGCCAGTTCTTTTCACAACCAAAACAAGTCAATCTGTAAGACTTTACCCATGTGGTGACCATATGCTGATGGTCAGAAGAGTGTTTTCTGAGTCATTGTCCTTGGCATGCTATGGCTGAACCAAAATGCTACAACAGCAGTAACAGAACTCCATGGTATGCATAGGTTTCTTGGTGCTTTGGCAAAAGTTGCAGGAACCACAATCATCCACTTCCATAAATGTAAAAGTAAATGTAAGATTTTGTATGATTATACTTTAAATTAATTTGAAGACCTGATGTTGATTTTATATCATATTCTGCAGACATACTGTATAAGGTAATGCTCTCAACACATGTTGTCTCTCTCGAAATTCAACAAGATAAACAAAGGATACACAAAGGATAATCATTCAAACAAAAATATATATTGTGCAAAAGTAGTTTTATTGGATTTCTCTTTTCAGAATGTGCTAACTGCATTTCAAGTTTCCTTTTTAACTGAATGACTACTTTGGAAAATTGACTTCAAGCCCAGACACACTCTTTTGTCCTAGGCCTACGAAACTCTAGCTGTGTTCCTTTACAAGAGAA
This sequence comes from Tachysurus vachellii, assembly GCF_030014155.1. Taxonomy (NCBI): domain Eukaryota; kingdom Metazoa; phylum Chordata; class Actinopteri; order Siluriformes; family Bagridae; genus Tachysurus; species Tachysurus vachellii. Next base: position 21,535,296 of record NC_083469.1, read on the forward strand.
TGGAAACATGGCTTCAGTCTCACACGTCTGACTGACAACATATGGTAGGGTAAAAATCTGACAGAAAACCTGAGAAGACGTTAGTTAGCAAGCTTTTTAAATGTTTCCATTTCTGAAAGGTCAAAAACAAATCTAACTATCCTTTCCAATAGCAATTCTGTCAGATTTGCTGGAAGTAAAGTGCAATGATGGAACAGCTCAGAAATGTACTTCTGGCCAGTGAGAGAGACAGCATGGGTTCACTAGGTTACCCAAATGGTTTTAATCGTCTATGGAGAGGCTACATTTGTGAAAGCCCTTGTCTAAAAGTAATATTTCAGCTACCCTAACTGCCTTGTGGCAAAAAATCTATTACTCTAAGTATTCGGTTTTAATAAAAAGTCTTATTTCAATCAACATATTGTAAACTATGATTAGTACAGGATGAAATTTAGGAGTACATTTTTACTTTCCTAAATAATTTTTAGTCTTAGCAGGTTAAGGCCCAAGGTGAGCAATAATAACGGGTGGCATTTCAATATGTTCTTGTATACATGTACATGATCCATTACAGAATACCATCATTAATAGCCTCCGGTCTCTTCCTTCTTCTAGTATTTGGACACCTGACCATCACATCCAAATATGCCCATTCCAAATACATTTTGAGGAAAGCTTTCCAATAGATTTTGGAGTTTGGCTGTGGGAATTTGTTCTCATTCAGACATGAGAGCATCGGTACTGTCAGGCACTGAAGTCAAATGTTAAGGTCTGGGGAACAGTCAGTGTTATTAATCATCCCAAAGATTTTTAGTGGTCACAAGGTCAGAACTTGTGCCACTTTTCTTCTACAGTAACCTTGGCAAACTGTGCCTTTATGGACCTTGATTTGTACAAAGTTACACCGCCATGATAAGACAGGATCGGGCCCTTTAGTTTCAGTACTTTTGGCCATATAGTGAAAATGTGTATATAAACAGCATGTGAATATAATCAGAGTGAACCTTTCAAAGCTAGTGACAACTTTATATTAGCTTTGTGTCATTATCTTTATGTTATGTTAACTTCTCATTACATTTGTGCTTTTGTTACTGATGTTTATTGATTACAAATGCATTATTGAGCCAATACAAAAAAATTGATTTACAAACAAAAAAAATTAAGCTTGTATGTCATGTTTGTATGTCGGCAAAGAAAGCTACATATTACATAACTGACTACATTTCAGACTAAAGAAAAAAAATTATAATACTGGGATACTAGGATTTATGCATACGAAAAAGGCTGAGCCTTATATGCATACAAAAAATGTTAGACCCTTTTGGGTATGATGGGTACTAATATTGATGGTCTCCAGTAACTTGCATGGCTGGAGTTGTTATCTCTCTGTAAATTCCTATAGGCATGCTTATTACAAAAGAACGCATGAGATCTGCCCCTCGGCGTCTGTCAGGAAAGTCTAATGGGCAGCAGCTCTTGGAGTTACTGAGCATGGCTTGAGGCACTTGTAGCTGAACTTCACGTTAAGAAAGGTCTGGTAATTCTGGCAATGAAGCGGAACTAGCTTTTACCAGCTGGCATCTGAGGACCTGCACCACAGAGGTATTTAGAGCTTTAAATTGTCTTGCTGAATGGTGTAGATTCTGGCAGTAGCTTACCTTGTATTACATCAATTTTGTACTAATTTCCCCTGCTTTGGTGCTATGGCTCCCACGTAAGATTTTTGTGCCCAGTGAATGAGATTCAGCCAAAAAAAATACATCAGGGTCTCCACATGTGAAGCAGTACTATTGCATTGCTGCTATAAGATCTTGCATTAGGCTCATGGCCACTGCCAGTACCCCTAAGGGCACTTATTTTCTCCTCTCAATGGGGCTGGGCAAAATAACCTCTGTCAACTGCAGTTTTTCTCTGATGACACCACAAAGGAGCTTGCCTTTCTTTTTCTAGCAGGCCCTGTAGTCACATCAGTTGACAACTTTACTCCACACTATAGCCTAAAGAAAAGTTTCTAATCAGGCTGCAGACCTTCTTCGTGCACTGTGAAGATGCACTTCCAGTTTCAAGTTTGACGTTATGCTGCAGTTACAGCAAGAATATACAAAAATATATAGCTCAGTATTACACTTAGTGTCATTTAAAGTAAAGCCAGTGCACCCTCACTGACAATGCAGAGATTTCCATAACAATTTCATGCAATCTTTAATTCTAATTCTGAGTGCTTTCTACATTTCTTGAATCTCCATTTTTTTTTTGTTCCTCAACAAGACAAGAATGGGAACAAGGAGGGGCATGATATTTTTTACAGGCTAGCCAAGTGAGGTAATCGTCACTGTCATAGTTTGTCATATTTACTACTGGGCTATAGGAAAGTCCATGAGAAAACTCCATCAGTTTGGGAGGACACCACCCTTGTAAACCACTTCTAAGTATAAAGTTACTGTAAAAGTTAAAGCCCTTAAATGTCACGCTGTATTTTAAACAATACTTGTGAATGTTCTGTCTGAGCGATTGCAAAACTACTAATGTATGTGTGTATATACATATATACAAATGTACAGCCAACTAATGTTGTATGTTTTAGTTAATTAAGTGTTATGTTATTGGGTTGTGTTAATGTCCTGTAGATTTTAAGGTATGTTGTGTTGGGTTGTGTTAATGTCCTGTAGATTTTAAGGTACGTCATTGGATGTTGATCTGGTTAGAAGGTTAACTAGCTACATAGCACAACTTTGATGAACTCTGTATGAGTTGCCAACCACTTTCCCTTTAAAAAACCATATGTGCTTATGAAATAGCTTTTATGACAGCAAAAATATTATTATATTTACTTTATATCTTCTTTGCAGAAATAACACTCATCGAGTGTCTCCTCTGAAGACTAACTGCTTTCCAAACATTCTGTGTAGACCAAAGAAAGTCAGAATGCCTTTGTGACTATTAAGCCACTGTTATGTAACTCCCAGGTTATAGCAATGTTATGTAAGTCCCTCCATTTTAAATCTGGATTTGATCATCCCAGATGAATCTTTTGACTGAATCCAAATGCCCTTATGAGAAAAGAGATTTTTTTTTTTTTTTTTAATTAATGGTACACTTCATTGCCTGAAAGGTATTAGATGGGATGTGTTCACTACTAAAGGATTCCATTTTTTTTTTAATTGTATGGATTACAGGATTATAGCACATTTTAAAAAGGACAGATTTTTACAGTATTAATGCACACAGAATTATGTAAGAGCAAGTAAAGGAAAGCACAGAAAAAATGATGCACTCAGAAGTATTGTATGTATATTTTTAACCATGATGTAAAAATGAAAATGCAACATACAGTATATTGGATGGAAAAAGTGAAGGATGGAAATTCAGAAGAGAATTGTTCTTTTTGTGTACATCCATTCGCCACATTGGACGTTTTATGTGGCGAACAGATGTGGGGATCTTTCTGAGATTCATTTATTAGTAGTTAGTAGTTATAGGGATTACATGTCTATTTCTATAACTATTAATATGGGTAATGATGGTTAAAGGGAAAATATAGTATATTAGATATTTTAAAATAATTTTATTTTATTAATCTTAAATCTAAATAGATTAAGTAGTGAACATCTAACAATAATGTAGTTAGAGGAGCATCTGAAAACACATTCTTGAATAAATCCTAAAAGCTGTAGATACAGTAAGTGTATTTAGGAACATAGCACAAACCTGAGAAAGGCTGGGGTATCCATAGGGGCTTCGCACACACATAAATTCCTCAACACTTAGAAAAAGCTGCAGTTTGGCATCAATGCGAAGGAGTTGCTCAAGTTCAGCTGCTTGGGGTCTATAACCCTGCTCCTGTGTTGTGGACACAGCACACAGAGAAATATCTGCTTATATTCAGAACAGCAAGTCAGAAAATGTGTTATATACTGTATTAAACAAGAGTTTTTGGTTTAAAGGTTGTCAATGTTACAACAAACATTTAAGCAGACAGTGTAGGTTTAGCCCTAGATCTTGGTTTATCGTTAGATTCGTACTAGTCGTACTACCATATATGTGACATATCTAAAACCTATAATCTGCTTATTATCATCTGAGAACTAAAAAATGAAATATACTAATTCATGAGGTTGAGAATCTATGTTTTATAACCTTAGAAACTGGATGTGTGCTACAGTATGTGGCTTTTTAAGGACGTTTCAGAGAGTTTCGATGCAGCAGGCAACATTTTTATTATGAAAATAAATCAGAAACCATTAGTCCAGTTTAATACAAGTTATGCTGGCTGTCTTTAAGTTAAACACTGCTCTGAACAGTTGATCCCTAGAGTGTCTTACTGAACCCTTGAAACAGTATTGTCAGCCCTGAGCAGTTCACTCAGCTGAGGATTTTTCTCCCAATTATTAGTTAGTGGGAGATGATTTTTTTTTTTTTATGCTCATTAGCAATGTGAAAAGAGTCCAGACTGCAAGTTGCATTTTAACAATTCAGGGAACCCATTCTGCAGAAACAAGATCATAAACGTAGAATAAAAGAAGAGAAGGCATCTGCATTTGATCATGATGTCATATCAGAACCTGCCAAAGCTTTTCTACGTCTGGTCACTCATGTGTCCCATCACTTGGATGAGCCAAGAGATATAAAATGTGTCGACACTTTGCACAACAGCAAGTTCCCACAATAACAGGAAGTCTTTCAGTCCGAACCTTTAGAATGCCTCTGAGCATCTGCTCTCTTCTGTTTGGTTGCCATGCATAAATTGGTTGATGAACCCATTATAAAAAGGAAAAGCACACCATAATTGCAGCTGCCATATCCTCATGAGGAATGACGGAATATGCAGTATGAAAAGGAAACTGTGAAAAAGTGCAGCTTAGCCCTATGTGAATAGTGCAAAATATGTAAGAGCATCTAGATATATATCATTAGATAATATAACTGATGTTCACCACCCAAATGATGTCTTGCCTGAAACAGACTGAATAAAATATCCCTGCCTAGTGTGTGTGTGTATGTGTGTGTGTGTGTACCTCTGGTTTGGCAGTTGGATCAAAATGATCTATGTCCTTGAGTAGTTCATCTAATCGTTTTTGCTCTTCCTCTGTTAATGTCACCGAGCTTCCTGCACTACTGCTTAGCTGCATCAAAACACACGCATCACCTTCAGAATGGAAAAATCTGTGTGTGTGTGTGTGAGTGTGTGTGTGTGTGTGTGTGTGTACCCCTGGTTTGGCAGTTGGAACAAAATGATCTATGTCCTTGAGGAGTTCACCTAATCGTTTTTGCTCTTCCTTTGTTAATGTCACCAAGCTTCCTGCACTACTGCCTAGCTGCATCAGAACATACACATCGCCTTCAGAAGGGAAAAATGTGTGTGTGTGTGTGTGTGTGTTCATGTGAATACCTCTGATTTGGCAGTTGGATCATCATAAGCCCCTTCTATATCTATGTACATGAGGAGTTCATCTAACCGCTTTTGTTCTTCCTCTGTTAATGTCACCGAGCTTCCTGCACTACTGACTAGCTTCATCAAAACATACACATCACCTTCAGAATGGAAAAATCTAGAAGACATGCTGAGAAAAAGCTTAGAGCCCATGGTGAGACAAACGCAAGTGGCATAATTATACTCCAAAACATTTAACATGTGACTCAGAATTTTAACCAGTACTCCAATCTCATACTTTTGATAATTATGGTCTGGCGCGATCTTCGGAATAGAAATTCACCATAAAGGCTGATTACGTCCTGTCCAGGTCAAAAATGGCCCATGTGGAATAATACTTACAATATGTTTTCAACATGAACCTTTGGCTCAATTCTACTAAAACAATGTCAAGATTGCTTAAAGTAATCAGTGTTAGTAAATCTCAAGCAAGTTTTTGCTTCGCTGTCATGTTTTCAGCTCTTCACTGCATCTACACAAGTGCACACTGACATCAGAATCATCCCCAAGCATGTGAAGCAGTTCTCTCTTAATTCACAAATACAGTATATTGTGATAAACTGGGTATATTTGATTTGTCAAATGTTTGTTAATTAAATTGCTACGGTCGGTGAAAGGCTATTACTACCATGATGTTTTATACAAATGAAACAAACGGTTTCGTGCTTTTCATAGATTGCTAGTTATGAATCTCTTGTCATACACAGTCATACATTTTGTTCCTGAATAAATGACATACCTCAATGTTTTTCTTGATGAAATCTTGTCCGTTCTTGTTCTTGTCTGTCACACGCTGCCTGCTTTCTGTCGAGATGACTTCTTTTATTTCAGCACCCACTTCAACAGAGTTTGAAGACTTGCCATGTACTCTGACCTCTGACCCAGAAACTAGTAATCATGCATAGCCCATAAAACAGTTTTAAATGAAGTCAATCTTGATCATTTTAAAGTATTACTCAATGTTTGCTAATATTAAACTGACTGAAAGTTAAAACACAACAAACAATGGCTTGCAATTTTAAAAATATCTAGTTATAAAAATGTCTGTATGCTAAACTAATCTCTTTCTGAGCAATTGTGATGCATACGATGATGAACATTATTGCTATTATGTTTAGCACCATGCCATGAGTTAAACAAAACATGACATATATTTTAATATATTTTTGTACTTGTGACATCCCTTTAAATTCATAAAGGGATTATTTGATCTCTTTACATGTTGACTTTAGCTGTAGAATACATTAAAATAATAAACCTATGAAAGTAGCACAGTTTACAAAGTTTACACGTGAGAATTTTAATGTCATGAGTCCCTCTAGTGCAACAAATGAGCAAATACAACTGTACCTCTAGATCAGCAAAACTTATGACAAGTGAATGTAATCAGCAGAGTAACTTTGTTTAAGTGATCATTAAGATGGAGAGATCAAATATTTCTTGCCTGTATTTTCAGGTCTGCAGATTAGGTCAGTCCCTTGATCTGGGACTTGGGTTCCAAACACAGGTTCATAGTCCATCTCTTCACTCTGGTCCTTAGCTATCAAATTCATTTGTTTCACAGTTGTTATTCTCATATAAATGTATAAATTCATTTACTTCATTTTTTAAAAAAAAAAAAATGACTAAACTGAGGAAAATTTTTACATGATTATGAAATTATGGTTTTGTTTCCCTATACACCAGACTGCTAGAGTGATTTACTTTAGAACTATGAGACTGTTTCCTTGTGGAGTACCAGTTTTAAAGCCATCACCTCGTGACTGCCCCTTAGTGGTGCAACAGAAAAGCTTGCACCCTATTGTCCAGAAATCATGAGTTTGAATCCCAGTGGCAAAGAGAGAGTCCAAATTTGGGTATGCTCTCTAGGGGGTGTCAAACACTCTCCCATGTCGATCAATGTGACACCAGCCAATCATGGGCATCTGTGAGCTCCAGCAAAAAGTGTTTGCTACTGAGTGTTGATTATGATGTCCTTTAATGCAGCATGGCTTTGATGCTGGCTCAGGAGAGGGAAGTGATTTTCTCTAGCCTTAGCTGTTGTATGACTGGTGAGTGGGAACCAACCAAGAATTCCATTGGAAAACCTCATGACAGTGACCTAAAATAGCTTTTGTCTTGGTGATCAAGTGCAAGTGCTGTTAACAATAATGCAAGAGTGTGATGAAATGCACAGCATAGAGTTGTTGCTGGACAGTGGTGACTCATGCAGTTAAGGCTCTGGGTTTCTGATCAGAGGACTGGGACCAAACTGCCACTGTTGGGTCCTTGAGAAAGGCCCTTAAACCTCGCTTATCCAGGGGTGTTGTATCATGGCTGACCCTGTGCGCTGCACCCCACATCCAAAGTTGGGATACGAGAGGAAAGAGAAAATTTCACTGTGCTGTAATGTATATGTGACAAATAAAGACTCTCTTCTATTCTAGCATAATACATATTAGTCAGTAGCTGCTTCTGGTTCTAAATCTTGATGGAGTATGCAACAAGAAATGTGCTTCAGGCAAGCTGAATAAGACTGGGTCATTATAATAATTATCCTTGGGACTAAAACAATCAAGAAGGCAGGTGTCCCTAGCTCAAGACCCAGACACATGTCCAGGAGGCACTACATTATCAACTCCATCTGCCCTGAAACATGAACTAAACACTTGAACTATTACCTTTAGGTGCCCTTGGTCTTACATTATTCTTGCATAAATGAGTTTTAAATATTTCACATAACAGGGGGGACTGTTACAACTGTTATGTCAAATGCTATGCATACCATATCTTATGTGAGTTGTGAGCAAACATAAATGATTTCAAACCACAGAACTTAAAGATTCATATTTCTCATGTACTCTTTGAGATTTTGTGATGGAAGATGGTTTCACTCAGTAAGCTATAAAAAATGAAATAAAACACAGTAAATGATATAGAGTTTTTGCTATACACATTTTGAGTCTACTATAAAAGTGTTCATGTCATCTTACTGTAATCTGTGCACTGGTGAGACGTTCACAGTTTGTTACTGAATGCAAAAATGTATTAAATGGTAGCTAACGTTCATGCCAATTATATGTTGGCTGGTTGGTTGGTTGGTTGGTTGATTAATTGATTGATTGAAGGGGGAAGTTGTGGCCTAATGGTTAGAGAGTCTGACTCCTAACCCTAAGGTTGTTCGTTCAAGTCTCGGGCCGGCCACGACTGAGGTGCCCTTGAAGGCACCGAACCCCCCCAACTATTCCCCCACAGCATAAAACAGCTGCCCACTGCTCCGGGGGTGTGTTCACAGTGTGTGTGTTCATGGTGTGTGTGTGTTCACTGCTATATGTGTGCACTTTGGATGGGTTAAACACAGAGAACAAATTCTGAATATAGGTCACCATACTTAGCCGTATGTCACGTCACTTTCACTTTCACTTGATCAATGGCCCTGGCTGTCTTATGTCAGGTTAATCCACTGGGTAAAGTAATCACTTCACAAGCTTATTTGAATACAGTGAGAGACATGTTCTTCCAATAAATTTAAAAACTACAGCAACCTCCTGGTTGACATGCAATATACAACATGTCTCTTGGTTGTATGCTTGCAAAGCAAGTTCATGGAGCTCACAGATTAAATCTATTTTACTAGATTTTACTGACTGAATGTCTGAACTGCGTGATGCTTATCCTCAACAGAGAACAACATTGAAGTTGTGAGCAATTTGCATCCTCAATATTGCATGCTGTCAATTATTGCTGGGGATGATCTAGACATATTATACACTAGAATAACAATGTATGTATGCAAAATAACAAAATATGCTGTCTCAACTAGTTCCAAAGGAAATCACTTTGGAAGTGTAAAGAAGTAGAATGAAAATTATTTGTGTAACAGACCAGGGTGACAATGATCTCTCAGGGTGACAAGAAACGCCAGGGGACAAATGTGATGATTACTTTTTATAGGCTAACCAAGACAAGGTCCTGGTCACAAAGAGAGGGCTTTGCCATTGAACTCATGGTACCAGCATTACATCCTCCAAATAGAGTCAAACCACAGTTACATAGGTAAACTTTTGATTTGACAGCTGTTAAAATTATGGCTTTTAGTACATTTTAGTATACTTTTAGTATAGACAAACTCTCCACAAATCCTACTGATTATCCATGGAAATTCATTTAAAACTGTGTAATTTATAAATTAGTTTCTAAAGTGTCTAATATGTTTTGTAGAGTGCTCTTGTGACTCTTGCAAGACTTACATGTGTTGTAGGTAAGTGTTTCGAACAAACTGGTATTTTCTGCATCACTGCACACTGAACAACTTTCGTGATTGTGATCCTGGATGTATATACACAGGAATAGGTAAGCACACGTGTGAGGTTATGTTGCATGTGTGAGGAAGATATACAAAACACATTTCTACACGTGTGCATCTGCATTCAATCTTACCTTTATATTCTTCCAAAGTCTCCGATGGAGCTCTCTGCCTTCCTTTCTGACAGCTTCTTCTTCTAAGGTCACGGAAGCCAGTATTCTGTCCAGACGTTCCATTTCCATGATTGCTTCTTGCAACTCAAGATGTTTATTCTCCTTCTCAGATACATCTGTAAAGCATAAAATCAGGCAGAACGACAGATAGAAAGCAATTGTTGGTTTTCTAGTTCTATTAAAAACCAGTGTGGGAGAAAACCATGTCTGTAAGACAGGAGTTCCCAAACTTTTTGGACAATATCCAAATATCCAAATGGGTATTAGGAATTGTCTGCCAGTCCAAGCCTTGAACACCCTACATTTTGCATTCCAGCTTCATAATGTAGGACTAGAATAACATATGAACATTTGGTCATATGTCAATTATGTATGTGCAATGTACTGAAACCAAGTGAATAAATATCACAGTAACTGGGGAAAATGTGAACTTACATTGGTTGACAAATCCAAATCCTGCCAGCGTACTGTGATATGGCCCATCAGTAAGCAGTGGTGTTTGGTTTATACTTGACACTTATGTTTATGTGTGGATATAGATGCTATCAACACAAGCCTTGGTCATACACTCACCCTGCATATCTTATGTACAGCTGGAGAATTAAAAGCAATATCCACTGCAGCTGAAACATTAGAGCTAAAACATCCCTGAATTTGTGGTTTCCAGGTCAAATAAAAATTTTTTTAGTGTTTTCATGCACATTAATAAACTCTTACAAACACAGTAATGAGCTCTGTTTCTTTTATAACTTTCTACTGTTGTCTTCATTATTGTCATGAACTGACCTTCATTCGCCAATGTGATGGTGTATGTATTCACTAATCTTGTAAAAGACATTTCAGAAGACGGTTACTCATCACAGACCTTTTAGTAAATTTGAAGGATATGTCGATATCATTCATTCATTCATTCATCTTCTACCGCTTATACGAACTACCTCGGGTCACGGGGAGCCTGTGCCTATCTCAGGCGTCATTGGGCATCAAGGCAGGATACACCCTGGACGGAGTGCCAACCCATCGCAGGGCACACACACTCTTATTCACTCACGCAATCACACACTAGGGACAATTTTCCAGAGATGCCAGTCAACCTACCATGCATGTCTTTGGACCGGGGGAGGAAACCGGAGTACCCGGAGGAAACCCCCGAGGCACGGGGAGAACATGCAAACTCCACACACACAAGGTGGAGGCGGGAATCGAACCCCAACCCTGGAGGTGTGAGGCGAACGTGCTAACCACTAAGCCACCGTGCCCCCCATGTCGATATCAATAAACAATAAAAAGATTCTGATTTCAAAAGGAGGAAAATCACCGAATCTCTATGATGCCTAATTGTTACTGCTGTAAGTTCTAGTGTCTATAACTACACTGTAAATAAATATTGCATCTCGGTGTTTACCTACCTTGGTCAGAGACCAGTTTTTCTGATGGGCAGTCCAAGTTATTTTCCTCTATGTTCTGACGAACCTGATATAAAGAAAGGATCACCAACAGCTTATTAAGATTAGATAATTGAATAATTGTGACAATAATGAGACAGAAGAAAGGTATCAAAAAAATGGAGGAAAGTGAAACTCACATTAGGAAATTGAAATTTTAAATGCCGTCATGTCATTGGGAAGAATAATTATTCTGGACTACATCTAAAACTACATACTACTATACTATATAATATATGTAAATAGTATTCACCACTGGCACTGGTAATATTCTTAGACACTATTGTGTCATTAGTACTTATTTTACTAGGCCTAACCCCAAGATATAGTCAGACCACTGTCTCCAACTATAGCAATAATTTTAAATACTGCTTTCAGAAGGAAACATATATCACCTGAGTTTCAGTGAGCTCAGAGCTGAGAACCTCAAGAACCCCAGTCCTGTCCTGAATCATTCTCACCCCCTCTGAGAGAACCACACTGGACACTCGACTCCCAGGCCGAGAGAACTCGCTGGAAGCTGGACGAGATATCTCATCCAGGTTTCCCTTTGTAATATCCATCTATTCTCTTCCTAAATAAAAATGATCAGCACATCTACACACATCTACAAATATGTATCATATTTGCTATAAAATATTACCTGATGATTATAACATTAGACTACTCAGTTCTCACAGTTACAGTTAGTCTAATCCATGATCCAAAATACTTCAGGACAGTTTATCTGGACAGTTATGGGACTGTTTTATAATGTTAGGTACTTTTAGGTACCCAATATAATACTCAGTGTCCAGAGAAAAGAATTCTAAAGGACCATTTAAATATATATATTTCAATAAATATAAAGCAAAAAATACTTTGTTATCATCAGTCATTAGCATCATTTGATAAGATATTGTCTTTCAAAACAGCCTTATGCTATAAATTAATAGAATAATCCCAAAGAGTCTTACTCAATGTCCTCACAGCACGTCCCTTGTTTACGCTTTGTTGCATGTTATCCAAGGGCAACCACGAGGTTGCCAGTTTTTGAGAATCCCTCTTATAGTATCTTATAGTACCATTGAAATGAAACGCTACTTAAACTAGCCTGGCAACCATTAATGTACATTATGCATGATTGGTTAACAGAGAATTCTAGGAAACATGACAAGTCTAATCAGGGACGAAACAACTCTTCATTTATGACAAAAAAAAAGCTGTCCAAATAATAGTAACACTGTTCAGAAAGCTTTGTTTAACAACTGAAATTCTTATCTTCAGGTTCTCTTATGTCTTAAACACAGGCTTTACTCACTTTCACACTTTAATCCTGTCCACTTTCTCTATTAGCACTATGCACCAACCCAAAGATGTAGATATCTATGGCACCAACCCACCAAGACAAATTCCTGTACATGTATGTAGACGACCCTGTAGGCAATAAACCTCTTCTAGAAAACTCTTATTCTAATTCTGAATCTGTAGTAAATGGGTGCTATAGACAAGGTTGTCCAGTAGGGAGTGGTGTTCCGAGTTCAGTATGTTGTCGCCGAGCAAGAGTGGATAAGTAGGTGTTCCGCTCGCTATACATAAATAAAGGTTCATGTTAATTTATCTCCATGTGTCTATGTCTGTATATACATATCTCTGCACCTAAGGATATTACAGAATCTGAACTGCGCATCACAATTATATATATATATATATATATATATATATATATATATATATATATATATATATATATATATATATATATATATGTATATAATTGTGATGGGCAGTTCAGATTCTGTAATATCCTTAGCTGAACATACCATGTTAAACCAGTAGGGGGCAATCTCTTTTAATGAATAAAAGTGCACCTGGGATAGAGGGAGGTGTTTTGTGTGTACGGGGGGAACTCGCAGTTTTATGACCGTGAAACGGATCTTTACCACGAATATGTGAGATTTATTGTGTTTGAGCATATACTTTCATTCATTCATTCATCTTCTACCGCTTATCCGAACTACCTCGGGTCACGGGGAGCCTGTGCCTATCTCAGGCGTCATCAGGCATCAAGGCAGGATACACCCTGGACGGAGTGCCAACCCATCACAGGGCACAAACACACTCTCATTCACTCACGCAATCACACACTACGGACAATTTTCCAGAGATGCCAATCAACCTACCATGCATGTCTTTGGACCGGGGGAGGAAACCGGAGTACCCGGAGGAAACCCCCGAGGCACGGGGAGAACATGCAAACTCCACACACACAAGGTGGAGGCGGGAATCGAACCCCGAGGTGTGGGGCGAACGTGCTAACCACTAAGCCACCGTGCCGTAAAATAAACAAACAAATAAATAAATAAACAAATAAATAAATAAATAGATCAAACGTATCCAGTGAATTATTTGTGTATATTTTCATGAATAGAATAAATAATTACACTTTTTTATGGCAACGCACGAGTTAAACTACAACTCCCAGAACACACCTCGGGTTACAAACATGGCCGTCAAAGGAAGACGCGTTCAGTAGACTATTGATTGTATTCACCTGTATTCGCCCACACACCACCTTCACTCTATATAGGACGCTTTGTCTTACGTCAGGGCTGCCAACTTTTGAGTAGATTAGACTCTAAGCTGAACTCAAAAGTTGGCAGCCTTGACGTAAGCCTTAGAGTGAGATTTCCTGGGGGCGGGGCTTTGATTGTGGGGGAGGGGCTTATGGTGGGGCGTGGCTTGGTGTGGAAAAAATACAAACACAAAATCCTTGCATTAGCAGAAGTGTATTAAGTATATATTGATTGTCAAAGGGGGGGACACGGTGGCTTAGTGGTTAGCACGTTCTCCTCACACCTCCAGGGTTGGGGGTTCGATTCCCGCCTCCACCTTGTGTGTGTGTGGAGTTTGCATGTTCTCCCCGTGCCTCGGGGGTTTCCTCCGGGTACTCCGGTTTCCTCCCCCGGTCCAAAGACATGCATGGTAGGTTGATTGGCATCTCTGGAAAATTGTCCGTAGTGTGTGATTGCGTGAGTGAATGAGAGTGTGTGTGTGTGCCCTGGGTTGGCACTCCGTCCAGGGTGTATCCTGCCTTGATGCCCGATGACGCCTGAGATAGGCACAGGCTCCCCGTGACCCGAGGTAGTTCGGATAAGCGGTAGAAGATGAGTGAGAGTGAGTGAGTGATTGTCAAAGTATTTGGTATCTGTACAGAATTTCTTGGGAGATTTACATTACATTTAATTTTCACAAACATTTTACAGAAATAGAAATAGTGTCTTTTCCTGCTGCTTCTCAGGGTCACAGGACTTCTTGGAGGGCTGATAAACTGCCCACATTGATACAAGTGTTCTTTTCTTGCCTGTCCCTGACACTTTAGATGACATCCTATAACAGAAAATTCTAATTTATCCATACTGACACCACAAACAGTCAAATATTTGGATTTGGACATGACTGATGAGTTGTGATTGATATAAATAAAATCATTTTAATATGGGATGTCGTTGACTTGACATTCTGTTCTTAGAAAACCATAATTAACATTAACTACTAGGCATGTCCAGATATTTGTCATCTGGAAATGCTTTTGTACTGTTTTTTTATGATAAAGTTATGTAAAATAACTGCTAAGTGCTGCAAAACAAACAACTATGCTAACTTCATTCATTCATCTTCTACCGCTTATCCGAACTACCTCGGGTCACGGGGAGCCTGTGCCTATCTCAGGCGTCATCGGGCATCAAGGCAGGATACACCCTGGACGGAGTGCCAACCCATCGCAGGGCACACACACACTCATTCACTCACGCAATCACACACTAGGGACAATTTTTCCAGAGATGCCAATCAACCTACCATGCATGTCTTTGGACCGGTGGAGGAAACCGGAGTACCCAGAGGAAACCCCTGAGGCACGGGGAGAACATGCAAACTCCACACACACAAGGCGGAGGCGGGAATCGAACCCCAACCCTGGAGGTGTGAGGCGAACGTGCTAACCACTAAGCCACCGTGCCCCCTACTATGCTAACTTAATTCTATATAAACTATATAACAGCATAGGCCTATTAGTTACTAGCCCAAACTGGACGGAGACACGGAGCGCCCTGTAACTCACTGACCTGCCTGCGTTCACAATTCACACGGTGCAGATGGGAGGGAGAACGGCTGACTACACAGTTTATGGGAATAATATAGATAGATATATAGAGAACAAGGCATAGAAGCCTTTATTATCGCCACATATACATTACAGCACAGTGGAATTCTTTTCTTCGCATACCTCAACTGAGGAGGTTGGGGTCAGAGTGCAGGGGCAGTTATGATACAGCGCCCCTGGAGCAGAGAGGGTTGAGGGCCTAGATGTCTCAGCAGCTTGTGGGCTTGAACCCCAACCATCTGATTAGGAACCCAGCACCTAGACCACTGGACCATCAGGTCCTTACTTGTTTGGTTGTTGAATAAATTGTGTATTTCCCTCACAATTGTCACAAAAAACTCACTCCACTGTCTGTCTGGTCTCTCTGCGCATTGCTTTGGGAGATCATCCGGCGCGATTTCTTTTTCACAGCACCTCACTGCTGCACGAGTCTGCGTGAGAATATGGTGGTGTGGCGTGAGAGCGTGAGATTTGGGTCAATTGCGTGAGTCTCACGCTGAATGCGTGAATTTATTCATTCATTATATTCATTAATACATTGCTGTGTAACGAAGCTCTCTATATAATATAACGCAGTAAAAGTTTCAAGTTTAAAGTCACCACAAGAGGGCAGTGTGGAGTTTTTAGTTGATAAACTTGACTGATCAAGAAAAGTGCCTATACTCCCTGAGTATTATAACAAAATCACAGTACAAAATCCGTATCAGTGACTTTTGTGTAATGTCTGCTAAGCATTCATTACTTTGATCAGAGTCATTTGTCTCACTTGTGATTCAACCACAGTGATTCATAATGACAAACAAGCTTCCTTCATCTCAGTGATGTTGAATGAGTAATGCATTGTTGTTTACACATTGTGTGGTTTAAACCTGCAGTGAGATAGTTTATTGTAATTTCTTCAAACATGACACTTATGCAAGATATGCACTTCTGAACACACACACACACACACACACACACACACACACACACACACACACAGGCTATAGTGCTTGCGTGTCCACAAATAATTTCCCACAGGCCTGCCTGTGTTAACAAGCTTTTAAAAGATGATATCATCGTTACCTATGGTGTTGAGATGCCTGGGGCAAATTTCATCACATCATTTTACCATCATTCTTATATCAAGTCAAGAAGCTTTTATTGTCATTTCAACCATATATAGCTGTTGCAGTACACAGTGAAATGAGGCAAAGTTTCTCCAGGATCATGGTGCTACATAAAACAAAGACAGAGCTAAGGACTTAGTAAGTTAGTCCTAGCCACATAAAGTGCAAGTGCATATATGTAGGCTAGAACTCAGGATTGGTTCTTGTATATTACTAGTACACAAATATGAAATATTTGGCTGCATTTTCTGTTATGTATAGACAATTTAAAAATTGAACTTAGTCTCTACTTTATTAGAAACACTTGTAAACCTGGATATTCAATAAAGCTATTATGTGGCAGTTGTGACACACAGAATGATTTAGATTTGTGTCAAGAACTTCATCAGAATATTAAAAATCAGAATGAGGAAAAATGTGATCTTAGTGACTTTGATTGTGTGTGTTTAAAAATCTTGATATGGAAATTAAATACATACAAATAAATAAGAATCTATAACCTGTAACACTGAAATCAATGATTTATGCTTTTGTTCTGGTCAGGTTATGAAAGATTTTTCTGCAGTTGGAAAAAATATGTCTTCTGTAGCCAAATACAGTAAAGACTTATTCAGAACTGGGGTAATAATTTAGGAAGAATCTTTGGCACTGCTTTGGTTATGACTAACATGCTGTGGTTTTTGACTTCAGTCTTGAACTTCCTGTGACTAAATACAGTTTTATGCTGTGAGTAGTGAAGGATTCATACCTTATATACAGTATGTTATGTTGCAGAATGAAAAGAGAGCTAGAGAGTTCTGATATCAAATCAGTCTTATAAAAACATATAAAATAAGATTTGGACAAAGACTGCTTTGGATAGTAGTGTTTGGAGACTATGGAGGTGACTTTGAATTGCTTTTGCAACACTCGGGTCTTCATCATTGAACATTCAATGGCTTCGGTATGAAGGAATTTATGATCAATTTAGCTCTAGGTTACACAATTCCACTTGTCTGTATACAGTTATAGAACAACACCCTGGTGTCACCCAGGTGAGGATGAGCTCCCTTTTTAGTCTGGTTCCTCTCAAGGTTTCTTCCTCATATTGTATCATCTCTTCCTTCCCACAACTGACTCCGTCTTGCTCATTAGAGATATTTAAAACTCAATTTAAAACTTTGTAATTTTTATTCTGACATTATTCTGTGTACATTGTTTAAAGAATTACATGATTTTTTCATTGAAGAAAAAATGAATTGAAATGAAACATGATCAGTAAATGTCTTTTTATCAGGATCAGAATTTATTAGGTTTATTGGCCAAGTGTGTTGACACACACACACAAGGTATTTGGTTCCAGCTGTTTGTGACTCTCAAAAGTACAGACATAAATAACACTATACTATACAAGACAAGATAATACAGATTATACAAGACAATGGAGATGTGATACAATATAAACAGTATGAGTATTACATTTGAATACAGAATATATGACTGATCAGTTATGTACATAAAGTGTGAGAAGTGCATGGTAGTGCAAATAACAATATCGTGCAATATTATGCTTTTGTGCAATATGCAGCAGCAGTAGTGTGTGTAACATATACTGTACGGATGATGTCATGACTGACAGTTCTGATAATGCGGTATATATACAGTATATGCCATATATGCACCCATATGTCAGCTGTTACACTGGCTACCCATTTCACAAATAATTAAATAATGATCTTTGACCTCTCACTTACTAAGCACTACATGGCCCTTCTTATGGCCCTCTACATGAGCTCCTACAGCTCTACACTACTCGTACTCTTAGGTCCACAAATACTGGGCTATTTGTTGTGCCAAAGCCCTGACAGACATGTTTTAATGCACTAAGGTTTTGAAATTTTCATCCCCAGGTTCATCCCCAGGTTCATCCCCAGGTTCATCCCCAGGTTCATCCCCAGGTTCATCCCCAGGTTCATCCCCAGGTTCATCCCCAGGTTCATCCCCAGGATCTTTCAGAATGCACTTCCATCCTTATGCATATATTTTCCCACACTTTGCACTTTCAATCTAAGTTCAACAATGTGCATGTGTGTAGAGTGCAATAGTGTTAATTTCGTCAGACAAGACGGGACGAAATACTGTATGTTCGTCAACAACCTTTTTTTCATGACTAAGACGAGACGATGACAAGACTGCACCACTGTCCAAAAACGCTGACTAAGACTAAATTAACATGCATTATTGTTGACGAAAAAAGACGAGACGAAAATGTTTTGTATAAAATAAAAACTAAGATAAAATCTCTCTTCATTTTCGTCTACAATTGTCTCTGCTTTTTCATCAGCTGTTACGCCTTTAAAATATTCACAACGAGTTCGCGGCTTTGCGCTGTTTAGTGTGTGCGTAGAAACAATTCGTCCTGAGCGCAAGTCCACCCCTGTTCAAGGCAGCTTTTTGTGTTAAATTATACTTCCTGTCCCTGCGCAGGCTCTTTTATTGTACATGACAGCTTATGTCCCGATGACCGGTATTTGCATTACGATTAAAAGCAGTACCATTAAAGTTAAAAAAGTGATGTGCAGTCAAGTTCAAGTGTATGCACTGTTTAAACGAGTGTTCTCAACTTCTCACTGATACTTTTGTGATTCGTGGAGTTTTGACAAGTTTTATAGCCTTGATATTGTTTCTTATTCAAAAGTGGTGACAGAAAAAAACTCAGCACCCCCAACCTGAAACCTTTTCCCACGCCCCTGTCACAATCACATCATAATCAAAATGAATAATTAGGCTTAAAAGCAAATGTATATGTAAGGGAATCAAGTTATGAGCCTAAATTTTACAAAGTAATAGCATCATGAATAACACCAAGATCAACAATATTCTAGCCAATAACCGGCTTGCCTCGGGGGTACAGGAGGTTGACTTGCCTGTAGATTTTTCTTTCAACAAGATAATGAAGCCAAACATTATAAATCACTGTTATGTGCTTCTGAACTAAATCTATTTTCCTCCTTCATAGTAATTATTAATGATATTATTCTTATAAGTCTGTAATTAACTGGGATTCCAATCTACCACCTTGCATATTGTGCCAATATTATTTTCCTGGAAGGTGCTCTAGATTCACTATGATCATGATAATATTGTTACTGAAAATGAATTGGTGTCAATTAGTATTGCTTTTGTGTGAAAAATATATAACATGTTGACTGCTTTTGACTAGTGTCAATAACAACAAGTTTACTCATGGGTTTAGTTTCATGAATTATTGTTACATTAGAATGTCTTTGCATGCTGCAGCATCAGTTTTCCTTTCAATGGAACTAAGAGGCCTTGCCCAAAACTGATCCATAAACCCCCATATTCAAAAAGCCCTTAACAATATGTTTTTTTAGTCTTTTAGACTAATTTAGAAATTAGTCTTAAGTCTTTAATGATCTTTCATCTCAGGGAGTTTTTCCTCCCTCCAGCTTGCTCATTAGGGATAGATATATAGTATTTTTTACATTTTTTAAATTCATTTCTATGTTCTATGAATTCTATGAATTAATTAATTTATTTTTATTCTTATTTTTTATTCATCTTCTTATTATATATATATTAATTTCTTTTTTCTTTTCTGTTTCTATACTTCTGTAAACCTGCTTTGAGACAATGTGAATTGTTAAAAGCGCTATACAAATAAATTGAATTTGAATTTAATGAACTTAGAAATTATGCTTACTTTTAGTTCCTAGGATGCTTTTGGTTGCACAGTTCCACTTGATTATATACTGTTGTAGAAAAGACATTATTTATGTTTACATTATTTACTGTCCAGTATCACCAAAATGAGGATGAGTCTGGTTCCTCTCAAAGTTTCTTCCTCGTATCATCTCAGGGAGTTTTTCCATGCCACCGTCACCTCAGGCTTGCTCATTATGGATAGATGTTAGAGATAAATAGTAACTTAATTTTAAACATTACAATTATTCTCTTTCTATGCTTCTGTAAAGCTTTTTTGAGACAACGTCAATTGTTAAAAGCGCTATACAAATGAATTGAATTAAATAAACAAACAACAAACAAAGATTTTCTAGCTGAACTAATCCTAGAGTAGTGTCAGTAAATAGCTTAGTATTGTAGATTCTGTTTAATTATGGCAATAAAACACTATGATGTGTTAACTGTTTTTAATACATACAATGTATAATGATGAAATGTACTATAAAATGTATTATAAAATACAGCAGTGTATGGGACTCAGCATAGGGTGGGAGCTTTTTATGTTTGTTTTTCTGTCTGTCTGTCTTTCTGTCTGTCTGTCTGTCTTTTGTTTGTTCATTTGTTTACTGTTCAAAGAACATTGGTGGTCTGGAGCAAAGATGAAACAGACATTTTGACATTTTGTTTCGAGTTTTCAAGTCAAGTGAATATATTATATTAATATTTGCACTCCATCTCAATTTTGCAGATCTATTAATGTTATTGCTGCTTTAAATACCTGGGTTATTCCTGCCATTGTTATAGTATATTTGCACTCACTTGCAAATATTATATTGCATTATATAGTGTACAGTTTGTGTATGTATGTACAGTACTGGCATTCGTTGTGGACGGCAAAGTAAGACTTTCATTGCTTAGGGAAACCTGCTTTCCTCACTGGGTATATGACAGTAAACGCTTTGATACTTGAATGTTGAAGTGGGTTTCGGGAATTAAATGTCATTTGCTCAGGAACATTGTGACACACAATACAGTAGTAGAACACACAGGACTACATACTGTACAAGAGTGCAAACACATCAGGTAAAATACACAGGATGTTGCATCCTATATCATGCAACAGATCAATATTGGGTGGATTATATTATACACATGTTCTATTATACTCAACAATAATAATAATAATAAAAAAAATAATAATAATAACATCTTTAACATAAAAACTACCAAACAAGTGCTTGTTTGAACTAAAAAGGGAGTACAGTAATAGGATATTATTTGATATGCAGTATGTCTGTGTGAATCAAATCATAGGACACAAAATTTCTCATGAATGATTTTATTTCTTTTCCAACAATACCAGAATTATGGTCATTTAAGGAAGGACAAGGCAGACTGGGTTTTATGTTTTCCAGATTTTACATCCCTAAGCCACTGCTCCCTTCTCTAATGTCTTAAGAGATTTATTCCTCTTGTAACTATTCTTGTGAAATTGATGTAGATCTTGGACCCTTTGTAGCATATGGTATTCCTGCCGTTTGCAATAAAACAGCCAGCTGAGGTCTACAGACAGGGCAGTCTTTGCGTGACTGAAGGTTTTGGGGGAGTTCTGGGGAAGTGTGAGTGTGTGTGTGAGCACGTGCGTGTGTGTTCGCATGTGTGCATACAGAGGGTGGAATTATTTTTTTTTTCCCTACTATTCATAAGCTTACAGCTAAGAACCATAGACAGCAGAACACTTAATTTAAATTTACACTTCTACTCCACACCCCTCCCTTTCACACACACACACGCTAATATGCACTACTTTCTCCATCATGAGCCCGAACAGGAAATTCAGGAGAAAGAAAAAAAGGTGTTATGGGGCAAAAAGTCAAAACTTAAGTAAAAGTGGCTGTTCTGTGGGCTGACGGTTGATGGAGAGCTAATAAAATGCAGAATGTAGAGATTAGACCTAGAAGCTGAGAAACACTAGAAAATTTGCTGGAAGGTGATTTATCTAGCTTTTGCATTTATTTATCGACAATGTCATCACAAGTGGAGTCGTGGAGTCGTGGAGTCGGAGTTCTGTGCAAGTGATTTGCACGTGGGTTCAAGTGTGAACAACCTGTAAAAATGTTCAAAGGTTAAGTATAACACTATTCCATATGTATCCCTTCAACTCTTCTCACGTCAGGCTGCTTTGGGGGTAGCTGCTCCTCCACCTTGGTTGTCCTTGGCCTATTCTATCACAAAAGCACAAGAGGATGGGCTCTAATATCAGACAAAAAGGCACAAAGTTGGTGTTCTATATTGCCCAAAAGGAGGTCTGTGTGGTTGAGGTCAGGGTTCTGTGCAGGCCACTTGAGTTTCTTTATACCAGCCTTAAAAAAAACATATTGTTAAGGGCTTTTTGAATATGGGGGTTTATGGATCAGTTTTGGGCAAGGCCTCTTAGTTCCATTGAAAGGAAAACTGATGCTGCAGCATGCAAAGACATTCTAATGTAACAATAAGGCATGAAACTAAACCCATGAGTAAACTTGTTGTTATTGACACTAGTCAAAAGCAGTCAACATGTTATATATTTTTCACACAACAGCAATACTAATTGACACCAATTCATTTTCAGTAACAATATTATCATGATCATAGTGAATCTAGAGCACCTTCCAGGAAAATTATATTGGCACAATATGCAAGGCGGTAGATTGGAATCCCAGTTAATTACAGACTTATAAGAATAATATCATTAATAATTACTATGAAGGAGGAAAATAGATTTAGTTCAGAAGCACATAACAATGATTTATAATGTTTGGCTTCATTATCTTGTTGAAAGAAAAATCTACAGGTAAGTCATTGGCTAGAATATTGTTGATTCATTCATTCATTCATTTTCTACCGCTTATCCGAACTACCTCGGGTCACAGGGAGCCGTCGTCATCTCAGGCGTCATCGGGCATCAAGGCAGGATACACCCTGGACGGAGTGCCAACCCATCGCAGGGCACACACACACTCTCATTCACTCATGCACTCACACACTACGGACAATTTTCCAGAGATGCCAATCAACCTACCATGCATGTCTTTGGACCAGGGGAGGAAACCGGAGTACCCGGAGGAAACCCCCGAGGCACGGGGAGAACATGCAAACTCCACACACACAAGGCGGAGGCGGGAATCGAACCCCGAATCGAAGCCTAACAAATCTGAGAGGGAGTATTGTAACTTTTACCTACAATGGAACTTTAAATAAAGTTAACATACTTATACGACTCCAACGACTCCAAGTGGATCCTTACACCTGCTCATTTATGCAGTTATTTAGTCAACTAAATAAGAAGCAGCAGTGCAATGCATAAAATCATGCAGATATGGGTTAAGAGCCTAACTTAATGTTCACATCAAACATCAGAATGAGGAAGTGATATCTTTGTGATTTTAAATGTGTTATGATTTTTGCTGCCAGAGGGGCTGGTTTCAGTCTTTAAGATACTGATGATCTCCTACGATTTTCACACCGAACACTCTTGATTTTACACAGAATGGTGAGAAAACAAAAAATAGTGAGAAAGCAAAAGTTCTTTGGATGAAAGTGCCTTATTAATAAGAGAGGATAAAGGGAAATGGCCAGATTAGTCCAAGCTGCCAGGATCACATTACAGCAACTCGACATGTATCTACTGTACATGCTTTTATAAAATTTCCCTGCCATACCACCAGAGGCCCTCGTTGCTTAAATCCTTTCCACTTACAGTTCACCTACATACCCAGCACTTACGCTTACTGAAACAATAATGCTTCCAAAGTTATTATGCCATTCAAATATATCCCACTGCCTTTCTCCTTGGTTAGGAAAGCCAACAAAAGTACCAGCTACTGATATTTTGATATTGCATAGTGCACACAGCATTAGAAACTACAAGCTGATCATCATCATTGTCCAGCACTCCAACTTTTGATGGGGGAGTGGCTGCACATTTTATGTTCCAGGATGCTCTCATGTTAGTGTCACCTTCTGGATCTTCCTTATGTTATGTTGGTAATCCCTGCTTGCACTTTACACACAATGTATTGATCACAATCATGCCTAATACTTGCCTAATGTCCTAATGTCTATTGTTAAAATCGCCATACAAATAAAATTGAATTAAATTGAACTATGATAAAAAAATTGCTTTTGATGATGAAAAAGAAACCAGGGTTGCATTGAAAAAGCGAAGTCCAATGATTATTGACCCTTGTAAAGTCACATCATTTGGTTACAGTTACAACTTAATTATTGTATCTCATCCAGCTTCCATGTATTTCTTCTTGCTGCTCTATTACATAGATCAGGGGGATGAATCTACTCTCCCCCTGGATGTGGTAGGCAGCCAGCTTAAAACATTAGAACCCCTCTGGACTACAGACAACAAGGGCAACATCTGTCCTACCTGGCAGAGTGGCTTTGCAGAACATGCTTGGGTGGAACTGATCTATCACTCAGACAGGACGTCCTCTGAAAGCACCCTAATCACCCTTAGACCTAGAAAAAGACATCAGTTCCACAAGATCAGGGCTTTAGAAGACACCTGAAACGTTTTCAAATTTTAAGCTATTCTAGACTTTTAAAGCATTTATCACCCTGACTGTGCATAATGGTCCTTTTAACTGCGTATGTATTTTGGTACATTAGTTTTTTTTTCTTTTTTACATCAACAGCAAACTGCATTTTCCCTGCAGCTGCTACTACTGCTGTGGCCTGTCGTGGTGTTTGTTGAAACTTTACTATGTTTAGACAGGTGTCAATGTGATGTGATTCAAATCTAGTTTGATTGCAAAAAATGTGGAGGAGGACTAGCAATAAAACCAGTTAGCATATTATTGTAACTGTTGATGAGAAGGTAGTCAGAAATCTTGCTATATCCTTGCACAACGATCTGATCTCCCCTTCAGCCACAGCTCGCAACCTTGGGGTAACCATGGGCAATCAACTGTCCTTTTCCTCTCATGTTGCTAATGTGACTCGCTCATGTCGGTTTCTTCTCTACAGCATTAGAAGGATTCGGCCATTTCTGTCCAGGCTTCTCATGTACTTGTTCAGTCACTTGTCATTTCTAGACTGGATTACTGCAACGCACTGCTGGCAGGACTACCTATGAACGCAATCCGTCCTCTGCAAATGATCCAAAATGCAGCTGCCCGGCTTGTTTTCAACCTGCCAAAGTTCTCGCATACCACCCCGCTGCTGCGATCCCTCCACTGGCTTCCGGTAGCTGCACGCATCAGATTCAAAACACTGATGCTGGCCTACAAAGCCAAACACGGACCAGCTCCCTCTTACCTCAAAGCCCTCATCACTCCTCGCACTGCACCCCGCACCCTCCGATCTACCAGCACTACTCGACTGGTTCCACCATCTCTCAGGGTAAGAGGCAAGTATACTACAAGACTCTTCTCTGTTCTGGCACCAAGGTGGTGGAATGAACTTCCCCTAGAGGTCCGGACAGCTGAGTCACTGGCTATTTTCAAGCGGCGGTTGAAGACCTACTTATTCAGGAAACACTTCAACTAGCACTTCTTTCCTTATCTTTTGTATTTAAAAAAAAAACAAAAAAACAAAAAAACACACACGCACACAACCTTTGACACGTTTTCATTGTAACTTTGAACAAATGTTTTAAACTCATGATATCTTAAGTATGTAACTTAGTGATCCAGCATTAATGTATTCAATGTTAGAGATTTAAGCACTTATGTACGTCGCTCTGGATAAGGGCGTCTGCCAAATGCTGTAAAGTGAAAGTGAAAACTGAAAGTGACGTGACATACGGCTAAGTATGGTGACCCATACTCAGAATTCGTTCTCTGCATTTAACCCAATGTAAATGTAAATGTAAATGTAAATCTGCTCCACAGGCTCAGAGTGTAGTACCAAAGATGCCTAGCCAGTTTTGTTTCAGTGTTGTTGAGATACTGACTCATTTCTCTCTGGCAACTTCACACTCGTGGTCCTTTGCAGGCAAACCATTTGGAATATTCCAGAATCTTTTGACAACTTTTTTTAACCGATGGTTATATAGGTTTGCTAGAAAAGCCTGAATAATAGTAAGGTGTCTATGAACTTTTGGTGCCTAATAACCTGACCTTAGGTTAAGTGTGCACACCCCTTAAGTTACTGTATACTTTGTTAAAGCACTTGGTCTTTTCAAGTCTTTAAGGTTAGCATATCTTAATTTTGTATGCTATTTTTGCTTGCAGAAATACTCCTGATATTTAAAAATGTGAGGAGATATTTGTCTCAATATTTGTCTCACAGCCCACAGCAGGATTTAGAGATGGGCTCTGACTGGGCCACACCAGAACATTGAATATTGTTAGCTGTTGTTAGCTATATCAAATCTCTCTTTTATCTCCAAGATCCTAGTTAAGGTTGTAGTACAGTGTTTATGCTCAGTCCTAAATAGGAATAACATTCATGAAATGAATCAGTCAGGTTTTAAGCCTAATCATACCACAGAGACAGCACTGGTTAAAGTGGTAAATTACCTACTTACTAGCCTCTGATCAGGGTCTTCTTGGTTGTGTTGCTTAACTGTAGTTCAGCTTTTGACATCATTGATCATACTGTTTTCATAGACTAGAAAATGGTGTTGGAGTTAACCAAGTGTTTATTTGAATGAACATTATCACTTTATAGGTTTCAATGGCAACTTCTCTGTAATGATAAATACGTTAAAATTTGGTATTCTGCAAGGTTCTGTTTTAGGCCTTTTTTCCTTATGTGGTACCTCTGGGTTAAAATATTTGTAAATATTATATTAGCATCCACTGTATTGCTGATGGCAAGAGTATGTTTCAGCAATAAAACACACTACCTTCAAAATATTGAGGAAAATATAAATTAATTTAGACAACGGATGCTTATTACTTTCCTTAACTCAACAGTTTTTCTGCTGCCCATAGATGCCACCATCATGCTTCACAGTGGGTATTGTATACTCCGAGTAATAAAAACCCAAAGTACACAAAGTATTTTTTCAACAAACATATCCTTTATAATTTTGCCTCATAAGCACTACCTTGGGAGGCATAGTGGCTTGGTGGTTAGCACATTGCCTCACACCTCTAGGTTTGGGGGTGCAATTCCTGCCTCTGCTGTGTGTGTGAAGTTTGCTTGCTCTCCCTGTTTCCTCCTCCAATCCAAAGACATGATCTGAAGGCTGATTGCCATCTCTTTGTGTGTGTGTGTGTGTGTGTGTGTGTGTGTGTGTGTGTGTGTGTGGTTGTGCCCTGCGATAGACTCTGGATCTTCTTGGATAGGATAGTTTCCACTTGGCCTTGATAGTGTTCCTTGGTATTTTTTAATATTTTGGAAAAATATTGATCAATATTTTGCAACCCTAAGACCCAATACCATGCTGTGTAAGCTTTTTGATGACAGTTGTATGACAATTAATTTTGATAATTAATTTAAGCTTTGCCATGATGCCCAATGACGCTTGAGATAGGCACAGGCTCCCCGTGACCCGAGGTAGTTCAGATAAGCGGTAGAAAATGAATGAATGAATGAATTTAACCTTTGCCTTGATGCCCAATGATGCCTGAGATAGGCACAGGCTCCCGGTGACCCGAGAATAGTTCGGATAAGCGGTAGAAAATGAATGAATGAATGAATTAATTAATTAATTTAAGCTTTATTGTTAGTTATTTCTGAGTACAATGATATTGAGATCTTCAGCTTGGTCTAAAAACTGCTAATGCTGCCTTCACTGACATAATTGCTGTCGAGTATATTTTTAAACAAAGCCAGATATTGAGGCACAGGGTAAAGAAACATCATTTAAATCAGAATGGATGCCTCATTTAAGATATTAGAGTGTTAGTCAGAAGTGTGTACTAAGCAAGTGTGTACTAAGTGTGTTTATTTGTGCATCCATTGCTCCTAGTTTCAGATTCAGAACATATGCAGAATGCCAAATTACAACTGAATAGGGTAACTCATTCTCAAATGACCAGACATCCTAGTATAAAAAAGGGGCTAAGAGCAATGATAATAGATAAACAAGGACACAAAGTCTGATCAAAGTATATTGCACAAACACACAGGTAGCACTTTTCTTGTTGTCAACTGACATCAGCATGTACATTATTTAAAGCCATTTAATAAATTTGTATTTAATAAATTCCCTGATTGTAGTAATTCTATTTGCTTGAATGATTATTGCCATTTGTCATTATACCCCATATTTACAAATTACAGATACATTGGTTGCCATAATATTTTCATTTCTTTTTTATTCATTCTTGACAAATTCTTGAAACAATTTTGGATGAAAAATACAGGACAACAATATGTGAAACTAAAGCCTGGCCACTCATTGCCAGAAGGACAAGTCAAATCTTTCAAGAGATACATTTGGTCAGATCACATCCATAAATGTTCTACACATAGATATCATTTGTGTGAATACATTACACTAACATATTATCAATAATACTTCTGAGATTGATCTCAGAACTAAAATAAAAAATAAATCCACCCTGGACAAGATGCCAGTCCTTCACATGGCACCACATACACATACGCACACATTTATGTAGAATCATTCACACTGAGAGACAAATTAAAGTAACTAGGTGAGGGGTAGCCAGAAAACCCAGAGGAAACCTGTGAAAACACAGAAAAATAATTGCTATAAATGGCCTCAGTAATATGAATAGTTTCATTGAAAGCTACCATGTCCACCACGTAGTCCTTTGTGGAGCTCTGTTTTGTCAGATTACAATGAAGCATTTCCCCTTTCAACCAGAATTAAGTAGCCAGCTATCATGACGAGTTTTATTCTCATAACAATCAATTGGATAGCTTGTATTTCATTTGCCCATCTATCCCAAAACCTTCTAAAGCAATGATGACCATATGACATGGTGTTGCAGCCATCTTTCCCTGGAACTTTCTCAGTGAGTTCTTGCTGGTTTTGAATAACAACAAACTTTAGAGGTTTCTGGACAGTCTTTTGGATAATGCATGATTGTCACACTCATAACGCTGTTATGCACATAGCAGCAATTCCACCCATGGAAAGGTGATGCTTCTGGTAATGTTTCTGGGAAAATGTTCCAACATTTCTGTCACCTTAGAATTATTCAAAATGTTTCTATATCTCCTGCTTCCCATTATTTAAGTCACAGAGAAATGTACCTATACCCACCCTCACATGTGCACATTAGCAGAATGTGGGGGAAGGGGATATTCACAGTGCTGAACTACCGTGTCTCCCTCCAGCTTCTATTTCACTTCTTACCTAGCTATTTCCTTGCCTTCTGCCCTAAGTTACCACTTTGTTCAATGCAGCCCACACATGGGCCATAAGCCAAAACAAATAAACCAGCAGCATGCTGCTTAACAGGGGCATGTAAGGGGTCAGAGGGGAGCTCAGCAGGAGGAGACCAGGAGGTGACAGAAGGGAGGGACTCAGTCACGCAAACACATCAGCTGCCCCAACTGGCTTCAGCCTTCTCACGCAGGAGTCCAAGCTGTTTTTTTTTTTCTCAAACAAATCCCAATACTATTACAATTTAAGTGATAGCCAGATAATTCTACTCAATCTTACAATGATTTGCTTGCTCCTTTTATTCTCCTAATAAGCCTATTAAATAGTAGTTTAATCACTTGGAAAGAACTAAAGTACAACCAAAATCTGCTTTCATGTAGATTTAATCTACTTTTAGAGAAGTTTCTTGGCTTAATAGCAGCTAATCATATGTTCTATTTAATGGATCACTGGATAACTTAGTGAATATATGATTATCTGACCATCATTACTCACGATTACTCACTCAGACATCCACTTGTTAAGATTGGCAGTTTAATAACTCCTCACAATAGGCTGTAGAAGTGTAAAGATGGATTTATTGTGCACGATTCATTTAGTGTACAACTTGAAAATAGAGTAAAATTAAAATGAGACTTATGGAATACATATCAAAAGAAATATACACAACAAAGGCTTTAATACCAAAATTACAAACATGGTAATTCAGACCTCAGACATAGATACAGACTTAAGCCCTTTTCTGACCATTCAGACCATTCTCAAAATCTGGCACTTCTCAACCCACTGCCTCATAGCTTGATATAACCACAATATGTTATAAACTAAGATGTCTGATTTTGGCTGTAAATACCCTATAGTATGTTTACTCTACAGGCGTTTTTCTTATCCCTGTCCTTTTTTATCCATATTTATATCCCACTTCTGGCATACTATCATATTATCATACTATTATACTTTTCTGCCACTGCTGTAGATGACACTGCAGCACATCGGACAGACTATAAAAACAGACCCATTTTGGCCAAGCAGCCTTTGTTCAGACCAGACCATGATTCCACCTTAGGTCAGGCCAGATGAATGGATCATTGTGATATAATAAACATGTACATGGCAATATTGTCTGAGCACTAGGAGCTGGTTGACATTGTGCCACAGGAATCACATAAGCTAATCTTGTTTTCTTTTATATCCAATGAAAATATAAATAGTCTGTGTACTGCATTCATTATTGTTCAGCACACAGTGTAATGCTGTGAATGCCTTGCTGTGGCCAAACCCAAAATACCCAAAGGTATTGGCACTGCAGCTTGTTAATCTATTTGCTCTTGGAGATAATGCAGCCATGCCAGTGCATGCTATTGTCCAGTTGCTGTGAAACGTTTCATTTAATAACCATAACCAGACACAACCAGGTTTTGCAGTAACAGGCAGGATATATATGCAATCATATACAAACATTTTCAGTTTTTATTTGTAACTGATTTTTCTATATATACAGTTTCATGACAATTTACGTCCATTTCTATTCCACTTCAATATATCAGTGCAATATTCTTGTATCATACTACAGTAAAGTTGGGTACTGTAAGCTTTACTACGTTAGTTTATTAATTATTTAATTATTGTATATCTTACACAAAAACTGATATCTCTTTGAAGTATTTTGTCATTAATTATTGTACATCAAACATATTAACTTGACTGCAGTGTTCAATTAGTCTAGCAAAGGAAAGTTTAGGAAAGTTCTAGTTTTGTTTAGACCACTTTTTTGTAGATTTAGGGCATACCTTTAGCTCTAAAAGCCTTTGTCAATTACCCGTAGACTGAAAAAACTTAATATTTTCTGTTCTTCTAGAAGAATTAAGAGTTACTACTAAATCTGTCAATTACGAGCCATTTTGGCCTAAATTTCTTTTTTTGCATACAGCCCCTTGCAGATTTACCACAGTACAATCTGCAAAGAAGCTGCAGTAAATATTACGTGATACATCCAACATATGTAGAACAGAGTTAGCAGACCATGAAGAATATTGGCATACTGTACAAGAAACACATGTTTTGTTGGCATGGGGTGTGTGGACAGTTGAAGATGATTAATGTTTAGAGTGAGTGGGAACAGTTCCGGGGTCCTCTTCTGATTATTTGACGATGTTGCACAGCCTCACAACACTAGAAGAGCATTTATCCAGAATGCATACCAAATCTTTGACTGTGATAATTATGTTACTCTTATGTAAAGACGCCTGTGGTGTACCACTAAGTGTGCAGAAATTGTTAGTTCCATGACTTCAGCAAAGAACACCCACATTTGACACTCCACTTAAATGTGCATCAATATGTTGGCCAGCAATTTCAATAAATTAAAGTAATTTCTATCATCTGTTTTTAGAACAAATCATGTACTAAATGTTGGGGGGCACGGTGGCTTAGTGGTTAGCACGTTCGCCTCACACCTCCAGGGTCGGGGTTCGATTCCCGCCTCCACCTTGTGTGTGTGGAGTTTGCATGTTCTCCCTGTGCCTCGGGGGTTTCCTCCGGGTACTCCGGTTTCCTCCCCCGGTCCAAAGACATGCATGGTAGGTTGATTGGCATCTCTGGAAAAATTGCCCCAGTGTGTGATTGCGTGAGTGTGTGTGTGCCCTGTGATGGGTTGGCACTCCGTCTAGGGTGTATCCTGCCTTGATGCCCAGTGATGCCTGAGATAGGCACAGGCTCCCCGTGACCCGAGGTAGTTCGGATAAGCGGTAGAAAATGAATGAATGAATGAATGAATGAATGAATGAATGAATGTACTAAATATCATTTCCACTAATCGTGTACTGAAATAGTAAATGGAATTCCGTTCTTTCAAAGTGGAAACATGGGGATTCATGACACAAACTGAAATATCAGTGTGATTAGAGAAAAATAATTAAGAAATCAGGGGTTTAATTTAACCTGGGTTTCTCATTTACACCCTTCAATAAGACCAGAGACCAGATATAGCCCATACTATAAAGAAAGAATACCTCCTCTCTTTGCAATATACTATACAGATGTGTATATATATATATTCTCATGTGGCCTTGAAATGGATTTGAAATTTAATTCTATTGTTTTCACAGCCTTTGAATTAAGTGCATAATAAATACACCAGGTATCAAATGATAAATAACTAAAAGAGCTCCTATATAATGAGAAAACAAACAGAACACTTCTGTTCATTCCTGTTGTCTGTGCCATTTTTTTCTACTAAAAGGGTTTTCCTATATTCAATAACCTGTGGTGTTACTCAGCACTACGCTAGTCTTTACAAAGTTAATGACTACACTGTTAACGACTTAAAAATTAGCACAAATGGTTCAGTTTGACAGCACAAACAAAACACAAACAAACTATTCTAGTGTGTACTTCAATATAATTAGGTGCTGATATTTTTCTCATTTCTATGGTCATGTTCGGGTAGGAAAAAAGGAGTCAAGTAGTAAAGCTAATTTATTATCCATATGAAAATCCCTCCCCATGCACACACAAGGTTCCATATACAGTATGGAGTCAGGACAATATAGCAACAGATGAACCTATTAAAATATCCAATAATCTAGTCTGATCTGGGCCAGCAGATTTTCTAGTATGACAATGTACAAAAGAATTGTTAATGTGATAGCATGACTCACAAATCAGGCTTTATAATACAAACCACCACAATTCTTTTTACAAATGACCTCTATGGTGCCCAAACAAGCGGGCATTTGTTTTGGAAAACACTCTGCACTTACACACTTGCATGTAGTCTGTCCATGAATTTTGTGATAAGACATGACCTTTTTGTGGGTATTAAGGGTTTTAGACTATTACTAAATCACTAATTCACACTAGCTAGTCCAAATATTAGCATGAAGTGAGGAAACTTCAGAACCCAGAGATAACAATGTTGACATTATAGAGAACATGGAAAACACACATGGACATTAACCTGCACTCAGGGCTAAACTGGGGACTTTGAAACTGTGATGAACTGTGCTGGATCTAACTGCATCAGTACCTGTAAACTCATTTTCTACATTTTCATTACTTGCACATATGACACATAATAGAAACCTCAGCTCAGAGATCTGTAGTTCAAAATGTATAAATCTAACCTTTGTCTTTAGTTGCGTGCAAGACACATCACTCTCCTCAGCCATGGTGGCCCACTGACAGTAACTCAAATAATGGACTTTGGAAATACTATGTTCACCTTTATTTCAAAGTTATATAATAATTCTACCCACCAGTTACAGCTCCCCTTATATATATAGCTTTCTCCTAGACAATTAAAGCAGCCTTACAGTATTTCAAATGGCTGCTCGTGCTGCATCATGGGGTGGCGTAACACACACATGCTTGAGCTCACAGACAACCAGTGTTACTGTAAATGAAAGGAAAGAGAGAACATGCCATCCCTTTCATCCAGAGAGCATGGCCATTTTTTTTTTTTGCTCTCTTGGATGGCTATAGCATCACAGGGTTTACCCCAAAATATTAACCTAAAAAAAAAAACTGCTAAAAATTTATAACAAAGAGTGCAATAATACAAGAGTCTGCATAAGTCCATGAAGAATATTTAGATAGCTTTCTATTTTGTGTCATACTCAATTTTGGATATTTAATTAGGTCCCATATAGTCTGATTGGTCCTGGGCAGCTTCTATGATGAGTTAGACTAACTGAAATCAGGGTCATCTGGAAGCCATTTCTCTGAGTAGTGTTTGCCCCCCCGCCTCCTTTTCTCTCCATCCCATTTTAATCTCTTGGCAGAATCTCCTCCCCCAGCTCCCCAGGGAGTTTGGAGCCCAGTGACCGGGAGCTGCACACGCTATAGGCCTCCATGGCACGCAAACTTATCCCTGCACGCGAGAACAGCTCTCAGCAGCAACAGTAGAGCTTGTATAGATACTGATGCATGATGCTTCTGCACTGTGTCATTCCTCAATGAAATGTTATGGATGCAGGGAAAATAGGCTAATAGAGAATTTGAGAATATTCAAATTGAGAGTATAAATATTTCTATAATTAAAAAAAACACAATGGTTTTAACACAATGATTTTCAGCATGCTACAATACATTGGTAGAATAAGAAAAGAACATATATAAAAGAACTATATTTATCTTTAGCACTGTGGTTGGATTTGAAACATGACTAAGTGATCATTTAGTCTATGAAATGTGAAAAGTCAAATGTCAGGACACACATCATGCAGTCTCCAAAAAATTTGGAATTGCCCTCCAGAAAAATGCAGTTCAGAGCTACATTTTTTAACCATTGCACTTCTCTCCACCATACAGATCAATCTCAGCTGACACACAGAATGCCGTACAGAAAGAATAAAGTACCACATACAAAGAATTGTAGAAAGAAGTGTTTGTTTTCCAAAGCACATAATGCATACTGGGGGGGGCACGGTGGCTTCGTGGTTAGCACGTTCGCATACTAACTAGTATGCCTAAATAGTAAGAAAATCCATGATATAATGATATATTATTAAGTATGATAATAAGCAGTTTGGGGTCACGGTCCATAAACTATCTGCATTTTGCACATCAGTATGACTGTCATTTTCACACTAGGTGAAAGTGCAACACCTCTAAACAAGAGGCTGTACTTTAATAACCATCTGCCAATGATCCTGCACATCCTACACAATAAAAGCTGCTTAAAGAAAAAAGGGCTGTGCGACCGAGCACTACTTACTAAACCACATGGTGAAAGTTAGAGGTGTCACTCAAGGCTTTGAGAATCTCCAGCACTGATAGATGTAAATTTATTATTTGATCTTCAGTAACATCTACAGTAACCACATCCCTGCAAACATGGGCAAGAACATGCAAATTTCATGGACAGAGAGTGAAGCCACAGTTTCCCATACACAAAATTCCCATACTGGATCTCAGTGATATGATAACATTACTGTATTAAGGATTTATTTATAGAAAACTGTAGCTGCATTATAATATCCAGTTGAATCTTAATTTCTTCTTACAGAAAAGAAAATACAAAGTAGAGACCCAATTTAGGCAATGTAGCCCATAGCAGCTCAATTTCTAAGGAAATCTAAAGCAGTTCAGTAAAGAGAGCCTAGAGATACGTGGGATTAAGTAGATAGTACCACTTAGAAATCAATCTTTTGCAATCAAACAGGTTTTGTACTCAAGTCTTCAGCAGTTATAGTACCTAAATAGATTTCAGGTTAATAATAGAATTAATTTCATGGTTATGAAATGCACCTTTTGTCCACAGTTATAGAATGGGATTATATATAATTATTTAGAATCAGCCGGGTGGTTTTCCTTCATAATTTATTTCTTTCTTTAAAGCTGTTTTGGAACAATGTACATTGTTCAAAGCACTATATAAATAAAACTGAATATAGTTATTAAATTTAAATACTTCACTTAATGAACTTTTGGGACTACTTCTATCAGATGAATGACCAATGATTCAGATATTCTTTTACTGAGAATGGCTTATGCAAAAAAACAAACCTCCCTCCAACCCGTCATCATCGTTTTATCTCAAGTT
Source organism: Tachysurus vachellii (assembly GCF_030014155.1). Lineage (NCBI taxonomy): Eukaryota > Metazoa > Chordata > Actinopteri > Siluriformes > Bagridae > Tachysurus > Tachysurus vachellii. Next base: position 21,571,394 of record NC_083469.1, read on the forward strand.
TTTTTTTGTTTAAACCACCCATGATATCTACTATCCGTTGTTACTACTCTGTAACACAGAACTGTTTGTTTTCCACTTTTTATTATAATTTTTTTTTTTACCTTTCCATTTTCTATCATTCTGACTAATATATGCTCTCCCATTACATACTCTGACCTGCTCACGGTAACATCACGAGTCAAGCTAGGAATATGGAAAAAATCTGTGTGTAATAACCACCTGTGATGTAAAAATCCATTATTGTTGTTGTCTTTTCACCTGTAGTATGTGTAAAAGCAATGTCTGTGATATGAATACATGACTGCATATATTTCTACCACTAGGGGTCCTGCATACATATGGTCAGTAGTGCGAAAATCTTTGCAGCACTGTCTCAGACCCCTGGAGCTGTAAGGTCAGAAGTTTTTCTTGCGTAAAAATATTCTTGCTTTACAAAAAGCGAAAAGTTCTTGCTTTACACTGGTCTCAATTTCCTTAGATTTATTTATTCTTATATAGTTATCACCTGAATAGATTAACCAACATACCATATCAGAATACATAAAAGGGGCACCTTGGCACCTGTGGTGAGAGCCAACTAGTAATTAATTAAGATTATTTACTAGCTGTAAATTAAAGTATATTGATATGCTTAATTCACGATCAGAAATGTATCTCATAATGTGTGGGCTTAATTAGCATTTGTATTTAAAACTCATCATCGCTTATGTATTTTTTAAGAAAGACAGAGATTATGAACCTGGATGACGGCGTTTGTGGTATCAAGTGGAATACAAATTTAGCATCACTAATATTCGCATCTAGGATAACTATCTTCACCACATGAAGATTGAAATTAAAGATTGAAACAGCCTTTTTGACAGTAGCTCACTGGGAAGTGGAAATGAGACTAGTAAACCATAATCAGCTCCAGAACTGGACCGGCTGTGTCCACCATGCGACCTGTCTGAACACATCAAGGTTTTAGCTCCCCTTCCCGCTACCTCAGGAGAGTCAGCCTGGGGTTAGAACCCGGTGTTCACAGCCAGGCTACAGGGGATAATCACAGGCAAACATGGCAACCACATGGCAGACATATGCATGCATATGCACACATTCACGCACGGGACGTCTGGCTCTCATTAGTCTCAATGGCAACATGAGAGGCCATGTGTGCACTGAGTGGGAATGGGGCAGAAGAGTGTTATGCTACATTGGAGGATTCCCCAGAAAATAAAGGGACCTCTGCCAGTAGGAAACACTGTGTGAAGCAACATCTGTTTATCTTTTGTAGATAGATAGATAGATAGATAGATAGATAGATAGATAGATAGATAGATAGATAGATAGATAGATAGATAGATAGATAGATAGATAGATAGATAGATAATTGGGGATATGGCTGTGTTCAGAATTAACCAATCACCTTCAATCTAATGTTAAATGTAATTATCATAAAGCTGTCATCAATGAGATTTTTTTTATCTGACTAATCTCAAATAATCAGCTGGTTCCAAAGGATTTTCTTCACATTTTCTTGGTTTTATTGTCAACTACTGAAGCCATGGTCCACAAAAAGCTTATAAAGCATGCATGATATCTCACTTGTTGAAAGGTATCAATCAGGAGAAAGGACTAAAAGAACTTCTAAAACGTTAGTTGTACCATAAAACAACAGAGCATGGAGCATCACAGTGACATCACCAAGAACAGGACAACCCTCCAGAAATTATAAAAGGACAAGGCAACTTACCAGGGTGGCAGCCAAAAGACCTATGGCAACATTATAGGAGCTGCAGGAAAATCTGACAAGTAATTATTGCCCTCTGAATGTGAAAACAGTCTCTCATATGTTTAACATGATTGGGCTATGGGGTATGGCAGCTAGAGAGGAGCTCATTCTCATAAAATATTATCCAAGCTTTATACTATTTTTGATTTACTGACTTTTATTTTTGAAGTACTGACTGTATCTAATAATGGGCATGTGAGCTTCATGTGAGCCTGGTCTGATGAATTACATTTTGTTTACATGATGACTGGGTGCATGTACAGTACGTTGCTTACCTGGGAAAGAGCCGGCACTAGAATGCACTGTGGGAAGAAGACAAGTAGAGGAACAAGTGTGATGCTTTGGACAGTATTCTGCTCAGAAACTTTGGGTCACGGCATTCATATGTATCTTACTTTGACATATACCACCTACTTTAACACTGTTTTAGAACAAATGCACCTATTCATGGTAACAGCATTGCCTAATGGCAGTGGCCTCTTCCAGCAGGATAATGCTTGCTGCCACACTGCAAAAATTGCTCAAGAATGGTTTGGGGAACATGACAAATGTGTGGACTCAGTCTCCATTCCACAGATCTGATTCTACATCTGGGGGCTGTGCTCCATCTGATTCATTGAGTCCCCACATCACAACTAACTACTAAGTAACTACTGTAAGTAACATCACTAAAATTGGCTTTTTGAGCTTGACTTCCTTCTGGTGATGTGACAACCATGAGATACAGATTTTATTAAACTGAAGCATGCTGTTTCTGCATGGTGTATGGACATTATGAATGATTTGATACTCTGATTGTCATAGCTTTCTTAATCAGACCACTCTCTCGCTCACTCACTCACACACATTGGTAAAAGGGAGTGAGTGATTGTTAAGATTACTAGATGGCTCAGTTCCTCTAAACTCATTGGCTCACTCTGTTAATGTTTTAGTGTCCACAATTACAGCCATTAACTCCCTACAAAAATAAACTTCACAGCTGCTGAGGTACAAGAAACACTAATTTCATGTCTGGCTATGAGGCAAGAAATGTTTCACCTTCGGATCTGAGTTGTCAGTTGGGTTAATCAAACCATTAGGGCTGTGATTTGCTTGGGAAAAAAATTCCATGCTGTATAATTTTAATGTATAATCTCATGAATTATGTCATAGGGCAAAAATCTTAAATCTACAGTGGTGTGCAAGCAGTAAATATATATGTATATATATATATATATATATATATATATATATATATATATATATATATATATATATATATATATATATATATATATTCTACATATGCTCTACATTCTATATATACTATACTATATATATATATATATATATATATATATATATATATATATATATATATATATATATATATATATATATATATATATATATGTTAATAAACCAGAAGCTATGAAAGAATGTAGAGTATTTACTTTATATGCTGCATCAATAAGTTAATACACTGTAAAACAATGTTATAACAGTTAAAAAATGGCATCAGCTTACGTTATCTGTTGTGGTTAGATATTCTTTGAAACAGAGGACTTTTTTTATTTATACAGGGCATTGACCAACATATATGAAGAGTATATACAAACTATAACCTTAGATACTGATTGGACTCGATAGGTGTATTAATATGCAATGCATACAGAAAAGTGATTAAAACAGATGAATAATTATCAGTGGATGATTTCTCACACTTCCTGAAAATGTATTTTTTTATGAATTCCAGTATTAAAATGCTCAAATTATTACAAGTGTTGAAATGAAACACTTTTTGTTGGTTTATTACAAATGCGCACCCATCTCTAACTTTTATTTGCACAGGACATTGCGGATGATCACGTTAGGTGGGGGTGGGGGTGAGGGGTTGGGGGATTTGCCAAAGCACTGGAATAGGTTCATAAAGCACACGCAGAAAAACACACGCATAGGATATTGTCACAATTATTTTTACGCAAACATTTAGACGGTTTTCGGTTATGTTGTTCATTTTAAACAAAACACCCTTAATGCATATCAGTATGAGGAACGCGTTTTAGGCTTGAATTAAATTTGTAAACATTTCTTACAGGCATAATTCTGAAAATGAAACCATAGTATAGAAAATTTATTATATACGATGAAATCTTTATTATATATCTATGCGTCTATATCATGAACAATTCAAAGGACTGAAACAAACCGTGTGCGCATTTCGTACGGAGAACTTCCAGCAGTTCCACTCTGCTTTTTGCGCAAAATATCTAAAAGTATCCATACGGACACAGGCATGAAAATTTGCATTTATAAATATTCCTACGGGATTCACGTGAACCAAGACTTAACTCTTCGGCATCGCCTCCTCTTTTCTTGTGCTGCGAGTTACTTGTGCGTAAAGGTAACACAAGCAGCTCTCCAAACGTACTGTATGGGAGGAGTGAACAGAACCACACCGAGTCCGGCCCCTGTGCTTGAAGCATATATAAAACACACGCTGGTGTTCCAGCTCCACTAGACCAACATTCAGTGACTAGAGTCAGAAAACCATATATTCTTTATAGTATCTTCAATATTTAAGATATCTGAATATACCCAAGATAAAACTTACAAAGTTTAATTGTTTTTTTTAATCACTGAGAAAAGGAAAAAGGAGAAAGATATCATCCATTGTGAGTTTTTTTTTTTACTTTTATTTGAATTATTGCTTTCCTAAACAGCCTGCTGAGGAATCATGTTTTGAAGCATAACTTAGATTTTTGGTTCTCCAAAATTAAAATTGTAATTCTACAGCAGAATCAAGAGATGGCATTATCAGAGAGTGAGTATGGCATGAAAGGAAGCAGCATTATAAAGGAATGGAGTGGACAAGTCCAACCAGCTCTCATCATTTCCTTCATTTTTCTCTGCTGCCTTGAGACCTGTCTATGGATCCGCAATCTTGCTCTCAAGAAAAGGCTGCCAGGGCCCTTTGCATGGCCACTAGTGGGCAATGCCATGCAACTAGGCCAAATGCCTCACATTACTTTCTCCAGGCTTGCAAAGAAGTATGGAAATGTCTACCAGATCCGATTGGGCTGCAATGACATAGTGGTGCTGAATGGATACACAGCTATACGACAAGCTCTGATACAACATAGCAAAGAGTTTGCAGGAAGACCAAACTTCATCTCCTTTCGAATGATATCAGGTGGGAAAAGCATGACGTTCAGCAATTACAGCGAACAATGGAAGGCACACAGGAGAGTAGCTCAGTCTACTTTAAGGGCATTCTCATCTTCTAACAGCCAGACCAAGAAGGCCTTTGAACAGCATATTGTGGCAGAGGCCATGGACATGGTTCAGAACTTTCTCAGGCTGAGTGCAGATAGATGTTATTTCAATCCGGCACATGAATTTACAGTCGCCGCTGCTAACGTCATTTGTGCTCTCTGCTTTGGAAAACGTTATGGGCATGATGACCCAGAGTTCAGGGCACTTCTGGGCCGGGTAGATAAGTTTGGAGAGACAGTGGGTGCTGGGAGCCTAGTAGATGTCATGCCTTGGCTTCAGTCTTTCCCGAACCCGGTGCGAACAGTTTACCAAAATTTCAAGACTATCAATCATGAGTTCTTTGCTTATGTGAAGGACAAAGTTGTTCAGCACAGAGACACATATGACCCAGATGTAACACGAGATATGAGTGATGCAATCATTAGTGTTATTGAACATGGAAAAAATAACATGTTATCTAAAGAATTTGTGGAGGGAACGGTGACAGATCTCATTGGGGCAGGGCAGGACACTGTATCTACAGTCATGCAGTGGATGCTGCTGCTCTTATTGAAGTATCCAGCCATGCAGACCAAGCTCCAGGAGCAGATTGATAAAGTTGTTGGTCGTGATAGACTGCCCTCAATGGAGGACAAGATCAACCTGGTCTACCTGGATGCTTTCATTTATGAGACCATGCGCTACACAAGCTTTGTGCCTGTCACCATCCCCCACTCCACCACCACAGACGTCACTATTGATGGCTTCCACATCCCCAAAGATACTGTGGTATTTATCAACCAGTGGTCTGTGAACCATGACCCACAGAAGTGGCAGGACCCACACATCTTCAACCCTTCAAGGTTCCTGGATGAAAATGGAGCGCTAAACAAGGACCTGACCAACAGTGTAATGATCTTCTCCACAGGTAAGAGGAGGTGTATTGGTGACCAGATTGCCAAGACAGAGATCTTCTTGTTCTTAGCCATTCTGCTTCATCAGTGCACATTCAAGAGTAACCCTTCTGAGACTCTCACTATGGACTGCTCATATGGGTTAGTACTGAAGCCTGTCAAATTTACAGTCACAGCCAAACTAAGAGGGAAACTCCTTGGCTTGGTGTCGCCGGCATAATTTAAAGAATGAATTGTCCACCTGGATTTTATGACTCAAAGCAAGCAAAGACATTTTCAAATATTTTCAAATATATTACATTTAACAGTGGGTATTATTAAAGAAGCACTAAATTCTGTTTAATTCTGTATATTTAATATTTAAAAACTATTCACTCTTTTTTTTTTGGCAAGGTGTATCTTTTATTAATGGAAAAAAGTTCATCATATAATCTGGTAGTAAAAAGGAACTATGGCAGTCTTCATCTCTTCATGATTACATGGTTAACATTTTGTATAACATTTCATATTGTGTATTCATCAAACTGTGTCGAAAAAATATAAGCTATATTAAAAAAAATCTTTCAGCAAGCAGTGCGTTATTGTCAACATCATATCACATTATCACCATCAAAATATGTACTTAAGAATTGTTGACTTGCAGAAAACTGCCTTGATAGGTTGAGGTTCCTCTTTTGGTTTCTATGATTTGAAGAAAATGCTGTATATGTGTATGATTTAATCAGATCTGTATAAAGACTTGTATAAAATGAGGATTATGAGTAATTATAACTGATGTATTTCAGGTATTTTAAATAATAATTATCTACCTTAAGTGTAAGGTCATCTACTGTATCCAGAATAAAAGAATAACTAGCTTGACAATGTGTACATATTTAGAAAGTAATAAACATAATCTATTAATTACCATGCAGTAAGTGAGATTTGCGTCAAAAGGATACATTAAACTGAATACATATATTTTTTGTAGCTCTCATGGAAAGTGTCCACAATAGATCTTGGCCAAGTGGATTTACTTACTCTTTTACCTCTAAATCCTGTTTTTATGGTTCACCTGTCATTACAACCAACTCGCACTGGTTTCCAGGAAATTACTCATGATGTAAAATGTTTTTAAAGTGCTGTTGCAAGCAATGCCATTAATTATGAATTGCATGTATTGAGAAAATCATTCAGCTGTTTTGAATTCAAGGAAATAAACTATTTTGAATGTCCAAGCAACCAGCCATATAAATGATGCATTGTTGTTCCACTTTCTTTATACTAATTGAAAATAAGCTAATTGTAATGTGAATGAAATAAAAGGAACAATATAAAACAATGTGAAACAATATTTTTCTTTTTTGGGTTAAATTCATACTGTATCCCTAGATATCTTTTATAATGCTGCACTCATTACAAGGTTACTTGAGCTACAGATTCACTGTATATTGTTTGTATTTATACTGCTATTGCATATTGTTTATAATAAAGCAATCACTTATACCAAATCTCAGTTATAGATCATTCAATGCATTAAAACAACAAAAACATTTAAATCATTACACAGTATATGGAATGTCTTCTCAGATAAATTAGACATTATACTGTATATAAGTATTACTGCTTATACTGTAGTGACTGTTATACAGTGGACACACTCCAGATCCTCTGCAACCATGACCAGGTTAAAGCTACTACTGAAAATGACTGACTGAATCATCAATGAATAACACTGTATACATATATGAATATGAATATTCACAATAAAGAAGAGTACAGTTTTGTTTTGTTTTTTTGGCTGAAAGACACACATTCTTTTCTAACCTGATGAATTGATACAAAAATATAAATGATCAAATATATGATACGATATATGATATATGATATGATTTCATCCCTGAAATTTTGATTACAGGGTCCTACCTAAAACCATCCATAGCATTGTCAGAGAGAGAATTTGGTTTAAAATGAAGAATTATAAAGAAATAGAGTGGACATGATCTTTTTCTACATAGATCCCTGCCTATAGATCCGTTCCCTCACTTAAAGAAGCGGCTGTCAGGGTCTTCACTTGGCCACTGGACCCAAACGCCTGTTTTTTTACGCAGTCTCTGGAGGAAATAGTATGTAATTTAACAAAAAAATAACAAGAAAGATAGCTCAGTCCAACAGACAAACTAGGAAATGTATTTTTTCTTATTGAGCCACATTGTGACAGAGATTGTGAAACTAAATGATTCATTTTTAAGAATGAACTCAGAAGAGCAATAATTCAGTCTCGTACATGATGCAACAGTTGCTACTACTAAGATAATTTGCACTCTCTGTTGAGAGCAGTCCTAGCTTTCAAATTTACGGTAGGTTTCCTGACCACTACTGAAAATGCTGATTGTTCAAAGCTTCAAAGACCAGGATAAAGACTTTAACTCTGTGAAAGATACAGTGGCAGAGCACAGATAAACTCTCTCTCTCTCACTCATTTTCTACCGCTTATCCGAACTACCTCGGGTCACGGGGAGCCTGTGCCTATCTCAGGCGTCATCGGGCATCAAGGCAGCACAGATAAACATATGATATAAAGATTATAATGTATTGTGACATAATGTGCAGAGAAGGAAATTGGGCTTGCCTGAGAATCATTCAGGCTTCTCAATCCTTACTACTCTACACCAAAATTTACACTTTCGGCTATATATCCAGCCTTGCAAAACACGTTTCAGAGCATACTGATAACATATGTTTGTCAATGTGCCATGCCAGTCCTTATTTGAAAACAGAGTGTGCAGGACAATGAGTTCTTAATTTTTCTAGTCTTCTGGATAAAAATCAGCCCTAAACCATTTGTATTTAAATGACCCATTATTATACCAAAGATATTAGAATGGCTAAATACAGTACACTCATGTGAGACCAAAAATTTTACATGAACCTAGGGTACACATATTCAATCTCAGTTTTTCTTAACTTTATGCATTTCATGTTAAAATATATTTCTTTTTTCAGGTTAATTTGTGTGTCTACTTTGTTCACATAAGAGGTCATTTTCAAACAATTGATTAGAGTCATTTTTGTTAGAAGCAACGAACAAAAATGTCTAAATATAACGAAAAACAAATGGTGACCTCGTTTAGAAATAAAGTAGATGGCCGAAAATAATAGTAATAATTATATAAAGTTTTATAAAGTTTGAATGCCTTTAGTCTCTATGTACTAAAAATCTTTACCTCAGCTTTACTTATTTGCAAACACCAAAACGTATTGCACTATTTTAATATTAATACTTACTATTATACATCCTTTTCCACTCAACTGGTATTTTCTCTAAACCCCTTACAGTTTATTCAAGCAGAATAAACAAACTGTCAAAATAAGAATGTGTTAATATGATCATAAATCCAAAATATGTTTCTTTATATTTCCAGCCATCTCTCTAAACACACACACACATGCACACACACAAATACACACACGCACACACACACAGAGCTTCCATACAGAAGGGAGACTCTAAAAAGAGAGGCTTGTTTTCACACCAGCTAATTCAGAACAGACAACATGTTGTTATTCCCTCACTCCTTCTTCCTTACTGGACAGTACAGAGCTCTAAGGGGGTTATGATACAGTTCATACTGAAAGTCACTTCCTAAGTGCCTTCCCCATCTGCAAAGTTCATATACAGGCCTTTATTTAAAAGATGGACTTTCTTGCAAATGCCCCTTCTACCTAGGCCCCAGACCAACTCAATTTTCACTGACCAAAAATGTACAGGTTCCCCCAATGCTTATTTTTTAAATTAAAATGTATTTTCCCCAGCTGCTACATGTAGTAAGAAAACCACAAGAGATATCATACAATATGTTACGCAAAAACAAAAATTGAGTGTATCTAAAATTAGGCTATAGATCTCTCACCCTCAAAACCATTTATCTCTGACACTCACCATCCACAGAGAAGGATCTCCTCCTTCCCCCTGTCCCATTCCTTACACGCAAACCACTAATGTAACTCCTAGTGTCTGCACCTGGCTTCTTCAGCCTGGATATGCTTTCAGCAACGTTACCAAAATCCTGTACCCATCACATTTATCCTCTAATGTTCACTGTAAAAATACAAAAGAAAAGGAAAGAAAGAAAGAAAGAAAGAAAGAAAGAAAGAAAGAAAGAAAGAAAGAAAGAAAGAAAGAAAGAAAGAAAGAAGGGAAAAGAACAGAAAACCATCTCCAAAACCATCTCCAAGCTGTGAATAAACAAAAGCAAACTAATAGAGTTGTATATTTGGTCTTGACCAAAAGACAACTGAAACCAAATGGCAAAAATCAATTGAATACAGGCTTCTGTCCTGAAACCCAAAATATGGATGGAGCTGGTCACTGTGCTTCTAAACATTTCCTTCAAGCATCTGCTCTGGACTGTAGCCATGGGTGGGCATACAAATTAATCTCTAAATTAACCTATTACTAATCACACACCTCATTTTACTTTACATTTAGAAAGTTATTAACCTAACAAGAATCTGTTGTTTACAACTCTAATTTGAAGGTCACAATGGCAGCTATTAGGAACAAGGGGCTTGCCAATGGTGCACAAAGGGGTTTCTGTTTACAAGCCATGGCAAGTTTCAAGAACATTGAAGTCTTCTTGGCAAAGAGAGGGATAAATAAAGCGTAAGGTAAACATACTCCAGTAAACACAAACAAATGTGTCTAAAATGCTTTGATAAGTTGTTGTTGATATGGTAATATTATGAGCAGATGTACATTATACAGTAAAATATGAGTAAATTCATTGCTAAAGAAACAAACAGTACAATGTGCATGATGAAATATTGGACTGACTTTAATACTGGTGTTTGATATGCAATGTCTAGGACCGTATCCATAAAAATCAGTAAAAAGCATCAAGTTGATTTAACATAAATAAAAAAAAAACTTTTAATCAGGACTATTTCATCTAGTTTAAAATAGTAACTGTCAGAGTAATTGGACTGTGTACAGTCCAGTATGAACATGCAACTTTCTTGAATCCTAATTTAAATATATTTAGTCTCAAAATGATTTCATGAGGATTCCTCATCTAACCGCATTAATCTTTTTCTCTTTCTCGGAAATCCCTAAAGGAATTGTGTCATAACTACAAACAGTGCAGAAGGCTAGCCATATTCTTCCAATAATCATTACAATTTCAGTGTCACCACATCCTACAGAAATTTTCTCATTATGATTGGTTATGTTTAAATGTTCTGTACACTGTGCAGAGAACAATGCTGTGACATTTTTCAAAAAGGCCATAAATAAATTAAAGACAAATGTAATCTGCACTGGAACGGAAAAAACATGGCCGGCATGTTACACTTAACTATGAACATAAAGTGCATTGTTAAATGTAAGAGTACTCTTAATGGGTGCTGACTTATGGACAGTAGAATTTTAGAAGTTTAAGGAACAAACTGGTCACTAATTTGGGAAGAAACATCTGTGCTCTTCTGAGACATGCCAATTTTATAGCTTATGAAAGTGAGTCAGTTTAATACATAAGGCTGTGCGACAGCAATCAGTAAACCCACACCAGCTAGAAAGCTAACATTCATGTTAACAATAGCATCCATGCGAAATAACTAGGAGCCCTAGGTGACCTTGGATTTGGAAAAATCCAGTCAAGTAATTCTGGAAAAGTATTCAGACATTTTGTGCCACTCATTTAAAGGAAGAATAAATTGGAATATTCAGTGATTGCCAATGCTGCTTTCTGCTTTAATTTGAGAAAATTTTGAGCAAGCTGAGCCTCATCAGATCCAACCTGCCCCACTACACTTTTTCAAAACTGGAAGCATTCTTGAAGGGCTGGAAAAACATGCGAGCTCAGTACACTAACAGAATCCAGCAGGACTGGACAGTCCTGGTCAGTGTTTTTTGGAAATAGTAAAAATAAATATTGGATTTGACAGTTGCAGAACTTGTTAAAATAGAGCAGACTGTCCAGTTTATTCACACTAAATTGTAGGCATGGAAAATGACAAGAAACCTACAGTCCTCTAGAAAGCTCTAGAAAAGTGAAGGAAGACAGTTAAGTCTTTACAGATTAAATATAATAGCAGAGCAAGGATGAAGGTCAAATAATAGATGAGATAATGAAAGGTTGCAGATGGTTGGCTTGATGGTTTATTCAGCCTGCTGATTTTATAGACCTTAAGCAAGCAGTTTCTGCTGCAGTCCGAGGGGTTAAAAGGTTGGTACCTAATTTTTTGCTTTTCTTTTGCTTGACCACCAAACAGCCTGAAGAGGCATTTCACTTACTGATCAACTGACTATTTCATGTTATTATACTGTCATGGAGGCAAAGTTGTATTTCTTTACCTAATACCAGTAAAAACCCTCCTGGAGCTTCAAATTTTCAACTCAGGGTAGTCTTCTCAACAACTATCTCCTTCACCTATGTAAACAGTGTAAAAATTGTGGCACAGTGTAAAGTTCCCTTTTCTACTTTAATTTTAGTTTACAGCAGTATTGGCTTTAAATTGGCTCATATACAGACAAAGTACTTGGTTAAATACTGTATATAACTTTGACAATACTAATCACTTTTGAGAAGTTAATCATCAACATACGAGTTATTAATAATGTTAGCAGGTTGGCTTCTTGAAACACTCCTCGCTATTGGCTCAAGTGGTTAAGGAACTGGGGTGTTCATTGGAAGGTCAAAGTTCAAGCCCCAGTACTGCAAAAACTACAACTGACTGGCCCTTGTGCAAGGCCCTTACTGTACCTCCAGAGGCAATTAATCTGAGTTTTGACCCCAAACTCCAAAGCTGGGACATGTGAAGTAAAGAATTTCACTGTGTTGTAATGTATGTGTGGTGATAATAAAGGCTGTTGTACAGCAATTCAGTTCAAAATGTTGAAAGTTTACTATAGATGAACAGTGCCAATAACAATCTCAGGCATGTAACTGTAAAAGTACAGTTAAAGTAGCTTTAACTTAAAGTATAAAGTATAAGCTTATTGTGCTTTGACAGAGTGTGGGGTGGCCATGTTTATTACCACCTACAGTACAAGACACCAATTCAATTCAGTTTAGATCACAATGTTGGGATAGCTACACACTAGGTGGCATTATGCACTTAAAACATAGAGCAAATATTTATCAGTGAACTTTGTAGAATAGTAGAAGTATGTATACTGTGTGGCTGCATCATTCACTTTTAGCTTCATTGATAGTGAATACACAATCTGCCCCAGTCACTGGTAATTAACCAACTGCAGTTTTTTACTATTTATTTTGTGAAGGATCCTGAATGATATTATTGTAGCAGTTTTTATTTTTGTCTACATTACCATAACTATAATTTAACATCAGCTCATGTCATGACACCTACATGGCAAGTTAGAGATCTTACACTTGAAAGTTTTTAGTAGTTTCTGACTGATCTCTGTATGTTTTAGTCATGTTTTTTGCCATGATACTCTTTGGAGTTTCTGAAGCCCTTCAATGTATTATGGATTTTCTGTGATTAGACCCTCTACTTGTTTAATCTCTGTTGCCTGTTGGATTATCAAAAACTCTAGCACATGAAAATGAAAACTTTTTTAAGGTCCAAATTTAGGTCCCTGGTTTGAACCCATTCTCAGGTTATTGTTTGTTTATGTGGACTTTTGCTTGTTTTCCCTGGGTTTGTGTGGGGTTCCTCTCCAGGTTGTATTACTCACTCTCTCACTCACTCATCTTCTACCGCTTATCCGAACTACCTCGGGTCACGGGGAGCCTGTGCCTATCTCAGGCATCATCGGGCATCAAGGCAGGATACACCCTGGATGGAGTGCCAACCCATCACAGGGCACACACACACACTCTCATTCACTCACGCAATCACACACTAGGGAAAATTTTTCCAGAGATGCCAATCAACCTACCATGCATGTCTTTGGACCGGGGGAGGAAACCGGAGTACCCGGAGGAAACCCCCGAGGCACGGGGAGAACATGCAAACTCCACACACACAAGGCGGAGGCAGGAATCGAACCCTGGAAGTGTGCGGCGAACGTGCTAACCACTATGCCACCGTGCCCCCCCAGGATGAATTAGTGAATAGTTAATGAATGAATTAGTGTATGAGTTTGTGTGTGTGTGTGTGTGTGTGTGTGTGTGTGTGTGTTTGTGTGTGTGTGAGCCTGCCTATTATGCCCTGATATGGACTGGTGTCCCATTTGAGAAGAATTCTCTCTTGTCCCTAGGGTAAGATCTGGGACCAGTTTAATGCTTTATAATGCTTTTTTTTTTTTTTTCAAAATAAAAAATCAGGGCTCTGTGTTTACATTGCATAACTATAATTGTATTTATAGAAATCTTCTTTGTTTTTGTGCTTAAAATGTTTTTATTTCATAGATATATATCTCATTATATATCATTATATTTTCATTATATTTCTTCAGTTACTGTGTTATCTTTTGTTTTAAGTAGAAAATTACTGAAGACAAGAATGAAAAACCTTGAATACTCCATTATAAACCAGGGTAATTCACACCAAAATTCACTTGTATATATCAGGAAATCTACTGACATCTATTGAGTTTACTGTAGCTTACCGCATTTAAATTCACAATTACATAATGAAGGATCTCCTACATTGTGGCTTGATTGAGAGGTCAAAGGAAAACAAAGTGTACAGACCTGAAGGCTGACTAAACTGGCTGTGCGTATTCTCTTTGTCTCACTGAGACTTTTCCTTACAGAGACAAGAGTGGGAAAGATTCAGGAGAGTCAGAAGAGGTGTTATATTATTATTTCCTCAGTTTTCCTAACAGAGCACCTGTTAATAATGACTGATGCGACAACTGTTAATAATGACTTGGATCATCTGCAAAAACTTAAGATACTTCATACTTAAAAACTTAATAAAACAAATTGATATGTTTTATAAAAACTTCAACCTAAAAACTATACAACATATGTTTTAATAAGCAACTTTAGATTTTAAAGTAAATTTTTTGTAACTATGTTACTATGCTTGACTACATTTATTTTGATCATTATTTTGATTATATTTGTCATTAAATCTTTTGTAAAGACAAAGAAATTCTTGGACAGTAAACAGAATAAGAGGCACTGTTAATAAAAATAGATCTTATTTATATATATAGCTTAATATTACTAATACCACGCAAAATGTTTTTAAGACAGCGTCGAAAGTCCCAAAATCTCCGTACGTAGAGGAAATTAACTTTATACCAAAATGTATATTTTATGTACGTATTTTATTTACAGAACATCATGTACATGATTGCCATTTCTTTGTTAACACGCATGAAGTCATCTTTCTTTACTGTGATCCAGCCATGTAAAGCATGAAAAATTTTAATTTCATGTATGTATAGAGATTTTTAGAGACTGATTACATTAGAAACCAACAGTGTGACACAAAATGTAAGAGTACATACATTTGCTACCTCCTCTATTCCTCCTGACAACTAAACAAAACATGTAATACAAATTACATATTTGTGATTTCTTCCAAAATTCAAAAACAAATGATAAAATACATTTTGTAAACAGTTGATAATAAACAATTTTGTTCCAAATACGTTTATCAGAATTATTGCCCACAGGCCACCATCACTGTGCATGATTAGCTCTAAACAGCTCAAAACAGATAAAGTTCGCTGATGACGTTACAGGTTTGGTCTTAATTAGCATCAACAATGACTCAATACAAATAGAAGGTGGAGCAAATTATGTATTGGTGCAGAAGCAGCATCTGTTACTTTATGAAGATGATGTTTAGCTCAGAAAGACTTGCAGTACTCACTTGCAGTCCTCACTGCACATCAACAGCATTACTATAGAAGCAGTCAGGAGCTCAATTTTATTGCTGTGCACATCACAGAAGATCTCACTTGAAACAAATATATATATATATATATATATATATATATATATATATATATATATATATATATATATATATATATATATATATATATATATATATACATATATATGTATATATATATATATATATATATATGTATATATATATATATATATATATATATATATATATATATATATATATATATATATATATATATATATATATATATATGTTATATATATATATATATATATATATATATATATATAAACTGAATAATTGAGGGTTATGGGCTTTGCTCAGGGACCTGGGGTAGCTTGGTGGACTTGGGATTCAAACTCACAACCTTTGATCAACATCTTAACTACTAGTTAACTAAACAGCTTAAATGTTGCAGTAACAAGGGTCATGGTGACACAGTGGGTACTTTTGCTAAAGATATTTTTGCACTATTATCTTATGTAGTGGACCAAATGCTTCCACATGTTATGTACAATAGCAGCAGTTTATGTTTTACAGCCACAAAACACATGCTGCCAAATACTATATTTTGTCCTGTGGATTACACTTCATGAAGTATTCAGACATTCTAAGAGGAGATGCCACATACTGTACATGTGGTCTTTGAAGACAACCTCCTAATCAATACACAATTGCTGGACTGTATATTTATAATTACACCCTCCAGTGTCACCCAAATGAGGATGGGTTCCTTTTTGAGTCAGTTCCTCTCAAGATTTCTTCCTCTTCCATCCAAGGGAGTTTTTCCTTGCCATATACGCCTCAGTCGCCTCAGGCTTGCTCGTTGGGGATAAATACAAACACATTTAAATATAAGTCTAAAATTAATCTTGAATTTTTGTATTATATTAATCTTTGTATAATATAAAATAAAATACAGTCTTTTGTTCTGTAAACATAATGTCCATTGTTAAAAGTGCTATATAAATAAATTTGACAACAACAATGAAGTCATGATGTATAAATGAAGTACAACAAAGTAGATAATCTCTATCTACATCAACAGTCATCTTTATTGACACCTCGTCACGTTTTTATCAGTGCTGTCATTGAATGACAAAGAACCCTGTTGAACAGGGTTTATAGAACCATAGTTAAATGATACTAACTTTATTTTACAGTTCCCCTATCCTTGGGTGGTGACAATCACCTGAATTATACATGTTACCATGTCATTAGGACTACATCTACATATATATGCTATCTTTACACCTTAGGACTAACTAGCAATGTGTTTGGAGATGAATTCAACATTCATGCTAACCTTTTAGAACTTAGAGAAAGCAAATGCTCTGATAGAAGCTGTACAGCCTTCCTGGAAAATGCTGCAGTAGCCTCCACATTCACCTAGACTCCCTTCTGTCTCTGTCACTGAAAAAAAGTTAGGATTGGGAAATGGGAATTGACCTGGATCTAGTTACTGATGTGAACGCTGTTTGTAGAAAGACCTCATTGGTACTACGCGTTCTGGTGTTTGTGAGTGTTTGAGATTCATTTTAAGGCTCAGTGCTACAGGTACAGATATGTAATGTCAAATATCTTAATCATTTTGAGACAGTGTCTTTTGGAGAGACATGGTGTTTTAACCAGTAACAAAAGCAGCAAAGGTAACTAAGGTCTTGCCAGCTATTTCAGTGCCACAAGCAGCATTTTCATTGTCAGTCTATAAATAGGAAAATAAGACAAATTACCCCACTACAATTATGGAATGTGATGTGGAATTAATGAGGTTTCTTTCATTACTCTAATGAATGTGGACCTTGACACAGATGTTTCAAATTTTCCAAAAGAAAATATATTTTAGATTTACTGAAAAAAGTATCTGGTAACAGGCAGAAACCTGAGTTTCTTTAGTGGCTCATTAAAGGAAAAATCCAAATAAAGTAAATTTCTAAAGTGTGTTGGCACTATGAGCCACCAGAACAGGTTCAGTGCACTTTTTGGCATAAAGTCTCCAGGTCTGTGCAACTATACCACAATACAAGTATTACAAAATTTATTTGGGAAAAGATTATTTCCTAACTTGGTGTTTTGATGATGATGATGATGATGATGATGATGGTGATAATGATGATGGTGATGATGATGATGATGATGATGATGATGAGTGCTACACTATAATATGCCGTCACTCCAAAATTAGTCCAAAATCTCCCACTTTTGTGGAGAGTACCACTTGGAAACCAGAGAGGTGGCTTTTAACTGCTCTTGCCAAAGTTATTTTCGCATTTGGGTCTCCACCATTGAAGGTTTGTCTCTAATATGGTCTCAGGGAGTTTTTCCTTGCCACCTTTGCCTCTTGTACTTATCTCTGGAGCCTTGTCCTCACTATGTTTCTCTCTCACACAATTTTTATTGTGGATCCAAAAGTGCCCACCTTTATACTGTACTTTTAAATGTACGTATTCCTTATTTAAAACAAAAGAAGGCATATATTGATGCTCCAGCCTCACATTCAATTTCATGAGTCTTTTTTGGACAAGTCAGCTCTCCACTCAGTAGCATCTGGTAGCAGTTTCAGCATGTTAATACATGAGGTCACTCAGCGGATGCTGCAAGCTTTAGGTAGTACTCATGCACTTGGGAGAGCTCCAGAATGTTGACTGTCAGTGTTGCAATGTTGATCATGTGAATTTCCTGCACATTTAGTCTCAACAGAAAACTAAAATAAAAACTGGTGTTTATTGCAGACCAACATTTTTGATATAATGGTTCAGTCATTGCATTTTAATGGCCCTTTGATATTTTCATTCTGAGGCAACCTTGTTGTGCTAAAATTCCCTTATATTTAATCAAATCCCTGATGCCATAAACGTTCACAAGATATTGGAACAGCTGCAAAATAGCCACAGTGACCATCATTGATCCACCACAATATGTTACAGTAAGCATGATTTGGGTTTTCTTCACTAAATATACCAATGTACATGTTCAAATATTATATTTTGGTCTTCAAGTGCTGTATATGGTTGATCTGATGAAGCGTTTCTTTTTAGCCCTTCCATGCAAGTCCATCTCAGGGCATCATGCATATACACATTCACACCTATAGGGAATTAAGTGTAGCCCAGTGATTCCCTTTTTTCAGCCATGGAGCCTCTAGCATATTCTGACTGATTATTGAGGACCATCAACATAACCAAAAAAGGAGTACAACATTAGATTTTACATACTGCTGGCTACTTATATGGCTTAAACGTTAACAGTAACATCTTTTATACTATTATTTACTGCATCAAAGTGAGACAACATTTGCAAACCTTGCTCTAATGAAAAACACATTTTACATAGATCGAGGGCACTATAGAATGAATGCTAAAATTCCCATGACTATGTACATTATTCTTCTTTTACTTTCAGATTTCTCTGTTAGGGGTCACCACAGCAAATATTCTGTTTCCACCTAACTATCCTTTTCGTTCATAAAGCAGATGCCCACCTTTCCAGGTTTTCCACCACCTGCTCTCTACTTGCACTACAGATCACAATGTCATCCGCAAATATCATTGTCCACGGAGATTCCTGTCTGACTTCATCTGTCAACCTGTCCATCACCATAGCAAACAAGAAGGGACTCAAAGCTGATCCTTGATGTTCACACTGACTAATCGCATGTATAAATTTGGCACGTTTTATGCCAGATGCCCTTCCTGACGCAACCCTCTCTATTTATCCGGGCTTGGGACAGACACAGAAATCACTGGCTTGCAACCTCTGTGGCTAGATTCCAAGACTAATAAATTTTTTTTTAACGTAACTGTCAATTTTTTCATTCAAAGTGAAATATTCATTGAAATTCAAATCCATTGAAATATTTAACACAAATACCATACATACTTCAAGTATTTTTGGATACAATTCCAATAGTCCCTTAATTCTGCTGTGGACTACAAGTGGTCTGTTGACCCCAGATTGAGAAACACTGGAGTAGCCAATCTGACTTTCTCCATGTTTTTGGACAGTTGGTGGAAACCCAACAACTACAGTAAGAGAGAAACATACATGCTTTTGTGGAGAACATGCACCGCTTGTAGCATAAACATTATCCCAAGCTGGTGCTCAAACCAGGGATGTGTGAGGTGGCACTGCTTCCCGCTGCACCACTGTACTGTCCTTCTATCTTGGTATTAGTATAATAGAGTCATAGCTGTCTTGCAGCAACGGTTGGGGCGAGGAACTTCTGGTGGCCCAGTCTGGCTAATGATACCACCAGTCACAGTGAGTCACTAGGGCAATTAGAGTCACTAAGCATGCATGTTTGCCTTCCATGTTTCACACCGTCACATAAATTTAGCATTGCAAGGACAGGAGAAATGGTGTCTAGTGCAACTCTCTAAGCTACAAAATGCAGCATTTTTTTTTAAATGCACCATTTTAATGGGAGGCCATTAAAGCAGCCTTGCACTTTGGCTGACTCCCGAGTAGTGAGTTTCCCTTTTCCCTTCTCAGTTCCCCTCTCTTCTTCTATCTGCTCCTGCTAACTCCTTCTTCTCCTCAATTCCAGGCTGCTAGGGGGTAAGATATATAGTCCTGAACAGCACGCCACCTCCAATGTAGCTTTAAGCCACATTGCCAGTAAAAATAAATAGCCTTAGTGTCCTGTACCACACCACTGCTGCTCTGCATCACAGAGGATCTGTAGGTTGCCAAAAACAACCTTCAGTTTTGTTAAACCTTTTTTATATTTCCTTGAAGTGAATGCCTACTTCAGAAAGTATTATGTAGCATGCCAAATTAACAGGGGGATTTATGTGTAGTAAAACAGAGAGCAATACAGGTCAATACATGTAGTATTTTTGATTGTTAGCTGAGAATATTAGAACTTGTAGCTGTCTCGTGCCGGGCCATCAGTCTTTGGTGCACTGCTCTTTGCTTTTAATAAAGTTTTGTGTTTCTTATATCAGGGAGAGTTAAGCTGTGGAGAAGCCACAAAGACGCTTACCACCTGTACTATTATCTGTGAATAGTGAATCACGGGGGTGAATCAGGTTTGGTCTGCAATATTATGGCATTTCCTAGGCCCCTAACTTACAGTATGTTAGTTGGGTATATCACCGCCAAAGGACTACCAAACCATTCTAGAGGACCTTGTGCACTTAATTGTTCAAACATTGTACCCTGAAGGTGGTATATTCCAGGAGGATAATGCACCAATACAGACAGCAAGACTGGTGACAGAGTGGTCTTATGCACATTATGGTAAAGTTGACCATCTCCGATAGCCTGCTCTGTATAAGGATCTGAATATTATTGAGACACTTTTTGGAGTTTTGTTGGAGTATGAGTTTACATAGAATATTTTTGAGAAACATCCTATGAGAGAAGGTTCTGAATGCTGAAACACCTTGGTGATGAGAGAGGATGAGAAGTAAATGACTAGATTGATTTGCGCTGACAGGAAGTCTATAAGCCTAAATATAATATACTATCTATATAACAAATTTGCTCTATTCACTCTTTACAACCTTGATGAGCTGGAAAGTATCTCAGAAAAGACAACACAACAAACATTGAGGTGGATGGGCTACAACACTGGAAGACCAGGTTGGCATCACCTCTTTCAGACCTTTTTTTTCTATTAAATTTTATTCTATTCACTTTTTTATTCATTCTGATGTTCAATGTGAGCATAAACAGATGCTCTTGACCTATTTCTACAGTGTTTTTCATTGTTCTGTCACATGATTAGCTAATTAGATAGCTGCACAAATGAGCTGGTGTATAGTTATTCATATTAAAGTTGACTTTATTTGGTGTTAAATTGAATGAAATAGTTTCAGATAACAGCTGTGTAATAAATACATTTGAACATTCATTCTGCACACAGCCAAATCCACAATTATCCACAATTATAAAAGAATGTTGTAAAATGTTTCTTATTGTTTTTCACTTTATATGTACAATAATACAATTTGTATATTTACATGTATATATCTCACATTAAGGGTGGAAAATTATTACATGATTTAAACCTGGCATTATAAAATACTGAAATTGATATTCCTGAATGAATGAAATTATTAGAAAACACATATTTAAATCAGGCCATTCAATTTTGTTGATTTTTCCACTTTCATAGCTATAGTAGCTAACTAATACAGATAAGGTAATAAAAATGTGTGAAAATTTTTTATTTAATTTTGTTTTATTTAACATTAGTTTTGAGCAAGAATCACTCAGCAAAGTTCATGCAATCTTGTGGAATTGTCCGGATCTGTTTCTCAGAAAGCAGCTGTGAAAACACTTAAGCTGACAAACTCTGACTCATATTTTGCACATTCTCATGTTACTCCTTCTCATGAGACTGACCTAACATCAACACCAAAAAAAGATATATCAGCTACTTTTTATGATCCATAGTATTATGTCTTCCAACTGAGGAAGGTCTGTTCTTCAAAGGAGACGTACCAGAATAGCAGAATGTGCATGTGAGCTTTCCCCTCTATAAGAAAATTGACGTTTACTGCACTAAAATGGTATTAAATTTTTTTAACAAGAATCACAGCAACAGAATAACCTTGCTCAGATCAAACCAGCAGCTTAATATGAACTAAAATATGCAGTGTTATTAATACATAATATTAGACATGGATGGATTCATCTGGCTGCTATTTTTTGTTTGATGACACCAAATTCAGTGAAACTTTTAAAATGTGGCTGCTTATAGCTTAAGAATCTAGTCTCTTAATTTCCTGAAGACACTCAGAATGTGGAAAAGGAAATTATATCCAGAAGCACCAGAAAATGTAATTGTACCATTCAGCAATCTGCATGTGAAAATACTCAAATAATAATTATTATAATGAAAAAAAATATAATGGCAGACACAAATCACTGGATCACAAGTCAAAAAGGCTAAAATCCATATTTTGAAAGAATTTATTAGTTATTTACTAGCTATTAGAATTTATTAGCTATTAGTATTAAAACAGGGAAGCTGATTAAATGGATGATGATGAGAAAATGTTCTTGAAAGAAGTATTCTAACACAAGGCACAAGAGTTAGAGGAGATTGGTACCCATCGGCTAAGATCATAATATAGTGAACACAATCATCACATACTAATTATCAATTTAAAACCCTGAAGGAAAATAATGCAGGGCTTCATTTTAAGCTACTGTATCAAACCCAGCACATTAAACGCTTTTGATACGCCTGATGTCAATATGCAACATAAGTTTTTAGTAGTGGTTTAAAAACATTCCTGGTTTTCGCAACAATATCTGAGGGGAGCTAATTCTAACTTAGCAATTTTATTAGCACAGTTGATGCATAGCAACTACAAGCTGGATGCAGGAAAAATCTAGAGCAGGATTCATAGGGATAGGATATATTTCATTCAAAAATCAGATTTATCATCAACATCTGTTTCCAGAAAATTCAGTTTATGAATAAATCGGTTTATATGGAAGATCAGCTTCAACTCTCAAAACCTCCTGTAATTAAAATTCTTTGCCAGTCCTACTGCTCGAGCCAATATCTTAGTCCAATACAAAAAAAGCACATACTTATATGAGAAGTAATGTTAATTTATTGCAGTTTATGTAAAAATCAGTTTTGGGTATAAACAGCTAAATTAACTGGATAGCATTATAGGAAATATATGAAATATGGCCTGGAAAGCCAGATTATATGTGTAATATTTCCTAACACAGGATCCAGGAAACAGATTTCCTTTGAGTAAGCTCATTCATTAATAGGCCAATATCAAACCTCCCATTGATTTCCAAGATCCTAGAAAAGTTTGTAGGACAGCAGTTATTCTCATAGCTACATAGGAATAATGTTCATGAAATGTAACAGTCAGGATTTAGGCTTCACCATAGCACAGAAAAAGCACTGGTTACAGTTGTAAATGACCTGTTACTGGCCTCTGATCAGGGTTATGTGTCTTTGCTGGTGTTGCTTGATCTTAGTGCAGCTTTTGATACCATTGACCATGCTACAGTATTTTACTTGATAGGTTAGAGCATGTTGGTGTTAAAAGGACAGCCCTCTCCTGGCTCAGGTCTTATTTGACTGATTGCTATCAGTACATAGATCTAAATCATGACTACTCTAAACATACACACGTGGACAAAATTGTTGGTACCCTTCGGGTCAATGAAAGAAAAACTCACAATGGTCACAGTAAAAACTTTAATTTGACAAAAGTTATAACAAATAAAAATTCTATGAATGTTAACCAATGAAAGTCAACGTTGCTTTTCAACCATGCTTCAACGGAATTATTAAAAAAAATAAACTCATGGAAACAGGCCTAGACAAAAATGATGGTACCACTAGAAAAGACTGAAAATAATGTGACCAAAGGGACATGTTAATTCAAGGTGTGTCCACTAATTAGCATCTCAGGTGTCTACAATCTTGTAATCAGTCAGTGGGCCTACATATAGGGCTCTAGGTAGTCACTGTGTTGTCTGGTGACATGGTGTGTACCACACTCAACATGGACCAGAGGAAGCGAAGGAAAGAGTTGTGTCAGGAGATTAGAAAGAAATTTATAGACAAGCATGATAAAGGTAAAGGCTATAAGACCATCTCCAAGCAGCTAGATGTTCCTGTGACTACAGTTGCACATATTATTCAGAAATTTTAGATCCATGGGATTGTAGCCCAAGGTAATGTTCAGTGTTCCTCAAGGTTCTGTTTTAGGCCCAATGCTTTTCTCTCTATATATGTTACCCCTTGGTGCAATTATACATAAACATGGTATTAGCATCCACTGTTATGTTGATGACATGCAGATATATGTTTCAGCTAAGTCAGATGTGAGTCACCAGCTTAATAAGATTGAAAATTGTTTGGACATTAGAAAGTGGATGCTTACTAACATCCTTCTGCTGAACTCTGACATGACAACTGCTTTTATTAGGGCCACTGGCAGCCAGAAGTAAGCTTTCTGATTACAGAGTAACTCTGGATGGTCTTTCTATTTTATCATGTGCAGCAGTTTGAAAAAAAAAACCTTGATGTGATTATAGACATTGATCTCTTATTTGAAGCTCACATAAATAATATCACAAGGGTAGCCTTTTTTTCATCTCACCCTGCTCTGGGATTGATCTGCTTGGTCAAACTCATGGGATTGCTGCGGGCTGCCCGGAGACTGTCATGCCTTCTTTGAACCATTGTTGCTTCAGTCAGCTGTTTGGTCTAGTCTTTATTAGCAATAATTTGAAGACTTTGGCATCAAGTTTAGTGTAGGGTCTATGGTGAACTCAGATTTTGAGCTGACTCTTTAGTTCCTCAGGAGCTCTCGGTTGCACAACTACAAACTGCTGTCGTAATGACAATATTTACATTTACATTATTTACTGTCCAATGTCACCCAAATGATTATGGGTTCCCTTCTGAGTCTGGTTCCTTTCAAGGTTTCTTCCTCATATCATCTCAGGAAGTTTTTCCTGGCCACTGTCACCTTCAGCTTGCCCGTTAAGGACAGGGATAGATGTTAGAGATATTTAGTAACTTTAAAAACTTTAAATGTATTCATTTTTTTGTTTCGAAACTTCTGAAAAGTTTCTTTGAGACAAAGTGAATTGTTAAAAGTGCTATACAAATAAATTGAATTGAAAATTAAATTGAATTCATTTATTCATTCATTCATTCATAATATAAGATATACCTTTATTCATCACCCAATGGGGAAATGTCTCTGTTACAGCAGCAAAGAGAAAGAAATGCAAATATTTAAAAAGAGTAGAGACATAATATAATATACAGTATATACACAACACAATGTATAAATACAGAGAAGAAAAAAGAGACCACGAGTAAATAGTTACGCTAACAGACATTTCACACAGGTAATATTGCATGTTTTTCAAAATTTCTGTTATTGCATGTGTTGTTTCAAATACATTGTTATTGTTATTATTACAGTTAAACAGACTGTATAGTACATACTGCTGTAGGTGAACTGATTAAAATGACCTAATATTCCCTTAACACCACCTTCTTTTTCTTCTTCTTCTTTGGGGGGGTGGGTCAACTCAAGGGGTTAAGGCTCTGGGTTGTTGATTGGAAGGTCAAGGTATAAGCCTTACCACTTCCAAGCCTCCACTGTTGGGCCAGAGAGCAAGGCCCTTAACCATCTATGCTCCAGGAGTGCTGCATCATAACACTGTGGACTGACCCAAACTTCAACAGCTGGGTTATGTGATGAAAGAATTTCACTGTGCTGTAACGTACAGTACATGTGACCAAAATAAAGGCTCTTTCTTTTCCTTCTTCCAGCAGAGCTAGTACTGAGGGAACAGAAAGCAGAGATCGTGAGAGTTCAGCACAGATATGGAGAGAGAACATTCTCTTTTCAATGCAGGGAAAGCTCCCAAACCAAACAGAGCTGTGATTTAGAGGTCTCGGTTTCAGCCACTGGGGCTCCCTTGCTTTGGACATATTGATCCCTTTACACACAGGGAGGTAAGAAAGAGCTTTTACTGGAGTGTAATGAGGGTCTGAGGACAAAAAGAGGGAATGTAGCAGTGAAGTGTATTCCACCCCTGAGATCTGTTGTTCGACTCTAGTTACATGCTTATACTATACTAATGCATATTGTACATGTATATTTGTGTATGTATGTGTGTCTTTGTGAGTGTGTGTCCTACATATTTACATACACACACTACAACAGTGCTGTGTGGTTTAAGTGTGCTGCCAAATCATACAGCTTGAGCAAAATGCATGTCCACAATTCCCCTAAGGGAGAGAGGAATACGTGACTGACTGCAGGTTGCAGCTTTGAGAGTGAAGGAAATAGAATATTAGTACTGATGTGAGGCACAAATGGGAGGCAAATATCATTACACTGATAATAAAAAAAGAGCTATACCTTTGTTTGATACCGCTGCTGAAGACTAATCTAATGAACAACAGCACAACAAAAACAACACAAGTTGCATTAAAATTTTGTGTTGGAGTAAGAACCTGGCATTCTATTATTATTCATAATTTTTTCTGCCATTATGATATAAAGAAATATCACAAAAAACATCCAGGAAATGTCAGCAACATCTATGTAGCAATTGTTTCCAGTTGCCTTTTTCTTCTCAGAATTCAGACTGCATCAATGGCATTGAGGTTTGGATGGTCATAGTGGCATTTTCATCACCAGCACATTTGTGATTTTCCCTTTACCCCTTACGGTGTAAGTCTTGCTTAAGGAATAAAGCACTACAAGGCTTCGTGTTATAGGAAATAATTAAGGAAAGGGTGCTGTGATGAGGTTTGACACCAAATGTAGTTAACCACAGATAGATATTAACAGTGATTTTTTTATTTGAGGGAGAATTCTTGAGTTCCAGTAGCTTCTCAATTGGCACCTTCTCAAAGTGGCACCACATTCATAGGGCACCAGAACCATGAGAGTGGAAATCTTGTAACACTTTTACTTCCTTGACAAAAGTGTCTGTCTTATCAGTGACTGATAGTAACAAATTTATATACTGTAGGTATGAGCAACTGTTAAAGGTTGCTAATTGTTTTGGATCTTGATGAACCGTTATGATGTACTAGCAAAATATTTGCATTATACACTGTAAAAATAAATCACTGAATCTACTTAATAAAAGCTTATAAATTTGACTAATAAATGCAAATTTGTTGGATTTGCTTGATTGTGAACTTTAAGGTGGGTGCAGTAGGTGTAAAAATGTTCAACAGTACTTAAGTCATCTAGTTTATTGGACCAAAAGCCTAACTAAAAGTGCATACTGTTGCAAATATCTAGTGCAAAGAATTTTTTGGGCACAAACAAAAAAACAACCAATTCAGTTTAATTGTGAATACAGTTAGAAACGGTTGTTAATAGCTTAATTCTAGATATTTTTACATATGAGGGTTACCTTCATGCTGAAAAATAATTGAACAACAAATAAGATTTTCCAAATTAGATGGTTACACAGTAATATTCCTCTGTAAACTCTTCAGTAAACTAACAAATATGCCTTTTCCTCTTTGTATGCAATAAACAAAATAAATTATTTCACTTTAAGTTTTTATACACCATATATTGACAACAGCATATACTTTACAGTGAAAATGGGGTTTATAAGTAGGTCATCAACATGCCTAGTTGCGCTTCCACTTCTTAAACAGTGCCAATCTTCTAGCCAATCTTCTTTCAAAATGTCATTCATCAGGTCAGTCAACTCAACTAGGAAATTTATGCAAAGCTTGTACAGTACAACAGCAGCACTCCTTCAAGAAAGTAATTGTAGTTATTACGTCATCTGATAACCTAGGTGCTTATTCTCTGGCTGGTTTACAGGAGAGTTTCACTGTTGAGCACCCTTGTCTGTTCTACTTTACCAAGAGGAGTGAAATCCAGGAGAACATGCAGTTAGGAGCGTTTCTACTGAGAACCAAGCAGGAGCATGACAAGCAAGTGCCTGAAGTGTTACATGATGATGTTGGTAATGCATTATTATGTGAAAGGTGGCTGTGTTTTAAATGAAAGGTTGGAACATTTTCACACAGTTGGTGGTTTTCCACTTGACAGTGCACAACTTTATGGAAGGTGTCATTCCCATTGAAATGTCCTTGTGCATTAATGATTTGGTTTTGAGGTAATGAATCTCTCTTGATTACATTAATCAAGCTATTATGCAGTTTTCTTACAAATTCTCAGACAATGTTAATTGGCCTCAGCTCAGATCATTGTAGCTATTTGCCTTTAGAGGTACCTTTGTTGGTAATGCCCATGTAAACTAATTACTAAACTAACTTTTGCCCATTATACGTTGGTCAAATAAGTTCTAAATACACTGCCGATTTTTTAAGTTTTCCCACTTACAAAGAATAAAGAGATCTGTAATTTTCATTGTATGTGAACTGTGTAACTTAACTGTGAGAGACAAGCTAACAAAAATCCAGAAAATCACATTCAATTTTATTCAATATACAAATTTCAATTTTATGAAATAAGTATTTGATACAAAAGAAAAATAGAACTTAATATTTCGTACAGAAACCTTTGTTTACAATTACAGAGGTCAGATATTTCCAGGTTTGACCAGGTTTGCGCACACTGACGCAGGGATTTTGACCCACTCCTCCATACAGGCCTTCTCTAGATCTTTCAGGTTTTGGGGCTGCAACTCCGTGTTGCCCAGCGAAATCATACAATGTGATTTTCTGGATTTTTTTTTTAGATTCTGTCTCTCACAGTTAAGGTGTACCTACAATGAAAATTACAGATCTCTCCATTCTTTTTAAGTGTGAAAACTTGAAAAATCGGCAGTGTATCAATACTTATTTGCTTCACTGTAAGTTTCTTCGATATCTCTGAAAATGATCAAACATGAAAATATTGTTTCTTCTGAAAGATATTTTAAAAATGGCAGTGAGGATTCTCTTGATTTTATTCATGGCAAGATCAGAACAGAGTTAGGGGAACCTCATTATGATGCTTCTGTATTTTTTTTTAGGTTGAACTTTGGATAGCAATTTCATAACCCAAGTACTACTCTCACTCTCACTCATTTTCCACTGCTTATCCGAACTACCTCGGGTCACGGGGAGCCTGTGCCTATCTCAGGCGTCATCGGGCATCAAGGCAGGATCCACCCTGGACGGAGTGCCAACCCATCGCAGGGCACACACACTCTCATTCACTCACGCACTCACACTACGGACAATTTTCCAGAGATGCCAATCAACCTACCATGCATGTCTGGACCGGGGGAGGAAACCGGGGTACCCGGAGGAAACCCCCGAGGCACGGGGAGAACATGCAAACTCCACACACACAAGGTGGAGGCGGGAATCGAACCCCCAACCCTGGAGGTGTGAGGCGAACGTGCTAACCACTAAGCCACCAGGCCCCCCACCCAAGTACTATTCAATATTAAATAATGACCTATAAGAGCTACAGTTGTTGTTTGAAGGAAGTAAAGGATGACAAACTTAAAAGTCCCTCTTGGCTGTTGTTCTGTGTAAGTACCACGAATTACAGACAGTGAGCATCCCTTCATTAGATTCTTACACTAATCAAAGGATGCAACCTGATACATACCTTAGGTTCATCTTAAAAGTTACATCTCATGGTGACTGCAAACAGTCATGACAATGTTATCTGCAAACTGTGTGTGAACAAAACAGCATCATTCTTTCATTCAGAGTGCACAGAGTTCTCTCTCTCTCTCTCTCTCTCTCTCTCTCTCTTCAGCCATATTTTTGCATTAGTTACTTTGATTTGAAACTTTCTGGCCTCACAGCTCAACTATTTTTATAGTTTCTATCCCTGGCCATTAACCACACACCCAGAGATTGTACCCGATGAGCACAAACTATGAGGATCCTGAGGCATCTAGAGATGTACCAGCTCCAGTTGGACTGTGCTTCATGAAGTATTTGGACATTCTGTGATGCTCTGTCTCTCTCTTTCACACACAAACACACACACACACACACACACACACACACACACACACATTTACATCTATCGGCTGGCACCACATAAACAGCATATATGCTCGCTCTAGAAACAGGAGAAATAAATAAGACAGGGCAAACAATGCATCCGTTTCTCATCTCGCTCAGCAGAAAGAAGAAAACCGCAAAGCGGACCGAACTGACGCAAAGCACCCTGGAGCACAATAAGCGCCATATTACCCCCCCGCTGGCGACCTCCATAATTACTCCTGACATTTATATAAAATGTTTTAATGCAAGGATGATCAGACCAGGTTCATTACCCCTGAACAAATATTCACAAACATTAATTCCAATGAACAAATATTCAAAGACATTAATTATAAAATTATAGAAACTACCACAAATGTGATAACACTTTAGTGGGCATCACACGCTCCCTGACAGAGAAGAATGGCTCCCGACATTTCCAAAAACTTTTATCTCAAAACCGTTCAACATTTTTTTTCAATTCTTAACCATAATTCTCAAATCTCTATTCATATTCAAATCTCTATTATATTGCATGCAAAAAGGTGGGATGTATGGAAAGAGTGAGTGTGCAGGTGTAGTGTGATGAGACGCTTCTATGACAGGTATGTAGGGTGCTGTGTATCCGGTCACTGAGTTAACTGCGGCGTGTGTCTGGACTGATGGCTCACCTAATGACCCATATGTGAGGAAACGTATATGTGAGGAAACGGCATGGCCAAAGGTAGGTTCTCATCAGCGTGGCATCTCTTCTCAGTAGGATTTGGTACGTATACAGGCACAGTATGACTTTCTCTGCTTACAGGTGCTGGTTCTGACCCCCGAATCTCTGGATACCTGGTGAGTTGCCCCTGGTAGGTAACAGGTCTTTCCTCCATCCTTTTGGTCTGTCTCTTTAACCAGTATCCCAATCCAGAATCATCATCCGAATCATTTTCACTGTCCTCACTCGTGTCTGCTTGTCTTTGAGTGTCTCTCATTCTCTCTTGGTTTTGTCTGTTATGTGTTTTCTTTTCAGGAATAGATCTGGTGTCAGGTGGAGTGACATCGACATGTAAGTCGTTCACCAGCAATAGGAGATCTCCGGTTTCAGGGCAGACAATGTACACTGGGTTCTCAGCAAGTTGACGTTCACCTATGTATATAGTCTTCTCCCAGTATGCCCTTAATTTTCCAGGCCCTCCATGTTCACTGAGGTTCCGGACCAGAACTCTGTCCCCTGGTTGTAGTACAGCCCCTCTTGCTCTCTTGTCATACGTCACTTTTCCTCTTGCACTGGACTTTTTGCTATTCTCACCAGCAATGCGGTAGGCTTCTGACATCTTTTTAGCCCATTTCTCTGCAAATCCTCCAGGTGAGTACGGTTCCCTTTCTCCAACCAATCCAAACAGCAAGTCGACTGGGAGATGTGGGTGACGGCCATAGAGGAGAAAAAATGGTGAGTAGCCGGTTGACTCATGCCTGGTGCAATTGTATGCGTGTATGACATGCGGGAGGTGATCCTTCCACCGTAGTTTCTCACTATCAGTCAATGTTCTTAACATCTGGAGGATGGTGCAGTTCAGCCGCTCAGCTGGGTTGCCTTGTGGGTGATAGGGCGACATCCGCAAGTGGCCAACTCCTGACAACCGCTGTAATGATTGGAACAGTTTGTTCTCAAATTCACGACCCTGGTCATGATGCAGTTTGGATGGATATCTGAACCGGGGTATGAAATCATTGAAGATACGCTCTTGTTCTCATAGGATATGCCTGGGCAAATCTTGTGAAATGATCAAGCACTACTAGAATATATTCATATCCTCCACAACTGGTTTCCAGATGCAAATAGTCAATACACACAAGCTCTAGAGGGAAGTTAGATGTGATGCGGCCCATAGGAGCTCTCGTCTGTGTCGTGGGTTTCTTAGACCTGATACAGGGACATTTTCGGGTGACATAGTCTTCAATTTCTTTAGCCATGAAGGGCCAGTAAAACCTTTCCCGAGCAAGATGAAGAACTCTTTCCGTGCCTACATATCATTGTGTAGGTACTTCAGAGCAATCGACCTGTGTTTCAGAGGGAGAACTAACTGCTTTTGCTGGTTCGTCCTTCGGTAAAGGAGGCCGTCTTCAAGTTGCAACTTACTCCACTCATGCAGCAGCTTTCGGGTGGCTCCACTTACAGTTTGGCGTATGTCATCTGTCAGTTTTGTGTTTGACTCTTTTAACTCAATAATCTTGCCTATTGCTTGATCCTCTCTTTGAGTCTTAACAAGATCATCATGGCTGATAGTTGGCAGGTGGTTGAGGTTGTGGTGGAGGATATGGGCAACACATGTTAAGCGCTGCAACCCAGGCAACATCCTTCCGTTCTGCTGCCTGACTCCCATCCCATGTAGCACGCACTGCCTCGTTCGAGAACTCCTCTGTACAAGCGAAGTGGAAATCTGAGAGTTCTCCCATCCACCGATGACCAACAGCGTTGAGTTTTTCTGTACTCATGATATAGGTCAGGGGGTTGTTGTCCGTGTACACAGTGAAATGGGGGGGCGTAGTACAGGTAGTCCCGGAAGATTACACACACAGCCCATTTCAATGCAAGGAACTCCAGTTTTCTACTGTGTATGTGATAGTTACGTTCAGCAGGTGTCAAAGTCCTCGAGCTATAGCCAATGACTCTCAGCTTTCCATTCTGGCGCTGATAGAGGACAGCCCCTAGGCCCTGGTCTGAGGCGTCTGTATGCAGCGTAAAAGGTAGGTTGAAATCAGGATATGCTAAGACAGTTGGGGTTATAAGGAGGGTGACCAGTTGCTCTAAAGCTTCCTGATGTTGAGTGGTCCAATCAACAGGCGTTCGGGAAGCCAGCTGTGGGCGTTTGGTGGTTTTCCCATGTGTTGGAATCTGGGCTTTCCCTGACTTAGTTTGGAGAAGCTCATAGATTGGCTTTGCGATCCTGGAAAAATCCTGGATATAGGAGCGATAATATCCCAAGAAGCCGGTCAGTTTCCTTACTTCACCAACTGTCTGTGGTGTCTTGCTTGTCAAGGTTTTGACTGCTTCAAGGTCCTGTGGGTCTATCTTGACACCATCAGCTGACACAAGGCGCCCCATGTACCTGACTTCTTGTCTGAAGAGCTCACACTTCACAGGTCTCAGTTTTACACCGTGCTGTTGAAGAGCCTGGAGCACTTTGAGGAGGACCTCCACATGTTCATCGAATGTTCTCACATAACAAAGCACGTCATCCAGATAAGGGATACAGCATTCATCCCTCCATGCTCCTCTGAAACGCTGCTGGGGCATTTGAGAGTCCGAACGGGATACGAACCCATTCATAGAGGCCCCAGGGGGTGACGAAGGCAGTCAGGTGACATGAACCCTCGGCGATGTAACCCTGATGGTAAGCTTTTCCCTAGTCTAGGATGCTAAACCAGGTGTAGCCCCCCAGTGTGTCTGTCAGGTCTTGTATTCTGGGTAGTGGGTGTCGATCAGGCACAGTCTTTTTGTTCAGGAGGCGATAATCAATACAAAGACGTAGGTTGCCATCCTTCTTCCTAACACATACAACTGGGGCAGCATATGGGGACTTGGATTTAACAATCCAGCCTTTCATCAGCAGCTCCTGCACATACTCCTTTACCTCTTTAAACAGTGGCTTTGGGACAGCTGAGTATGCTCTCTGTACAGGAATTTCATCTGTGAGGGTAATTGACATTTGTAAGCTTGGTATGCACCCAATATCATCGCTGTCACGTGCGAAAGCTCCGGCTTCTTCACACAGCATTTTGTTGACCTTTTTCCCTTTGTTTATCATCAAGGTGACTGAGGTCAGTGGGAGGTTGTTTCCATCTCTTTTCCATTATTTTGTCCTTTTTGATCAGTGTGACAAGTGTCAGGTTGGGACGATCGCTGAGACCCGGTCACTGTTTGTCCCTCGGCAGGGACCGGTTCCAGTTTCCCTGACGTGTTGGTCTCTTTAGACAGCCCACTGCCCGGTGGCCTTCTTCACCAAAGTGGAAACAGTGAGGGCAGTCGGAACGATTTTGCTCCACACACTTGACACAGCCATATGGTTTCTCTCTCCGGCGATCTCCTCTACATTTCCCATCCCACTGTCCTGCCACCTGTGTCTGCATTGACTGTCTCATGAGCTCAACTGTACTTGTAAGCTGTTCAAGTTTTTCTGTTAACTGGATCACATCTGTTTTTGGTGCCTTCTCCTTTACACTAGGACACTGTGCAGCATTAACTTCAGACTGAGCACTGTGCACATTTGTTAGTCTTTGGCGGGTGGCGGGACCTAGCCTTCGTTGCCTTTCACTTTCATCACACATCACTTTTCATCTGTTTTAAGATTGCCTCATCCGATACTCTGGGGTCCACAAGCAATGGCTTCAACTCTCTGCGGACATCATCGGTCATGTTTATGACCTAGGCCCTGATACACGGTGTGGAGAAACACATCCTGCACTGTGCTTGCACTGTACTTGACCTCTGTGTCAGCATGTTTGGAGGCCAGCATGATCTTCTGTTTAAGTCCTATGACTCTGTATAGGAACTGTTGAGGTGTCTCATTGTCTTTTTGTTTGGTGCACATGAGTTCCTGGAACAGCTTGTTGTTACTTTGCTCACCCAGGTGGGAGTGGAGGAAGGCTTTTAGCTCTTCTACAGTCAGATCATCCTTATTCATCAACATGTCTTTAAAAGTTAATGGCTTGGTGACTTTGAGGACGGCTCTTACAACCTCTGCACCACTGAACTGCTCCTTTAAACCGTCTTCCATCTGCCGACAGACACTGTTATAGCTGAGATCTGACCCCTGGTCCCCAATCTGACCCCCCTGTATCTTCAGTTCCCTGCGATGAAGGTAAGACAACTCTCTTAAGGAGAGCAACTTCTCTTGTGTTAATGGTGTCGCATGTGTGTTTGCATTGCATAATTTTCTTACTCAGCTCCTCATAGCTAGCCCGGGAGGGTCTAACCCAGGAAATAGGAGTAAACCCCAGTGTTTGTTATCAGATCACACAAGTTCGATTCTCTTAACAATAAGTGTAGGCAAGAAACATGGGCATCATATAAAAGTACAACGTTTATTGAAAACTGGCAATTTAAGAGGAAAACTCACTTAAAATATGCTCAACACTGAAGAGCCATTACTAGCAGCTCCCACAAATATTACAAAGGCAAACTAAAAAAAGGAGAAAACCGTCCTCACTGGGAAAAAAGCCCAGTGACAGACAATTACACAAATAAACAATCAGACAAAAGGAAAAATTAAACAACCAATTTACACAACTTCCAGACAAACAAAACAAACTATCATAATTAAGTACAGGGCTGGGGTTACCCACCGAGGCGATCACCAGCGCTAATTATTCAAACGCACACTTACACACACACACCTCACCGTGAACTCAGATCACACACTCGTACACTTCAAGAATGTCGCACGGCACACGTTGAAGTAGCACCACCACCAAAAAAGATCTTTCACCCGTGGGACCCCAGCTCCTGAAAGAAATCAAAAACAAAATAAATACATCTCCTACACAGAAATAAAATGAGAAACAAATGGAAGTCATGATTCAACACAATAGAAGACTTTGTAAAAAGTTTGAGGGAAACAGGACTCAAGGGAGCGACCACGTCGTTCTCAGGCCAGCCCCAAGAAATGCGCGATCTTCCACCCCAGAGCAGACCAGAACAGGTCAGTTAAAACTAGCACAGAAACCAGACGGCAGCAGCAGAAGTCCCTTTAAATAGTGTAAGCTGATATTATTCGCTCGGCGCGCAGTGGAGGGAAAACCCAAACTGCAGTGATAATCGCACAGGACGAACAAGAGGGAGAATCCTATAACAAACATATAGTACAAAAACAGAATTACTAGTAATTGCACAAATACATGCCGAAATTCCCCTTAGCAAAACCGAACAAACTTACCAAATGCGGATAGATGAGTTCACGAGGATCAATTCACCGCTCAGGATACGCAGCCCTCACATAACCCGCTGTTAAACTGAAGTACAAGGACTGCACATTACTCATGCCACCCGACCCGCATTGAAGCTAGACATTATAATACAACTTCCTCAAACCTGAAAGGAGGGCAGTAAACAGATCCGAACAGCATCCGACAGGGACACACACAATGAGGAAAAGACAGGCTAAGGGTGCAATAAACGAGACATTAGCGCAATGAGTAAAGATGAAAAACGAATTAGCCAACTCTACATGCTAACAGCACATACCTGAAACCGCTATAATAACAGAAAAAGGGGAGGATATGGACGTGACACATAGCAGGGTCAAAACCAAACCGCTCTAAATAGTGCCTGCTCGATACTGATTGGTGGTCAGGAGCGTCAATCACCACTCGTATCTCATTCGTACAGTCACAATCCACCCCCAGCTTCTGCATCGTCGCCCCGACGGTGAACTAACCCAAAAGCCCACCCTCTTAACCTTCAGTCCCAAGGACGGAACAAAGCCACAGTTGTACTACCCACTATACGAGACACCGTACCCGGCCCCAGTGATTGCGGGAGGTGATGTACATTAGGGTGCTGCCCAGCAGTACTCCTTCCAGTCCTTCTCACCACACTCTCACCCACAAAAGCAGAGGGTAAAGGAAGGTTCACTGCTGGCTGCACATTCACTCCTGCCTCAGGGATTTCTTCGGATTCCTGGTTTTCCCCGGGACCTTGAGGTTCCGACTGAACCATACCTCGAGGTGCTTGCCTACTACTAACCTGTGGTGTTTCAGGTACCAGGACAAACAAATCTCCCTCATCCAACTCCTCTTCCCGAGGCCGCACCGGTTCCACTACTGGAGTGTCCTGCAATGTGGGAGAGGAGTTCCTACCAATCTGAGGTTTCAACAAAGATCGGTGCACATGCTTTAACTTACTTAGATCTGTGGTGGGAGCAATTGTACAGTATACACCACACCTCCTTCCTTAGGTGCCTTCACAACCCAATACACTACTGAGCTCCACAGGTCATGGATTTTATGTCGACCTCTCACGCTATAATCATGGAGATATACCAACTGACCCTCCCGGGTGGCGTAGTCGAATTGGTTACAATTAGATAAACTTGGGTTTGTGTGCTTAGTTGTACGGCTCTCACGTGTCCCCTCTAACGCACCCACTCCGCTCCCGCCACATTAGCATAACATACATCCCCACTGCCCGATACATCAACTGCTACAGCAACTTGTGAAGTATGACCCTGAATGACTATGTCAATTAAATCCCTTACGTTTAATAAATGTGCCATCCCAGAATCCTCTAACTCCAATAAAGACTCACTGGACATGAAACCACAAATGTACTCAAAACAACCCTCCTCATCTGTCAACTTGACGCGAAACTCGTCCATTCCTGGCACTGGACCCACTGACTTGACAATCTGGAACAGTTCATTCCCAATTCCTCGCACTTGGTCACAAGAGTCTAGGATCACAATTCACGCTCTGTTCTTGATGAGTGGTGATTTCAGCACAGCACCGTCATTAGTCTTTATTCATTACATGTAACCTCTTCATCCGTAGACAGCATCGATAGTATCTGGAGATCTTTTTCACTGGCTGCAGCTCGCTGGTTGCATCAGGTCACTTTTGGTCCAAGGTTGCAGCATCACTGGATCAGCTTCCGGCCACAAGGTGGGAGTGATCCCGGACGAGCCCCCAATAAACTGTTACAGGTACCGGCTGGCACCACATATGGGAAAGGCACAGGCTCCCCGTGACCTGAGGTAGTTCAGATAAGCGGTAGAAAATGAGTGAGTGAGAGTAATAATAAGGTTTTTGTTAATGCCACCTGGTATATTTTACCAAAATGGATATTTGTTAAAAAATAATATACATGTCTCCACACCTGTTCTTAATTGTGTCTCATTGTCTTTTTGTATAAATGTGGGTTTCATTGGTTACGTCTAGTCAAGGTTAGGTTTCGTCATTTGTATTGTCTTAGTCCTTGTCATTTACTGTCTTTGTCTTTATCATTTATTAAACCCCATTCCTTTGAAGCTATCCTGTGTACGGGTCCGTCTCCTTCCTTCCCTGGTTGTGACAGAATGAATCCGCCCAAATACGGACCCAGCAGGATAGCTTCCAGCTCGGACCGGCTTTTTTTTCGTCGTTATTCCCCCTATTCTAATCGTCGTCTTCCTCCTGACTGTTCCGTCAGTCTTCCTAGATCCATTTTAATCATCGCCTTTCCCTGGACTGTTCTGTCAGTCTTCCTGTATCTATTTTCAATTGTCGTCTCTCCCTCGACTGTTCCGTCAGTCTTCATGGATCTGTTTTTAATCGTCGTCTCCCCCGGACTGTTCCGTCAGTCTTCTTGGACCTTTTTTTTTTCCGGTGCCCTGCGGCATCGCCCCGCACTTTGCTCCGGTGAGGGACCCTGCTCCATTTCTGGTTCCGCCGAGGAGGACGTCGCCTCACTTCATCCACGGGGGGTGTTGTAGGCCCGTGGTGGAAGGTCTTTCCTGCCCTCCCTCCCTCTTCCTCAGTTCGTTGAGGCAAGGGTTTGGCCGCGGTGCATCGCTGTGGACGTCGCTCGGCCCTTCAGCTTGGCGATGGACGTCGCTCGGCCCTACAGCTCGGTAATGGACATCGCTCGGCCCTTCAGTTCGGCAAAGGACATCGCTCTGCCCTTAAGCTCGGCTCTGGACGTTGCTCGGCCCTCTCTGGCTGCACCGCCGTGTGCCTTGGATCCCCCCACCTGCCTCGCCGTGTGCCTTGGCTCCCCTCGCCTACCTCGCCGTGGTCCTTGCTCCTCTCACCTGCCTTCGCCGTGGTCCTTGCTCCCCCCATCTGCCTTCGCCGTGTGCCTCCCCTTACTGTCTTTGTCTTTATCATTTATTAAACCCTATTCCTTTGAAGCTATCCTGTGTACGGGTCCGTCTGGTTGTGACAATTAGATGTATTACCTAAACATACAAAAATAAGTTAGAGACATTGTTCATTGCCTATGAAACTAGAACTTAGATGTCCTTTTGGGTTATGTGGTTAGATCTATCTAGCAGTATGAGGAAAGAAGGACATCACCAGGGAGCTCTGAAATTTCATATTAATTAGCAGAATCATATACTTTACTAAAACTAAAACTGTTGCACAATATTTTGGAATGAAATGGCTGTGACTAATTGGGATTTGGAAGTAATCTGATCAGCGGATTAATAGATATATGATTATTTTATAATATTAAGAACTAAAATGATATAGGTACATTTAGAGTAGTGTCAAAGAACTAAGAGAGATGTTCTAATGTTCTGTCGATGTCCTTTGTAGCCCCAGGAAACAGCAGTGTAAAAGATAATACTTGACACAACAGATTCACAGAATACGTGCTGCTGCTGGTTCCCAAATACTTCCTGTCTTCCACAGGAAATAAAGTTTGCTTTGTCCCTTCTTGTACAAGCTGTCCAAATTACACCCCCTCCTAACCTCTCGCTCAACTGAACAACCACATGCAGTATTTGTAGGTATGTATCACCTTGATGGTCATACTTTGTGTAATGACTGGAGCAGCAGGACCCGACACTGAGCCCATCCCTGTGTCATTGGATCTCCTACCTCCTGACAGACAGACCAAGAGCAGTATGAGGGGAAGACATGCCACTCATACTGCTCATGGTCTGTCTGTTACAGTCATGTGTGATTTGTAGTTTTGTAAAGAGAACTTTGTCTCCAGACTGTCACTCTACCTTGCAGTACATCTGCAGAGTGAAAGCCTGTTATGGCCACATTGTTTTGGCCTTCAGTGATTTGGACTGTGCTAGGAGGTCCAGGTGCTTGTGTCACCAGGGGGTTTTGTGATATCATACAAAAAAGCACAGCTACACTAATAGAGAGACTGGAACGAAAGTTATAGAGCGTGTTCTCATGAAAAGTGTGGAAATTATAGTTCCCTGCTCTTAACTTGTCTCCCATGGAGTAGTGTCATTGGTTAGGAGGGGAACTCCATTGGAATGTGAAGGGAAAACAATGATCTTTCCAAGTAGCATGAAAGGTAACACTTTATGCAACACATCATAGGATGTACACAGCTGTACACCAAATAACTTTGGCCTATCACAAGCTTCTAATTTACTTATCTTCTACACACCATAACCAAGGATAGTAATGCATACTTCATGAACCAGTACATGTAAACATATGACCACCAGCTTTATTGAGCCCACATGTGTGGTTGCTCTGATCAGCTTTGAGATTGACAAGGAAATCTCTAAAGCAGCTGCATATGACACTAAGCAGTGTAACAAACCACTTGAGAAATGTGTACATGCCAGTGGCCAAGGGGTAAACTCATCAACTGAGTACACACGATTATAGCCATGGCTTGTCCATGGTTAATCAGAATTACTCAGTTTCTACAGATTACTGTTAGTGGGCCAGTCTTCATTCATATTTCCAAAGGTTTGTGTATGCTCAATCTATGACATCTAGTAGGGAAGCTAGTACCTGAGAAGTCATAGATAGATTCTTTAGAGAAGCTGATTGCTTCTCTAAAGGATGTTATGCCAGTTATCCCCACTTACTGTATTATTAGAAAGCAATGATCTTGTTTCAACACCTTTCAATTGTTTTGTTTTGACCTCAATATTGAAAATGTCATTATTGCTCTTATTATTGTCAGGCCTGTAGTTCCAGGACCTCTACAAAAAGCTATCCTTCTGATGAACATATATCATCATACTGTATATATGAGATTAGCTGATGTATATTAATGGCTTTTAGAAAATGCTTTTATTAAAAAATGAAAAAAAAAATGCTTTTAAATTAAAACGTTCAATTATAAGTTAAGAAAGATTACATCTGTGTAATCTCCACCGTAAGACACAGTCCTATAACTAGCACAGCGACAGCGACAGCGACATTTTGTTTTAGGAGAAAACAAATGAAAGACAGAGAAGAGAAGGAGAAAGATCCATAATCACTAGTCCTCTGAGATCCAAGACATATGGTTATGATAAAAAATTAGTAAGCCAGTTACATCACTGTCATTTAATTGACTTCATATTGTCTATCTTTTCCACTTCATGTGTTTGCAGTACACAAGATAAGTGGTATTTAACAGTGATGTAACTTACTCTTGTATCGTTTCTCATGGCTCAAAACAGGAGTCGTTCAGCTTGTTGATCCTTCAGGTCACATATCAGGAAGCAAAGTATAAACAGTAAAATGTTTCTGGTGTATCCTAAAAAAAAAGAAACATTTTTGTTTTGTCCGTTTCTCTTTAAATTAATCTCTTTCAATTTTCTTTCTTAGGTTCAATTTAAGGTTCCTTTCATCATCAATAATTGCACCAAATAAAAAATAGTTAGTTAGTTTTTTGAAGTATTTCTGTTTTTTGAAGTAAGAAGTGCTGCCTTATAATGCCTTTACAGGAATCCTAAAAAAATTTTATAATTTGCGGTAGGTATCTTAATGACTCAAAATTACAATGTATATCATGGATATGGGTCATTCTGGGCAGATGTATGATTAAAAACTAGAACTCACGCACTCACTCATTTTCTACCGCTTATCCAAACTATTCTCAGGGTCACGGGCATTAAAGCAGGATACACCCTGGACGGAGTACCAACCCATCGCAGGGCACACACACACTCTCTCATTCATTCGCGCAGTCACACACGACGGACAATTTTTCAGAGATGCCAATCAACCTACCATGCATGTCTTTGGACCGGGGGAGGAAACCGGAGTACCTGGAGTAAACCCCCGAGCCACGGGGAGAACATGCAAACTCCACACACACAAGGCAGAGGTGGGAATGGAACCCCTAACCCTGGAGGTTATAATAATAATAACTACTATTATTATTAAACGTGCTAACCACTAAGCCACC
Organism: Tachysurus vachellii; assembly: GCF_030014155.1. Taxonomy (NCBI): domain Eukaryota; kingdom Metazoa; phylum Chordata; class Actinopteri; order Siluriformes; family Bagridae; genus Tachysurus; species Tachysurus vachellii. Next base: position 21,613,432 of record NC_083469.1, read on the forward strand.
GTGCACTGTGATACCTCTGCATTTGTTTTAGGTGACATTTTTGGTAGCAATTATTACCTTTTATAGTATACCTATTATTTTATATTATACCTATTATAGTATTATCCAAAATGAATTAATGGCCTATAATAGCTGCAGTTGTTTTAGGGAAGTAAAGGATGGAAGTTCTCTCTTCCATCCTTTTTACTTCCCCAAAACAACCACTATATCAAATTATTTTGTTTATTAATCTGTTATTAATATGTTTTGGCATATGACCTAAAGACCTTTCTCTCCTCTATAAAAATTTGTGATTTAAACTGGAACCCACATGCTAATCAAATAGCAAGTGCATAACCCAATTTTCCCAATGTCGTTCAGGCCACAACAGAAAAGGAAGTGTTTACTTTACAGTCATTATATGAGCTTCTTTTGTTCAGGGTTTTCTTTCTTTGTACAAAACTGGCATGCACAAAAAGTCTGCTTTGTTTTATAACATGTAATTTCTTACATGACATTCGCCATTTGCAATGCTTCTTCACTATTCTCTCAGGCAGACATAAAAGGTAATGAGTTTGCCATCTCCATGCTGCAGTTGGGAAAACTTTGCAGGCACAGGATATGAGCTAGTGTGTTCTGATCTTGCACAAGCCTCCAGAAGAGCCTGCAGCCAGCAGACTGTTGATAATTAATCAAAGTGAATACAGATAGAGTCCTCCACTTCCCTTGGCTCTCTGCCGCCAAGTCAGTGCGCCAGGAACGGAAATGCAAGTCAGGCCTTTTAAACTGAAATAACCTGCTGCTGCTGCATTAGCAAATTGCATGCTGTGCAAGTGTGCTGTATTGCATAGTAGTTTGCAAAACAGCAACAGGTAACAACTGAAATATATACGGTACAATATAAAAAAAATGCATGGTTCTTTGTGAAATCTATTAATATTATTTGCACAGTTACATTGCTAGGCATTTTTAGCAATTTTAGGTTAGCAGAAGGCTTTCTGAATGTTGTGAATATTAAATGAATATCTCCTAGCGGTTAGGAGAATATCTCCTAAATATTATAGGAACTTTTCATTTCTAGACTGTTCAATTTTTCAAGTTTCTGGGTGCTCTGAAAATGTTTTTACATACTCTCAATATGATGCTATCAAAACCATGTTTCAACCATGCCATCCTCATCCTCAACAGAATAATGTAAATGTAAATGATGTACTTTCTACAACATTTTATAATAGTGCAACCGAGAGCTCTTGTGGAACTAATGGGTCAGCTCAAACTCTGAGTTCACCAAGTCAAGAGTCAAGAAGATTTTATTGTCATTTCAACTGTAAATAGTCTTTGCAGTACACACATGGAAGTGAGACAATGTTTCTCCAGGACCATGGTGCTACATAAAACAAAGAGCTAAGGACTTAAGTAAGTAGTCCTAGCCACATAAAGTGCAACCTGGTACAAACAGTGCAAGAGAAAAGACAGTGGGGGGTCTCCCAGTCAGGAAGTCCAGGATCCAGTTGCAGATGGAGGTGTTCAGTCCCAGCAGGCTCAGTTTCTCAATCAGGTGCTGAGGGATGATTGTGTTGAAAACTAAAGTCTATGAACAGCATTTGTACGTAAGTGTCCATGTGGGTGAGGGCTAAATGAAGGGCCATGACAATGGCATCGTCCGTGGAGCGGTATGGACAATTGGCAAACTGTAGATGGTCCAGTGAGCTTGGTAAGTGGGTTTTGATCGAGGGTGGTAATGAGCTTCACGAAGCATTTCATTACAATGGGTATGAGTGCAACGGATGATAGTCATTGAGGCAGGACACTATAGACTTTGGGACGGGGACGATGGTGGTTGTTGTGAGGAATGTACTAACAACAACTCAGTGAAATGTTGAAGAAGCCAGTGAAGACATCCACTAGCTGTTCTGCGCATTCCCTGAGCACCCTGCCAGGAATGTTGTCTGGTCCAGCAGACTTCCGTGGGTTAACTCTGCATTGAGTTCTCCTCATGTCAGCCGTGGATGGACAGAGTACCTGATCGTTGGGGGGAGTCATAGTCTTCCTTGCCGCTACATTGTTGTGCACCTCAAACCAAGCATAGAAGTCATTCAGCCATTCAGGAGGCATCACTATCACAGGCAGGTGAAGCTGTCTTGTAGTTTGTGATCGCCTGTATGGCCTACCACATGCGCTGGATGTCTCCGCTGTCCTGGAAGTGGCTGTGGATTAACTGGGCATGTGCACTCTTTGCCTCGCTGAAGGCTTGGGACAGTTTGGCCCTAGGTCTCTAGTCTTCAGCAGCACATGCACTTTAGCAGTCATCTACGGCTTCTGGTTGGAGCGTGTGGTGATGGTCTTGGAGATGGTCACATCATCAATGCACTTGCCAATGTAGCTGGTAACTTATGCCTTGTACTCCTTTGAGGTGACGGAGTTGCCGTTGGTTTCAGCCTCCCTGAAGATGCTCCAGTCAGTGCACTCAAAGCAGTCCTAAAGAGCATATGTGGCTCCTGCTTGCCAGGTTTTCACCTGCCTCAGAACCGGTTTAGAGTCTGACGAGTGGTCTGTATGCTGGAATTAGCATAACAGAGATGTGGTCTGAGTAGCCTAGGTGGGGGCGGGGTTCCGCAAGATACGCGCCTGAAATGTTTGTTTAATCAAGATCCAGCGTGTTTTCCACTCAGACCTAACACTAATTTCTTCCTGTCAAAGTCTTCAAATGATTGTTGATAAAGACCAGACCATACAGCTAACTGACACAACATTGGTTCAAAGAAGGCATGACAGTCTCCGGGCGGCTCCAGCTACAACAATCCCATGAGTCACTGGCTGACCATGCAGATGAATCCCCGGCAGAGTGCACACCGGGTGAGATGACTCCAACCAGGGGTAGAATGTCTGGTTTGATGAAGTGACAGACAGAGAAAGAGAGAGAGTCAGAGAGAGCGAGAGAGAGAGAGAGAGAGAGAGAGAGAGAGAGAGAGAGAGAGAGACAGACAGACAGAGAGAGAGAGAGAGATAGGGAGAGAGAAATGTTACAATTTTGATAAATACATTCGCATTTCCCTTACCCCCACTGCCAAGTACAGTATTATAGGTTACTTTGTATAGGATCTATGGCATATATTTCTTAAAATGTTAATTTTTTTCCAGGTTATAACACTAGAAAATGTGTATAAGTTATACTTATAAATACTTGACCACTCTATCATTTATAAATGCTCCTTAAACAGTGCTTCAACATTTTTAATTGTAGGAACTTTATCACTAGTCTGTTTGCAAACATTGGGCCATATACAAATTTGGGCACTTAAGTCCAAAAGTTATGTCAATAATTCAACTGGGGATGTTATATGTATTCAAAGTATTATGCATGTGGTTGCAAGTGTTTGTGGTGGGTTTTTTTGTAAGAAGATGGACCATTAGAACCACATTTCTTTAAGACCAAAAAAAAAAAAAAAAAAATCAGAGCAGATATATTTTTTCTTTGTGTTATCAAATGTAATATAATGCAACATAATATTTATAATTTAGAAAATTAATAATAGTAATAATAATAACAATAATAAATAAATGAATAAATACATACATTATCATTATTAATAATAATAATAATAATAATAATAATAATAATAGCTCATAAAATAGTAGCAGATCTTCATCTTTTTTATCAACACATTATTTATCTTTTATGTTTTATATATCATTTGCTATATATATCAAGTTGTTTTGCAGCAATTGTGCGCATTGTTTAATGTAGCTGCATGATACTAAACTGCGGTCATGAAATCATATTGTATGCATGGGATGTATGCTTTTTTTTTGTAACAATTAATTTACTCTTTTGAGTTGTTATTATAATAATGATAATGTATTGATGTATTACTTGTGCTCGCCTATAAATAAATCATGTTCTCTGTTTGCAGGGTAATCTGACCAGGCGGGGAATCTGACGGGGAGCCTGTGCCTATCCCAGGCGTCATCGGGCATCAAGGCAGGATACACCCTGAACGGAGTGCCAACCCATCGCAGGGCACACACACACTCTCATTCACTCACGCAATCACACACTACGGACAATTTTCCAGAGATGGCAATCAACCTACCATGCATGTCTTTGGACTGGGGGAGGAAACCGGAGTACCCGGAGGAAACCCCCGAGGCACGGGGAGAACATGCAAACTCTACACGCACAAGGCGGAGGCGGGAATCGAACCCCCAACCCTGGAGGTGTGAGGCAAACATGCTAACCTCTAAGCCACCGTGCCCCCATGAAGCTATCTATTAACACTTATTAATGATTAACCCCTCATTATACAAACACGACACAACTCTGTATAGAGCCTACTCTGATGCTCTAATAACAACGCTATCATAACAACCATTAATACAACAGTTTTTAGTTTAACACATTAAGTCCACAATTACACACGTACAGGACTGTCCAAAAATCTTAGGCATGTGTTAGGAAATGTGGTAAAGATGCCTTTAAAAATAATGGATTTAACAGTTTCTACATAAAATAAAACTTTGATAAAAAGCATAACAGTACTAAACTAAACAAAACCAATAGTTTATGTGATAATCCTTTTTTTTTTTACATCAAACTGTACATCGGTAGTCTCAGACGTGTTGTTTTATATCGAAATTGGCTTGTAGGTTCTTCATGTAAATCCTTCTTAGGTCAAACATGCCCAAAAAGCAATTCTGTGAGCTCTGCATCTCATACTATATTCCATTCTATTAAAAGGGAGTCAAAAAGAAATGCTGCACCTTAACCAGTGTGCAAGATGCTCTGTGTTTTTGCCCCAGTTTGTGCTAAGATGGCAGGGTTCCAGTAGCATCTGTTTCTTTTCCTGACTTCCCATCTATCTTTTAAACACCGTCTGACATTTTGCTCACACTTTGAGGTCAGAGTGGATGTCAGCTTTTATCTCTCCAACATCCTCAATCAAATGCTGCGAATAATATGATTAAAAGTTTCACATCGCAATACGTATTTGCTGGTTTGCCGATCGGACATGAGGTTAAATAAATCAAAATCACAATAGAGGAAAAAATCTTTTTAGTAAATTTCCTGAGTCGTTGATATTCGGCCAAAACTACAACCAGCTGCATGCACATGATGTAAGATATACATTTATCAGGACTTTGTTTATCAAACTTGACACTTTACAATACACTCTACTGATGTACTGTGGGCTTTTCACTTCTGCTGCACCTCCTTTCCATTGAGCAAGATTAACATTTTTCATTGTTTGGGGATGTTCTTGCACTTGGCTTGAAACAGCAAGTCTGCACTTTGTTATGTAAACACTGATAAGCTGGCATCTAACCTAGAATTCACCCTCAAAACTGCATGCCTTCCAGCACGTCTGCGCTGCATAAGTGACCTATCTGATCTACACTGTTTGCTTTCCAGCATTATTTTCACAAAGGCTTGTTTCATTTTACTGAAACAAACTAATGTCTTGGTGTTAATAGACTATGAGGTTGGTGTCAATGTTGGATCAGCAGTAATTGCAGTTGCATTTTTTTTTGTATTCTGGCTGTCCATGTTAATGTAATTAGTGTCATTATACAGATGCTGCTCTACAAATACTGATTACACAATTAGAACACTGTTTATCTATAATGCATCCATCATCAGTAATTATTTTATTACTGTGGATGTGGCACAATATAACCTGGATGTGTCACTAGTGTTTTGCAGAGCACCATGCACAGACTGATACCTAGGTGCAACTTAACATAATGATATGGTATTCCAGTAATAATGTTCCACTTTCATGATGGATGCCAGCAACTGGCTAAGTGTCACTTTGATTTACAGGAGGAAAGGGAGTATGATATTCATTCCACCCAGAGAGTATGGCCAGTATTTCTCTTATGGACTCTCAGACATGGATGGCTGTGGCATTCTCGTCATTCAATGCCTTACTGTTGCACTCTGGAGCAGAAAAATGTTATGGTTTTTGAAAAAACTTACAAAGACTCATTGAGAACATGCATGGAAATTTAAGCAATCTGAGCTGAGGTCCAACCGAGATACCTGATACTACCCACTGTGCCACCTTGACACCCTCAGAACATTGTTGTAAATTATTCATCGTCATTTTGTCAGATTTTTACAGTGTTCAAGTTTCACTTAAAAACACGTGGTAAATATGTTACTAAGAATCCAACTGGTTTGTCAGAGACTGGTTTTTCAATGAAGTCCTGTATAAAGTTGTTGTTAGATATCTAATTATACACAGATAACTGAATTTTGAATAGTAGTTTTGGGCTGCTTGCTCTAGCAAATACTCTATGTAACAATGTTATTGTTGATCCTAGGCATTAAGTATTATTATGTAATTGTATATACCACAAAAAAATAGAAAATGACTATTATTTTTATTTTAGTTTTACTATAGATTACTTTGCGTTTGTGCCCAGGGCACTGTCTGTTTTCACTCATTTCAAAATAAGTTTCTGTTTTCATGAGGATTATAACAGCGTCAACACATTGCTGGATGCCTTGAAGTATGATGAACTGTGCATGATGTATGGAGGCATTTGTGCTGGTTCTCCCAGATGGTTTTACCAAGTTTCCCTGCTATCTTTGTCTTTGTCTTTTCAGAGAGAACAAGTCATACCACCAAGTGATGGAATGGCTACATCATACTGAGTATAGTGTGGGAAGGAACATTGTCAAGCGGTGCACCCTGGAAGGTAATGATGCCACCACTGCACATCACATTGATCTTTAAGGAACAATTTGTCACAGATTTACATAAAGAGACTGCAGCTTTCCAGTACCTTCAAGACTACTTTCCTAAGTTATCTGAGGAAACAGAACACAAAAGCTCACTATGAAGGAGAAATCAAATTTGCTTTGTTGCAGTAATTTAGGACTTCCTGTGAATTCACAATGATGAAAACTATGTGGTGCTGAATCAAGTCCATATCCTTGATGCTTATATTTGTTAATTCAAGTAGAATATGGAAGCATATTAATAGAAACAAGCCAAGTGCTTTACCTAGGATATACTGGACATTGAACACTGCTACCAAGGACAATATAATTAGAACATGGAAAAAACTAATAATAAAATAAACCTCACTTCAATAAATCTTTTGTAGTATACTATAACTAGTATCACTGCATGGTAATTTTAATTGATATGATGCAGTATATGCTATAAGCAATTATGGGCAAAAACTTTGTTAAATAGTATTATCAAAGAGTCACTTATACAATTTGAATTATTTTACAATAGAGAGGCCCAGGAATATGTATAAATTCACAAAGTGAAAAAAGTGCTCACATCTTGCAAAGTTTCTGTTTCTGGTTTAGATAGCCTTGATCTTAAGGATACATTTAGTAAGTGGAACACAGCCCCTAAACACTTCTCTATGTGTTTGTTCTACATTTTGTTTCAGATTATAAGTTCTGTGTGTTTTGCTGTTGTTGTTGTGAGTAAGGCGGTTCTCTCTGCTCATGACTTTTGGCTTTTCTGCATGGTTGGAAACTGAGTCAAAGCTGTCAGGTGCTGTAGTTTAATGGCGGTTTATGTGATGCACCATGTGGTTTTGCTCTTTGTCTTTATGTTGTTTTAAATTAAAATCTAAACTGTGAATGAGAATGTGCCACAGTTTAGAACTCAGCAGCCAACATGATTGTCTTTTCATGAGACTGAGCAAGTATTCAGACAAAACTCAGGCACAAAAGTCTAAAAATATACAAAATATTTGGTTGCATATTAATGTAAATGGATTTACTGGTTGGTTGATTGTTTAATTTGATTTTATAGTTAGTATGAAGAATGAAATACTAAAACACAGGTAATCAGACCTGACTGAAAAAGTAAGCCTTTTCTCATTAGTGTATGAAACAGCCAACAGATGACTTATTTCTCCTGCTGGCACCGCAGCCATATTGCTGATTTTATCAAGCCTACTTCTGTTGTTCAGTTGGGGTCTTTTTTACTTACCCAGAAGCCTTAAGCTCATTTTAAACTGATTAGATCAGCTCCAAGGAGGAAATTAGCCATTTTCCCAAGAGGAAATTAAAAGACCAGCCACCAGGACTGAGGATTGAGTCCTTAAGGAATCAAAGCCCAATGCTACTTTTCACACCAAAACAAAAGTAGTTCTTATCACACCATTCATCTGTATATAACAAATTTTTCTTGTTATTATAATGCCTTATAAGACCTTTTTTATACAAAAAAGTTGTTTAATTCAGATATTTGGCTGGCCCAAGCTGGATATAAATAAAGATTCAGCACATTAACTGGTCATTTCAGTCCAACGTTTTTATACTATACCTGTAAATTACAGCATGATTCATTCATTCATTCATTCATTCATTTTCTACCGCTTATCCGAACTACCTCGGGTCACGGGGAGCCTGTGCCTATCTCAGGCGTCATCGGGCATCAAGGCAGGATACACCCTGGACGGAGTGCCAACCCATCGCAGGGCACACACACACACACTCTCATTCACTCTCACAATCACACACTACGGACTGTTTTCCAGAGATGCCAATCAAGGTACCATGCATGTCTTTGGACCGGGGGAGGAAACCGGAGTACCCGGAGGAAACCCCCGAGGCACGGGGAGAACATGCAAACTCCACACACACAAGGTGGAGGCGGGAATCGAACCCCGACCCTGGAGGTGTGAGGCGAACGTGCTAACCACTAAGCCACCGTGCCCCCCCAGCATGATTCAATTCAATTTAATTTAATTTGCATTTTTTTGTACTGTGATTTTAGCAATGGACATTGTCTCAAAGCAGCGTTATAAAACATAAGAAATACATACAAAAAGTTTACATTATACAAAGTTTAATATTATACAAAAGTTCAAGATTAATATTAGACTGCAACTGTGGCAAGGAAATACTCCATTAGTTGGAAGAGAAAGGAATCTTGAATGGAATCAGACTAAAAGAGAACCCATCCTCATTTGGGTGACACTGGAGGGTGTGATTTAGAAATTCTTATAAACACCAGAGAATGTTATTGTGAAGAATGTCCTTTCTACATGTCATATAAAGTTGTAGGAAGTTGCTGTCTTCAAAGACTACATGTAGTTACATGTTAGAATACAACTGGAGCTGGTACATCTCTAGATCCTTTAGCAGGGCTCTCAGGTTTTGAAGACAGGCAAGAGTGACATCTATATTTTCTGATTGGCTATTGTGCAGCCTCTTTTTTTTGATTGGCTGATAAGTGTCAGGCTCGACTAAGAGCTCCAGGGGAGACGCGCTTGATTCCTGCCCGGTTCCATAGAGACAGCGGTGCGGACAGATACATTTTGGGCGCTGCAGCTTATTAAATATATGATAAATAGTCAAAAAGTTTTTCTGCGTGAGAAATACAATGTGTGGCGGGAGAGTGTGAGAAAAGACCCAAATGAGTGACTCAATGCGTGACACTTGAGAGCCCTGCTTCAGGATCCTCACGAGGTTGACCTCTTCTCACTAAAGGTCTGAAATCTTCATGAAGCGGAACACAAACTAAGCTCACCCAATCTCTGAATGCCTGCTGTTCATAATATTAACCAGCACTAGATGATAATGTGAAATTGATCAGAACTACAGGAGCACATGATTATGGGATGTATTATGTGTATGACTGGATAAAGAGATACGTATTAAATCTACATAGAAACTGGGAAAGTGTGTCTGAGCACCAAAGTCTGTCAGGAAGACTATTTCAAAGTTTGGGAGCTAAATATGAAAACACCCTACAACCTTTACTAGACTTTCATATTCTGGGAACTACCTGTTGAACTATTGTTGTAGTAGTTTTGTGATCTCAGAGACCGTGAAGGATTGTAACATGTTAAAAGACTAGTTAGGTACATGGGAGCTAAACCATTTAGAGAATTGTACATAAGTACAGGGTAGCAGCAGTTTGTAATTAATTCTAAACTAAACAAGTAGCCAGTGTAGAGATGATAAAATTGGGGTTATATGATCATATTTTCTTGTCCTGGTAAGAACTGTGGCAGCTGCATTTTGGACTAACTGTAGCCTATTTATTGAAGTTGTAATTATTTTATTTTATTTATTTCATTTATTTTGTTTTGTTTTTTTAATAACATAAGTGTTTGTGAAATTGCGTTTTCTCAGCATGACCAGCCTGGTGTTTTTTTTTGTATTCCTGTTATTTTCAAAACGCCGACATAAATTCCTAACAGAAAGATTTTTGCTGGCTTTGTCCCAAATTGCTTCTTTCTCCCTACATTAATTCACTACTTGTCACATGGATGTCATATTGGATTGTACACTGCACGCGGCGCACTTCATGTCCAATAGGAAACCTCTCCGGATTGAGCCTAGCTCTTTGATTGGTCAGTTTCGGTGGGTGTCCTTTCCGCATTCCGCTGTGTTTGTAAACCGAGTGCCAATAATTCTGCAGTGAAGTGCACAAGGGACAGAAATCTTCTGGGTTAAACTCGTCCCAAACTCTACGTCGATAAACCGAATATGCCGTACATTCTGGTCAGCACACAGATCCGGATGGTGTGTATATATTATATGGGATAAACTGATAAGCTTTATAACATGTGACTGTTGGACAGGTTTCCGTTTGCACGCAGGTTACAGCATTAAGCTTTATTATGGCATTAAGCTTTATTATGGCCTTAAGCTTTATTATAGCATTAGGCTTTATTATAACATTAGGCTTGAACATTCGTGTCGTTGTGCATCACCCTGTTTTGGTTAAAAAACAAATCCTACAATAGACAAACTTTACTTTTTATGCGTTCACAAGTAGCTTATGTATTCAGAGCATTTTGAGTATATGAGAGCATTTTGTTTATGAAACCTTCTATTCTTGTTTTGTTGTAGAAAATGTAAACAGTATGCAGCTCACTTCTGGCTAGTTAATAAACTGGACTATTCACTGTTATAATCTGACACCTTTTGGCAGACAAAACCTCTGGTTTCCCCTTTTAGAGGACGAATAGACTTTGCTCCATGAAGCAGATTACAGATTATGTATTATTATTATTATTATTATTATTATTATTTGTTGCCTACTATGTTCTTTCTCACTGTTATGAGGAAATGTCAACAAAGTGTAGAAACAAGGCATATGATAATACATCAGTAATATCTAAGTGTGAGTTTCTGAAACGTGTGTGTGTGTGTGTGTGTGTGTGTGTGTGTGTGTGTGTGTGTGTGTGTGTAAAACATCATGAAACAACCAGATAAAAAATAATTCTACACATACAGTCCCCTCTGGAAGTATTAGAACGACAAAGGCTATTTGTTTTTTGTTTTTTCTATACACTGAAAACATTTAGGTTTGAGATTAGAACATGAATATGTGATGGCAGAACAGCTTTTTAGCTTTAATTTCCTGTTAGAGGGAAGTTTCATGTTCCAGAGGCAGCCATGCAAGCCATGACATATCCACTGTTCTTGATCGACAAGCTTGTATGTTTTGGATCATGGGCAATTTTTTTGGACTTTCCATCATTTTGCTAGAGCTTCATCAAGGATTCTGAATGCGTGTGGCTCATCTCTGTATTTCTTTTTGATGTGGTATGCCTTTTATATTCCTGCTTTTAAAGTCTTCTTTGAATGGTGGATCCTGATGCCTTCACTCTGCTCTGTGTAGCTTGTTGGTGAATGCTGTTTTTCCTGGCTCACCTGTCTCACCTGTCTGGATGTTAGTACACCAGCGGCTTCTTTCTTTATCAGTTCTTCCAAATGGTTCTCCTGGCTCTGCCCAGTGCTTATGCAATATCCCTGATTGATTTTTCCCTCTTTTTCCAGCTTCAAAATGGCTTGCTCTCTTGGTTCATCCCTTAATTTTGGTTCATCCTTTTTAACAACAAATGTAGACTTCACAGGTAAAACCCAAGAGGAAAAGATTAGACATTCAGAGCTACTAACTACTTAGATTTTCAACCTACCAAAGCATAATTGGAAAACATGAATTAACTGTCAATTTATTGATCACCTGAATAATGGTGGGGGTTCAAACAAAATGTGCCATCTTAGTTGCTTAACACAGCTAGATGTATAAATCAGTAAATGAAAGCTGAAATTCTGATCTCATGTTTATATTTGTCTAATTTTTCTCTGTTTTTGTACCTTTTACTCTCTACGTTTTACTTTGAGAAGATCAATGGTCCTATTTAACGGTCCTTAAATTCTTAATTTATTTTTTTAAAGCTTTGTACCTATAGAATGTAAAATGTACCCAAAATAAAAGTAACGGTACAGTTAGTTACCTTCATTTCTAAGAGCAAACTATTCTGGTCAGGGTCATTGCAAGACACAATACACTTGCACATTGGGGCATGTTTTGTGATGTGGGGATGACAAAGATGCAACAACACTACCTACTGTACCAAAATGCAGCGTTGCCTACCTGCTCAGTTACTCATCATCAGCCTTATTCCTTATTTACAACCTTAGCCAAATTCTGTCAGAGGTAAAAAGCACATTCTTCCCAGGATAAGCTTATGGTCTACTGCAGCTGTGACCATGATAAAGTGGTTACTAAAGATAAGAAGAATAAACTCATCTAATTTAGTCAGTTTCATTTTGATTGTGTTGTTGATGTTAATGTACTTCCCACCAAACTGCAGTTGAAATAGTGACCGTAGATAAACTGTGTGTGCTTCCAGGAGTCCGGGCCCACCAGGGTTGGTGATGAGTATTCAGATCCTGCCCTCATGATCTATTTGGGAGCAAGGAGAACTACCATGCTGGGCAACAACTTGTAAGTGTTCAGCAGTACTATACCTAGCACAGGAGTGCCATACACAGATCATGAAGGTCCTGTGTAATTATTTAATGAGTTTAATGTGTTAAATTTTAGATTAGATTAGAATCAACTTTATTGTCATTACACATGTACAAGTACAAGGCAATGAAATGCAGTTTGGATATGGATATATAGGTATGGATATACAAGATATACAGGTTGGGTGCTATAGACATAAAAAATACACAGTTTTATTTATTATATAGACAAATATACAGGTGCTATTGACATAATATACAGGGGTGGGTGGTCACTGGGAGGCAGAGATCAGTAAGGTGACAGCTAAGCTGTTCCTCACTCGACTCGCTTTTGTCTGGAGGCTCCTGAAGTGCCTTCCGGAGGGAAGGGGAACAAACAATCAGGGTGAGAGGAAACTTCAAGAATGCTGCGAGCTCGATACAGACAGCATCATTTCCTTTGGACGTCCTCAATAGCTTGAAGTAGAGTTCCTGTGATGCGCTGGGCGGTTTTCACCAGCTGTTGCAGTGCCTTGCAGTCTGCGGCTGTGCAGTTCGCATACCATGCCCATTCTGTAGGATGCTCTCAATCACACAGCGATAAAAGTTCACTAGGATGGCTGAAGACAGATAATGTTTCTTCAGTGTCCTCACAAGAACAGGTGCTGGTGAGCTTTCTTGACCAGGCTGGAGGTGTTGCTGGACAGGTCCTCTGATATGTGGATTCCCAGGAACTTGAAGCTGGAGACACATTCAACAAGATCATTGACGTGAATGTGGGCGAGCTCCTTTGTTTTGCAGGTGTTAAGGAGCAAGTTGTTGTCGGCACACCGCGTAGCCAGATGCTGTACCTCTTCCCTGTAGGCTGTCTCATCATTGTTTATGATGAGGGCAATCACTGTGGTGTTGTCAGCAAATTTGATTATGGGATTAGATCCATGCACAGGCCTGGAGTCATGTGTGAAGAGGGAATAGAGGAATAGGTTCAGCATACTGCCCTGTGGTACACCTGTGTTTTACGGGTGATGGTGGCAGAATGGATGTGGACTGACCTGACATTCTGGGGTCTATTGATCAGAATGTCAATAATTCAATGACAGAGGGAGGTGTTGATGCCTAGATCCTCAAGTTTGGTGATTAACCTGGAAAGGATGACGGTATGACATGCTGTGCATATTTGTTGTTATTGTCCAGGTGAATGAACACAGAGTGCAGCGCTGAGGAAACCACATCTTCTGTGCTCTTATTGCTCCGATAGGCAAACTGATTATTAGGCTTATATACAACCTTCTTACTAGCCAAAAATTAGCTAAGCACATTGCTAAGTTGTACATTGAGAAAAACATACAGATGCTTAACTTGCTTTTTTGTCTTGCCTAGATAATAAACCCGCATGAACTGTGCAAAAATTGTAATGCAGCAAACTGGCTAAAGCTTGACATTATTTCTGCCAAATTTTGAAATATGAAGTAAACATGGTGTCGACATGTAGACAAACTATGTTGGTCAAAAGCATATAATCTTCATATGGTGAGAGGAATAATACAGTGTCTTTCCCAGCATTACTGGTTTGGGCTGTTGCACCACAGTAGCCCACAGACAGAGAAACAAACGAATTATCCGTATTTAATTTTACCAGTGGGATGTAGGTCTATGTAAATAAAAAGAATAAAGTTGATGTAAGAGTTATGAAATAATATTGTGCCTTTCAGTTGCAAGCAACATAAAAGAAAAGCAGAGTTTGGAAAAACAAAATAATTTATAATAATTATCACTAACACTAGGAACAGCTGTTTCATATGGAAACCAAAAATATTCATAATCTCTGAAATATAGTTCCATACTATAATTTATTCACTCACTCATTCATCTTCTACCGCTTATCTGAACTACCTCGGGTCACGGGGAGCCTGTGCCTATCTCAGGCGTCATTGGGCATCAAGGCAGGATACACCCTGGACGGAGTGCCAACCCATCGCAGGGCACACACACACACACACACTCTCATTCACTCACGCAGTCACACACTACGGACAATTTTCCAGAGATGCCAATCAACCTACCATGCATGTCTTTGGACCGGGGGAGGAAACCGGAGTACCCGGAGGAAACCCCCGAGGTACGGGGAGAACATGCAAACTCCACACACACAAGGCGGAGGCGGGAATCGAACCCCCAACCCTGGAGGTGTGAGGCGAACATGCTAACCACTAAGCCACTGTGCCCCGTGCCATTAAAAGAAAATAAACAATGAATTGATTTTATGCAGCCATTTCTTAAGACTACCTCAGTTTACAAATAATCCACAGTTTAAAATCCTTTATACAGTAAATCATTTATGGTGTTTCTATGTTTATGTTTCTATTCTGAAAATATAAACTCAAAATCTTTCTTTTGTAATGTACGTGAAAAGCAAAAAACCCAAAATCATTTTACAATTCAATGATCTCTGTTTTTTTTGTGAAATAATTATTACTTTTGCCAGAATTGCATGAGAACTGGACTTGCTTAATAATGTGGAACAACCTCTTTAAGTAGGTTTCCCTTTAATTAAAATCATCTGGCAAACTAATGAACAGGTTTGAGATGGATATCTGTAATAGAAAAAGACCTAAACCTAAATGTTTATACAGAAATCTTTCTGATTCATCAGTAACGAGAATCGCCTAGTGTCACATGAGCAGCAACAGCTGTCATGTGAAGGAAAGTTCAGGACATGTACATTTCTTACATTGCAGGATGCATCAACTAAATCTGTACAGGCTGTCTCGAGATGCATTTTCTTTTATTTAGATTGCATTTTTCTGTAGATCTCCGAAGAGAACAGCTGTGCAGGAAAAGATGACTGGAAGAGATATGCCCACAATGCTCATCCAAAACCTGATGGAATTTTTGCAGCTGTGCTGTTAACACACTGTATGAAAACTAGGACATTCTGATACAATGCTTCAAAATACCGTATGCACACTGGTCGACGCTTTATTGTGTATTTGTCCTGAGTTTTGTATTTTCTGTTTGCACTGTCATTTGTCTTGCACTATTTACTCTAGGTTGCATACAATGCACTTTATGTGGCTAGGACAACTTATTTTAAGTCCTTAGTTCTGTGTTGTTTTATGTAGAATCAAGGTCCTGGAGAAATGTTGTTTCATTTCATTCTACGTACTGTGTCAACTACATATGGTCGAAATGACAATAAAATCTTCTTGTCTAGACTTGAAAATTATTCAGCCACGTGTGACTCCGCTATGGTCGGCTAAGGGTAGCCACCGGTTTCTGTTGCGCGCTGGTGTATAATGAATTCTAGATTAATTTCACAGAATTTTGCATGTAAAATCTTGTCCATCGATCCGGTGGAAGCACACAGAGGCACAGCAGGCACTTGGAGTTTCATTCACAAAGGTTTGTTCTGTTCTATCCATTTGTGCTTATCGTATGAGAGATGATGACGCCGGAGGAAGTCTGTGCCACTGTCATAGTCAATGCAAGGCTGTTTTTGAGAAAGGCAGTGAGTTGTCTACAATAACCTATAGTTTGTCAAGTCAAGAAGCTTTTATTGTCATTTCAACCATATATAGCTGTTGCAGTACACAGTGAAATGAGACCACGTTTCCCCAGGACCATGGTGCCACATAAAACAAAGACAGAGCTAAGGACTTACTAAATAGTTCTAGCTACATAAAGTGCATCTGTGCAACCTGGTGCAAACAGTGCAGGACAAAAGACATAAAAGGCAGTGCAGGACAAAGACAGTGCAAACAAAAAATACAAGACAATACACAAAAGACAATAAAAACAAAAACAGCACCGACCAGTGTAAATACTGTATGTTCAAACAATTTTGCATGTGCAGAAATACTGAAATGAACGCAGTATTATAGCAACAGTTACATGAGATATTGTAAAGTATTGTGCAAAACAGCAATTAACTGTAATGTGAGGCAGAATGTGCAAAGAGCAAAAAACAGTGTGCAAAACAGCATGTAAGCAGTTTGATGAATATATATTGGAAGTGTGTGTATTTTGTGTAGGTCTGTGCAGTCCATACAGTTGATGCGCGTGTGTGTGTTGTGCTCAGTACAGTTCAGTTATTAAGGAGACTGATGGCTTGTGGAAAGAAACTGTTACACAGTCTGGTCACGAGGGACCGAATGCTTCGGTACTTTTTTCCAGAAGGCAGGAGGGTGAAGAGTGTGTGTGAGGGGTGTGTGGTGTCATCCACAATGCTGTTGGCTTTGCGGATGCAGCGTGTGGTGTAAGTGTTCATGATTGAGGGAAGAGAGACTCCAGTGATCTTCTCAGCTGTCCTCACTATCCGCTGCAGGGTTTTGCGATCCGAGATGGTACAGTCCCCAAACCAGACAGTGATGCAGCTGCTCAGAATGCTCTCAATGGTCCCTCTGTAAAAAGTAGTCAGGATGGGGGGAGGAAGATGTGCCTTTCTTTGTAAGAAGTAGAGACGCTGCTGGGCTTTCTTGGTGATGGAGCTGGTGTTGAGTGACCGGGTGAAGTTCTCTTGACGATCTCTACATCTGTCGATGTTCAGCAGAGAGTGGTAGCTCTGTGCTCTCCTGAAGTCAACAACCATCTCTTTAGTTTTATCAACATTCAGAGAAAGGTTGTTGGCTCTACACCAGGCAGTTAGCTGTTGCACCTCCTCTCTGAATGCTGACTTGTCGTTCTTGCTGATGAGACCCACCACGGTCGTGTCATCGATGAACTTGATAATATGGTTTGATCTGTGCATTGCTGCACAATCGTGAGTCAGCAAAGTGAATAGCAGTGGGCTGAGCACGCAGCCCTCAGGGGCTCCAGTGCTCAGTGTGGTGGTGCTGGATATGATGTTCCCGATCTGGACTGACTGATCTCTCCCAGTCTGGAAGTACAGGATCCAGTTGCAGAGGGAGGTGTTCAGTCCCAGCGGGCTCAGCTTCCCAATCAGGTGCTGAGGGATGATTGTATTGAATGCTTAACTGACGTCTATGAACAGCATTTGTATGTACGTGTCTTTATTATCCAGGTGGGTGAGAGCTAAATGAAGGGCCACAATGGCATCGTCCTTGTAGCAGTTTGGACGATAGGCAAACTGTAGGGGGTCCAGTAGGAGCAACAGTGCTGCTCAGGGAAATGTTGAAGATGTCAGTGAAGACATCCGCTAGCTGTTCTATGCATTCCCTGAGCACCCTGCGATTGTTGTCTTGTCCAGCAGACATCCGTGGGTTAACTCTGCATAGAGTTCTCCTCACATCAGCCATGGATAAGCAGAGTACCTGATCGTTGGGGGGACAGATGGTCTTCCTTGCCGCTACATTATTCTGCACCACAAATCGAGCGTACAAGTCATTCAGCGCATCTAGGAGGAATTCATCACTATTGCATGCAGGTGAAGCTGTCTTGTAGTTCGTGATCGCCTGTATGCTCTGCCACATGCGCCGGGTGTCTCCACTGTCCTGGAAGTGGCTGTGGATTGTCTGGGCATGTGCGCACTTTCTTCTCTGATGGCTCGGGACAGTTTGGCCCTTGCTGTTCTTAGGACCTTCCTGTCCCCTGTTCTGAAGGCTAGGTCTCTAGTTTTCAGCAGCGCATTCACTTTAGCAGTCATCCATGGCTTCAGGTTGGAGAGTGTGGTGAAGGTCTTGGAGACGGTCACATCATCAATGCACTTGCCAATGTAGCTGATCACTGAGGCCATGTATTCCTCCAAGTTGACGGAGTCACCATTGGTTTCAGCCTCCCTGAAGATGTTCCAGTCAGTGCACTCAAAGCAGTCCTGAAGAGCAGAGGTGGCTCCTGCTAGCCAGGTTTTCACCTGCTTCAGAACCGGTTTAGAGTCTGACGAGTGGTCTGTATGCTGGAATTAGCATAACAGAGATGTGGTCTGAGTAGCCTAGGTGGGGGCGAGGTTTGGGTCCTAATCTAACTGTAATATATTTGTTGACACTCCTTCAGGTATCTAGGGGTAAAGGTGAGTAACAGGGGAAAATACTGTAAGTTATGGTTTGAAGGGAACACAGACAACAGCAGTACATTTCCACATCTCTGTGGAACGTCTGTAATAAGAAATAAATCAGTGTCTCGTTAAAAATAAATGTAAATAAATTAGTAGTAATAGTAAGTACTATCTGAGCGAAATGCTAACTGGTGTATAGAATACTAGATCATGTGAACCACCCAGATATAGCCCGAGTGTTTGGATTGTGTAATTTTCAATTTCCTCCAGGATCAGTAAAGTACCTGTATGTCTGTCTGTCTATTTATTTATTTAAATCTATCATTGTTTGTTCACCTTTTGTGCCGGCATGAACGTGCTCATAGTAAGTACAGTAATATGCATATAGTGACTTACTTTTGTAATTAACAATAAAATTTACTGTAAAATTTAACTGTAATATCTCATGCACGTGTGCATATTTTATCTCAACATAGGACTCCTGAGTTCCACCTGTTTTCTATTTTTATTTGCTTTATCCTGTTTATATTTAATGTTAATGTTCTGTGTCTACCTCCAGCACAAAAAGAAATTCCTTGTATATGTGAGCATACTTGGCAAATAAAGAAAGCATATTCTGATTGTGATAGGCTAGCCAAAACAGAATTAGCATGAGATTAAAGTTAAATTAGATCTGCGGACTACAGCATATCAGTTAGAGCTGCAAGGATTAATCTGAATCGTTGATCATGTCAGATATCAAGTCATTTAATAAATTAAATTTTAAAAAATTATCTACTTTCTTTTAGTTTTTAATGTTTCTACCGATGACGCTGATATGGAGCCGTCAGACCGAATGCTACAGTAAAACGACCGACTAGAGAGAAGGATTCAAATCCACAAGTTTCTTTTCCTATTATTTAAAATAAAATCCTTCAAAAATCAAATAGTTAAGTTGGCTATTTGTATTTTGAAGAGGTTTATAGCCCTAGCAGGAAATATTAAAGTAATCATCTTGGTACTCTGTCTTGTCAATCACAGGTTCATTATTTCCAAAGAGGACTGAGTTAATAATAAGATCCAGACAGCTGTGTCTCTACCACGTATCATATATTCCTGGTCAGGAGCTGCACTGAAAAGCAATACAGTGGAGAGAGAGAATAAAGTTGTGCTAATGCAAATGTTCTAAAGGTTAAACTGAATATTGAATATTGTGTGATTTTTTTTTTATTCAGAAAATGTACAAAGGGTGATTTTGAGTGAAAATCTTGATTTTAGGTAGATAACAATATTAGAATTCTTAGTTAAAAGGTAACTAAGCTAAGCTTTATTTGTGAATTTGTTTTGCCAATAATTTGCATAGCATTCAAAATGAACTACAGCAGCTAATTTTACAACTGGTTGTTCTGTCAGAGTCAGAGCATGTGGCATTAAATTTCACGACTGCTAGAGAAGCTCAATAGAATAAATATGAATATGTTTGTGTCTTGCAGTTCGGAAT
This sequence comes from Tachysurus vachellii, assembly GCF_030014155.1. Classification (NCBI taxonomy): domain Eukaryota; kingdom Metazoa; phylum Chordata; class Actinopteri; order Siluriformes; family Bagridae; genus Tachysurus; species Tachysurus vachellii. The sequence goes on from NC_083469.1 coordinate 21,633,571, forward strand.
ACTATGTGGAAGAACCACCACGATTAGTCTTGGATAAGCTCGAGAAGCTCGGCTACAGAGTGGTGACCATGACTGGAGTCGGACAGACTCTGGTGTGGTGCCTTCACAAAGAGTCTAACGAGCTTGCTCAACAACCTACAGTGTCATGATATAAAGTATGTGTTTTTTTTTTTAAAAAAAAAAAAAGATTACACACGAAACAAGGTTATCTGTCATAAACTGATTTGAGCAGTGTTGGCTGGAGTCTAGTGTTGAAAGTACAATGGCTTTTTATTGTGTAAATGTTTTGGAATTAATACTGCAAATGGAGAATTTCTCTGTAAAGCTAAGGCAATCAAATCGTTTTGTCCTGCCCTAATTCCAGTGTCATTTGGGGGACTTGTAATTTTTTAATTATCAATGTAGTGTATTAATGTATTAAAGGAGAATTCTTGGGACACAATTCTTTCTTGTCTCTCACAGATTCATTATTTTTCATTCTGAAAAATATCTAATTAAAACTCCAAATGGAGAATTTCCTTTTCGTTTGAAAAGCCAAGCCAATCCGACCTGACATTATATAATCAAAACAGAAACAGTACAAGGCACGACTGTTCAATAGTGACTGCTGTTTATTCCTGTTTAGACATGTTTAAATGTATGTACTTCAAATAAACCATATGAAAGGCCAGTAATTACAATACATATTTATGTTTCTGTCATTAATTTTGGATGCTTCATTAAATATAATTCTACACATAGGTCAACCTAATTTCTCATCCAAACATCATGTCACTATTGAGTTTATTGCTTTATTCAGCTTCGTGCTATGCAGAGTTGTTTACGTATTTTGCCTGATTGTGTAAATCGCCACATTCACTGCACAGACTTCACTATTCCACCTCATTTAACACCTGATTTAACTCATCAGAATATCATCAAGGCTTTCTGGGCTGAATTTGGTTTGTTTGAAGATAAGAAATAAATAATAAATTGATTTCTAATATCTTTATTCTTGACAACAGTGATGTAAGTGTATTATGATACATGTTTGTTTTACCACAAAGAGATCTAAATAAAAATAAAAGGTTAAAAATAGTTTGCCTGGAGCATCAGGTTGTGGTACAAGAATGATGGAGTTATGTTTTTGAGATTGATGAATAGTTTTCTTGCCATCCATCTGGGACAGTGAGAATAATCTGAATAATTTTGTGTGTGTGTGTGTGTGAGAGAGAGAGAGACGGAGAGAGAGAGACACCCCACGTCAAGACACATCATTTCGTTCAGATGTATATGGCCTTAGGGCTGATAGAAGATGCCCAAATGACTTATGACATTGATTCATAATGACTCATAACTTTACATGTTACCTGGGGCAGCATGGTGATGTAGAAGGTAACACTGCTGCCTCACAGTTTGTATGAATGTTCTTCATGTGCTTATTTCCACCTTCTAAAAATAAGTCGGAACGTAAACTAGCTAAAATTCTGCTCTGTTGTTTTTTATTACTTTGTACATACTGTTTTAAACTGCCTACCTTTGTTTTAATAAACCTTTTGGTTAACCTGCAACTGTCTCTTTGTCAGTTTGTCAGGACATAATTAATGATTTTGTTGACTTTGGTTGGCAGAGTGTGGATTTTCAAAAACTTTCCAACCTCAAAAAAGCTAATAAATAGCTAAGATAGTAAGATCATCAGAGGCCTTCAAAAGCATTTTCTTTAACACTTGCATGTAAATTTGCAACCCAGCAGAGTCTCAGGAGGGCTTTGGAGCAGTGGTGGCTCTGGGTTGATTGTAGGATCAGGGTTCAAGCCCCAGCACTGCTAAGCTCCCACTGTTGGGCCCTTGAGCATGGCCCTTGACCCTTTCTGCTCCAGTGGAGCTGTATCATGGCTGACCCTACACTCTGACCCTAACATCCAAATTTGGGATATGTGAAGAAAGAATTTCACTGTGCTATAATGCATATGTCACAAAATAAAGGCTTTCTCTTCTTCATGCTATTCTCAGTCTGTAACCTAGTGCCAAATGCCATAAATGTGAATGCTTTCATTAATGTGTTGTGATATTGTGTATGATACGTGCAATGTTGTTGATTTTTTTTACTAGCAGCAAATGTCCCTTATCGATTATACTTACAAAACTCATGTCAGGATTATGTTGGATAAAGAATTTCCACAGACATGTCCAAAGAAGTAAATCTACAGGTTTGCTAAAAAAACATTTTGAACATTAGAATTGTCAATACAGATTTTTGACCTCAGTCTTACTGAAAGGTGATTTCAACCGAGATTTTTTTTAAATAACTCCAGTCAGCTGTATTTGTACAGTATAGCATCTTTCATGGTTAAGTCTTGATTTGATCTTGAGAGCATGTTTGTAAGGGTTTGTATACTTTTGCCTTTAATTACCTTGTCATTAGGGGGGGCACAGTGGCTTTGTGGTTAGCACGTTCGCCTCACACCTCCAGGGTTGGGGTTCAATTCCCGCCTCCGCCTTGTGTGTGTGGAGTTTGCATGTTCTCCCCGTGCCTTGGGGGTTTCCTCCGGGTACTCCGGTTTCCTCCCCCGATCCAAAGACATGCATGGTAGGTTGATTGGCATCTCTGGAAAATTGTCCGTAGTGTGTGAGTGCATGAGTGAATGAGAGTGTGTGTGTGTGTGTGTGCCCTGTGATGGGTTGGCACTCCGTCCAGGGTGTATCCTGCCTTGATGCCCGATGACGCCTGAGATAGGCACAGGCTCCCCGTGACCCGAGGTAGTTCGGATAAGCGGTAGAAGATGAATGAATGAATGAATACCTTGTCATTATTAAACCAGTTAATTGTCCACTGTATAAAGTACAGTGTATAAAGTTATTGTATAAAGATGTATAAAAATATAAAAAATATAAAGTGTATAAAGATGTGTGTGTTTATTTAGTATCATGATTTGGATGAAGATTATATTTTAAGAGCCAGGTGCCTTTTTTTTTTTTGGTATTATGATAAATGATTTACAGATGTTTCTTGTTATTTCACAAGAAAATTGATCAAATAACGGATTCAATTAAATTCGATTCAATCTTATTTGTTATAGCTTCAAATAATGGATGCTAAGATATTGCTTGGCCAGTGATTGCTTATTATTACTGACGTATGTGTTATAGCTCTGCAAGATGTCATACACTGCCTTATTTTCAAAATATTTTTCTGTAGTATGTGCCTTGTGTTTTGCATTATTGTCTTGTCAGGATTCATTTTTGGCCTCCTGTTTTTTTTTAAAGATAATTTAGAGGTACATTTAAATTTTTAAATTGCGTATTAAAATTACGTTTAAAATTTGTACTGAAATGGCCTCCTAAGTGGAAAGAAACCTACAGCTAATTGCCTAAGTAGAAACAATCAACTTAAAGTATTTTCACACCACATGCCAAGAGTAAACTAATGTGAGTATTTGTCTGCACTTGACTTGATTTATATTGGGATTTCCTTATTTCCAGACCTGGATAGCTAAAACTCATTAGCAAGTTACACTCTACTAAACATCAGCTAACCACCCTGCCCTTCATTAGCTCAGTCTTGTAAAGAAAAATGTGTTGTGCTTCTTTTGGTGCGTACTACATCCTGGAGCACAGTGTGTGGTTTAATTAGGAACTCATTCTTAGTTATCACTTTGCCAAATATTTATCCAGAGCTCTCTTCACTTGGCTCTAAATAAGCACCTCCACCGTGACTTGGCCTGCAATTTGTTCCTCTAACATCAAAACGGTTGGTAATTTTTCCCTAAGGAACGTGCTTGGAAGGTTTCCTTAGACTTCCAGGCTTCTTTCCTTCTAAGGAACTGATGGTTTGGCAGACAGATCTTGGAGGTGATAAAATGTGAGACGGGAGAATGCCGGAAGCAGAATTGAGGTGATTTCTGTGGAGATGGACATGTGGAGATAGTAGCAGCAGTCTCAAGAGTCTAAAAAGCAGCACGAGCAACACAAGCTCTTCTGGCTCATCGCTCCAGCAGGACGAGTGTGTGCGTGTGTGTGGATGGGCTGAGTGTAATTGGGTTTCCTGTGTTGTAATTTGAAAGCTACTTTCCAGGGATGTGATTGAGCCAAGCAAGTAAACAGAACCATGTGACTGAAATGTTGCATCGAACGACAAATATAGAGGGAAAGTGGTATGGCTCTGAGATGGGTATTACATAACAGGGAGAAGGATTTTGGAAAAGGTGTGACTCAAAGATGAATGACAGTGGTAAACAGGCCATGGAATCTTGGATAAAGGTCTAATAATACTGGTTAGTTTTGTTGTGTTGCTTGTAAAAAAAAAAAAAAAAAAGCAAGGGTTGGAACACAGCATAATGTCATAGATTCATTTATCTTTTTTAAAGGCTTTATCCTGGTTAGATTTGCAGTGGATCAGAAGCCTATCCAGAAACAGCATGCACGAGGCAGGGACACGCTCTGCATAGAACACCAGTCCATCACAGAGCATTTCCAGCACTTTGCAGACGCCCTTCTCTGGAGCGACTTACATTTTTATCTCATTTTATACAACTGAGCAACTGAGAGTTAAGGGCCTTGCTGAGGGGGCCAGCAGTTGTAGCTTGTTGGACCTGGGATTCAAAATTCCGATTGGTAGTCCAACCCCTTAACCACTAGGCTAAAACATCCCCACTATGTGTGCACAGGGCACCATGCACACAAATATGTATGATAGATATATGTTTTTCAGAGGTGGGAGGAAACAGGCAACTGTCTGGAGGAAATAGGAAGATAAAATAAAAAATCAGATGCACCTGCTGCACAAACATGGTGACCCGTGTCCATGACCACTACCCATTTAATAAAAATCTCGTGGTTTTAGTAAGTAGGAATTTTACTTGTAGCTCTTTTCAAGTTAGTGAAAGTGTTATATACGTATGCAGTCAAGCTAAGTAGTGCACAAGTGGTCTAGCAGTAGTCTTTCAGGGACATGCCCTCTAATGGGAATACAGGCCTGGTGACAGCCGGATAGTTAGATGACAGTTAGATCAACAGGGGTGGAAAAAACTAAAGAACTGTTGATTATGGAAAGGTATTCAATTCAATTCAATTCAATTTCAATGCAAGTTATTTTAACAATTGACTTTGTTTCAAAGCAGCTTTACAGAAGTATAGAAAGAGAATAAAAATGGGAAGGTTTGAAATTAAATTACTATTTATCTCTAACATCTATCCCTGTATAGATGAGTACTGAGTATGTAATGGTTAAGGTCTTAACCAATTTAAAGTAGAAATATGGAAGCAAGTATCTACTTATATCTACTAATATATTCAACAGGGAAAAGTAAATATGTTTCTCAAGCATTTTCCATCCCTGGAAAACAACCTTACACTACAGGATTTACCTGGAAATCTTCTTGAACTTCCTGTAGCCTGTGCACTTTTAACATCCAGAGACATAATGTCTCTAAGGAGACGTCTAGAAAGAAAAAGTTCAACCGAATCAAAATATGACTTGTTTTTACTGCAGGGTGTCTTATTTTCAGTCATCCTGGCTTACATACATCATACTGTATGCTTGCTGTCTGTCATCGCTCTTACTTTGGGCTCTTTTAGAAACTTTTAACTGCTATTGTTGCCCACTTTATACCCAATTCTCTAGTGTTGCAAACATGTGTGCTTATTAATGCCACATCGGGCTTTGTGTGACTAGTGCATGAGGAGCGGTTGTGGGTGTTTTATTGTTTCAATGTAATTCACTGATTATTGCCTTGTGTCTAAGATTTACATGTAAATACAAAACATTTATACGGCTTGTAACTCATTCACTTTCAGCAGGCAGAAGGTTCTCCACAAGAGAGAGCTCTTACTCAGGTGGCCTTTTTGTGCATTATTGTTGAATATGAGAAAAGTTTGCAGAACCTCCATAGCAGGATCCACTAAATACATCTGCACTCAAACTGAATGTAATTCTGCTGTCTTTGCGTTTTAAAGAAATATACTGGAACCACTTAGTCCATCTAGCTACTTATATAACAATATGTTAAGCCTAAGTTAAGGGTAGAAAAAAAAATAAATGTTCTTAAGTGAATGTATAGAAAATGTGTGAAGATACAACCAGAAATTCTAATTCAAGTTCAATTTATTTGTATAGAAATGTACTTTTAAATGTACTTAAATGTTATGTTTTCATGAGAAGATTTATTATTTACCGAAAAACATTTAGAAGATTTTTATTCAGAAGTAATCAATCTTTGTAGGTTTGCTTTTCATATACATGAATAACACTACATGTTTTTCTTATGAATTATGCAGAAGTAAAATACCCTATTAAAAAAAATTTAACATTAGCTAGAATTTGGCTTGGCTGCCTAGCTATATTTTGTTAGCTAATGGAATCCTTGCTAGCATCTAATCTGGCCTGGCATTAGCAAAGCGTACAGTAGAATTTAGTTAAATATAGACTGCTATTGTTGGCAAACTAACAAAACAAAGCTCAACATGCTTTTTCAAATTAGATGGAGATGATTTAAGATTTCTATGGAGGCAAAGGTGATGGGCCTGATTTATAGGAGTCTTATGCTACTTATTTCTTACTTAAACAAGGATGATGAACAGGCAAGATTACTGATAGCTTTACCTACAATGATCCTGAATAGATGCTAAACTGAGTCCATTTGATTGATTGTACTGTGTATAGTGATTGGATGAATATAATAAGAGAAGAAAGAATAAGTATTATTTATATATTATATAGGATTTAAGTATTTAAGTAATAAGTCATTCCATTTCAGTACTACTCAAACAAAGTATACTATAATGTGCTGTATGAGCACAACAACAAAGAACAATATGGAAGTATTTTCCACTTCTGACCTAAATCAGATTTATTTATTTTTTTTGTCATCGAAATGACACCATTAATTTCCTGCACTCATATACGAATCCCTTATGACCACCTACTCATATAGCCATTTCATTATACTTATAATCTTCAGTAAAATCTGCATAATCCAGCCACATTGTCAAGGATCAATGCAGGATTTAACAAAACAAAAAAAAAAAAAGAAGTAAAAACACCAGGATATTCTGTACAATTTGACAAGACTTACCCTCATGTATACCGGTGCAAATTCTATCCTCTGTTGATACTTTTAAATTGCATATTTTGTAGTATTTTAATAACGCAAATCTTGAAGCACTCTAAGGCAACAAAAGAAAGTAAAAAAAACTCTAAGACAGAGATGGAAGGAAGAAGAAGACACTTTTGAGAGGAATTCAGCCTCAGCAAGTGGACCCTGTCCTCCAATACTGAATCAAATTTTAAGAGTATCTTGGAGAGCATGTTCAACAGCACTTAATCAAGGAAGTAGTAATAGACGCTTGTGGTTCCCAGGAGAAGAAAGTAGAAGGTCTACAGATGGCAAAACGTTCAATTTGGTAGAACTGTATCTATTTAAACAAATGGAGATGTCTTTAAGCCTTTAATGGACACCAGAGATTCTCCATCCAGTTCAGCAGGCCAGCAGTCGATTAAAATTTTCTCTTCATTCCAGTTCCTAATATACATGAAATGGATAATCAACTGTTGATTACCTGCCTCAGGTATGATAGGAGCTGGAGCAGAGCAAAAACAACAACCGCTCAGACTGACCGGACTGAGAATCTCTGTTTTTTTGTTTTTTTAAAGCGAACATGTTAAAAGGCAATATGATTGAACACAGAAGCGTATAACAGACATGATTAATGTGGTTTAAAATATATTTAGCAGATTTCAACAATGCAGCAAGAAATCTTTCCTAATGGGAGGTGTAAAAAAAAACAAAAACAAGGCCAGCTTCCAAAAAAAGCAGCCTTTCATCACAGACTTTGGCCTTGAGAGACTCCATGAGTGCCATTGTTGATTTGGGCCACACTCTCCAATACACACAATCTGAATTCTAATCATTGTAACCAGCACAGTTAATTCAGAGAGGCCAGAAACTCCGGTCACCTTTCATTAACTCCAGCAGGATTCTGTTTACCTCCTTCCATAATTCTGTTGTGTTCAGCACTGGACAAGAGCAAGCTCTGAATTCAGCAATTCACCCTGAGAGACACGGTCCGCAGTTTCAGGCTGTGCGCCGACTGATTGAAGCCATTCGTGGACTGCGTGCTTCCTTAGAGAAAATCTTTTCCTGCTAAGGCACGCCCTCGGCCGAAAGCCGAGGAACACATTGAGTTACACAAACCTGATTGTCAGCATTTACCAAAAGAAAATACTTTATTGATTTGTGAGGATTCAAGCTGCGAGGGTAAAAACAAGCACAAAATGGTAATGAAGGGTTATTATATGTTTAAGTAGAGCTGTTGAGTGAGTGTCCTCAGGTCATTGCTGCTTCTTCCTCTTCATCTTCTCGCTGCATTTCCTCGATGAGTTTCTGTCTTTCTGCCGCCTGTCTCATACGCATTAAAACGAGGCTCTCGTAATCCCTTTCGTTGCTCAAAGGAGTCTGTAAAAAAACAGCAAAAAAAAAAAACACAAATACATAATGTTATAATACATAACGTACCTATAATGATTAGGAAAACCTTGTAATATAGGGGAAGTGATATCTAAGGCTTTCTGGAAGTGGCCACATATTTAAACCATTAAATATTCAAAATGCTTTATTTCTATTAGAATTTAGAAGCAACTGCTGATAGAATTCTGGCATTTAGCAGAACAGTTAACACAAGCAGATAATCACACTTATCTGAAGTGATGTGAACTTCGATTTTCATATAAAGGCTGGCTTTTTCACCTCTTGCATTTTTCTCCCAAATGATTTGCCTGCTAATTCCCATTCACAAGCCAACTCTTTGCCCTGCGATGGGTTGGCACTCCGTCCAGGGTGTATCCTGCCTTGATGCCCAATGACGCCTGAGATAGGCACAGGCTCCCCGTGACCCGAGGTAGTTCGGATAAGCGGTAGAAAATGAATGAATGAATGAATGAATGAAAGCCAACTCTTGCCTATCCTGTTACTAACCAGTGAGTGTGAAAACTAACATGTTTCCTCTGAGACATTAAACCAGCCAAACTCATCTTTCCAAATTGCTCCACATGTTGCACTACAGCAGTAATTCTGTCGGAGGAAATCGACCGTCTTTCACATACGAGAGCTCAAAGATGCATGTGATTGGCTAGTGTCACTTTTGATTGATTGACTGGAAAAAGAGTATGCCACCACTGTCATGGATGCCAGTCAATAGGTTTACTGCTTTAACCAAGTCACTTTACTATCACTCTCACTCATTTTCTACCGCTTATCCGAACTACCTCGGGTCACGGGGAGCCTGTGCCTATCTCAGGCGTCATCGGGCATCAAGGCAGGATACACCCTGGATGGAGTGCCAACCCATCGCAGGGCACACACACACACTCTCTCATTCACTCACACAATCACACACTATGGACAATTTTCCAGAGATGCCAATCAACCTACCATGCATGTCTTTGGAGGAGGAAACCGGAGTACCCGGAGGAAACCCCCGAGGCACGGGGAGAACATGCAAACTCCACACACACGAGGCGGAGGTGGGAATCGAACCCCCAACCCTGGAGGTGTGAGGCGAACGTGCTAACCACTAAGCCACTGTGCCTCCCCACTTTACCATCATTCAGATATTATTCTCAGTCAGAGGCTCTCCATGAACTCCAACATCTCATGTCTCTACTTTTAATTGAAACTTATTAAATCTCCAAAATGTCTCCAATACCCTCTGGGATTATTGGCACCCTTCACGATAACAATAATAGGTAATAAACACCAGTAATAATTTGTGTTTATGCTTTTTCAGCAATGTTCTTTCCAAAATTATTGGCACCCTTACACGTAATATATGGTTACAAAAAAGAACGGTACCGAGCCTCCTGTATTTTGCTTTAAACAGATCTTGGCCTCAATGCTGAACATTTCAAGTTCCTTAACGTTTAGATAAGAACATGTGGGTCACCTTTTTCAATTCAGGCCATTATTAATGTTTAAATCTTAAATATTTATGTTAGGGGTAGTCATCTTTATCATCTATGGCCCAGTCTCCACCTCCTGACAGACTGAACCAGGATTCAAGGAGAAATATTATAGTGCTTAGCCAAATTTATTGTGCCATCAGTCTTCACAAAAGCCCCTGGATCACCAGCTACAAAACTCAAAGCATCAGTGTTCTGCTACTATATTTTACAGTGCTGTAATAACATACATCTTTTGAATGCACTAGTGATGTAAGATAAGAGAGATGTACCTTTATTAATCCCCTTTCAGGGAACCCCAAATTGACAACAGAAGCGCAAGTAAGATGAGCAACATCAAAGAAAGCTTAGAAATATTGGGTAAAAAAAACAAATGATAAGATAAATATGTGAAAAGGTCTATTTTCTGTGTCATTTGACTTAATAACAATCGAAATGACGAATGATAAAATTCTTTTGTATTATTTTGAATCCATTCACTGTTAAAAATCATCATCCATCTTTTTGAGCTATTCATTCATTCATCTTCTACCGCTTATCCTAACTACCTCGGGTCACGGGGAGCCTGTGCCTATCTCAGGCGTCATTGGGCATCAAGGCAGGATACACCCAGGACGGAGTGCCAACCCATCGCAGGGCGCACACACACACACACACACTCATTCACTCACGCAATCACACACTATGGACAATTTTCCAGAGATGCCAATCAACCTACCATGCATGTCTTTGGACCGGGGGAGGAAACCGGAGTACCCGGAGGAAACCCCCGAGGCACAGGGAGAACATGCAAACTCCACACACACAAGGTGGAGGCGGGAATCGAACCCCCAACCCTGGAGGTGTGAGGCGAATGTGCTAACCACTAAGCCACCGTGCCCCCCTGAGCTATTCATAATTTACATTTTTATTATATATTGTTTCAGATCTGTTGTGTATCTTTGTGTATCTGTATTAGTAATTCAGATGGGCACTACACAGACAAAGAAAAAAAGATTTTCAAAATGTGTTTTAAAATGATTAATGAGAAAATCTAAAGATTGTGTCAAGGTAAAATACTGTGAGGGTATAGTCTATTGGTATGTGTGTGTGTGTGTGTGTGTGTGTGTGTGTGTTTGGAAAAGGGGAAAGAAGCATGACAGTAAGTGATATGTGTTGTAAGGTAAACCATCTGTAAGACGTGGTTGTGGTCACCAGTATTTACCCAAGTGATGTGCATACGGAGGGAGAAAATAAAGAGATGGGGAGAAATAATGCTGTGAGTGCAGGCAGGACAGAACATACCATTAGCATTCCTGTTACGTGAGCTCAAGCCTCATGTCCACCTCCTAACCACCAAACATCACGCAAGCTCAATTAAGCACATAAACAAATGCTGCATCTTCAATTATATCAAACAAAAACAACCCTGCCAGACTAGATTTCTCATCTTTAGCTCCTTAAACCCAAGCTCCACTGCACCCTCTTATGGACAGAGACACAGCTAAACTAAGTTACGCAGGTGTGTGTATGTGTGTGTGTGTGTGTGGTTATACTTAAAGCTTCTGAGAAATCTTTCTGACCAAGATGTAGAACACAAGATCACAAACACTAACAACGGTTAAAGCCCAGTGACTCAAAAACGAGGGCCCAATAAGTGAAACATGATGCATTCACATACTCACAGTCCATTTTATAAGGAACACCTGTACATTCAGCCAAAAATGTGGCAGCGAAATGCAGAAAATCACATAGATGCTGGACTCTGGCATGAGCTCACTGTAACTAGACAGCAGAAAACTGGTGTTAAAAATAAATAAATAAATAAATAAATAAATAAGAACAGGTGACATTTTTCCAGTCATCAACTGTCCAGTTTTGGTCAGCCTGTGTCCTTTTAGACCCAGATTCCAGTTGTTGGTTGACAGTCAATCCTGATGTGTTCTTCTGCTGTCTCAAGGTTTGACTTACTGTGTGTTCTAAGATGCTTTTCTCCTCACTATAGTATGTCCACTTGAGTTCCTGTATCCTTGATCCAGTCTGGCCAATCTTCTCTGAACTATCTCATCAACAAATCAGTGTCTCTAGTGTCTGGATGTTTGTTTTTTTTGCCCAGTTTATATTCTAGACTGTTCTAGATTGTTCCTGAAATACTCAACCCAGCCTTCTTGCATCGACAACCATGCCTCGGTCACCGTGATAACATTATTTCTCATATTTGGATGATTGTCATGGAAAGTACTGGAGGCTCTTGATCTGTATCTTCATGATTTTTATGCACCGTCCTGCTGCCACATGATAGGCTGATTGGCATGAATCATCTCCTTATAAAGTGTATATCGAGGAGCTGTGAGAACAAAAGTGAGTTAACACTTGTGAATGGCATGGCTGACCTCATCCGTTCATGTGATCATGATCATGGGAGTTGAACAGCGGTGATGTCAGGAAAAACCCCCAGGGCTTTGGCCTGTGATACACCAGATGGCTGGCTGAATACAGGATGAGCTGGGAGACTGCTCTTACTCATAATATGAGCGTGAGCACTGTCACAGGTGTGAGGAGTGTTTTTGGCTCTAGGGTGTCTATGTATGTGTATACGTCCTAACAGTACAATGTGTGCATAAACTGAGCAAGCCTGAGTTTCTGCATATGGAGACGGCTGCTTCATGGGTTTTACGTCAGAGCAAACACCCACTAAGGGTAAAAACACTCTTCATTTAGACTCCTGTCTTTTTCTGAGTCACAGGTTGTTTAGATTAATGATAAACCAGTGCATGACGCCTTCTCACACAAAAACACATGCAAGCACGCGCTATTATCTGTGATTTGTATTTCCACACAACAGCACCACACAAGAGTCATACTTGGATTAGGTGTTGCCCTCTATTAAAGAAAGGGCTGGAACCCATCAGTCCAGCGCTCTCCTACCTTAAATTACATTTATTTATAGTGCAAACGTTTTTATTTCTTGATGGAGACAAAATGACCCAAGAAGGTTGGGAATATCTGACGGTTTTGACTGTCTGGGGGCATTTGTCTGTTTTGTTTTAGATAAAACTCGAAGCTTTTTTAATTAAAGAAACATAATGTAAAAAAAAACAGTTATTCAAAATAAACAATGTTAAGATGTAGAATTTTTGAATCGACCTTTGAAAAAAGACTAAAAGCTCCACAGAGAAGTAACTACATATTTTCCCAGATATCATGCTCTTGATATAATATCACTTAACACCCTAGCTCTTTTGAAAGGTGAAGTTATAGAGATATACTATATATGAACACAGCTCAAAAAATATCTTTTATAACCAAATCCTTTTGATATTTGATATAAAGTGCTTCCAGGTTTTACAGTAGGAGAAGCGCAGCACAGAACATGCCTTGCATTTGATCACAGTACTGCCAGCCAGCCTGTGTACCAAGATAACTGACAGGAAGTATTTCATCTCCCTGACGTCTGAATGAAATCAATCCTGCTTTAGTACTCTGTCTTTCCTCATAGGTAAGAGCACCAGTTGCCTCAAAAATGTAGCACCACAAAGTGACAAACTAGCTCATCTGGCGAAGAACCTCACCTGGTCACTCAAAACCAGTTCCATCAGTAGGAAAGCCCAGCAGCGCCTCTACTTCCTACGATGGCTGAGGAAATCCCATCTCTCTCCCCCCGATCCTGACCATGTTCTATAGACGGATCATTGCGGACATCCTGAGCAGCTGCATCACTGTCTGGTTTGGGAACTGCACCATCTCGGATCGCAAGACCCTGGAGCAGATAGTGAGGACAACTGAGAAGATCATTGGAATCTCTCTTCTCTCCATCATGGAAATTCATAACAAATTGCTTTGCATAAGCAAAGCCAACAGCATTGTAGATGATCCCACACACCCATCACGCACTCATTACTCTCCCTACAGTACATCTGGAAAAATGTTAGCATTCGGGCCCTCACAACCAGACTGTGTAACAGTTTCTTCCCTCAAGCCATCAAGCTTCTCAACAAACAGAACTGAACTATACCAAACACACACACACACAACTGTGTGAACTACACTGGACTGTACAAACCAAATCACTCAATTGCTGTTTTACACACTACATTTCAGCACCTCATTTAACTGCTGCTACTACATAAGTTTGTATGTGTTTACAATTGTTGCACAATGTACTTTATAATACTCTATGCACACTGGTCAGCACTATTTTTGTGAACTTTCTTTGTGTATTTTGTCATGTAGTGTTTTGTATTGTCTGCTTGGACTTTCCTTGTCTCACAGTGTTGAACTAGGCTGCACATGTTGCACTTTATGTGGCTAGGACATAAGTCCTTAGCTCTGTGTTGTTTTGTGTTTTGTTTTATGTAGTTTTATGTCATTTTTTGTAGCACCATGGTCCTGGAAAAACAATGCTTCATTTCACTGTTTACTGCGGTATATACTGTATGGTTCAAATGATGAGTTACAGAAACTAGCTAGCCGAACAATGTGTTTCTAAAATAAACACAATCAAACAAACACAATTACAATTTATTGACAAATGACAAAAAATAACATTTTTCAATATTAGTTATATAAACCTGTTAGAGATTAGGTTACACTGCTGCATCTCCGAGTACAGCATCCAGACACGACCCAAAATGACATCCAATGAATGGTTGCTTTGTTGTGCAGCTATAATTTGTGTGAAGGCTTTGCTCCCTGTGTAGATTGAAAGCAAGTGCCCAGAGCATGAGAAATGAATTACAATTTAGAATGATGTAACTTTTCTTATCTACAATCTCCTATACAAATAGACTACTTTTTTTTTTCTCCTTTTTTAATCTACTGATAAAAAAAAAAAACAATCATAGAAAAGGTTCACATCGTGTGATTGTCTCTGTCTGTGTTCAGGCAAAAAATGTATTACATAAATTATCTTATTATTATTGTTATATTATACAATAGATTTATTCTGCATAACATTCTCTGACAGTGCTGCTTTAGGAAAATATAAATATATTTTACTAAAACAACATGGAAATGATTTTATTTAGTTTAGAATCTTGCCAGAGGTTTATGAAAAGATTGTGTTGGGTAAGGAATCAATTTTATCAAACACAGTAGTACAAACAGTCAGTACGGTCTGTTTTTTTTTTTCTTCTCATACTTTCGCGTCAGTGGGACGTGTCTGACTTGATTAATGACAGCCAGAGAACTTGATCATTAAGGGAGATTGATATGTATACAAGAAATGTGTGCCTGAGCCTCTTCAATAAGTCAAACAAACTCCAGATCCAAGCTGCCGCACGCCTGTGAACAGGACGTTCTCGGCAGAAACGAATACTTTATACAAAGAGAACAAGCTTCTCTTAGTATAGAGTGGGAGTATAACAGCTTAGATATGCACTGGATAGTGGCGCCTAACATTGGTGTAAAATGGAACTTCCTAATATTATTTGTTTTCTGTGTGTTTGCAGAAGGACGACTTCCTCCACTTTGTTGGAGTACAAAGTCAGAACAGAGAGGTAGGGATTAACCTAAAACATATGAACCATCAAATAAAAACCCAGGCTGGAAACAATATCTATTGCTATAAGTCTACAGTATACAGTATGGTCAGGTCATACATGAAGCTAATGTGTAATAGTAGAGCAGGCATGAACCAACTTATCAGTGAGGCCTGGCTGTTAGTTTCCTGCTTGGTTAGAATAAAAAAAAAAAAACATAAGCCTCTTCAGCTTTTTACTGACTGGACACCTCCTGCAGAGACCCTCATTCATCTAAATATAGTGTGTATATTTTGTTCCTTAATTTGTTCCTATTTAAACAATATTTTCCTATGGATAACATAACCAATACCCCTCATCATCTTCAGCAATAATCATATTTCTTAAATATTTAAATATATTATTATTTGTATGTTATTATAATATTACCATCCATCATGTTCATTTTATTCATTATTTATTAATTACTCATACTCCATTTGAGAGACACAAGACTTTAACAGATTAAGCATTATTACTGAATCAGCAGGGAAGATTTATTCAAAAGTATCAAAAAGATCAACAGTGTCAAAGTTCTCTTTGGGTCTCTTTTGGACTAAGGCCCAACTATGTGTGAAATAAAACAATAGCTTGAGGTTTGTGCATACTTGAATCCAAAGAGTTTGCTTGGGTCATATCCAAAATCTTTGCAAAATTTGCTGCGTAGTTTGTACTGCTGGAGTGATGAATAAAACTATACGAAGAACTAACATGTCCCTGGTGGTCCAGCATCAGGATCATGCGCTCTCTCTCTGCCACAACCCAGTCACTGAAAGGTTAACTCTCAGTGCCGGTCTCATGGCCAGATAAAATGTGAGGGTTGGGTTAGGAAGGGCGTCTGGCGTAAAACCTGTGCCAAATCAAAATGTGCAGCTCGGATGATACGCTGTGGTGACCCCACAAAACAGGGAGCAGCTAAAGGACAAAAACAGCGCAATAAGAACTAAATTCCAAGAACTATAATAAAAAATTCAATTAAGAACGTATATAGAGTAATTACAGTAACAAGCTACTCATCAGACATGATAAACAAAGTCCAAGCACATTCATAATGAGCACAATGGTTTTAAAAATTGGAGAGTTTTAAAAAAAAAAACATTTCTTTTTAAAGCTTTCCTTTTCGATGACCCAACATTTCATTATTTTTTATGTGAAAAAAACATATTTTCATAAACTGTCTAAAAACAATGATCTGTGCCTGAGAGAATTGTTGGCTGTGATGCAACAGAGTTTAGAAAATGGGTCGTGTTTTAGATACGTGTCATGTCTCTCAAAAAATACAAAAGATCGGATTTAAAAATAATAATAATAAATAAAATCCAGTCTGACTTTTTAAACTTTTCAATATCAGTTTTCATGCAGAGGCTCAGTAATAAATCAGTACATCCTCAATTATAATAAGAATAACTTCATTTTCTCATTATTAAATGGTATTTCTGCTACGTATCACTGCTACATATAAAAGCTGCACCCCTACAATATACGTTGTCAATCACATGAGTCGATGTTCAAAGTAAAAGCGAATGCAATCATCCATTATGTTTATTTCCTGTGCTTTTGCTGCCTCTAGAACATGTTCCTATGCAGAGATCACAAGAAAATTAAGTCAATATTACGACAAAACAACTTTTATGTCATGTTGAGATAACAGGAAACAATACATGGCCTCTTAGGACTTCTACAGCATTGTGCATATTTGATATATCCATTTTCACGTGTTTTTAATCCTCTGATTTGTGCTTTACCTAATACAAACCAACTAGCTCACCATGTATATAAATTATAATTATTGTAAATTTATTCTTTCTCCTCCTTTACAACATGCTGCAGGTACCAGAGTTATCAGGTATGGATACCTACACTGTCGGCTGGTGAGTTACTACTCTAAAACAGACCCAAATCTTTCACATAGTACTACATAACTAAGGTCTATGCATTTTTGTAATACTCAGGAGACTGCTCTTGAATAGAAGAATGAAAAAGTGATCTATTTCCAGCATTGTATGGTGAGGCAATCCCAGACCAAACCTCAGTCATGGGGACATTAAGGGTAAGCAGTGAACAATACAAAAAAATATGTTTATGAAAATCTCGATTTCTAGTCAAACAATGAAGGTGGTGTTTGCCATCAAGTTAGGAGGCATTTACTGTTCAGCACTTTAGCTGGCATAAAGAGAAATGTCCAAAAACGTGCCAACAATCCTTTATAAATGTGATTAACAAATCCTGCTTGGAATGAACATTTCCAAGCCATGTTTACTTCTGTCTCCAGAATCTCAAGATTAAGAATTGTCACCTAATAATGAGCAAAAAAAAAAAACGTCAAGAGCCACAAGCATGAAAATTGTTTCACAGATTTTGTAGCATGAACTTGCACTCAAGAGTTATAAGCATTCACACTGTCAAGTAAAAAACAAAAAATCCAGTTTCAGCTGTCTACTCTCAGGACTATATGGAAGTTTATAAAGGCTATAAATTCTGCTTTATTTCACACTGACAAGCCTGGCAATGATATGTATATAGGAACTGTGTTAAATATGGCACACTTCAGGCTTTGAAGGGCCAGGTGTTATTTCTCAGTTTTACTTCCCAATTATAGACTGTGCAAAGACTCATATATTTGACATTCAACTGAACAAATATGCCATTAGACTATACAATTCATGATATTAGAGATGGCAAAAGAAATCCAAGACGGCTCTTCAAGCAATATAATGAACAAATCTGCAGAAAAGACAGATAAGTAAGTAGACAAAGCAGTAATTGTTGATAATCTTGTGTTTACGGACTAAACCATTAGAACCAAATCCACAAGAAGCACACAAATGTATATACACACACAAAATAAACCAGTTTAATACACAAAGCCTGCCCAAAGTTAGATCTGGAAATACTTTTCCCAAGCAACTAGGATTACACATCTCAGGGTTTGAGGAAAAGCTGTACCAAGTACTAGAGAAACCAGCGATGGCCTGAACTTGGCTAAATCGCACTCAACAATCCATCCGCCTTATAAGTAAAGGCCAGAAAAATTCAAGTCTGATGCCAAGAGACATACCAAGCAGAACATGAAAGCAGTTCTAACGTTACTTCTCATGAAACACCAAGCTTGTTGTGTTACAGAGACTTCAGATATCACAAAGATTCATCAATGTCTTGGTTAGCCTTTTGCGTGAAAACCCAAAGGGACGGTGTAGACAGGTGCAGGAAGTGGAATGAAAGCTGTTAAAATGTTCAGGTGAATGTTGCTTGGATTGTATGAGTGAAGCTGTGGAGAAAGACTCGATTCTCTTGATAATGACAACAGAAGAATAAATATTTATTGCACAAGTATGAAAGAACTTGTAGAAAGAGAGATGATCACTGAGACATCTCAGCTTTCACACTCCAGAAGGCACCGGTCAAGAAAACTTGGAGCATGTCCTGGAACAGCATGTGTCCAACAGAAGGACTACTTCCTGTCAAGTTCATGTCTTGATATGAACCATTTTGCTCTTTTCAACAATGCAGTACTTGTTCCAGGCACAGGTCATCCCAGAGTCATTAAACTGAGCGGAAGCATAAGCAGTGTTTGACTGGAGGAGCTGATATGTCTGGCTCGATACTGACGATGGAACATGCTCTCCAAATAATAAGAACCATTGCTTATTTTCACTGGGCTTTATTGAAACATTACAGGCATTTCAAATTTCATAATCAGAAAGTCCTTTAAAGAATTAGATTAAAATGTCTGTGACCATTTTCTTAATTATACTAAATAAAATCAACTAACATTTACAGATAATCAAGTATGGTAGTTTTCCAAGGCTGGTGCTCCAGTGCAAAGGTTTTGGTAAATAGAATTAGATTTGACCTTATATTTGGTGTCTGAATGAATTGTGTAGAGAAGGCTAAAGGAAAACCCCTACAGCTGGAGTAAAGTACATTACCTATGAATGTAATGAATGCAGGGGGCACGGTGGCTTAGTGGTTAGCACGTTCGCCTCACACCTCCAGGGTTGGGGGTTTGATTCCCGCCTCCACCTTGTGTGTGTGGAGTTTGCATGTTCTCCCCGTGCCCCCGGTCCAAAGACATGCATGGATAAGTTGATTGGCATCTCTGGAAAATTGTCCGTAGTGTGTGATTGCGTGAGTGAATGAGAGTGTGTGTGTGCCCTACGATGGGTTGGCACTCCGTCCAGGGTGTATCCTGCCTTGATGCACGATGACGCCTGAGATAGGCTCCCCGTGACCCGAGGTAGTTCGGATAAGTGGTAGAAAATGAGTGAGAGTGAGTGAGTAATGAATGCAAATGCTGAGGAGAGATCTATGTGACAGCAGGTTCATCATTGGAGTACATATGGCAGAAACTTCAATCAAATTTTGTTCAGCCAGCAGTGATGCTTGTGTTTTAATGTGATGTATAAGGAAATACAGAAGCAACTGTTCTTCATGGGATATCGAATGAAAAGTTAGACAGAAATATACATGTGAAATAAAATGCTGTTCATCACAACGCATTGCAAGAAACTGGTCCAAGACACACTAAGCTGTTCTGGCAGAAATGTTGGTTTGTTCTTGTATTTTTTTTTAACTGACACTGTTTGTGACCTCAAGTGTCTGTCTGTCTTTCTATATATCTACAGTGTACTAATTTGCCACATTAGTATGTTTGTAGGCCCATAAAGGCCAATAATGTATTCATTTATTTATTATTATCATTAGTTATTCTCTGATTTGCTGGGAAAGGCATCCAGCTTAAACCAAAAAATAGAAAAAACTGTGTCTAGGCTCTGACTCCTGGTGTCATCTCCTTCCCAGGATAACAGCACACACACTCATGCACGCAGACATTCAGCATGATGTAAAATATAGCATGATTCATCAGACCAGGCCACCATGACAGGTGCTATTGTAATGAGACAATCAGTGTTACTCACTTCACCCGTAAGTGGTTTTAATATTCTGGCTGATTGGTGCATATTCTAACTGGACAGACAGACAATGTCCTAGAAAAACGTACATTCCGAAAACATCATGATAAAAGCGAGGATCAAAGCTTTCATACTACTCTTGCAGCCATTTATCAACTGCAAAGTAAAGTACAAACAGAAGACACAGTGATGTGAATAAACAGTACGTAGGCGTGGGAGCTGAAACAGGTTTGTGTTTGGAAAAGTCGCTTGCGCAACTGCAGCCAGCCTATACATGTCCAAGATTATGAAAGCCTTTCCTCCAAACTTGTGTAGATACCTATTCAATCATCCTTGAACTACCGATACTTGGGATAAAGACAGCTTTAGTAAAGTAGACACAAAAAAGAAGAAAAACAACAAAGATGAACAATGACACAGACATTAATCATCATTTACAGTAACTCTGTGTCTTCTTAACTCAGCTCAGCCAAATGCAACGAGGGAGTTTTAAGTGTAGCAAAAAGGGAAGGGAATGAGAAGGGTATAATTTGTAGGATTATAAAGAATCTGACACGGTGTGTCTAAAAACATAACTCCACCTGTCCTGACAGACACGCCTTCTATTCAGACCTCACCTGCATAATTGTAACACAATACTATCAGCCGTCATACCTGACGTTGGACCTTAGCACTTGCAAGCTAGAAAGGACTATGAACTGGGGAGAGTCTCTATCAAGGTTAAATTTCTAGACAAAGATAAAGATTCTAGAAGATCTAGAAGATGTAGAAGAATCTAAGCAAGGTAAAGAAATGTGTTTATACTCTTAATAGATCTAGGGGCTAATATTTTTCTTAAACTGTTGAGCTTGAACTAAGTGGTTTACATAAAAAACAGAGTTTTATAAATGTTTTTTTTTTTGTTTTTTTTGATGGGGTAATATGTATAACACTAAAAAAAATAAAATAATAATAACTCTCGACGTGGATACAGTGGGTAGAACAGGCATACGTCCAAGTGACTTCATAAACAATAGACTATATTTACAATAACACAGAATTCATATTTCTTTTCAAAATACAGAAATGACTGACATAGGCTAGCCATAATAACAACAGGATTCTCAGATTTTCTGTACTTCAGAGGTGAAGAAGCAATCATTTAATCCAAAATGCCTCAAGTATGTGCCTCATCCCAGTAAACTGAAGATCACGTGTGAGTAGGTGTTGGGGAAAGGATCCAGCTCATGAAACCCTCTCAAAATGATGGTCAGCATGAGTTATCTGCTGTAAACAGTGACTGTAAACCCTGCAGCACTGAACGTGCATGATATAAACCAGTATTTCTCAAAACTGAATAATGAGAGGCTACAGGAATGAAGTGGATGAGCGGGAACAGGAGGTGTATTTTCATAGGGGTTGTGGGGTGTCTTGGCAAAGGTTTGTTGGTTCAGGCCCATGTTAATTTTGTCTTGGCAGATGAACTCACTAGAGCTTCCTTAAAATGGGCCACTCCTCTCCCTCCCTCATTCTTACATGGTTGAAAAAGAATGCTGTTATGTCCACGTTCCCTCATCTCCCGCTGCTACTAAAGTGACGATAAAACCTTTATGGGCCAAGCAAACATTTTTTTTCTAGTACTATACACATTTATGCAGTGAGTGTTTTAAGTCACGAGAACGGATCTGAAGTGTGTGAATCTACAGGAGGTCTTTAGTGCATAAAATCCCAGGTCCCTCAAGGGTGACTGGCCAGCCAGTGCAAAGTATTCTAGAAGTTATTTTAGAACAATGACTACAGTCCTATCAAATCTTAAGACCATGTTTAAGGCAAAGTGCTATCTATCTATGCCCAATTTTTAAGAACAGCACATCTAACTTTATAAGGATAAAGAACAGGAATAGACTTCAACGCACAGTAAAAACAGCAGAAGAAAATTATTGGTGCCCCCCCTGCCCACTCCCCAGGACTTGTACGATACAAGAACCAGAAACCGGGCAGGAAAATTCACTGCTGACCCTTCACACCCTGGACACAACCTCCTCCCTTCTCTCAGGCGCTACAGAACTTTGCTTACCAAAACTCCCAGACACAGGAACAGTTTCTTTCACCAGGCAATCGCCCTGATTAACAACTCATTATAATTATATTCCCTGCTTCATATCTATGAGTACCACATTATCACAACTCATCCGTATATGTTACGCACACTACTGCTGCTGCATATTGCACAAAAGCATAATATTGCACGATATTGTTATTTGCACTACAATGCATTTCTCACACTTTATGTACATAACTGATCAGTCATATATTCTGTATTCATATGTAATACTCATACTGTTTATATTGTATCACATCTGCATTGTCTTGTATAGTCCGTATTATCTTGTCTTGTATAGTATAGTGTTATTTATGTCTGTACTTTTGAGAGTCACAAACAGCTGGAACCAAATTCCTTGTGTGTGTCAACACACTTGTCTAATAAAACTGATTCTGATTCTGTTTCTGATTCTGCCATCATTTGGTAAATGTGCCTAAGTTGACTGACATGATCATTCTAAATTCTTTTCTTTGCCTCACTCATTTTGTCTTTTTTTAGAATAAAGTTTTCCTTGATGTGCTATCCATAAAGATCCCTTACATCGAGTGTTTATAGCGTTCGACCAAATTCAGCAGGATGCCCCTAAGGACAACATTACAAGGTAAGCCTCCTTCAGGAAGATGGCCAAGGAGATCGTCAAAGAGGAAAGCTCTGTCCGTGAACATGATCAGTCTTCCACTGGCAGATTTCCGACACCTCACCCACGTTGACTCGGATGCAAACAGGGACAGCTTTGGAGACCTCTCTTTCCTGAAGCAGGGCCGCAGGTTGCTGCTGCAAAGCTCTCAGAGTGAGCAGAACCTTCTCCAGGCCTGTATGCCTCCTCCAAAGCCTCCTCGCCTCAACACAAACGAAACAGAGCCGGGGCAGGAAAGTGATGACTGGGAGTTCCGATACCAGCCTTTGACTGAAACACGTGTAAAATGTAACTCTCTCCCACTTCTGGATACTGAGGATGCGGAGGAAGAAGCTTACGAACTGAATCAAGAAGAGCCTTGTATCAGTAAAAGCCCTGCCTGGAGGAGCCTCAGCTCAGGTAAAGATTCAACACAGTCTGCTCCTGAGGAATTCCAGGCAGATGAATTTGACACAACTTTCACTTTTAATCTAGACCTGGGGCCCTCTATATTGGATGATGTACTGCAGGTTATGGATAAACTCCACCAGTAAAGGAAAAACTGTGCCATGTGATGAGTTATGTATTAATGGAAAACCGGTGTGTAGACATCCTGACCTTACTGGAAGAATACCAGATACCGAGTGGTGAGGACATCCCTAATATGGACAATAATAAACAAAGCTTGTTATTCACATTGCAGTTCAGAATTTGACTACAGTCAGGACAATCAAGATTAACAATTGCATGTTAGAAATATTAAATACGGGGCCGCTAAAGTGATATATATTTTATATAATTTTATACTAGCTAATATTTCTGTCCTTTTGGCACTGTTATGAATCAGACTTGTAACAATACTGTACAAGGATAGTTAATAGTTTTTTAAAAGTGATTTCAGGATATTTAATATTATAATATAATTGCTCTAGGACAATGTTATACATGAAGCTTCTTAACATACACTTATTTATCATACATAAATAATGTATTACAATTATATAAGATGTAAAGCACAAGACATTCTCGTCCTGTATTTCCACAAGAAGACTGAAACAGTTTTAGGGTTATTTTTATATTTTCCACCATATCTTGATTTGACTATCCAAATTAAAAGACTTGAAAAAGATCTTTAGCAAATGTTGTTTATGAAACGATAACAAAATTATGCAGTTTTATGTGTTTCGATGTTTTAGAGAAGTAGCCCCAGTAATCCCACCAAAAACAATAGCACAGACTGCATTATAATCTCCCATCAATGGGAAATGGCATCCATGTGACACCTTAAACAAGGAGTCTTAGACACGGTGCACTTCTGTGTAGCTTCAAGTACAAAATTAATGAAATCAAATGAACTCAATAAACCTGTTAAAATTTATCCCAATCAAATTCACAGATGCATCACACAGTTTAATTCAGCTGTTCATCTACTGATTTTACACACAGCTAACACCACGACTGTACATGGAAGTGTCAGATAAACATAAATATTTAAGCACAAATTGAAGTAGTTTCGATAAAGGAAAAAGAAAACATGGCAGATCCATTCAACTTGGAAGCTGCCGGGGATTCAACAGAGTTATGAATAAAGCTTTTAATCTGCCAAAGTAAAACCTTTGAATGAATATATCCTGCTGTATGAAGTGTGCTGTAGCCATGTCTTAGTGCAGGTGGTGTTTCGTAGTTATGAATATTATGAATATGCCATAAATATAACAGCTAATTCTATTTAAATCACATAAAGTCCAATACAATTTCAGGTCTCAAAAAATTCATATTACCTTCAGTATCAAAGGTATTCCCATTTTTACAAAAAGAGTCTATTTCAGTCTGGCTAAGGCCATTAAGGTATGTGCCATGAGACTTGTAACTAATTTGCCAATAAATAACAGAATTCATGCGAATGAATGAGTTGACGATAATAACTGATAAGTCTAGTCTTGGGTTATGGCAATACGATGGCGACAAATGTTACTAATAACATAGCATGAGTAACTCTTTGCCAATTTAAACTTTGTCAAAGTAGCTCTCAGTGGAGAAAAAGTTGGAGACCCGTGCATCAGAGCAGACATCTTAAGTGTTGTTATTTATTTTAATGCAGTTTGCTCTTTTTGTAGCTAACAAATTTAACAAGTAGCTAAAGTACGGTGAAGCACAACCTACTTCCTTACATTCTTCATTGTTTTAGTCTGACAAATCCTGGGGGGCAACAGTGCAAAAAAAAAACGGTAGGTCCGATTGTTCCGTCAAATCCATGAAATATTTTAGACTCTCAACCATAATCCTAGACTTAGTGCTTATTGTCGGAGGATCTCTTCATCTGCACGGCGAATTGAGATAAACCACTTTTTTTTTTAAGAACACACTGATCTTTACAACCCTGATACCACTCACTGAAGTTTTATATTTATTAAGTTGTGTCTCTGGGACTCTTTGGTCTATAATTAGCCGCTAAATTTCAACACAAAATGTGTAAAACGGCAGTACATTTATAGGCAGGCTACAAATAAATAGGAGTAACTGAGACATTTATTAATAAACAATTTTAAATTAATAAATATACAACAAGTGCCATCGGACTGTGATAATCTGCATTTTCTTAAAGAGTAATAAAACCTTACAGCAAATACGGCAATGTCTATTGGTTCACAAAATGAATTCCTACAATGTTTTTCCAACTTCCCCAATCAAGAGCTCAGCTTACTTACTTACAATAGCTGACAAACCGCAGTTACGTACAATGTATTAGACAAAACTTTTAGAAGCATAGCAATTTACCTCCATTCGCTCAAAAGAAGTGTGCAGAACTGTTGTGGAGTCTATTACTAGCATTAGTGTCAAGGACGGAGGATTTCACCATTTGAATGAGGGAATTTGTGGTGAGGGGAAAAACTAGTACTGAAGCTCCTTACAGTGTAGTAAAGAAGGAAATAGTAGGGGTGTTATGCCACCTCACTATCTGTATTTGTTTAGTGTTTCAAATATATGCATCTGTAGACAGATTTAAACACGAAGTAGGCGGTTATATTTAAATCTGCATCAGTTTTGTGTGGTGCAATGTAATGTCATTTCATTCATTTCTTTTCTGTTCAGAAAAAAATGTTCTTTCACTTAGTGACACACTAAAGCAAAAACCTGTAACTCAAATATACATAATTTGCCAATTGTTATTATTATTATTTAAATAAAAGGCTCTATTTTATTGCATCTACATTACAACACAGTGAAATTCATCTTTTGCATATCCCAACTTTTAGATGATGGGGTCAGAGTGCAGGGTCAGCCATGATACAGCAGAGAGTTAAGGGACTTGTTCAGCGGCTTGTGCCACCACTGCCTTTATTTTTATATGGAACCTAAGACAGTATTGTACATTATTGTCCTTTACTAGATGAGCACTGGGCAGCATGATGATGGACAGGTAACACTGCCCCCTCAGGTCTAGTTCCCTAAATCTGTGTGGAGTTTTAACCTTTCCTTCCTGTGTTTCCTCTCATACATGACATAAAAAACTTCTCCTCTTCTATTTCCACAATACGTTTTAGACATATTTTCAAGTTTACATTGATATTCTGATTTGATGATCTAAGGTAAAAGGCTATCTTTGACAAATGTTGTTTGTGTGTTATGAAACAATAACAGCAGGTTTTAATGTGTTTCAGTGTTTTTGAGAAGTAGTCCCAGTAATCCTACCAAAGACAATAGCACAGACTGCACTTTAGTCTCATTATTGTAGATTGTGTATAAGGTGGCTTGACCAACCTAGGTGAAAATGAGCGTGCAAACGTGGGTGTGCACGATGCCATGTGATGAACCTGAGGTTAGTAGTTAGTAAGGGCAGTACAGTTGTTATTTATGTGAGTTAAGTATAATGACGTTTCTATAAATTCTCTTTCACTAAACCTCAGTATTATCTTTTAGTAAAGCATTTGCATGAACTAACCCAAACTTCAAGCTTCTACCAGATTTACAGACATTTTGGGGCATGATGATCATAAAGCCACCAGCAAATTACAGAGAAAGTGCACGGCACAGCTCATTTCTGCCTAGTGACTCTTTAAAAAGTCCATAAGACTTAAGTGCACAAAACAGCTTTGAGCACGAAACAATCAATTAGAGTGAAGCCTGAAAAACAGAAGTGGAAACTATTCTGACTCACTACTATGCCAATAAACCTATTTAATAATCTAATAATAATAATAATAATGAGTATGTGCTACATTTTCAGCTGAGGCATTTGTTTAGGGTGTATGGCTACGTGCAGGCAGACCGGCCCGTCTTCAGCTTAGCCAGTGCTGTTTCTTTTGTTATAGCTGAATGATTATGATGAAACTTAAATAATGGGTTTGTGTTTGGCTCGTTAAATGATCGCCTGCATGTTTCAGGTTCAAAATGAGTGCGAATAATAGAAAATGACTGGTTTTCAAAAAATGTTCTTGATTCTTTGTCCCTGTTCTGGTGAACTAACATGAAGATGTGACGAGGAAGTCGTTTGGAACAAGGCTGTCTGATAAATGCTGTAATAAAAATAAACAATTTAAACGGAACGGTATACTTCATGTATTAAAGTGCAGTAAAGCCATGCTCATTTTTTAATTTGACGTCTCTCAATTCGATGTTTAGATTAGTTAGTCTTCTTTTGTGTAAATGTGCACACAGTCAGGAGCACGAGTAGGATATGAACGTTGGTTGTGAACTGATTTTCAATATTTGCGCTGCAAACATTCATACGAATCGATCAAACACTGTGACGTAACATCTGACACGTATTTACTAAAAATCAATAAAAATGTACCCCGTTTGTATCACACATGAAAGTAGAGATTTTATCTATTATCAGCAGTGATTGGTTTTCTATTTCATCAGAACTAATATGCAACTGAGATCAAACTGTCTAGATTAATCATGCAGATAGGCTAACAACCTGAAGTGTTACTGTAATTCATTGCTACGACCACGGACTAAAGAAAAAAGCACTACATAGAGGAGGAAGTGTTCTTCCTATGCTATGCTTAGAATGATGTCTTGGCTTAAAGGCATTTATAGAGTAGTACTGAATATTATGAAAGCTTAGAACCATAATATGGGAATTGGCTACAGAAAAATCAGATATAGCAGTGAAATTACGCCAATAAAATGTAATAGAAGTTCAAGGAACAAAATTAATTAATAAAAAATAAAAAAACTGATTGTGAACTTGCCCAAGCAGTCAACTCTTACATGGCTGATGTAAGAAAAAAGGGACAACAATTAGAAGACAAATTACCTTGGGGCTGCAGAACAAGCCAGACGTCTGCCCAATACCCAGACAACATCTGGTACCATTTTCTTTCCCAAATTCCAGTCTGCTATCACCCTAATACCAGAAACCTGCCATCTCAATGAAAATATACACTTCTTTCTTTGAATCTACACAAAACCTTGCCTAAAATGTTGTTTTGATAACTGAGACATTCCTTTCCTTGTTGTAACTGCGGTTGCCTGCAACAATGCTCCCGCAAGCATGCAACATCATTTCACTGTTTTGTTTTGTTTTTTTTCTCTGAGTAAATAATCTCTTCGGAACCTGAGACCATTTAGGATGAGGTTAGCTGTGACAAAAGTATGAATCTGATGTACTAACTACCTTGATTCTGATAACAAAGTTTGTGCAAATTTTAACATTACGACCACAAGGATCGCTACGTCAGAGGAACAAATCCCAGCGATAGATTGTGTCTTTAACTTGTGCTAAAATCAACGTCTGAGCTACTACACAAGACGTTTCTCAGAAACCCGATTCCTATTAGATGACGTGGGCCTACAGTAACTAGTGCTTCCAAAACAAGTCCCAAACTGGACAAATATATCAGCAGAATAATGTACTTCTTTCAGTCATGGCTTATAGATACAGCTGGAAAAAAGGAAAAGTGAGCGTAGTAGGCACATCTGTTTAATGTTGTGTCTGGTGGGAACTATAATACGTCTGACAGAAAAGAAAAAAAGATCCAAAATGTTCCAAGTTAAAACTTATAGCAGTGAGAGACATAGTGAGATGATTTATCAATGAATGAATTCTTTCAGTGGGATTTTTTCCTCACAACGTAGTAAAGATTCAAAAATAAAACTTTCGTTTCTACATACACTATTAATCATATCACACTGTGAATACTCATTCCAAAAGTATTGACACTAGCATGCTACTAAAGATTAAAGGCTCTCTGTTGAAAAGAGCAAAACAATACATCAAGAGCAAGAATAAAAATAACCCTTCATTAATGCTAGACAAATTCTGACAGTGACAGTGATTTTATCGCGGCAGATCTCCAGTCAGGATTCGCTACTACTGGTTTACATAGTAATACCATTTATCATTGGATGGCACAACTAGCATCCCACTTGGCAGTTTTCCTATGCTAGAATAAAACCTTCTGGAGGGAGATACGAGATGAAGGAGAAGCAGCGTGTGCTCTTTGCCACAGATCAAGTGTGCTCTACTATCTCTACTCCTATTGGTAGTCGATGCACCAAATCGCTCTATATTTACATAAAGTTAAACTTTCCTCAACTCGCTCACGTCACTGGACACACACACACGTGGTTACCAACAATCGTTGTGGCTCATGTCAGTTTAAGTCACTGAAAATTAATGATCTCCTGCTGCTTTGTTGTTGCGAGTTGCTGTAGTGTAGGAAAACCACTCATAAAAATTTATTAGGTACATGTGTCATGTCTAATAGCAACACATCGGCATCTAACGAAGTAGACGTGGCATATTTTATAAAGCAGTACGTAACCGGCTGTGAAAACGAATGTTGATATCGTCAACATTTGCAAATCAGTATTAAGTGTACAGAATAGAAATAACAGAATACACATATCCATATTAAAGTTTAGTTCTGCCTACATCAGTCATATTTCATTTTAATAATAAAAATGAATAAATAGCTTCTTACCTTCCAGAAATAATTACAAACTTTGTTACCAAATCCAGAAAATAGCAGCAAAAGGGCTAAAAAAATATGCCAAGGTCTCTGTGCACTAATGGGAAATTCATGAGGGTTTTAAAAAAAAAATACATCTCAAAACCTCTACAATTACAGCTGGCGTGAGGAGGCGAGGGAACACAGGCATTGCGGGATACGCAGCAGCGCCGGCAATCCTCCAAGACTGTCAAGAGTAACCTTGACCCAGATGCTTGACAGCATTAGTAATGTTCACCTCCACAACTGCAGACTAGCATGAAAATTTCTACATTATAACAATGTTTTTCTTTAGTAGCGCCTGGGAACAGCAATGATGAGGTAATAGGCTTTCGATATTGTTATCATAACAACAATAGTGAATATTCTTCCAGAAAATCAAATGATGAGAAAATCCAGAACTAAATGACATTTTTAATCAGACGCTGTGACACATTCCAAAATGTGTTTCGGGAACAGGAAGTCGTTTCATCACTGCTTTAGCAATACTCAGAGATAAGTCAAGAGGAATGAATAGCGAAAAAATGTAAATGATGGATAGAGGTACTTTATGAGCAGGGAGCAAAGAGGAATGTTTAGGGTTAACTCTTCCCTTGAGGGGGGTCAGAGTAAAGCAGCCTCTCGTGCCAGTCGTCCATTACATATACAGCTAGCTGGTCCTGTGCTTCTCACGTTCCGCCTGCTGGGTCAGGCCTTAATGAGGGACAGCCCAGGGGGCCGCCAAAACTGCTAGACGTGCACAGAGAGTGCCTTCCAAAGGAAACAAACCCAAACCCCATTTCTCTAAACACATTGTCTGGAAGCCCCACAACGAGCACGCGAGTGTGGCAAACATATTTACCCACTGATGCGAATATAGAATGTCAAACGTTTACATATTTCTCTTCAAAAAGTGGGAACATGTTATTTGGATTGGAGGTCAAACCTGCTGTTTTTTTTTTATTTTTTTTTATAATGGTAAGCGTCTATGGAGCATATGGAAGCAGGGGGAATATTTCAGGAGAAAAAAGAACAGAAACATACAAGAACTGTGTTAGTCACTATACCTGTGATGAAGTAAACACTCCAGCTCTAGAGTTATCGGCCGCCGTTGGAGCAGCGCTCTCAGGTTGTCCCTCCAGCCATGTGATTTTTAAAGGGTTTCCTTTCAAACCACCCTCATTTTTACATGCCAGTTCCTGTATAGGAGTAGAAAATGAATACAAAATGTTAGTCTCCTTAACAGCTTAGTTTTTTTTTAATGAGATTTAAATGTTCAGATGGAGTTGGAAGAGGAATAAAATAATATCTCTGTATGACACAAAGTTTCCAGATCTGGACACGAGTACCCTAACATTTTATGACAAACACAAGTACATATTTAAAACTCTATGAAATGTGCATATATTGAACAAAATCCTCTACCTCCTTCTTAGCACCAAATCCAGTAATCTCCGAGAAGTTAAACGAAAAATGTCTTGCATATTTTTGTAATTAATGTGGTCTCCAGTATTGAATTTTAAGTTAAATTGCTTGTTCTTTATTTTGTTTTTTTATTGACACGTTGGTCTCTTTTCAACGTGGCTAACAGTTTTCTATATTACTCACAATACTCTTCACTCCTTTAGTACGTCCAGCTCTCTCATCTCCTCATCTGTACTCTTTGTGGATATAGCGTGTAGATGTGAACACTAAATGATTTCAGACCCCCTGTGTTGATTCAGCTATACTATTTTTATTATGTTGTTTACTTTATTATTTTACTTTCATTTCTTTCCATTTGTGTTCATTTTGAGTATGTGATAACTGAAGGCTTTTATTTTGACATCATAATCACTCACGCAACCAGATAAGAGTTTAAGTTTAAGTTTAAGGATGGAACCACTGTGAACAAGGTAAAATCTTTGACTTAACTTCATGCTATCTGTATTATTCGAATTTGTATCTTTATATAATAAGATACGATTATTATCCTTCTTTCATTTTTCCGTGATCTCAGGTGTGTTGAGTTGAGTTATTAATCTACCTTTTTTGTTCATTGATAATTGATTGATGCATGTTATCTTTTAATCCAGCTTCACCCACCCAAAAGGACCCACACACGAACCGTACTGAGGCTACTTCTCGAGGTTGCCTGAGTACGGGTCATTTTCTGGTCCTTTTGTTTTGTGCGATGTGAACACAGAGTCTGTTTTGTGTTTCGTTATGCCAGAAGTACCTCAAGGCTTGCCGTACAAAGCTGCCATCTTGCGTCACTGCCAACAACAAAATTTTTCATGATGTCTGTTTGTGGGGTTTGTGATCTCAGAAGGAGACAATTGTACTTATACTATCATATGTCATTGTATGTGTCCTAAAGTGCCCAAAATCACTGAGAAATATTCCAAAATATATTCTAAGGATCATATTTAGTGTACTGAAAGGTAGAGTCTTCCTTTTAAATCTTAAAATATACATTAAAAAAAAACATAGAATAAAATTACAGTCAAAGTTAGTATAAGCTAAAGGAAAAACCTAATTCAGTCTGTATTGTTATCACTGTGAAAGTCACTGCACAGTAATTTCAACTCTATGTGCATTTTACATAGTGCGTGTGTGTCTGTGTTGAACTTGAATTAGCCCAAGGCCTCCAGTCTGCCCTGGGACCATTAAACACCACACACAAAGAGTCTGTTCTTGAAGCATGGCTGCCATGATCTCTGGGGAAGCAACCACACAAGCAGGCAGAGCCCACAACAGTCCAAGAGCCAGCATGCAGCCAGACAGATTCTGACAATAAGTACAACTCTGGACTCCATTAAACATGTTAGACTGCTCCTTTACAGAATCTCACACACACACAATCTATACACACAAACTATAAATCTATAAAGGCATAAATGTCACCTTCAGGCACACAAATGTGCGTAAGAGCCTTTGGTAGAGGTTCCAAATAAACCCTGGGATTACGCAATTAATATTAATGATGATATAAGTGGGTAGCTAACAATAAATCTCTCTAACAAAGCTTTGCTGTTAAGCAACAATTTACTTTGCAAGGCGCAGTGATGTAACTCGCACTGGAACATGTATAAAAAGATTTCAGTTTTCTAAGACTAAGTATGTAATGTACAGTTTTTTTTTTTTGTTTTTTTTTTTGCTATTTAGCCAATTTACAATTAATATGTACACATGAGGGCTTTTTACACTGCACTTAACCCCAGGTTATATTGGTTCTTGTAATTTAGAAGAGTTCTTTAACCGCATTTTACCCGGGATTATGAAACCTTACTTTACATGAGGATTATCACCACTTTTCTGGCCTTAACCTTGCATTGCAGTGTCAAATGTGTACATCATAAAACGTTGTGGTGTTAGAAAGTTACGGCTTGATTCTTAGCAACGGACACCCAACGAGGAATTGAACAGTACGTGTGTGCCTCATATCGTATGTAAAGTGGCAAACACAAAGTAGCAACACTTAACAAAAATGACGCGGTAGTGCCAGATGGTACAACACTGAAAGTGAGTGCCCTAGTGAGAGGGAAATTCAAGAAACTGAAAAATTAGCAAATATTGGATGCCAGTGAAGGCCTGGTCAACTACACAAGTTTAAAAGGGCAAAATTTTTCTTTTTTGCTTTTAATGAAACCTGATCGTATGCAGGACACCAAATCTGTGCTTTACTTCCCTCACTGAAGTGCAAGACAATCAAGTGCTGTATTTATCCCGCCACGGTTACACGGTTACAACGGAACTACCACGGGTCACGAGGAGCCTGTGCCTATCTCAGGCGTCATCGGGCATCAAGGCAGGATACGCCCTGGACGGAGTGCCAACCCATCGCAGGGCACACACACTCTCATTCACTCACGCAATCACAAACTACGGACAATTTTCCAGAGATGCCAATCAACCTACCATGCATGTCTTTGGACCGGGGGAGGAAACCGGAGTACCCGGAGGAAACCCCCGAGGCACGGGGAGAACATGCAAACTCCACACACACAAGGTGGAGGGGGAATCGAACCCCCAACCCTGGAGGTGTGAGGCGAACGTGCTAACCACTAAGCCACCGTGCCCCCCTTGACGGTGCCTAGTACGTAAATAATAAGGTTAAGCAAGGGTTTAGGAATGTACAGTGTGAAATGCCAGATGGTGAATATCCAAGATTAAAGTTAACCCCTGGTAAAGTATAAGCAGTGGAAATGGTGAAACAAGATAACCCAGAATTGCCGATCCAGAATATTTCTGGAATTACGAGTCAGTCTGAAAGTACTCACCGCTGCTCTTACAGTGGCAAACTCTATCACAGCGCTGCCTTTCTTCTTGCCGGATATTACAGTGTTTAATATGTCACCATACTGCGGAGAGACAAAGAAATCAAGATATCAACTTCACATCAATCAAGGTAGCTGTAAATTGTTAAAGGTTCTAAGGGGTAGGTTGGTTTAAGGCTAACAGTAAAAAAAAAAAAAAAAAAAAAAACGATCCATATCAGAGCTTACATATTTTAACTGTATACCATTGCGATAGCACAACCTATTCGTGTTCTGTCCATGAGAAAATTGTAAAATGGTAACGGTCCATCTTCTGAGAATGAGTTGAGTTATCTTTACCACTTATGGAACCATTTGGCTTTCTGCTAATGGTTCTGCGTTGTGTTGGATGCGGGGGCTGAAATGAACATGGCTCAGCTCCCGAGGCCTGCCAGTAAGATTTACACTGGGGAGTAATGGGAGGTTTGGCTTGGTTCCCCTTAATAACCTCTGACCTTCAGAAAGGAGTACAAAATGGGTTTGGATGGAATATTAGCTTTGTCTGAAGTCCATGTTCACTTAAAGTCATTAAGGAGGCTCCACTAATCGTAGCTGAAGGAAAGAACAAGCACTCAAACAGTGCTTCATCAACAGGTCACCTGTCATGGACAAGAGCTTATTGAGTTATTACCAGAGACATTTTGTTGAGTAAGGAGGAATGGTTTCTGAGAATGTAAGCCTGCTGGGAATCGATGTTCATTCGCTGGGAAAGGGGAAGTCAGGAACGCAATTGGACACTAAGGACCAGAACCTTGCCAACAGTGACAAAGGAGATGACTCCCAAAGGATTCATCTTTCATATATGTAACTTTTCCAGAGTTTTTTTTTTTTCTTTCTTTCTGGGGGTTCTAGTTTGATTGTAGCTATAATGTCCAGTTCCAAAACATACATAGACCCTTGCCAAATAAAGACTAGAGTCCATCAACTATTTGCCAGGAATACCTGGCTGCCATCCTATCAAAACTCATTACTTAATTCCTTTTGCTTCCCGAGTTCTAACAATCCTTCAGGACAGCCTTGGATTGTGACTTCTATCAAAGATATAAAAGAAAAGTAATCATCTGTAATCTGGAATCTTGCTGAATTTTTCAGATGTTGCTCCATTGAAATAAGAGGATAATTTTGGGGAGAATTGAGGGGGTTTAAATTAACGTGAAGTAATCAGCATGATCCGGAATGCTAACAAACCAGCATCTCTGCCAGAAGGTCTCCAAGTCAGTTTCGTGCTTCACCAGGGTGGTACACATGCTGCTGTGTTGCATGAGAAGAGCACATTTCCCAGAAACTCCCATGACAGCACTAAACATACCAGCAAGGACGGCTAAGTGAGAGTGGCGTGCAGCTCTTTAAGAGGGCACTCGCAGTGCCCTCGGCACTTTTCGCTGCTACAAAAAATTTAATGGCACTTGCATAAGAGGGAGAAGTAAAAGTATTTAAACAGTTGATGTCATGCAGGCCTGAAAACCTGGGGCGCTGGACACCAGACCTCGCTCATTAGGAAGATAAACAGCTTGTTCGTGTGTGAGAAGGCTTTCTCACACTTGTTAAAATATGCTGCGGCAATCCAACCAAACTGCATAGAAAGGGGAATTGTATAGAGATAAATCGATAATGTTCTTTTCTTACGCAAATGTGTCGGATTTAGAGACAAATCAGTTTGTCACCTTCTGCAGGAGGCCTTGAAGAACTTCTTGAGAATATCCTCCATTGGTGTCGTCATCTTTTTTACACTTCCACTTCAGCTGAAAAAGACAGAGAGAGAGAGAAGGTCAAGAAGCAGAAATCAGACTTTTTAATTAGACCTGAAGCTCAACAGGCCCTAGAATTTACAATAAACTGTATCTCTCATTTTATAATGAAGAGAAAGGAAGGGATTGATTAAACTAACATGGGAGCCTGGGGTATGCACAGCAGTGACTCACCTGCTAACCGCTAGATATTTTAATGATGCGCTAACAGTCACCAGACTCATTTACAGATGTTAGTGGTGCCAGTGAGAATTTTTTTAAAAAGGAAGTGTGGATAGCAGCTGGAGAAATCCTTTATAGAGTGTCATGCTAGTAACTGCGGTGGAGTATATGAATGTGAACGGGTCATTTCAGAGTGCTTGTGGTGACTCTGTTTTACATGCTAACATTAACTTCCAGCTCAGAGTTTTCGTGCTTCTACTTAATCAGCCATTAGAGATAGCTTGACATGTGCCCTACTGTTTATATGGATACACTTGCAGCACAGAGCTTCCATGCTGTCATTTCTCCTCATGAAACATTGGAGCATTTGTAACTGCTTCCATTTCATTCATCAAGAAACTGAGTCTGGGAATCACTCGGTTATGTGGTTATGAGTGTTCTTCTCTTTTCTTTATAAACTATTCCTATTCAAGAAAAAAGAAATAGGCAACAGACTTTAAATGATGCTCCAATTTTGAAAGGAGGACATTTTCCAGGTTGAACACTCCAAGCATTTTTCATAGTCACATGCTGGGAATCTCTGGCAACTTCTTCGGTACATTTCAGACAACCCAACCATATAGCTACAAATAAGAGCAATATTTTTTTTTCCTTTCCAGAACAAAAGCAAACGCCCTTACACGAAAAATAACACTACCTCACGCGAGATGGTCGGGCTCTGGGTTTTTTAAGCTCATTTTTCTAAGCTGTGGTGAATGATGGTTTTCAACAGAATTGCCTGCAACACACCAGAAAAAGCCTCAAACCGGTGAAGGTCCCATGCAAACCGAGGAAGACACATAAGGATTCATAAACTGTATCCATATACTGTAAATAGAAAAAGTCTACATACTGTAGGTATACGTAAGTAACAAAGAATATGTAAAATCTTGGTATGATTTTTGTAAAGATTACAAAAAAAAAAATAAAGGTAATACAGCACTCACATCCTTTTGATTCTGAGTCAGGAGTCTTAGACTTAGACATATAGCACCTGTTTATTTGGAAATCTTATTTCATTTTACAAAATAGTCCACATCTACGTATAAATTGTAATGGGATCTCATGTGAACACCCCTCTTCAAGTCATTTCACTCTGACTGGGCAATTTTGGACAAAATTATGCCTTTATTAACTTGGATTGGTGCTTTAGGTCCTTGTCATGCTGGAAGGTGAATTTATTTCTTCATATTCAGCTGTCTAGCTATCCAGTATTTCGCCATCATGACTAGAGCTCCAGTCTCAGCTGAAGAGAAGCAGCTCCATAACATGACCACCATGCTTCCTCACGTATATTTTGTTCTTTGGAAGATAAATTGTCTTGATCTCACACAAAAACGAATCTTCTAGAATTAAGCTTTGGCTTCATCCATCCATTTTGCAACATGGTTTAGGAGCATTTAGGTGGGCTTGAATGTATTTTATATGTGAGAAAGGGCTCCGCTTACACATCCTAACCTATGTGAAGAATGCTTCACACATGCAGGAAGTAATGGAAGTGAAGGATCTCACACGCAGGAAGTAACCACCACTTGCCAGATATTCCTGCAGCTTTTTTAATGTTGGTGTAACCTCTCCGAAAAGGTTTCTTTTTTGTCCTTTCATTTCATTCAGAGGGACGTCCTGTTCTATTTCATTTCATTTCATTTCAGTTTATTTACAGCACTTGGCAGACGCCCTTATCCAGAGCGACTTACATTTCATACAGCTGAGCAATTGAGGGTTAAGAGCCTTCCTCAGGGGCCCAATGGTGACAAATGGCTTCCGATTGGTAGTCAAACACCTTAACCACTAGGCTACCACATCCCCTGTGACTATAATGCCTCATTTTCTCCATGTGGTGATGATGGCCTTCTCGGTCTTCCATTGTACTTAGTAATGTTTTGGAAATTCTTTTGTATACCTCTGAGTACCACGGCTTTAGCATGTAGATGAAACCAAGATGAAAATTCTCTAGGCAACTTTAACAGGGGTGTGTAGACTTTTTTTCATATCCACAGTAAGTGTTGACATTCTAGGCATTTTGTTTAAATAAACTTTAAGCAGCGGTGATGTACTGTGAAATAACTTGAGTGACTCCTTAAAGGAAAACAACTCTTACAAAAAGAATCATAAAGTAATAACTCAATGGCCATAAAAGGTAAAGCTTTTCTTTCTCAGACAGAGAGTCTCAGAGTGTTAAATAGATCTGAAAAGTATATTTAGTGCAAAAGAAATGTAATTCAATAGCGTTTGACCCATTATTTACCTCTGGCGCATATACTGTACATATCACTTACTTAATTCATTAGAGTTGGGAGCAGTAAGAAGTGTACTGATGTGATTAATAACACCAATCCATTAGCTAACACTGAACTGTGTCCACTAATAAGACAAGCAGAAGCCTTTCCAAAGGCAACAGAATAGAGCTTATTTTCACGTAGATATAATTCTTCCTAGGATCTGCCAGGAGTGTTGGATGCAGAGTAAAGCTTCATTTGAAGGGAATTTGGGGAAAATAGAAAAGGGTTACAGGGTCATATACAGCCTGTTTAAGAAAGTTTGGTTTCATATGAACTGTTTGAAATGTTCTTGCCTTATTTGTTTTTTTTTTTTGTTTGTTTGTTTTTTGCAGGACCTGTTTAACGCCATCCACCGCACCAGGATTCATCCTATGTAACATGTGCATAGACATAGACACAAGAGCACTTTTCCTGGCTCTCGCATGCTTGAAATCTGTTATTACCTTTAAGTAAAGAATGTTCATTTGCAGATCAAATACATAAACAGTGGAAAAAGCACCTTTAATTTAGGGGTGACCTTTCTGTTGTCTTGCTGCACTGGTGAAAAATCTGTCGAGAGAAAAAAAATGGAAGTGGGGTTGGAGAGAGACAGTGAAAACATCCAGTGTCGCTGATCAAGAACAATTATTATCACCGACAAATGATCATTTATGTTACGAACAAAAAGTGTGGTTCATGGAAGTGTGAGTGCACACATACGCACACATACTTCATCTCTCGCTTCATCTAACGTTTGCTTTTAAGCCTTTAATTCTGTCATCCTGCTCAGGGTTACTTTCAAAACCCTTAGTGGCATAGTTGAATGATTTTATTAATCAGATAACACTTTTTATGGTGCAACATTTGTATCATAGGCTTTGTATCGAGATGATAAAAAAAAAAAAAAACAACAACGTAATAACGCAGTTATATGCAATTTTTACAAAATGGTAAATTGGTTTGGTTTATCGATAGCATGTGAACAAAATGTTTTGCATGTGAGTTGAATATTGTATAAGCTCCAAGTAATAATAGCACGTAAGTACCTGCATGTGTGGAGTGAGCATTGAGCCTCCACTCCCTCTCTTTCTGGATCTGCTCTTGAATCAGTCTCTGCTCTTCTTGCAGCTGTCTGGAGCCCTCTTCTCTCAAGCGGGCAATCTGCACATGCACACACACACACACACACACACACACACACACACACACACACACACACAAGACAGAATCCAGTCAACAGACATAGTTTACTGCAGACATATGCCATGTTAGCATGCACCAGCACACAAATCATGCTTACATAACACATCAACGCACACTCAGTGCTATAGGAATTTCTTCAAACCTGACCAAAACCGCAGTGCACTATGTACTATGTGAAACCATATGAACTGCAGTAACCCTAAACCAAGTCTCTTAATACGGAACACCGCCACCTACTGTCTGTCAACAAATTAGGCTTCCACATATCTAAATTCAAACCATGCTCCAGCCAGGGAGAACGGATCGAAAAATTTCACTCCGCAGGCATGTGAAAAATTTCATTCATTATTCCCCTTTATGAGTATAAGGCAAATTATTCTGCAGTTTAACCACAGTTAGTGTTCTTAAACGATTAGTAAGTGAACAGCTGATACCATGCGGAAGCAATGGTTTTCGTTCAGCCGTTGGGTGAAGTTGAAGTGAGAAAGAAAATTAAAGGATCAAGCTGACACACGGAGACTGAATTGAGTATTAAGATGAGTAGAGAAAGAAACCCGGTAACTGATTTCTTTTGTTTAGTAGATGCAGGGACATTTTAATGGGAATTAGCTACACTGATCTGCAGCAGTGACTTACTCCATTTGCTTGAAAGCAGCTTTGTTATTAGGAAAAACAGGAGGCATTAGTCTCATTCCATTCTAATGATTTTAAACAGTATCAGAGCTAATGAAAGAAAGAATTCATTCGTTACTTGAACAATGACACTACTATGTAGGCAATTTGGCAGGAGTTCTAGTTGATTCGTCAATTAAGCCGATACATTTATGTGATGGAGATGCCGTCATATCAAAGCGCGACATAATTCTTGCGTAAAACACGTCATGTGTCGTGACGTATAAGTTGTATATGTAATCCGGTAAATCTATTTCTAAAACAATGTTATTGATGGCACTTTTATCATAATATAAGCATTATAGATTTATTATATCTATATAGTTATGATTATTTAAGGAGGGGAAGTGCTGTAGAACTGTAGCAGATTTTACAAGTGTAAAGATTCAAAATGGTTAAAAACCATTTCTTTAAATATACAATTAGAGGGAACACTGGCAGGTTTTTTCATAACAGGCAACCCTCGTCTTTCCGAATTTACAAGCCTTAAGGTTCTGTCGGACTAGTTGGTTTTGTTGTAGGTTGTTTTGTTGATTACGTTCAATTTAAGTGGGCCAGGATTCAGGGTGGGAGATTTTTGTTGTTGTTGTTGTTGTTGTTTTTGTCATTGTCTGTCTGTTGTATCTAAAAAATGGAAACAAGATTACTCTTCTGTTGACAGTTATGTGACTCACACACGCTACCAATAAAAAAAAGGAAGAAGAAAGAAAAAGTATTTTATACAAATATATCATGATAATTCATGATAAATCAGAAAAGCATATTATGATACCAAAAAATGAACAGATGAGCTCAGAAGTATGCAGGTTTGAACTGTGTGTGTGTGTGTGTGTGTGTGTGTGTGTGTGTGTGTGTGTGTGTGTGTGTGTGTGTGTGTGTGTGTGTGTGTGTGTGTGTGTGTGTGTGTGTGTGAATCTCCGATATTTTAGACCTTCGTTTTTTTTTCTCCAAAAACTCAGTTCTTACTTCTTCCTCTAATGTTCGGGTGTTTTTGAATTCCTCTGTTTTCTGCACTTCTGCCTCCGCTTGTCGTTCACGAGCCTCTAAGTCTGCAGACGAAACAAACATACGAAAAAATTTAATTTAGCAGATAATCAGATTGATTTAGGCTGAAGGTGAAGAAGGCTGAGATGTTTGTCCCTGCAGAAGAGACAAAGATGCGTCACCTAATTTGATCTTTTTCCTCTTGTCATCTAGTCTGTTGTTTCTCTCCTCGGCTTGCTTCTTTGCAGCACGGATCTTGTCATAGGCCGCCTGGACAGAATACATTCATGGCACAAACGACAACAAATTTGTGTTAAAAAAATAAAAGCAGAAAACTCTTGGTTTGATTTTCAGGTAATTTTAATGCCTTTTGAAGCAGAACTCACTCATAACAGAACTGTTTTCAATTACTGGTATAAGATCCACTTCGAAAAGGTAACCT
The DNA here is from genome assembly GCF_030014155.1 of Tachysurus vachellii. Classification (NCBI taxonomy): domain Eukaryota; kingdom Metazoa; phylum Chordata; class Actinopteri; order Siluriformes; family Bagridae; genus Tachysurus; species Tachysurus vachellii. The sequence continues at coordinate 21,675,364 of NC_083469.1, forward strand.
CATGACTAGTAACGCTACAGTCCCTATCAGCACAAGGTATATAATGCTGCCTTGTGTAAGTGTTAGTGTGAGTGCTGGATGCGCAGTAGTTCATTTCATGTTGTTTAGACAATTTTCTTACCCGTGCCGCTGCATCAGTCAGCACCTCGAGGGCCTGGGAGAGCTGGTGGAAGAGCTCAGCTGTGTACGACAGACAACAATGAACAATCAAGTACAATTAAACCCAGGCTTAGTTTACGGTTAAGTTTAAGGACAGTTGTGCCTGTGTGTCTTCTTCGCACGAAAGACAAAACCATGAAATCACCATTCAAAACATATGTTTGACTGACGGTTACCCTGGTGGAAAGCAAAAAATAAATAAATAATAAAAACAAGGGAGAGAGAGAGAGAGAGAGAGAGAGAGAGAGAGAATGCTGAAAAAAAGGAAAAAGGAGACATAAATGGAAACATTCTGTGTGGTGAGAATGGTAACTGGACCACGGTTCACACGTGCATGTTCACAGCTAAATGAGGGATCTTAAATAATTATAATGATCGGGTTGGCAATTTGCGAGTGGCTCGTGTTATCCCACATTTGCAGCATTAAAAGAGAGCGCTCAGTCTCACGAAAGCCGTTTCCTCTAATGATGGCCTGCCGTTTTTCTCACGTAAACCTGGAGGCCCCCTGCCGCAGCTCTTATTAAGCCCTGTGGAGGAGCTGACAAGAAAGGGGTTCCACACAAACCTCCCCCAAACCCCCCTTCCTCCATTGCAGACCCTACACTCCTTCAGAACTTTAATGACTCTCTTCTGGCATGAGTGCCTTTCTGTTTCTCACTAATAAGTGATGGAGCACGCACATCATTAAATCCCCCAATCATAAACATCTATCTATTGTTATGGAGAAATTAAGAATTACCTTCAACTGAATTGTGGCAAAAGAAAATTTTACTACTACTGAGCAGGTTATTTTGTGAACTTCCTGAATGAGCTCATGACCGAGCTGCATCTTGTTATTTATCCTGAAACCTCTCCTTTGTTTAAACTCGGATTAGGATTGTTGCGCCATGCACCAGACGCTTCATAACGCTTTTCATCCATCGTCGTTAGAGAACGTCTGTAAATCCGTTCGCTGACGTTATAACAGCTAGAATCAGTCATTTTCCAAAATATTAGCTGGTCAATGACCTTTAGAAACATCTAGCAGATTCGCAAGATTTCATTAAAATGTTGAGAACATTCACTTGTTAGGCTTCACCTTTCTCATCATGTCGTATGACCGCTCATCATGCAGCATAACCAATAATCATAATAATGCTAATAAAATGAGAGATGAAATATCTCAGAGTTCCCCGGCTGGTGATTATTACTCTTGCTTTTTTAATCAGTTTGTGAACACAAAAAACATGAACATTGCTGAGGCAGTGCAGTTATAGGACATAAATATACGTTTCTGACTAATAATGAATGCATGTTTTTTACTATCATTAGACTACACTGTCCTAGAATTATAGCAAAGTTAATATTTGGATAGTAAATCACCATCATATTAAATGATCATATTTAAGACCACGGCCGATTAACGTTGATGAAAAACAGCTAAATTCACATATCTGCATGTTTTTAGATAAATATACTGTACTGTGAAAACAACTCAGGGCCCCAATTTTTTTTTTAGTACAGAATTTGTTAAATAGATGTTTGATAGATGTTTATTTTATTACTGCATTCCTCAGTCAGTACAAAAACATTTTAGGGTTCCAACTATGACTTTTCAAACAAAAATGAAAGGTTACTGGAAAAAAAAATGTTTTATGTCAGTTAAGAAAACAATATATTACATAACAGACCACTCAAGAAAAAAGAAAGGGAAAAAAAAAACACACGTTGAGATCCCTGAAGATCCAGAAGAACTGAAGCAGATTTTTCAAGCTGTTCAGTAAAACTAATTTCCTTACACAACTGCACAAATTACACCTGAGTCTACTAATGTTGACTTTATTAAGTTTATTACTGTTTACTGCTCTTTAAATCAAGTCAAGAAGCTTTTTATTGTCATTTTGACCATATATTGCTGATGTAGTATTTGGTGAAATGAAAAAAAAAGAGACAGGAGAGAACTAAGGACTAATTAACATATAGTGTTTCCTTATAAAGAAATGTGTAAGTAAATCTGAAGATAGACAGGGTATGGTGGCACAGTGCTTCACCTCAGATTCGATTCCTGTCTCCGCTCTGTTTGGGGAGTTTGCAAGATGCTCTCCAAGTGCATCAAGGTTTCATCTGCACACTCCAGTTTCCTCCACCAGTCTAAAGACATAACTGGTATCTCTAAATTATGTGCGCGTGTGCATGTATGTTTGGGGTTGGGATCTGTGTTTCCAGAGTCCATTGGGATAACCTCAAGACTCTCAGCTGAGGACCTTCTGAAGTATAAGCAGTACAGAAAATTGATGGATGAATGAATGGATGCATGGGAGGACGGATGGATGGATGGAGGGATGGATGGAGGGATGGATCCACACACAGGGCACACACACACTCTCATTCGCTGACGCAATCACACACTACGGACAATTTTCCAGAGATGCCAATCAACCTACCATGCATGTCTTTGGACCGGGGGAGGAAACCGGAGTACCTGGAGGAAACCCCCGAGGCACGGGGAGAACATGCAAACTCCACACACACAAGGCGGAGGCGGGAATTTAACCCCCGACCCTGGAGGTGTGAGGTGAACGTGCTAACCACTAAGCCACCGAGCCCCCCAGTTCAGTGTGTGTACTGGTCTGTAAGTAGGAATGAATACAAAGGGACTAGCAAAGGACCGACACGGATAATCCTGGCTATTCATAATCCAACATTTTACATTCTAAACATTTTTATTTACATAATTGTGCCGTCAACAACCACGATTGGATGAATACAGAGTAACACCACTGTAAATCATCAGGAGCTTATCAGGTGCTTTTATATTAGTGACAAAATATTTTGCCACATAAAGAATCCTGGAGATACTTTTCTGAGCATCACTGTAAAAACAAAAAAAAAAACAATTGACACTCCAATTGACAGTATTTCCGTCACCGTTTGACACTATGGTGTGACTACTGTTTATTCAACACACAGCAGTTTGATTTATGATCTGTTACTAAGCATCTAGCTGTTACACCACATCATTTCACAATGTACACATAAAGCATTGAAATGTGAGGTTAAACGTCTTAAAATCACTCCAACCCGATGTGCCTGAATGACTACCGCCCAGTAGCACTCACACCCATTACCATGAAGTGCTTTGAGAAGAAGGAAATATTTACATTTGAGATCAATGAGAGCATATGAGGATCAGCTAAATGCTGTATTTTACAAACTGTATGAAGTTTGTGGTACAGACTCATTAATTTGCACAAAAATTAAGTTGCACACTGGTCTGTTGGGACTTTACAATGTCATGCCCTAAACATAATGCTGAGCAAAACAAACTGTGATTGGTTTATTTAGATGTCAGCCGGACACCCTGTTGGACGGTTCTTGGCCAATAAAAGCTGCTACGTAGTCCAGACCTTCTAGCATCAACCTAACTTTACCACACACCTACATTATGAGTACATAGTTAGAGACTACGCTTAGATGAGTTACCCACTCCACTAAAATGTCAGTGTCAATATTGTGTTATGAATAATCCATCACCCTCAGCAGCATCATTGGTCCTGTGTTGATTTTTCCCCCATTAATGGTTGAGTAAAATGCAGTTGACAAATTGTGCCACACAATGTGTGAGGTGCTATATTTCACACCAACATGGTCTTCAAGCTACACCCAAGAGACTGGAAGGATTCTATTAGAATAGTACAATATAATCTAAAAAAAAAAAAATGTTAATCATTTCATAAATATTACTCTCAACCATCCGTGTCATATTGCATAGGTGAATTTTGAGTCAGTTCATGGAGTATCCAGAAGAGAACCTTGCCTCTCTCCCCTTTTTCTGCCCCTTTCATGGCTTCCTCTTGTTGTGTGAGAGCGTAAATGAAATGCATCTGAGGCCGCATTTTCTGCAGCCTTCTCGGTTTTCGTTTCTGGGAAAGCCAGCCCCAACTCTTTGGGCTCTGAACCCCCATTACCCCCTCGTTTGCTGACATAATCAGGATTCAGCCGAGGCGTCCAGAGACCGCACGAGCCTCAATCGAAACCATGCCGCACAGCTTCCTTGTCCAAGGTGCAGATTCACGTTTTCGAACACTGAATTACAATTCCAGGCCTGTTGAGTTTTGTTCTCGGGACTGTCTCTAGAGACCCGTGGTTCAGGAATATAAGAGAAACTGCCTGGATTTGTCTGAACCACTAACCACATTAGCCACCGGCCTTTGTGAGTATGATGCCTGGGTTAAAGACAGGATTAACTTAAACTAAACATGATGGAATGGCTCCATGTGCTTTAGAATAGCAAAAGGCAGAAAACTCAAGGACTCAAGGAAGTGCCACACGTCCTCTGTTGTAAGTGATTAAACATAGATTCGCATTTTGGGTTGCTTAACCGTTTTCTAGCTTGTAGTCTAGTAGTTAAGAGTTTGAATACCGGTACTGCCAAGCTGTCGGCGTTACTCGGTTCAGGTCACCTTTAGATTAAAGCATTTCCCAAATTAACAAATGTAAAAGAAGAAGCACAGAATTACAGTACAGTGAAATTATTTTCTTATCACACATCAGATTGTTAGGAAGTTGGGGTCAGAGTGCAGGGTCAACAGTGGCAGCTTGGTGGTGGGGGGGCTGGGGCTTGAACCCTGTGACCCCGTGATCAGTAACCTAGAGCTTCAACAATCCAAAGCCCCAATGGACTGTTTACTCAGCTTCTTTCAGAATCACAGCTCCACACAGTCTGTTTACCAGATGTATCAGCTAATATCAACTCTTCATTATTCCTCCATTTATCAGGTTATCATCCCACCAATATATACAAATCCAGTAGTGATTGTGTTCATAACACAGTAAACAATCAGTACAAGGAGCAGCATCAGAACAATTAAAGATGGTCACAGACAAATCCTTACTTTCCATTTCTCACTTTGTCTTCACATTTAAAGAGTGTATATTTCTGCTCTCAGTGACCTATAGACATCTAGTGGAAACTCCTAGACTATAGAAATATTTAGCTAGTAATTCTTATTACAAGGAGTACAATAAAACAAAATAACTTTTATTTCACCAAGTTTTTCTAGCCATTTTTCATACTCATTTCAGGCTTGAATTAGACTTTTTTTATTGGCAAATTATTTTGCTGCTTATATTTTATTTAAAAAAAATAGAAATTGGATTAATAATCTTATTATATTACAATATTTTGTTTAGTGTAATCTAATAATCTATTTACAACAGATGTAAAGGCCTACAGATGACAGGTTTTTTGTGATGTAAAGATTTTACGAGGCTGCTGAAAGACCTACAGCAACATTAATGGAGCTGGAGGAAAATCTGACAAGTACTGATTACCCTTTGCATGTGACAATCTCTACTATTGCTATTCTTCACATGTCCAGGGAGAAAAAAGCTCATCACCAAAAGTACATCATGGTGATTGCAGCCTCATGCTTTAGAGCTGCTTTTCCTCAGCCAGAAATAGGGGCTTTATTCAAGGTACTGAGATTAAGGTACAGCTAAAAATAACAGTTGATTTTAGAGCAAAAATTTCAGGGCCCGTATTCATGAAAATTCTTAGTGCAAAGAGTTGGTCCTAATTCCAAAAATTCTAAGAAACGTAATGAAATGTGGGCATTTCCTCCGAAAATTAAAAAGAAAATCCTAATAAAGACAAAATTTATTCATAAAGCATCTTAACCCCGAAAAGAGCTCTTAAGGTCAAAAAGTCTTAGAAGTAGTGAGAAAGACTTTTAAGAGGCTTTAGAGTTTCTTTAGCAGAGGAGAAAATGTCTGAGAGGTGAAGAGGGAGAAGTCATGTATTGTATAAAATATTTAATAACGATAGTGAATTAATAAGATGCTACAGATTAGATCGTGTAGGGCTTATTTTTATAACCAATCATATTAGAGGTAACATCTCCGACACAGCACAGAAATGCCATAGTGGCAGAAATGAGATAATTTTGGCGCTATGACATTTCTTCACTGTGTCGGAGACGTTTATTAATTAATTAATTTATGTAGACGTTTACATTAATAACATACAGATGTTAGCACATCTCTAATATGATCGTCACAAACGTAATCTCTACACGATATAGCCTCAAATATCTCAATATTGAGACAAAGTGAAGGCTTATAATAGACCAGATTTTTTTTATCCAAGATTTCAGTCCATTTAAGGCAAAAACACAAGCTCTTCAAACTGAGAACTGAACTCGGAACAAGCTATATTGTGTCTAGCTCCTGCTGCCATGTGTCTGTAGAATGTATCCAAACCTTTTCTCCCATGAACATGACACTCCATCATGGGAAATAAGATCATGCTAAGATTTTAAGTCCTTCCTAGTCATGCTGTTACCGGCAAGAAAAGCACATCGCTAAAATGATACGGCTGAATGTTCCTATAAACAGTACAATACGACAGAAACATAAACTTCCTGTTAAATCTAAACTTCCTGCTACAAAGGCATTTGTGTTTAAAATGTACATAAACTATGTAGTGGTTCTGATCCCAAGAGAACCAGACAGCCACTGTTGGGCCAGAGAGCAAACACATTAACCCTTAAAGTGCGAGCTCTGAAGGTTGATGTGAAGCTCTTGGATTGTAGCTGCATGATTTTTTTTTTTTTTTGCACTGCACTACTACCACATGATGTACTGGGAACTGATGAATAATTGGATGAATAAGCAGGTGTCTAGCTGTTCCTATTAAAATAGCCACTGAACATATGTATAAATGTGAAACCAACTCACCAGCCTTGGGATTATCTGGGTTCTTGTCTGGATGGCAGGATAAAGCTTTCTGTCTGTATGCTTTCTTGATCTAAATTAAAAAAAAAAAAAAAAGATAATTCAATTTAAAAAAATCATTTTGCAGGCCACCGCTGCGGTTAGCAAAGTACACTGTAGTATTCGTGATTCAGACATAACACCACCAATTATTCTCCTGCAAGAAACCCAACTTTCACTCCACATCCTCTGAATCTGAATAGTATGTTCATGTCTTACTAGGTTTCAGAAAACTAAGAGACTGCTTTTCTTGAGATCTGTCCAAGCCACTGTATGCTTCTTGGCAAACAAGTTCATGATAAAATTTCAGACTCTATTGTTATTCATGCCGTTACTGGCAAAGAACAGTGCAGAACTAAAACGTATAAGGGGGAGGAATCACGGAAAGGGGTGACAGTCCCAAGAAAACACAATATGAAATATTCTGGAAATTAAAAAAAAAAAAGGTGGTAATAACGGTTCACCAAAAGTTTAGAGTAGCATGAGCCAACTGAATGTTACTACAGAGTGTTTTTATACACTTCATATTTAACATAAAAGGATGCAAAATAAAGGGGGTTTGACCAAAAAAAACACATTATTAAACTCACACACGCATGTTGGTCCTACTGCACTTGGGAAAATCTTGCATTGTTGTAATTATTAATGCAGCTAATTGACGTTATTTTATCTACATCATATTCTACCTTAAGCTTAACTCCAGTAACCCAAAGGAAAGCTTTTTGAATAAAAGCTGCAGATTTTCAAATAAACATTATTTTTTTCTTCATGGACACCAGCCAAATGTCCCCACAAGGCTAAAATTCATATTTCTATAGTTTACTTCTGTGATATAATCCACACATACACATAAGCACACATACTGTACATAAGCACACACACACACATACATGCCTACACATGCACACATACATAAGCACACACACACACACACACACACACACACACGCACTCTCACAAATGCATACACATGCACATATACATATGCACACACACACACACGCATACACATGCACATATACATATGCACAGACACACACACAAATGCACACGCAAAACAGCGACTCAAACCTCCAATAGTTTTAAACCATTTACACTGCACATATTATCCAATTGTTTGTGACATTAATGTTAATGATGACGATATGCTTTTGATTAAACCGATTTAACTGCTAAAAACAAGAGGGCAAAGTTAACTAAAAAGAACAAAATCAGTAAAGGAAAGTGGGTTTCAGAGAAACACTAACGTTCAGATAGGTTCTTCAATTAAGCACGATGGACAAATGATGCACAGCTCTACAAATCAAACAAAAACGCGACAAGATTATACTAAGACGAAACAATCAAATCTAACCACAAAACAAAAAAGAAAGAAACATTTTCTCTTGTTTAGATTGAGACAAATGGAGCTTTGGCACAGCTATATGAAGAGTTTTGAAAAAGAGAATTGTGTTAAAAAAAAAAACATTACGATAATAGAGATGCACATATCGGATTTGCCCTCAGTTAGTATCCTATTGAACAAATTTTCATCCACTGACAGGACGTGTGAACATCTCTGTGACCATCATTCTAATCTAAAAACAGATATTGTTCAAAAGTGAACATGCGTGCTTATTACTGTACATCATATACATGATTGTCCTTTTTTTTATTATTTGTAGCAGTGCAACTTTCTGTAAGGAAAAAAACCATGTTGGAGAGCTAAGACCACCACCCAGCAAATCTGGCAACAACATGCCTACATGTGTCTTTATCCTAATAATCCAACAACTCATGGTTCAGTTGGTTGGCTTTCCAAAACTAAACATCATTATCTAAACGAACATTTTATGCTTACAATCTTCACCGTGCCTCTAATCCACCACCCTGGGGGGAAAAAATTAGCCGCGGGAAAATACAGCTTTTCCCGTGAGGTATGATCCATATCTGAGTTTGTGTTCTCTCGCTTTTTAGATAGGGTTCAAAAAGAGTGCAGCTGATAGGTTTACCCTGGGTGCAAATTAAAACCTGTAACACAGGAGGGCTAATTTTATTTTCTGTCTGCTTCTGAGCGCTTTAAAGGATTGACATGCTGCTCGAATGAAAAGAAGATGGAATAACCGTAAATGTATTCGAGTTTGTTTCAACTTGGACCATATGCACTGATTCTTCATGTAGTTATACAGTAGAAAGGAATTTGGAAGTTGGTTACTTCAGCATAAGAGACCAGGTTAGCTCTTGTACTGATGAACAAGCTTACATTGCCAGTGGATGATCTCTAATAATGTCAGCCGAGAGGCACGGTCATCTTGCACCATATTCCTCGTCACTATTGAAATAAAAATATATCGTAATAGTATTTTGAAATAACCATAAAAGGTACTGGTCCATACTGAATATGAAAAAACAGTGCAATACAGGCTAAGAGCACTTATACCATTGTACTGGTCTTGATTCATTCATTCATTCATCTTCTACCTCTTATCCGAACTACCTCGGGTCACGGGGAGCCTGTGCCTATCTCAGGCGTCATCGGGCATCAAGGCAGGATCCACCCTGGACGGAGTGCCAACCCATCACAGGCCACACACACACACACACACTCATTCACTCACGCAATCACACACTAGGGACGATTTTCCAGAGATTCCAATCAACCTACCATGCATGTCTTTGGACCGGGGGAGGAAACCGGAGTACCCGGAGGAAACCCCCGAGGCACGGGGAGAACATGCAAACTCCACACACACAAGGTGGAGGCGGGAATCGAACACCGACCCTGGAGGTATGAGGCGAACATGCTAACCACTAAGCCACCGTGCCCCCCGGTCTTGATTCATATTAGTCAAATGGTTTTGATGAATCTTTAAGAACAGCACAGCTCTGAAAAGTGCTGGTTGCAATATACTGTACATGTTGTCATACATTAGTCATACAGAACATCTAATTCACACTGACTTGTTTGCCAAATACTCTTGTACATATGTATATTTCTGCATATGTATATACATTATCCCTCCATTTATATTTTCATATTTTTATAAAGTTTTCTTATATAGTTTAGATTGCGTCCAATTCTGTCATTTTCTGTTGCTGATCAACACTTTTGTTTTTTTTCCGTATCGATTACTGCAATGCCTTGTTGGCCGGGGTGTCTAAAGCTACCTTAAACAAATTACAGGTAGTGCAAAATTCGGCGGCGAGGATACTTACTAGAACAAAGTTAAAAGATCACATTACTCCCGTTTTGGAGTCTTTGCACTGGCTCCCCGTTAGGTTTAGGGTTGATTTTAAGATTCTGATGCTTACCTACAAGTCCTTACACGGGTTAGCCCCTCAATATTTGGCTGATCTTTTAATTCCTTATATTCCATCTCGCGATCTTCGTTCTTCTGAAACTGGTCTTTTAACTGTTCCGTTAACTCGTTTAAAATCGATGGGAGATACAGTAGGGCCATCTCTTCACTAGCTCCAAAACTGTGGAATTCATTACCAACTGAGATAAGGCAAGCAAAATCTCTTGGCACTTTTAAATCTCTGCTTAAAACTTATTTTTTTAGGGTAGCTTTTAATTTGACTAATTGTAATTTTACATAGTGCTTATTTTATTGTCTATTTTTGTTGCTTCAATTTTAATCTTTATACTATGTGTGTAATTTTGTTGCTTTTATTTTGCTTTTGTAAAGCGCTTGGAGACGTTCTTTTAAAGGCGCTATAGAAAATAAAAGTTATTATTATTATATTATAGTTTATACTTTTTTATTACTCTAGTATTATTTTATTGTATGCTTTTTTTTTTATACTTTTAATGCTTATATACTGGACAGTTGCATAAAGCATTTCACTGCATGTCGTACCCTGTATGTATGTGTATGTGACAAATAAAATTTGATTTGATTTGACATTTGGCATCAGCACAATGTCTAATATGCAGATACAGTTATTGTTCACATCAAACATCAGAATGGTTGTAGATACCAGATGGGCTGGCTTGAGTATGTCAGAAACTGCTGATATTCTTGGATTTTCTACACATAACAGTCTCTGGAGTTTATATAGAATGGTGAATTTACAGAAAACAGAAAGAAGTATCCTGTGTTTCGAGGGTGGGCAGACTGAAACACCTTGATGATGAGCGAGATCAGAGGAGAAAGACCAGACTGTTCTGAGCTAACAGGAAATCTATAGTATCTCAAATATCTCTGTTTACATCTGTGGTGAGCAGAAAAGCATCACAACAAACTAGAAAAAAATGCATGGTCTGTCTGTCCAGTTTGGGTGAGTTTGTGTTCATGATAGACTCAGATTCGTGTTATAGGGAACTCGAGGTCATCTTCTGCTGTTTTAGCTCATCCACCTGAAAGGTTGGAGGTTTTGTGCATGGTGAGAAACTATTCTGCTCCCCACAGATGTAAAGACATTGTACGTGTTACTGTATCCTTCCTGGCAGCTCGAAACAATCTGAACTCTCTTCCCTTTACCTGAAGCTCTTGACCTGCACGGTTTTATGCATTGTGCTGCTGCCACATGATTAGCAATCTCCTTTCCATTGTACAGACCATTTCATAACAAACAGAGTCAGTGTTCTGAAAGTACATTCTATATCTTTACAATATTGAGCTTCACCTTTCAGCCATAACATTAAATCCAACTGCCTAATATTGTGTAGGTCCCCCAATATGCCACAAAAAAGCTCTGATCCGTCAAGGTCTGGACTCCATGAACCCTCTGAGGGTGTGTTGTGTCCAGCACCAAGGTATTAGCAACAGATCCTTTAAGTCCTATAAGTTGCAATGTGGGGTCTCCATGGATCAGACTTGTTTGTCCAGAACATCCCACGCATCCGTTATCAAACTAAGATCGGGGAAATCTGGAGGCCAAATCTTTCAGCCAATGTTCCTTAAACCATTCCTGAACAAGATTTTCAGTGTGGCATAAAGAGATGTAGTTTGTCTACAACAGCATGGTACATAAAGCATCATCTGAAAGTAATAATGTAGAGCATTCTGGTGATTTCACATGCACAAACATCTGGCTGGTCACATTGTGTAAAAGAAAACGTGATTCATAGGACCAAGCCACCTTCTTCCACTGCCTCATGGTTCAAGTGTCATCATGACTACTCTGATTGACTCATGGACTCCTAATCTATCCCACCACATGACAGGTGCCACTATAACGAGCAAATCCATGTTATTCACTTCACCTGTCAGTGGTTTTAATGTTATGGCTGATTGGTGTATATGAAGATATTGCACAAGTTATAAGGACATTGGATTCTTTAAACCAGTGTTTTCTCTACTGTAGATACATAGGGATTTTGTAGAGGACTTTGTAGTATCTGAAAAACTGGAACTTTATAACTATATAAATGCATATAACAAGTAATTAAGAAAGAATTTCCGAGCATCAGAAGAGTCCGCTGCAGAGGGTTGAACTTAATCATCCTACGACAAAGTAAAATGGAGATCAAGCACAGACTACTAAACCCAATACATGACACATTTAAATGCTTCAGCATAGAAATATATAAAATAAGATATACGCATTTGACTCAAGTGGTTAAGGCTCTGGGTTGTTGATTGGCGGATCGGGGTTCAATCCCATCATTGTCAAGCTGCCGCTGTTGTACAGTTGAGCAACACCCTTAACCCTCACTGCTCCCCAACTTCCAAGGCTGGGATATGTGAAGAAAAGAATTTCACTGTGTTCTTTATCTATTATTAAATAATCTATCTTTTCTATATGATGATGTGATCTTCAAAAAGTGAATGCTCTTTTTAGAGAGTCAGATATATTTCCAGTGCTACTTGGCTTAAAAGGTCATTGAAAGGGTTTACTGCAGCCAGAAAAGTGTTTTAGAGCCCCTGCTTTGCATCATTCTCATCACGAGCCAGGCACGCAAGCACTGCAACTGTGGATTTGGTCGGAGTTATACTAGTACAAGGGTGCCATCTGTGGACGTAGCATTAAACAAACACTGATCTGTATTTTAGCCAAACTCTATCCCACCACTGATGCTTTAGTTAGTTAGATCTCAGGACCACATCCGTCCTTGAAAAAGCCAAAAGTGTAAATGGTACATCCCTAATTTACAAACGTGATTTTATCAAGGCCTTAAGTTAAATTTAAAGCTTACACACAGGTAACACAGCCATACAGGCACTTCATCTTCTTTGTTAGTAAGCATGTCATCTTCCTATAAACTAATAACCTGAGACATGCAAGGATCTACCTGCAACCTGTGTGTAGGCGCTAAAGACAGGAAATAAACCAGCAGGAAGAAGGAATTACAGAATAAGAGCTGAAAACCTTTTCGTTGTAGTAACATGGCTGTTATTCTTGACATATGGGAAAATCTGTCAGTTGTCACTTTTGAACACAATAAAGTTTTTAATATACTTTCACACCTGTAATGGTGTGAAATGTAAAAAGGTTTTTAATCTCTCAGCCCTAACAAAAAACAGCCAGTCTGCCTAAAGAACATGGCACCTTTAGTTTAAAAAATGTGTTAAACAAGTAATTGTGTGCACATCAGAAAAAAATGTAATGTCCGCAACACTGTTTATAACTCCCATATTTAATAAAAGGCAACATTTTGACCCTGCTGGGTCTTCTTCAGGCCTGCGGACGTTACATTTAAACCCATAAATTTTAAGTTTAAACCCGTCCATTTTTCAAGTGATCACAAATATTGGAACAAGTGACTGACAGGTGTTTCTTATTGATACCGAAGGTTTTTTTTTTTAAAAGGTGTTTTAACTAATAAATAAATAAATGTTAGCCTGTGTGGGATTTAAATATAAATAATAAAAAACTAATTATATAAAATGAATGTTAATAAAATTATTCACAGGTTCAAACACATTACATTTCTTTACAGTATTTTATTATATGTTTAGTATATATATATATATATATATATATATATAAAAAAAATTTATTTTTTTTTTTTCTATTTGTATTAATTGTGCAGGTTCTCAGTTGGTCTTCAGCCGTTTGTTTTTGACGAGGTACTACAAAAATAATAAGCATTACACTTCATAGCATCACATGCACATAATATTATAATATAATATTATATACCTTTCATTTTAAAGCTAGTAGATATGTGTACAGGGATCTCAGCGGTTCTGAAGATTCAATAAACAAAACCTTAACTTATTTGTAAAGGTAGACAAGTTGAAAGAAATATGCTAAAGGTGCTTTTGATGATAACTATAAATGTACATCTTCTGTACATAGTTATAAGTACATAGATCAAGGACATGTGCAGTTTGCTGCCTTTTATTTTATTTATTTATTTATTTATTTATTTATTTATTTATTTTTGAGAGTGGGATGTAATTGGCTACAGATGATATATTGTATAAAGGTAATAAATATTCACAATTTTTTTAAAAAAAAATAAATAAAATAAAAAAATATGAACAGCCTTGCTTCCTGGTCGATTTAAATGATATTTAATATTTGTAATGTTAATGTAAATAAAGGATGGTATGACAGAGAAACCTGTCAGCCACATGACTCAAGACCACTGACAGACTGTAAGAGTAGAAAGCTAACAACAGCCAACTAACACGATGTTTGGTCTTTAATGTTGATTTATTAATTCACTGTAACGGTGTTTCAGTCATTTTATTGCACACATCAGTTCCATCACAAACACCAGCCGGTCAGGACACTGCTAGCTCAACTCACTACCGCGAGTCTTAATAATCATGTGGGACTTTTTTACTGCACCTCTTTCTCTGTCGCTGTTCCTTCAACTCCGAGTAAACCGTACAGGTCCATCTGTAATAATTCTTTTGTAGAAGCCATTTTTTTTGTTGTTTTTTGTTAAATAAATAGCAATTAAAACTAATCGCTATTATAAGCTATTTTGAAAACGTAGCACAGTATAAACGCTTCCGGATTACGAGCATGTAAAATAAAAGTCCTTTTACCCGTTGAGAGATTTGTTTCATAGATATATACACTAGATGTCGCCTTGTTTAGGGCAGTACATTGGAGCGAATGCGTCAACTGAGCCGCCATCTTGGTACGGGGGACCCCCTCCTCTTAATGCATTAGCGTCAATGTAGGCAAAGAAATATAATCACCATAAATCGTCATGAATGTGATTTCTAGTTTTTTTTTGGTCGTTCCAAAGGTCAGATATGTATTAATCATTAAGTCCAGAGACATTTTAAGGTTTTGATATTAAGATAATCTACTTTTTCACAATATAATAGTGTTGTGAACAAATGATCAAATGAACAATAGTGATTGTTCATTTGAAGTATCACTACTTACCTTATAGCCTACTGCATGTAACACTGCTACAATGGTGTGACTATACATGTTCATTTAAACATTTAAATTGTATTGGTTTATTAAATATGATACACAAAGCAATTTGCAGGTGGAAGCAAATCACAAATTTGAGAGGAACATAATGTGAAAGTTAGATAGTTGAGGTGCCAAAGACTGTTCAATCTTTTATTTATTCTTTTCCCGCAATACTTTTGCCACATTAAATAAGTATGTACTAAAGGAACATAAACCAAAAAAAAAAACCCACAAAGTTTGACTTTGAGGCTGAACTGCCAACCTAACTGGTGACATCTTTCCAGGACTGTCAGCTGAATTAACCATTTAAAAAAAAAAAGTGTTTAGTTCTGCAACTGCAACTCGTCTCTGTTTATCACTTGGGAATCTACAAACAGATTCAGATTCAGATTATTTTATTTAATACCATGTCAGCAATCAAAAGCTATTTTCATGGCAAAATTCAATTACAAAAACACAAATATCATATAAATGCAATAAAAACAAAACAACTATAAACAGCAAGTCATATTATACATTTTTTTATTTTAATTAACATACGATAAAAAAAATCCAAACCCTTTTCAGACAAATTGTCATTAAATATGTCCTTAAGTGAAGTAACTGTATAAAAGAGCATTCTGCTTGTGTTGAGTCCAGGACAATCTAATAAAATATGTTTGACAGATAAGGGAATCTTACAAAACATACATAAAGTTGGGTTTTCACCTTTAAGCAAAAAAGCATGGGTCAATTTTTAATGTCCTTATTAAGAGCTTCGGAATCTACAAACATTTTGTCTACAAACATTGTCTGTTTTACTATCAGTCAAAAACTAATGGTTAACTAGCATGGATTAGCTGCGGTCGTTAACCAAGGACTAAAACAAACCAACAGAACAAGAAATATAATTTCCTAACATTCAATATCATAAAACACATTCTCACTTGTGAAATGTAATCACTTGCTGTCTGGTTTTTAGATTTATTTCGTTTGAACAACCAAATGCAGCACAGAAGTCCGGCATCGTCCATGCATTTGAGTTAAAGGAGCACCGTACAAAGATGGCGGCGGTTTTGACGCATTTTTAGGACCCCGATGCGACATCTAGTGTATAGATTATGGGTTTGTTCGTACAGCATTCTACGTACATGTGTGTCACGTGTTCACGTGGTATATGACTTAACATCACATGCGTATACTACTATTTCTACTGTGACGTTTTTCCTTTAATTTGCTTAAGATTCATAATACACAATGAGTAAAAAATACATTATCACATATACATATTATCACAGAGTCTCATGTTTACACTCACCTCTCAAAAACATGCATACAGGTGACTACATTGTCCCTAGGTGTGAATGAGTGTGTGATTGCGTGTATAGTGTCATGTTAATTATGAATTCTGTATTATTATTATTATTATTATTATTATTATTATTATTATTATTAGTGGTAGTAGTAGTAGAATGAACAAGCTCCAGGGTCCACAGTTTGTTCATGAGCCACAAGTGATAAATTGGATAAAAAAGACTGTACAAAAGAATTTATAACAGAGCTTTAATTTCAGAGATAAACATTGTTATTCTTAGCCTTTAAATATGCTAACGTCTCTGTACTAGAACCCTTCCAATTTTTCACTTGTAACTCCAGGGAAATCCTTATAATCAGTATAGATACAAAAGTGCTGTGAATTCTCCATCTATATACATATATGAAAAATAAGTAAGTGCTAATTTAAAAACTAGACTAGTAAAAACTAGTACAGACAAATAAAGGCTAGCTGTTGCAGTAAAATCTGTAGGTCACATGTGTGTATGGTGCCCTGCTGATAATGGATGAATATTACTACTACTACTACAACTTTTATAATAATAATAATAATAATAATAATAATAATAAGAAGAAGAAGAAGAAGAAGAAGAAGAAGAAGAAGAAGAAGAATAACGATAATTTATAACATTATTATTAATAAATAATAATAATAATTATTATTATTATTATTATTATTATTATTATTATTATTATTATTATTATTATTATTATTATTAAGTTCCAGTGTCCCCAGTTTGGTTAAAGTTGTTTCAGTATAGTAAAAATACAAATAAAATAAAAAAAAGCGGTTACAGAAAGCGCCCAGCAGATGGCACCATTTGCTAAAACTGGCTTGATTAACAGCAAATTTTGTCAGGCTCTGACAAGAATTTGTGTTGAGAACATTAAAAAAATAAAAAATAACCTTGTATATTCTAATCAACTAACTTATTGTCTGCCACGTTGTGTTGTAAGCTGACTCAGTCATGTCGGTTCTGCTTTAAGGGGATTCAAGCAATTTTCTTTCCTTCACTCACATCATCAGGTTCAGTCCATTGTACAGATTCCCAGTCCTTGTCCTCGTGTATACCTGTCCTGCACATTTCAATGTTTAATCTGCTTTCAACATTTTAGATTCACTTCAAGGTAGCCTTGGGACCCTGTGAACTATTGTAACTCACTTCTGTCAGATCTTCCCTGTGTGCACTCAGACCACTCAAACTGCTCCAGGAAGTACTCTCAAATCCACTGATTTTTGAAACTCATTCTGATGCAATCAGCTGTCACCAAAATTCACATTATTATGTGAAGGGAACTGAACTTTGAACAATTAAACTGTCACATGATCTCAATATAAAGACACTTGGGATGCTCCAGAGATAGTTATAGAATATGTTTGAAGAAAGAGCATCTTCAAGAGACTATAAAGCTCTCAGAACAAGCCCAGGTAAAACCTTTAAAAAATGTAACAATGGTTTGATGATAAAACTCTTAAATCTCCAAGTGAGCATTATTATTTCTGCCATTCTATTTTTCAAATGGAAATTAAATTGCACAATTGCAAATTTGCCTAGATGACTACAGCCACCATTTGTCAATAATGGGTCAAGAGGGGATTAGGTAAAGAAGCAAACAACATATGATATATAGTCCAAATTCACTCACTCACTCACTCATTTTCTACCGCTTATCCGAACTACCTCGGGTCACGGGGAGCCTGTGCCTATCGCAGGCGTCATCGGGCATCAAGGCAGGATCCACCCTGGACGGAGTGCCAACCCATCACAGGGCACACACACACCCTCTCATTCACTCACGCAATCACACACTACGGACAATTTTCCAGAGATGCCAATCAACCTACCATGCATGTCTTTGGACCGGGGGAGGAAACCGGAGTACCCGGAGGAAACCCCCAAGGCACGGGGAGAACATGCAAACTCCACACACACAAGGTGGAGGCGGGACTCGAACCCCCAACCCTGGAGGTGTGAGGCGAACGTGCTAACCACTAAGCCACCATGCCCCCCTAGTCCAAATTCAATCTAATTCAATTCTCCTGTATAACACAACACAGAAATATTTTGGGAGGCCAATACGTGTGCACTGTGTATGTACTGCACTTTTAATTATGTCTTTTGTTGCACTTGTAGTTATGTTATATCGTGTCAATTTGATGTTTAGTAAAGGTTTGATGATGATGCCCAGCATCCAGATACCCCTGGGAAAAATCTTAAGTTTTAATTACTTTCACACCCTTTGTGTGCCAGTAATGGCAAAGTTTCTGGCTCCATGCCTTCCTGCATACACATTTATAATCTTAATTTGATAAAAGACTGTACAAAAGAATTTATAACAGAGCTTTAATTTCAGAGCTAAACATTGTTATTATTAGCCTATTTTATTATTTTTATTATTATTATTTTTTTTTATTTATTGTATAATTATATTTACACATATAATGAATATGTAATTCAGGAAGAGGTAGGTTTTTAAAAACATCGAGATGAAGTCCATGCCAGGACAGAAAAGAGTCTACCTTCCTATCTTTGTACAGTATATCTTCCTACCTTGCCTTGAACCCTGAGAGATGGTGGGACCAGACGAGCCATGCTAGAAGATCTGAGGGAGCATGGTGCAGTGTCTGCACCAGTGTCTGCACCATGCTGATATCTGCAGCTACCTGAAACCAATAGAGGAAACACAGCAACATGGGAGGTTTAGGCAGGTTACAGTCACTACATTTTGGATCATTTGAAGCATTTTATTATTGCCACATATACTTTAGATACTACACTGTGAAATTCTTCTTTCTTCTTTCAGAACACAGGGTCAGCAATGTTGGAGCGGAGAGTGTTAAGGGCCCAACAGTGGCAGCTTGCAGAGGTCGAATTGCGTTCAGTGGTGTAGACCTGCCAGCAGAGAATTACAGAAGTCCGATGTTGAAATGACAAGAGGCTGAATAAGCTTACAAGTGGCCTGTGTGGTAAAAACCAGCATTCTTCTGATGTTCTTCTGTACATGCTCTCAGGGTGTTTTGGGGTTTCCTCTTGATACTCTGGTTTCCTTCCCCAGTTCAAAGACATGTGTTGCATGCTAATTAGCACTGATAAATATGAATGTGAATATTTAAATATTACTTTATTTACATAAATATGTGAATGGGTGTGTGAGTGGTGTCCCCCGCCTTACAATAAACAGCAGAGATAATCAACACAAGCCACAGCTCTCTCCTTAGATTTCATTCGCATTCATTAATGTGAGGAGTCTCCCTGTGACCCTGTGTAGGATAGGATCTGTAGCCCTACAGAAAATAGATGGAGGAATCCACTGTAAACACATATACTGTAATTAAAATACTTACTTTGCATGCTGTTCAATCTCTTCTTATATCTTTGTAAATTTATAATAGCATTGTATTGAATATTTACTCAATACTAGTTCATATACTGTATATGTAACTTTTTTCTCATTCAAGGAAGCTCATGTCCTTCAAATGTTTATGGAAACCTGACCACCACAGTCACACCACCATGCTGTTTTCCACAATACTGTTGCTACTACATAAGTTTGCATATGTTTACAACTGCTCTAGTTGTACATTGTACTTTATAATATACAATATGCACACTGGTCACTACTTTGTGTCTTTTGACTTGTAGTGTTTTGTATTGTCTGTTTGCACTGTGCTTGTGTCGCACTGTTGCACTTGGTTACACATGATGCACTTTACAGTATGTGTCTAGGATTTAAGTCCTTAGCTCTGTGTTTTTTTATGTTTTATTTTATGTAGCTTTATGTCGTTTTCTGTAGCACCATGGTCCTGGAGAAATGTTTCATTTCACTGTGTACTGCGTCAGCTATATATCTATCTATCGTGCCTACATTTTTGCTTGGTAAAATTCTTGGTCAAAAAAAAAAATTCTCATAAGTGACATCGTACTTAAACCAATATTTAACAATATATAAAATTATAAGGTAAAAAAAAATATACTGTTTGCAAGGCTTTTAAATGAATTAGCGTTAAATATAATTATTTATTTAGGCTTAATCATGAATTCCCTTCAAAAAATGTGGCCTTTGCCAAGTGAACTTTTGTGCTGACGTCTCAAATACCATTCATGCCTCTTGCCAGCATGTTATTCAAAACATGCACCTCTTTTGCCAAAGCCTCTGCTCTGCCCATGTGTTGGCTTAAGGCACATTTTTGTCTCGGGTGTGACCAGATAAAAATCATCTTTGTATAAAAGATTTTGGACTTTTGTGTCTCCTCCACTACCTTCTCTCGATCTTTAGTCAACACAGTCTGTTAAACCCAAAACATGTTTTTTTTATCTACATATATACGTATTGTCCACATTTGTGAAAACATCTGCTTATTTATGAGATTTCTCAAACTCAGCAGTGTAATTCATTAAAAAAAAAAAAAAGAAAGAAAAAAAAAGATGAGGGGAAAACTCATGAAAGCTCATTTTTAATGACTGAAGAAAACACACGTACACACACTCACAAAAAGGATCTAATTTATCTCAATTATTAACATGATATTTTCATCATTTTCAGTGGAACTATCATAAAGGTATTTTATTGTAACATTATTAATATGGAAAGTTATATTTAATGTTATATTAATATATGTACAGTATGTATATTTGAAGGTAAATTATGCCTCAAATGATTAATGCCATGGAGAATGAAGTGCAGTGATTTATGGAAAACACTGGCAAACAGTTACAGAACCTGAAGCAGAAATCTGAAACTGAGATCATCATAAATGTTTCCACAAGGTCAAATCAGTCAAAAATTCCTAACGTTGTAGGGACATACAGCATGGTCGTCAGCAAGAGGCACACACACACACACACACACACACACACACACCGAAACACACACAAAGAGTACAACAGTGGTCGGGACGTGGCTCCTGATGAACCGGCAACTCCAGTGAGGGTGGAGTAACCAAAACTGTGTGTGTGTGTGTGTGTGTGTGTGTGTGTGAGAGAGAGAGAGAGAGAGAGAGAGAGAGAGAGAGAGTATGAATCATGGGCTCACATCTCCTCTCCATCGCAGTAGTGATAATAGATCATACGGAGCAGCTCTCCTGCTTGTGATGTGATGTGGATGTAGGAGAAAATAGGAACTATTTACTGAAGCGCTTTAAAGAAACAGAGGTAAGTCTGTCTGTCTGTCTGTCTGTCTGTCTGCTGTCTGTCTCTCTGTCTGTTCTCGCCTTATATCATGCTGTCATAATGAAATAAACACCGATTCATGGCGAATTCGCTTTCCGAAGTTAGATGGTTTAGAAAAAGAGCAGATCAACAAACCTAATATTCGCCATCTTTAGCAAGTTGAATCCATGAAATTTTCAGAGCTCTCGCTCACCGTTATTACTCCATTATAAGACTGTTCTGTAGCTGATATAGCGCTGGTCATTTGGAAATAGTAGGCAATACTATAGTAGGCAAAGTATATATATATATATATATATATATATATATATATATATATATATATATATATATATATATATATATATACAGCACGATGGCTTTGACCTAAATGAGTATATTGTTTACAGAAACAATAGATTTATAGCATCTGTATCTCTGTATGTTTCTCTCAGCGTCTCAGTGTTTTTAAACACTGTTCCTCGGGTTTCGTGTGTTTTGTGGCTTTCTCAACATCTGTATTCGTGTAGGCTAGAGCTTGTCTAATCTTTGTGTTGTTGTGTAATCCGTTAGCAGTGTAGTGTCTTGCTGATTGTGAGCGACACGTTGTGTACAAGTTCGAAGTGATCAGTAGCCTATACATTCCACACATGCAGGTCACGTGACCACTGCACTGCCTCCATGCTGTTTTCCAGCTGCTTGAGTCCTACATTAGGAAACTGTCCAGTGATGTAACACAATAGGTCAGGGGTATTTAACTAAAATTTGGGAAGCTTCAATTCTATAAAGTGAATTATTGTAATAGAATTAAGACAATTTCACATACTTTATAGTGCTGTATCACCCTTACCACTTTTGACCAGTGCCATGGACTCCTCTGAACACATGAATTGGACACATGGACAATAAAAATATACATCTCTGTCTATTTTTTTTATATTTACAGCATAAGCACCCTTAACCTCAACTTACAGAAGCGAACAGACATTAAAGATCAGTTGAAGGTTAAGAAATTTTTCAGCATCTTTGTATTCAGTAGTCAGTGCCATTGAGCTATCACTGTCTTTACATTATGAGTTGTGTGATCATTGGGTCTCTTAACACATATAGCCGGTAAATAAAATTAAATATTTATGATAATCTGTGAAAACACTCCTCTGGTCCACTGAGCTGCTTTCAGCTAAATCTCAACTCCTCAAAACTGGTCCTTGCCCCCTGCAGTGCATGTTTTAGTGTTTTCCTGGTTCAAATAATCATCTTCCTTTGTTGAAGTGGTGTGTTAGAAAAGAAAATCACTTAAATAAAGCACAGGGATTACTATAGGATTAGGGTTAGGAACCGGCGAGCTACATTTTATTAGGAACACCTGTACTCTTAATTTAAAATTTATTTGTCACAAACATAACCATATACAATATAACATGGTGTGAGATGCTTGTACAACTGTCTTCCCTTCAGCGAGAGTAAAAGACGTATTAAGCACGAGTTAAAGTGTTAAATAATAGCACAATTTAAGGATTACTTCACCGGTTCACGGCTTAACTCTGTATTATTCACTCACAACGGTCTCCGTTTATTCATAATTATGCAATAAAAAACATCCAATGAGAAGCAGTTTTGCATACAGAAACGCCTAGTTAATGAGTGAGGTCAGAGCATAAGGTTGAGACTGGTTTAGCTGGAATTGCATGATGCTATCATGTCAATGGGGGGGCCAGGAATATGTCCAACATCTTGTAGAACCCATGGCATTAAGAAATGAGACTGTTTTTGAGAGCAAAGGGAATCCTTACCAAGTATTAGTATAGTGTTCTTAATAAAGTTCTCAGTTACTGTGAGGGGTTAAGCCACAACATAGAATATGATAAAAAGAAAAGTAAAGAAAAGTAAAGTCGCTCACCCGTACCAACTTTTTCATATGCATATGGTAATCAGTTATGCTAAGGACTTTTTTAATGTGCTTAGTTTGGTCCAGTCAAATACATTGCCCCTAATAATGACCCCTGCTCTAGATTTTACATTTAAAGAAATCACAAATAATTCGGATCAGGGTCACTATGAACCTGTTTACTATATGATGTGTATAAACATTTATTGATAATGTGTGGCCTTCAAGGAGTGATACTGAGTAAAGGCATTAGAGTGTGTTCTGAAATTAGTATCTAAGTCAGATTAGATATTTCGTGCAATCCTATCTCTGTTGTGCTTACTTGTGTACGTAGACAACACCAAGATTTTGCACTTTGGTATGAATTCAGTATCAGTCATTACATCACTCACATAACAGAAACTTGCTCAGCTCTGTTCTTCTCTGAAGGACAGTATCAGATGTATCCAAAAAAAATATGAAATAAGGATTAGTGTGTCTAGTGGTGGATCCCTTTCATTTTTTTTAAATAAGGAAATTTGACCATATGAACTGGGAGGACTAAATGAGAGAACTCGCAAAAAAAATATAATGGAGTCAAATGTTACATTGCTATTTCTAAATGTAGTGAAGGCTAGGAAGTCATCGAAGCTCACTTCGAAGCACAATTCACAATTATTTCAAACAGGAACATTCGTTTTTTTGGGGACAAAGCAGGAAAAAATCTGAAGTGTGAAAATCTTATCTTACAAACTGAAAAATATTACCGTATAACTGGTAGAGTGAAATGTAATAGCATATAATTCTAAAAGAGTCTACAGACTTAATTTACATACATATATTCAGTCATAAGCAACTCTTTCAGAGTAATACAAGTTTACAGACTGTAGTCAGAGCAGGTCTAGAAGACAGCATGATTAAGGAATACATTCATTATTATCTGTTCAGTGATTATCTGCAGTGAGAAAGGATTGTAGGTGTGCCCCAAATCACATACGTATACTTTGTTCTATGATATTGTGTAGTATAATTATTGAGTAGTGTATTTACATTGAAAACTACAACACAAAGGAAAGAATTGCACTTCCAATATCCGGATAATGCACTTATTCATACAGAAACAAAAAAATGAAGTGTGGGG
Source organism: Tachysurus vachellii (assembly GCF_030014155.1). Lineage (NCBI taxonomy): Eukaryota > Metazoa > Chordata > Actinopteri > Siluriformes > Bagridae > Tachysurus > Tachysurus vachellii. Next base: position 21,700,061 of record NC_083469.1, read on the forward strand.
GAAAAAAGTCAGAGACCACAATGAAAATCTTGGAAAAAACAGATTTTGAAATATTTAAAAATGTTTATTTATTTATTTGTTTGTTTGTTTGTTTGTTTATCTATCTATTTCTTTATTTATTTTTAAATTTTGAAATATTTGAAAAGACATAAAGCAAACGTGCAGTATCCTAAATATATACGGTAATATTCATGATTCCGCACTATTTCTAGGTTCCTGTCTAAATGTAAGCAAATGTGTAGTTTTGACCATGTTATCTGCTTTAACCATGTTATCTGCTTTGTAGGTAAAAACTACAAATTATCACAGCTCTGAGTGTCTACTTTAATACAAGTCTTAAATGGAATGTAACATGACAAGAAAATTCACTGTTGAACAAAGACACCACCAAAATAGGTGCATTTCTATTTTTCAAATTCAATTAATAATTGAATGAAATGTTTATTCAAACACCTACAGTCTCTTGCAGTCCGGCATAGTGGTGGTACCACTGATCCTACATAGATACCATCAACATTCTTTGGATGGTCCTACATTGAAATCCTAAAGATTCCACTTACAAAAAACACCATACACCCAAAGACTTTAGTCACGAACTTCACTTGCTGTATTCATAAAAACTTCAATGTTCCTTTCAGTTCATTCTGTACTGATTTAATCCTCAGAATATAACTGTCAAAGAATAGTAACTTGTAATGGGTTCCCCTTTTGAGTCTGGTTCCTCTAAAGGTTCCTTCCTTGTATAATTTCAGTATAAACTCTAGTGTCACTACTGGATTTCTTGTTAGGGTTCTTGGCCTTAATTGAAATGCACAACTGGAAAGCTGCTTTCCATTATCAAAACTCCACTCAAAATAGTGATGAAAAAATAGCACAAGTTATCGTCATCAGCAGTATTGCCACCGTGGGAGAGTACATAGATGTGTACTATAAATGATCGTTCCTAACTGGTTATGGAAACTTTTGAGTTTGGGAAATAAATCAAAGGATTTATTTTCCACTTTGCAGAAGTGTGAGAGTAGACTGAAGATTCTGCAGGAGTCACCAGACTGAATTAATACTAACTTTGCTGGTGCATTCATTAGAAAAATACATTACTGTCAAAATAATACATCAGCAGCACTTCATATAATGGTGTAGTGAGGTAAATGTGAAAAAAGAAAACAATAGAAAAGAGTTTTAAATGGCATTCCACATCACAAATATCTGAAGAGTCTAATATGGAACAAATATCCTTAGACAGTTATACAGAAATATTAAAGCATTTAGCTACTTTCACATACAGTGTTTTTATCGCAAGTTGCCAGTCGCTGTGCAACCAGCGTTCAAAATCTATTTTACCAGAAAAATGAAACATTCTGGAGGGAGATTTGGTGTTTTTTATATAAAATTCATATCACATGAGATGAAGGAAAAGCAGCGTATGCACATTTTCATGGATTACATGTGCTCTACTGTATTCACTTCCATTGGTGGTTGCTGTACCAAGTTGCGCCATATTTGAATACAGTTCAACTTTTCTCAGCTTTGACACAGCTGGACACACCCACATTTAGTCACCAAACGTTGCTGTTGTTCATGTCTCTGTGGAGGTCAGCAGCTTTTACTGAAAATGAATGAACTTTGGTCGCTTTGTGGCGATGAATCATATGTATATATGTGAATGTAGCATAAACGTCAGTGAGCTGAGAATGTTAGGTGCGGGAGTCGCACTAAAGGACCTTGCAAATCTGCAAAAAGGTTAATTTGCTTGTGCATTGTTAAAAAGTAAAGCAGTAAGCAAACAGGTTTTCACTGTATCATTTTGGTCTTAGAGAATAAGAGTACAACAAATGAAATAGAGTGTGTAGGCTCATGAAAAAGTCAATACGAACAGAAATGCATGTAGGAATAGAGGAGGAGTCAGTAAAACCGATGTGTATTGTGTACTGGCAGTACGATTCAGTATATTTACTTTATCTGAAATGCTTTTCTGTCTTTTTGGTTTTAAACAAGAAATGGCTCTTGTTTGTTCTTTAAGATTGTACTATCAAGACAAGACAGTCATTTACAGAGGAAGGATGACAAATTTCCATGGTTCTTTTAATCCGATATCACAGCCAGAGTCTGAAAAAAAAAATTAGGAATGTTTACACCAAGCACTATCATATCTTCTATTGACTTCCTGACTAGAACAATACAACACAATGGCTGTCCTTGACTGACTTTGTGTGACAGTGAACGGTTTTTCTTAAACCTTTACAAAATGTTTAAACTTCTGTTTAACATAATTTATATTAAATCTATAATGAATCCAGAAATCACGTTGATGCTCCTACTTATATATTTATATACGTATATATTGCTCAGAAGCTCCTGGTTACACAATTCTAATTGTATTCAAATTTAAATTCAAATTTATTTGCATAGCACTAGGGGGGGCACGGTGGCTTAGTGGTTAGCACGTTCGCCTCACACCTCCAGGGTTGGGGGTTCGATTCCCGCCTCCACCTTGTGTGTGGAGTTTGCATGTTCTCCCCGTGCCTCGGGGGTTTCCTCTGGGTACTCCGGTTTCCTCCCCCGGTCCAAAGACATGCATGGTAGGTTGATTGGCATCTCTGAAAAATTGTCCGTAGTGCGTGAGTGAATGAGAGTGTGGGTGGGGTGGGTGGGGGGTGCCTTGCTCAAGACACCTCAGTCGTGGCCGGCAAGAGACTCAAACCCACAACCTTAGGGTTAGGAGTCAGACTCTCTAACCATTAGGCCACGACTTCCCCACAACATAAACATAAAACCAAAAGTTTATATAAAGATTAATATAATACAAAAATTCAAGATTAATATGAGATATATTTAAATGTGTTTGTATTTATTATTCATCCCTAATGAACAAGGCTGAGGTGACTGAGGTGACTGTGGCAAGGAAAAACTCCCTTAGATGGTAAAGGAAGAAACCTTGAGAGGAACCAGACTCAAAGGGGAACCCATCATCATATGGGTGACACTGGAGGGTGTGATTATAAATATACAGTCCAGCAAATGTAGTATTGATGAGAAGGTTGTTATTCTCAAAGACCACATGTAGTTGGCATCTCCTCTTAGTATGTCAGAATACTTCAAGAAGCACAGTCTAAGTGGAGCTGGTAAATCTCTAGATGTCTCAGGATCCTCACATGGTTGGCCTCATCTCAGTGAAGGTCCAAAATCTTCATGACACTCATGACAATCTGAACTGGTACAATTTCTGGATGCCTCGGGATGGGTAGTAAGAGAGAAGCAGTGGAGAGGAATTAGCATAGCTGAAAAGCCACTTTGAGACAATGTTCATGGTTAAAAGCACAATGCAAATAAAATTGAATTGAATTGAATTCTTAGCATATTAAATATCCGAGTACGTCTGGCTTCTTTAGTCTCAGGAACGTTTCCAAATTGACAGAAATGTTTATAGAAAATGTCACAAACACACCGTGACTCGAGAAAGATGTGATCAGACAAATGTAGGTTAACACCCAAGAGAGCATTCACTCTTACACACTGCTGCAGTGTTAGCATCAACATTCAGGACATATTTTCCACTTCAAGTGTTTGTATATCAGGGGAAGAACATGTCAGGATCACATGAGACACGGGGTCAAAAAGGAGAGACAGCATAACTTTGTTGTTATGGTAACGTGTTTCCTTTTTCACCATTGTTCAGCTTTAAAAAGGAAGCACTAAGCACTGCATGGAAGTCCATACATCCTGTAACAATGAATGCATTTGAGCAAGTAATACATTATGTAACCGAGTAGCACACCTTGAGAATAAAAAGTAAACTGGACCGCTCAGTGTCACTAGGGTGGGTCCCTTAGGTACACCCTTTATACCTTTAGTATTTATCATTGCACTGTATATGTGTCAATTACATTTTAACTTTTCTCTTATTTCATGCAAATAATTATCTTGTTAAAAGCCAGTTAGTCATAGCTAATCTCACAAACAGGCTTAAATAAGTGATTGAAAAGAATGTAAATGCTTGCTGTGGTGTGCTTTTCAGTCTCAGTTGCAGATAAAAAATAAGCCTAATTCTTTTTGTTGAGTTAATAATTAACTTTGTATTAAAAACACAATTCTTAATACCTTTTTAATATGGAGCAATTGGAAACACATGCCAGACTTGATTTACTGCATGACTTTGCTTTTGCTGTTGTTGTGTATCTGAATAAAGCTTTAGCAGACAACACCCAAACCTCAGAACCAGAACCAAAAACCAAACACATGAGTAGAATGGCTGGTTCTCTGGTTCTCACTGTAAAGAGGTATTGTCTACAAAGAGTCTGCAGTAACACTTTGTGTGGGCATCACCAAGCACTTACTGGCAGCAACAGAGAAGCTGCCTGAACAAAAGTGCCAACTGGCAAGCGTCCATTTTTCTGTAAGGGAACAAAAATGCTTTTTACACAGGCTTATTTAAGAAAGGTTTTAAGGCAGGCTGTGATTTTTTTTTCTAAATTGCATTTCATAAGATTAACTAAAGAAAAAATAAATAAATAAATAATAATAATAATAATAATAATAATAATAATCTTGTTTTTCGTGTTTGTGTGCTGTTGCATGCATTCCATGCTTCTTGGTCAACCGCTATTTTATTAGGCTTTAGGAAAATGCTAATTCACTTCTTCAGCTTGTCCTTTTTATTAAGTGTTTGGCATACTGTTTAGCAAAGGTTTACATATTGGCACCTCTGACAGACCTGGAATTCCATTAGACGAATTCCAAGAGGATAAATACCACTGTTATCCTTAGCTTGGATCTGTCTGGATCTGTCTGTTTTGGATTGGCTACACTGGCTATTGCATGGATGCCCTGCAATGTACTGAAATTCCATCTAAAGCGTATATCAGTGTCATTCCAACGTAGTGTTCCTGGGATCTTCCCATAATAATCCAGATCTATTTAATGAATGTATGACAAAATTACAGTAAAAGCTTTGGTGTATTATTCATTGTTGGATTAAACTGAAGAGGAAACAGAAGTGATGGTGACCCGGGTTGAGTTTGTATTTAATTTTATACATAGCCGGCATTCATTCTGACATAAGTACCTCATTGTCCAGAATAAATCCCTTGGTGGCAAACTATTGCTTGTATTTGCCATAGCAGGCTGGGCTTTGTGCTCACTGCTTAAAATTCCCTTTAACGTTCCCATTACTCAGCATCACATGTGTAGTATGAGCACACTGTACACTTGTTTACATCATGTTTAGTATATTGTGTACTACTGCTTTGTTGTTTACATGACATGCTTTGTGGTCAATATCTAATACTTCCTTAAGAGACTTTTAACCATTTTTTCTTTCTAAGAACTGTTATAAGGTTTAGTACCCTATAAGGCAAAATGCAATGCCCTTTTAGCTAATGTTTTCTTGCTGAATTTTTTTTTAATGGAGTGTTTGGATCAATCATCTGTAGAAGATTGTTATTCATGTTCATGCTCATCAGTGTAGAGGATCATTAGTCATGTTCATGTTTATGTTGCCAAAAACATGCCAGGAGGATTAGCTATGATAAATTGAATGTGTGTGTGTGCGTGTGTGTGTGTGTGTGTGTGTGTGTGAGTGTGTGTGCGTATTCAGAGTGCATTACTACCTCACATCCAGTACTATTTGAGCTGGTTCTGGCATTATCTACTATAATCCTGGCCAAATTAAAGCAGAAATTAATAAATTAATGTATACTAAAGTGTATATTTACATATTAGGGTTACATTTATTTGAACTAGGAATAGATGCATTAATGTTGCAATTAAACAAAGTGCATCATAACTACATTATACAAGAAATTTAATGTATATATAGACTATATAAAAATGTTAGAAATGATATGAACTATAAACACTGGGCATCTATGCGACTTAATAAAAAAACAGAAATAAAGTCCCCATCACTGCTCGGGTGTAAAAAGATGATCCTCTTGTGCTCTTCAGTTTGGAGGTTCTTCTTGTTGAGGCATTGAACAACTCAAGTTCTTCAACAGTATTAAACTTATTCTGGATATGTGGGCCAATTAAATGAAATATTTGAAGGCATCCACTGTGGGACTAGAGCAAATGTAAAAAGTTCATTTACTCAGCCTTTGCAGAAATAACTAAAAAAAAAGCACATTTTGGGACAGACAAGGAAACAAATACATCATGCATTTCTCTAGAAAGGGACAAACTGAGTGAAGCAAGAAGAAACTTTCCCTCTTTCCACTGCTAGGCATTTGTTATGTCAGCTCAATTATCTAGCTGAAGTAGCATTTAGCTTCACTGTGGATAACTGTGCTATAACAGCTCAGAGTTTCCAACACTATGATTATAATTTCCTGCATGACCACATCTTTCCCAAAATAGCAGGAACAATTTTCACATTTGGTAAAATACTGTATGCTTAGTTTGCTCACAGCCAGTACAATGAATAGTATGTACTGTATATCTGTTTTGCACCAAATTCCATTCATTCTCATTTCCAATCCTAGCAGGACAGTGTGTTTCAGAATTTATAAACAACTGCATATGAGTCATAAACAATGTTAATGCTGGGACAGGAAAAAAATTGTAGTCATGAGGTGATGCTCGGTCACATGATATTTCCTTAAGCCCTTAAGAGAAAAAAATCTTGCAAAAACTCTTTTGCAATGTGGTAGCCTAGTGGTTAAGGTGTTGAACTACCAATTGGGAGGTTGAGAGTTCAAATCTCAGGTCCACCCATAGATATATACACTAGATGTCACCTTGGGGTCCTAAAAATGCATCAAAACCGCCGCCATCTTTGTACGGTGCTCCTTTACCTCAAATACATGGACGACTTTTGGACTTCTGTGCTGCATTTGGTTGTTCAAACGAAAGAAATCTAAAAACCAGACAGCAAGTGATTACATTTCACAAGTGAGAATGTGTTTTATGATATTGAATGTTAGGAAATTATATTTCTTGTTCCGTTGGTTTGTTTTAGTCCTTGGTTAACGACCGCAGCTAATCCATGCTAGTTCCCCATTAGTTTTTGACAGTTAGGAAAACAGACAATGTTTGTAGATTCCGAAGCGCTTAATCAGGACATTAAAAATTGACCCATGCTTTTTTTTGCTTAAAGGTGAAGACCCAACTTTATGTATGTTTTGTAAGATTCCCTTATCTGTCAAACATATTTTATTAGATTGTCCTGGACTCAACACAAGCAGAATGCTCTTTTATACAATTACTTCACTTAAGGACATATTTAATGACATTATGTCTGAAAAGGGTTTGGATTTTTTTATCTTATGGTAATTAAAAAAATTCATAATATGACTTGCTGTTTATATTTGTTTTGTTTTTATTGTATTTAAATGATATTTGTGTTTTTGGTACCGTTGATATTTGTGTTTTTGGTATTGCTTTGTGTATCATATTTAATAAACCAATACAATTTAAATGTTTAAATGAACATGTATAGTCACACCATTGTAGCAGTGTTACATGCAGTAGGCTATAAGGTAAGTAGTGATTGTTCATTTGAAGTTTACTCAAGTGGAAGAATGTAACTAATAAACTTAGACCTACTGGCACTATGCATTATATTGTGAAAAAGTAGATTATCTTAATATCAAAACCTTAAAATTGCTCTGGACTTAATGATAAATAAATGTCTGACCTTTGGAACGACCAAAAAAAACTAGAAATGGCATTCATGACGATTTATGGTGATTTTATTTCTTTGCCTACATTGACGCTAATGCATTAAGAGGAGGGGGTCCCCTGTACCAAGATGGCGGCTCAGTTGACGCATTCGCTCCAATGTACTGCCGTAAACAAGGCGACATCTACTGTATATACCTATGAGGTCCACCAAGCTGCCCCAAGGTCCTTAACCCTCAGTTGCTCAAGTGTATAACTGAGACAAAAAACAAAAGTCACTCTGGATGAGGGAGTCTACCAAATGCTATGATACAGGATTTGATACTGATATTCTGTTTGAAATACTATCCTTCATGCTAGCAGTGTATTTCTATGGCTAACATGAAGGATGTATGAATAATAGCAATGTCTGCAGAATTACTAGTCTCCCAGGCTAGCCTTCACTTTCTAGAAAAAAAAACCTCGGACCAGTGACTGGGTCAAGGTTTTAGTTCTAGAACCACTTTTGGTTCTAGAAGGCTAGCCTGTCTGGTCCGATCCAACAGAAGAGCTTCTGTAGCAAAAACAGCTGTTAAAGTTCATGCTAACGATGATAGAAAGGTATCAGAACTCAGGGGACCTACACAATATTAGATAGGTGGTTTTAATGTTATAGCTGATCATGTACAGTTAAGATATATACAGTTAAAAAGGATTTGTCCAATAAAAGAAAAAGTCTTTGTGCTTTGATTGCATAACGTAATAATATATCATATCAAAAATATGGAAAGTACATATGTGCATACACATACCATTGTAATTATCACTCAAACACAGTGTGTCACATCAAGTTGTAAAAAAAGAAAGAAGAAAAACAAAGCAGGGCTGTACTATGGGTTTGTATGTATAATAAAAAGCAAAGGGTTAGTAATTTCGTTTTTATTCAGCAAACCAGTAGAATATAACACTAACACTGGTAATTTTGCTTTTGTTGTGGTATTAGTTGTGATAACATTGTAATAGCTTACAGGCACGCATATCTTCAAAGTAACACCTTTAGAGAAACAGGTTATAAAGGAAGCAGCGGTTTTCATGCCAAACATATTTGGACATGCTTTTCTCTATTAAGTGCATTTTATAGACCTACCCTCTAAGATTCAGTCTGATACATTCAGTCTAAACATACAGTAAAACAATAGTGTTGCTAATAGTAAGCTGTATTGGTCAAACAGCTTTAATGTGCGGCTCTTAGATAACTTCTTCATCCAACCTTCAGAGAGTAGGAACCCTTAACAGAAACACATTGTTTATCTGAAACTCAAGGCCAAGATATGGGACCAGTGTAATTTTTTGAGTTTGCACGTATCTCCATTACCGCCAACATCAAGTTGCTGTCATTTTATAGCAAAACCTGTTCCCTTGCATTACACTCAGCAACAACCATAAGCTACAAACTAGAAACACTTCAATCATGTGAACTAAAAGCATTATAAAGGGCTAATTATAGATCAAGGCATCATACTTTCAGATGGTTAAAACCAACATAACAGGTTATGTTAAATTTGAAATTGGCCAGTTGTGTACTTTGTTCAAACCACATAAGAGGGAAGGGATCCTTATGTCCATATCAGGATAATAACATTAGATACAGTTAGAGCCAGTGCCTTAACCACCTGACTTTCTTTAACTTGGAGTTTTTCAGGATATGGAACATTTAGATGCTTCATTTGGATTTCTCTAACAACTCATTAAGTATAATGAAGTACTGATGTTGTAATACTGTCTTTCAGAAGTCTCACCTGCTGAGCTGCAAGAGTCAAGCAATACAAATGAGGTCGAATGGCATCCTTTTATTTACTGTAAGAGCATAGTGAAGTTGCTGTTTATTATTTCATGCTTAGTATCATGAATTGTTTCTGCTTTAACAAATATTCAGAATAAATTCAAACCACAAACCGAGTCAATTATGGTTCTTTTCTTCATAGAAAAGATTATTCAAGGAATCAGGAAAACATTTCACAACCTTGACCAGGATAAAGTGATAAAAAAAAAGGTGTGAGTGATTAGACGTGACACAGGCATTCCATTTCCATGACAGTTCCCAGAAGATCATTATACTTTACAAACGAAATCAGAGCTAGGTACAGAATGCCCAGAACAAATCAAGTAGTGACAAGTAGAGGAGATATTTATCTAGCTGATGGAGAAAGCTAGGCAGAATGATAAGGGTAGAGATCACTGGAATATGTAAACAGAGTAATGCAATCCATCCATCCAGCCACATCCATCTCTCCATGCCAGTAATTTTCATATGATTCCATCTCACACTTATTTCCTTATATACAGTACATACAATCATTTAGTTTTGCCTAAGCCGAAATGACCAAAAGTCTCATTATTTCCTGAGAGATTATTTGATCTTTGAACCCAATCTGATGGGTTTTTGTTGAATTTTTTTAATGTTCTGCTTTAATGCTGGTAAATCTGTAGATCGGTGAAAGTACTCAAAATATTAGGTGTTTGAACTGGAGTTATGGGGGCATGCATATACAGTGGTGTGAAAAAGTGTTTGCCCCTTCCTGATTTTTTTATTTTTTTTGCACGTTTGTCACACTTTAATATTTCAAATCATCAAACAAATTTAAATATTAGTCAAAGATAACAAGTAAACACAATATGCAGTTTTTAAATGATGGTTTTTATTATTGAGGGAAAACAAAATCCAAACCCACATGGCCCTGTGTGAAAAAGTGTTTGCCCCTTAACCTAATAACTGGTTGGACCAGCCTTAGTAGCAAGAACTGCAATAAAGTGTTTGCGATAACTTGCAATGAATCGGTTACAGCGCTGTGGAGGAATTTTGGTCCACTCATCTTTGCAGAATTGTTGTAATTCAGCCACACTGGAGAGTTTTTGAACATGAACCGCCTTTTAAAGGTCATGCCACAGCATCTCAGTAGGATTCAGGCCAGGACTTTGACTAGGCCAATCTAAAGTCTCCATTTTGCTTCTCTTCAGATATTCAGTGGTGGATTTGCTGGTGTGTTTTGAATCATTGTCATGCTGCAGAACCTAAGTTCGCTTCAGCTTGAGGTCACAAACAGATGGCCGCACATTGTCCTTCAGGATGTTTTGGTAGACAGCAGAATTCATTGTTCCATTTATCACAGCAAGTCTTCCAGGTCTTGAAGCAGCAAAACAGCCCCAGACCTTCACACACTACCACCACCATATTTTACTGTTGGCATGATTTTCTTTTTCTGAAATGCAGTGTTACTTTTACACCAGATGTAATGGGTACAAACACCTCCCAAAAAGTTGGGAGGTGTTTTCCCAAAAGTCTTGGGGACCATCAAGATGTTTTCTGGTAAAACTGAGACGAGCCTTTATGTTATTTTTGCTTAGCAGCGGTTTTCGTCTTGGAACTTTTTGCCCAGTCTCTTTCTTATGGTGGCGTCATGAACACTGACCTTAACTGAGGCAAGTGAGGCCTGCAGTTCTTTGTATGTTGTTGTCGGGTCTTTTGTGACATGAGTTGTTGCTGTGCTCTTGGGGTAATTTTGGTCATCCGGCCACTCCTGGGAAGGTTCACCACTGTTCCATGTTTTCACCATTTGTGGACACGTTATTTGGGTTCCTGAATTTCTTTGGATCTCAGCAAGATGTGTAGCTTTTGAGGATGTTTTGGTCTACTTCACTTTGCCAGTCAAGCCTTATTTAAGTGATTTCTTGATTGTGAACAGGTGTGGCAGTAATCAGGCCTGGGTGTTGTTAGAGAAATTGAACTTGAGAAACTGATAAACCACAGTTAAGTTATGTCTGTAACTAAACAAAACTATACTTAACCCTAAATCATAGGAATGAAGCAGAGCATAAGTATAAAAATATCAGCATGACTCTGTTATAATCTGTTAGAATTGTTAGATGTTAGAATTGACATTTTCACAGATCTCAATCAATTCACGTTAGTTCTGGAACAACAGTATGGAATCTTTCCCAGCATTCTGAACAGCTAACTGAAAAGTGGGTTGAGCCTTTTGTCTTCTGCAGCTGACAGTACACCCTGCAGAGATTTGCAGGCGGTGTTACTAAGCCACACTGTCACTGTGCAAATGTGCACAGCTGTCACTTCCTCCAACTGCACCACAGTTTAGTCTTGTTTCAATCCTGAATGCACCCTGGATGGAAGGTCAGATGCTCAAGTCAGGGGTGTAGCATCCATTTGGACAGAGGCTGTATCTGCTCACATCCAGTATCAACACTTTAATAAACCTTTTATATAATATCTCACATGGAAACATGCTGAGGGTAGTATCTAGGGATTTAAAGACATATTTCTTTCTTACTGACATGAAAGCGTGAGATATGCAATTAACAATGTGTGAAACATCAGATTAGTAATAACCAGGATTAAATTTTAACCCCGTAAGTATGAGCAATGTGAAATGAGATAACCCAGGATTCTGTTTACCCAGAGTTTACAATGATCCAGGATTAACTGTTTCAAGTGCAAAAAGCCCTTCTGTCACTAGGGGATATTCTTTACTTGGATAATTAGTTACTTCCACAGGACTAATGCTGTATATAATATACACAATGTATATAAAATACATTTTTGTTTGTGGTTGTAACGTGTCAAAATGTGGAAAGGTTCAGTGGGTATGAATACTTTTGCAAGGCACTGTAAGTCTAGCTTGCAGTTTATCCCTGTGTTGGTCTATCACATAAAATCCTAATAAAATACATTTTTGTTTGTGGTTGTAACGTGTCAAAACATGAAAAAGTTCAGTGGGTATGAATACTTTTGCAAGGCACTGTATAAAGACCAATGTTTTCATTGAAAGGTATCAAATCAATAGTTATGTGTCAGGACTCTGCCTGGACTTTGGCCATGTGCCTTTTGTTTATGTTTCATGTTCACGTGTCTGCCCCGCCCTTGTCTTTTCTGCCCCGCCTCTGCACACCTGTCCCTTGTGTATAATGATTATTTGTATTATTTAATTGAGCCGCGTTGCTTCGTGCAGCGCGGAATCCTTTTGTCTCCTGTCGTCGTCATGTCTGTGTCCTGTTTCGTGTTTCTTTAATTTATTAAATCCCCGTTTTTGTTAAGCTGTCCTGCGTTTGGGTCCGTTTTTACCCCCGCGTCTTTGACAGTTATGTAACGTTTAAAACTATAATTAGCTAGCTATGTCATTGCCTTTTTTTGCCTTCACAACTAAAAATCATACTAGTGTAAACAGTCAAAACTATATTGATCGCTTGCCATCACACCCATATGTACAGTAGGCCTCCTCTAAAAGATGAAAAGCAATTGTCTTGAACAAGGATTTACAGTCTTATCCGGAAAGGGTCAGCATGGGTGCAGGTTTTAATCCCAATCAAACAGAAGCCACATCTGAGTCTAATGAAAGCCAAGATGAACTGATTAAGCCTTTGGAATTGGGTGTAGCTCCTGCTTGATTGGAATGAAAACCTGTATCCACACAAGCCCCTGGTGGATATGATATTACACCCCTGGTCTAGAATATCTGTCTTTGTGCATCAGGATTAGCATTAGGAATTCTCTTCGCTGGAACTAATGAGCATGTTAAAGCATGACAAATTTTCTGGTTCCGATTCCGGTTCCAGTTCTGCCTTACGATTCCCGGTTCTGATTCCGAATCCATAATAAAAAAAATGTGAAAAATAATGCACAATACTTAAACAATTCCATTTGTGTTTATTAATCTTTAAATATTTTAAATATTTTAAACAGAACATTTCAATTCATATCAATTTAAATTTAAATAAATCCAACATCAAATTTAACATCCAGAATTACAACTTAGCAAAACAGTTAGCAAATTTTCAGAAGAAACATTAACATGTCTGCTTTCTCTGGGAGAAGACGAGACCTTTCCTGGCTTATTGTATCTCCAGCTGTGGAGAAAACCCTCTCAGATGGGGTAGATTTGCTTCATTGTTGTAGCTTTGGAAATGAATCCACACTTTAGACTTTTTTTTAGACATGTTTAACACAAAGCGTACCTCAGCACAGCAGTACGAGTGACTGATTTCTGTGGTAAGCTGCGTTAATTTGGTTGCGTGACTGTAAACAGTGTAAACAATGAATATACATTAGGTAAGACATGGCTATTTAAAGTGACCGCTCCCAGCACTTTGCCCGTCAGCGCATCGGAACCGCGTTTGGAACCGAAACTTGAAAATTCCGCGCGGTTCCGGTTCCTGTTAAAAAACAGAACCGGTTCTGAATAAGAACCGGTTCTCGGTTCCCAACCCTACCCATAACCCAGTAGGATAAGCAGTGTAGAGAATGGATGGATGGATGGATGGATGCATATCTTATCTATTAGAATTACAACTTGCCTCATTTTAGTCAGCTCCGCATGTTGAACTGATCTATTTGTATGTTTTTGTTTTTATTCTGACAGATCTTCCTCCTTCATCATCTGAATCATCTTCATCATGTCACTGAAGTCAGACAGAGTGCAGAAGAAATGGGCGGTAGTGAAAAGTCACCTGGGCTCATCTCAGGACTCAGACTCGAGCACACAGGAGGCCAACCTAGAGAATGCTGAACCTGAGCTGTGCATCCGCCTGCTGCAGGTACCCACCGTGGTCAACTACTCTGGCCTGAAAAAGCGACTGGAGGGCAGTGATCAGGCATGGATGGTACAGTTTCTCGAATTGTCAGGCCTCGACCTCTTGTTGGAGGCCCTGGATCGTCTCTCAGGTCGGGGTTGCTCGCGCATAACCGACGCACTGCTCCAGCTCACCTGCGTCAACTGTGTCAAGGCTGTAATGAACTCATCCATAGGGATCCATTTCATCATGGAAAATGAGGGTTATGTGCGTAAGCTCTCACAAGGTATAACATTTTTAGTATTTTTAATATATTTTGATGAAAATGGCCATGATCTGCGCCACCATTTATGTAGAGTCATCAATTTCAGGAAAGCCAAGTGGTTAAAGCTATGGGTTGTTGTTTGAAAGATTGGTGTTCAAGCCCCAGTGCTGCCAAGCTGCCACTATTGGGCCCTTGAGCAAAGCCCTTAACCCTCTTTCTTCTCCAGGGGTGCTGTATTATGTCTGACCCCAACCTCCAAAGCTGCGATACAGTTTTGCACAAAAGTTTGCATAACTTGGGAGAATTTGCTAGATGTTTACCAAGAAAACATGAGTGAGAAGACAAAACACATTTATTTTATTTTTCATAGGAAACAAACAAAACATAAAAAAAGGAAATAATCCCTGTACAAAAGTTTGCACATCTTTAGTTCTTAATATCGTGTATTGCCCCCTTTTGCATGAAAGATGACATGCAGTCTTTTGTATTAATTGTCCATGAGGTCCTTAATTCTCTCAGGTTGCTAAATGATATTGAGGACAGGAGACTGTGATGGCCACCCCAGAACCTTCACCTTTTTCTGGAATAGCCATTTGAGTGTCAACCTTGCCTTGTGCTTTGGATCAATGATATGTTGGAACATCTCAGATCGTCCAATGCACAGCTTTCGTGCTGTAGAATGCGAATTGTCTGGCAGTATTTTCTGATAACATGCTGCATTCATCTTGCCATCATTTTTTACTAACTTCCCTGTGCCACTGGAGCTCACAAAGCCCAAGTACATAAGCAATCCACCACCATGCTTTACAGTGGGGATTGCGTACTTTTCACCATAGGCCTTGTTAACTCCTCTCCAAACGCAGCGTTTATGGTTGTGAATATAAAGTTCAATTTTAGTCTTATCACTCCAAATGACTCTGCTCCAGAAGCTGTGAGGCTTGTCTAGTTGCTGTCTGGCATACCAGAAGGTGGGCACAGTAACAGCTTTCTCTTGGCAACTCGACCATCCACGTTATTTGTGTTCAAGTACCTCCTTATTGTGCTCTTTGAAACAACACCACCACTTTTTTTCCAGAGCAGCTTGTATTTCTCTCAGAGTTGTTTGTGTTTTTTCTTTGCGTCCCGAACAATTCTTCTGGCAGTAGTTGGTGTACCAATCTAGTTTCCTGGTATGTTTTTGTTATTGGTTAGATTTCCTAATAGATCAACAAGTCAATCATAGCACAAAAAAAGATGACAAAAAGAGCAATGTGATATGAACATACAAATGTTTGGTGTAAAATTTGTGTTTTTATTTTTTGTGTATTGACTCCCGCAGCTCTGGATACATCTAACATCATGGTAAAGAAGCAGGTGTTTGAGCTACTGGCTGCTCTCAGCATGTTTGCTGCAGAAGGGTACAGATTGGCCCTGGACTCTCTGGACCACTATAAGGCAAGTGCCAATCAGTGTTTTATTATTAATACATGATCAGTTTCTTTTTCAATCAGTTAATTTTTTATTTCCATTTAAATTCACCTTAGCCAAACATAAAACTTGGAACTAAATCAAAAATGTGAATTAGAATCCTCAAGAAATGATGAGAATGTGAAGTCATCTTCTCCAAACTTAGTTACACCAGTATTATTTGAATATTTTACACCCATGAATGAATTAAGTGAATGCCGGCATCTGTAAATTGTCTAGGACATGTGATTTCTCAATCAATGCATTGTTGTGCCTGAGTTTTCTGGGATAGACTCCAGGTTCTCCATGACCCAGTAGGATAAGTGGTGTAGAAGACGGATGGAACCTTGGAACCTTTCACACATACAACCACCATATCCAGAAACATGACAAAAGTTGAACTTCATGTAAATATGGAGCAACTTCTGAATGTTTTATTTTACTTCCCAAAAAATTATTTGCTTTCATTTGGAATGCTAGTTGTGCCACCCACCGCTAAACATTATTACTATAGCATCCATCCATCTATGGGAACATAGCATAAAGGATTTGTCTATTCTTGAGAACCTGTAAAAGTTTGACGTACACAGCTAAGTGGATAGTGCCTTCCTCCAAGTGTCTATTTTGTGCGCTGCTTATGCCCTGTGATAATGCATGAGCAGGACATTAAAGAGATGCAGCTGTTGCCTTCATGTGTCTTTGGAGGAAGCAAGTGTTAGCCTTCATCATCCCTTTTTGGTAGTTATCATATGATAGTGGAGACCTAGGTGGAAATTTGCCAAGATTTTGGATTCTAACGTTTCTCAGAAAATGTTCAATACTAGAACAATTCAGCATTCAAAGGACCAATGAAGAACCCTTTTGTCTAGAAGAGTTGGGCATAAGTACATAGTGGCGTCCTGTCTCAGAATGTTGTTTAGTAATGAGCAGTTTCACACTTAGACTTTTGCTATGTCCAAATCTTAATCCTACAAACTATACCTCACTTAACACAAAATGTTCTTTTCAGTATTGTTTCCATGGACTATACTAACATCACACAATGCACTGGTTATAGGACACCAGTTCACACAAGGTCACATTCACACAGTTCACACATGGATTGATGGATGATGAATGCGAGCTCCTTGGAATATTACTGAGTTTGCTAGATATTGCATTCATTTCAAAATCATGAAATCCTGGAAGTAGTGATGAATGTATCATAAATATGAATTATAAATACATTTAAATGTGCCCTGAAAGTAAACTTATTACATTGACTACACGTCCTTAATTCATTCATTAATTCATCTTCTACCGCTTATCCGAACTACCTCGGGTCACGGGGAGCCTGTGCCTATCTCAGGCGTCATCGGGCATCAAGGCACGATACACCCTGGACGGAGTGCCAACCCATCACAGGGCACACACACTCTCTCATTCACTCACGCAATCACACACTACGGACAATTTTCCAGAGATGCCAATCAACCTACCATGCATGTCTTTGGACCGGGGGAGGAAACCGGAGTACCCGGAGGAAACCCCCGAGGCACGGGGAGAACATGCAAACTCCACACACACAAGGGGGAGGCGGGAATCGAACCCCCAACCCTGGAGGTGTGAGGCGAACGTGCTAACCACTAAGCCACCGTGGCCCCTCACATTCTTAATATCATACCAAATTATATTTTTAATTTTATCATAAGAAAGCAGGCTTTGGTTGTGTTGGATGTTATAGTGAGCATTATTTTTGTCTTGCAGGCTGTAAAGATGCAGCAGTACCGCTTCAGTGTGATCATGAATGAACTGCAGAACACAGATAACGTACACTACATGGTGACTCTGCTGAGCTTCATCAACGCGCTCATCTTCAGCATTGAAGATCTGCGCCAAAGGGACAAGATGCGCAAAGAATTCATCGGTATGCAGTATACATGAGAGCAGTGTTTTCCTTTCTTTTTTTCTGAAAAACTTGAGGAGAAAAGTGATGATAGGGCAAAAAATAATATATGTAGAATAAAACTGCTGTCATCAACTAGAAACCAGTCTAGTTTATAGTGAAAGTATTTCAGTATGTTAACTTATCTGTTTAAACTGCATCTCTTATGTATATTTATACCAGCAGGTTATATATGCAGTGAATCTCTACCCATGTGTTCTTCATCTAGTCATCACCTAGTTACTATGAACTCATGTGTTTAGATAAAATGCCCTTGCTGTATCATGTTTGACCTCCGGCTTTTCTCTTCAATACAAGTTACCCACAAGCCATTGCATGCCCATTTAAGCATCAAGCAACCACTCACTGCTGTCATCTGAGTTCATTTACTGGGCAGGGAACCAATGCAGCCACTGGGGTGTTGCACAAGCCAGTGCAGTCTCAGATGCAGTCCCAAACCTAGATAAAAATGTGAGCGTTGCATCTGGCATAAAGATCCGGCTCTCCTTTGTGATTCTATGTTTTTATATATGAGAATCTTTGTCTAAGTTAAAATTTTATATACTGTTATTCAATTAATGATAGGTACAGCCTATAACACTATTACGAATAGTCATAAAATCATCACCTATCTATTCCACCTGAACAAGAGGATGACCAGTATGATTAAAAACTAAACGGGATCCTTATCATCCTAACTGGCTCACAGTAGAACAGGAAGAATGAGTATAAATATGTTTGAAGCAAAAACCAGATTAAATAAAGATTAACAAAACTAATTGTATGTTCACATGCACGTCAAGGTATTTTTGAAACTGAAAAAAGTTGGCTAGTTTTTCCTATGTACTAGATTATTTCACATATACACTGCTCCTTTCAATCTAAGTTCCATTTCATACAGATGGATCGAGGTGTATACGCCCAAGGCTTTTCAATCCGATTGAGCCATCTAAACGTAATGAGTAACGTAACGTAATTGCATCTAAACGTAATGAGTGCATCTTAAGTGTATACATTGAAGCTGAAACATTCCTCCATTTTCTCAATTAAAATCCTGGACTTCAGTGTAATAACTGGTTTTATTGTGGAGGGACAGTTCTAGGGACGGTTCTTCTCAATCTAATGTGGTCGTGTTGTAATAAATGACCCTAAGCAGTCTCAGATGTACCACCTAAAACATCAAAGCTTAGTATATTACAGCTTGAAATGTTGTATGAATGCTAGCTATGTACATGTATAACAAATGACTAGCATTTAGTTGCTGGATCACATTGTTTGTTTTGGTTTTTGCCAAAAAAGAAACCCAGTAGTTTTCTTAAAAAATTATTAATCCCATGTTTAATTAAAAACATGTTTGTTTTCATGATATGACTCCAGGCATATTTAAAACACCACCCTGATAAAAGTAAAAAATATATATATATATATATATATATATATATATATATATATATATATATATATATATATATATATAATTACGTATTATTTACGCCTTTTTAAAATGCTTTGGGACGCCACACCATTAGATTTTAGTTGAACTGTTTGTGTACTTCAAAAAGTCAGAAAATCTAAAGAAAAATCGACCGAAGCAAATCGGAACCAAACTCAATCTACTGCCCTAGTACACTGCGTAGCAAGTGAAATACACACGTGGTTAGCGCACTACATTGGCGTCCCTTAGTGCTGTAGCATGCGGATTGGAACGTAGCCCTTGTTCGGGCGATTGGTTAATGAGACCTCGCGTCTTAATTGCGCTCACCTTTATGTCTGTGCGGAATTCCGTCTAAAGGAAAAACACGCTGTTTGCGTCTTGGGCTTAGTTTACTGAAATACAGGAATGTTTCTCAAATCGCAGATTCGTGAAAGCCTTATGAAAAGTGCGTTGTTCTTTTTTATCTTTATCGACCAGGTTTACAGCTGCTTGACCTCCTACCGAAGCTGAGGTGAGTTTAATAAACGATTTATCGCATCCATAGCAGCTCCTAATTGATTTCCTCTAAACATGTCCAAAACGATTCCTCTAAGCATGTCCCATCATCCCTTAGGGAGGAGGAGGATGAAGACTTGATCATCCAGTGTGAGGCATTTGAGGAAGCCATGGCTGAAGATGATGAGGAACTGTTAAGGCTTTATGGAGGCATTGATATGAGCAATCACCAGGAAGTCTTCATCACTCTATTTAACAAAGTGAGTTTGTCCAAATGTCCTAGGAACTGATAATCATATATAATGTGTTCATGTACTTGTGTGTTTATCCACAAACATAATAAATGACAATATTTCTCTGTACACTGCACATTGCAACTCTTCAGTTTTAGCCTTTACATGATGCTTTATGATCTAAATCCCTGTTTACATAAGTTTATTGTTATCATTAAAATTTGCTACACCATATTCTAAATTAAAGGATATTTTATGCCAAAGAGCAAGTAAATGGTGCCAGTTCTGGCTAAAAATTGCAAACCATGATTCATGGGCATGAATATGATGTGTAATAGTGTTTGAATTCTAATGGTCTTGTAAACTCTCGTCCCTGTAGGTGAGTAGCTCCCCTGCATCACTTCAGCTGCTATCCATCCTCCAGACTCTGTTGGTGTTGGGACCAGAGCGGGCAGACATCTGGCAGGCCTTGGAGGCACTAACCAATCGTGCTGTCCTCCTGGCCCAGAACTGTGAGTCAACTCTCTGTCCAAATCTCTCCAACATGCTTTCAAAATCATCTAGGTCTTTTGAAGGTCTGGATAGTTCTTAGTCTTTATGGTAATGATTTGCAAAGTAGGGTCCTGGAACTTTGAGGGTTTATGACTTACTTGCATTTAGTTACAGTGGTGGAAATCACAACTAAAATTATAGTTATTTTTTTTGAGTTCCTGTGGGTATTTGACTATTTAGGTTTCTTTCTCATATCATCTAACAGTGTTTTTACTCTATTTCATTTGACAAGTTGATAGTAGTAATAGGTTAATCTATTAGTTGCTTTTCCTTTTATTAGGGGTTTGTGTTCAGAATAGTTTTATCTGGCCGGGTAAATCTCTTTAAATCTAAATTTCTAAGTCCTTGTAGGAATTAAAAAATGAAACTGATCAATGAATTTCTCTGTTTTAGTACATGTTTTTTCATGTTGTGATTTCTCACCTCTTACAACAGCACACAGTAGACATCGGATAGGAATTTCCTGAATTGAACAATCAAGAGGCCTGTTTAATCATGTATCTAATGACACATTTTGAACGTCCTAGAATTTAACAGTTATTACTAGGAAGTTGAATAGGCTACAATTCTGACTTAATCTGATTTACCATTAAAAGCAAGAAGTTACATGTTCAAGACAAACATTAACAGTACATTTTAATAGCATTAGTGGCATAACACCACTAACATACTGTATAGTTGCTGTTTGGAAATTTCATTTCCAAATGTGTTTGAATTTAGCTGTAAACAATAATGCTGTATATATGACATGACAAGTACCATTTTAAATGCTTGGTTCATGTTGGATATTTCATATATTTTCTTCTTGTGAAAAATAAATGGCTTTTAGTTTAGAGTTGCGCACAAAGTACTATTTTAAGCTAAGACGATATTATTTTAATAATTCTTTTTTATTAATTTTAATAAATTGTGCAATTTCTGTATTGCAGCTCAAATGGAGTCCTGTGAGACGATCATGCAGCGACTTGCTGTTTCCAAAGATTCATCCACCGGTTCTCATTATGTAGATGCTCCACCTACTAAGAAAGCAGAGAAAGCAATTCAGACCGAGCTGATTAATGGGGTGAAAGAATCTTTAGAAATTATATCCAAGGCCAACGAGGCAATGCCTCTCAGCTCCAAAGAGAAGCCCTGCACCACCCAGCCTGCTCCTCCTTCTTCAATCCCACCTCCACCATCATCTATACCAAGCTTTGTGGGTATTCCTCCACCACCACCACCACCACCTATACTAGGGTTTGGTGGTGTTCCTCCTCCACCTTTACCAGGCATTGGTGCTCTTCCACCTCCTCCTCCACCTTTACCAGGCATGGGTGCTCCTCCACCTCCTCCTCCACCTTTACCAGGCATGGGTGCTTTTCCACCTCCTCCTCCACCTTTACCAGGCATGGGTGCTCCTCCACCTCCTCCTCCACCTTTACCAGGCATGGGTGCTCCTCCTCCTCCACCTTTGCCTGGCATGGGAATGCCACCACCGCCTCCACCCTTCCCAGGGATGGTACCTCCTTGCCCACCTCCTATGGGGGGAGATATAATAGTAGCCCAAAATGTTCAGTTTTTGGGAAGATCTTACAGCATGCCATTGAAGACTGGTCCATATCCTACGCTTAGGATGAAGAAGCTCAACTGGCAGAAGCTAAACTCCAGAGCGGTCACTGGTCAGTGTGCCATTTTCGATTAGAGAGGTTCCAATTTTGTAGCCCCTTGGATATTTCATATATTTTCTTCTTGTGAAAAATGTGTTAGAACTGTGCCAACTTAAACAACTGTCAATTCTTCATTAGTCAAGCATTATCTCAAAAATGTAGTTAATGAACTGCCTTTTGTTAATGAACCACACCATTGTTTTTGTTTTTTTGTTTTTTTTTATCCCATATGGTCTTTCCACGAATAGAATGGAAAAAGGGTATATTTCAAATGTTTCCTGTCTTCTGTAGATGGTTGCAATATATGGGCCTCAGAACAAATCAGTTCCGCTGTGGAACCAGACTACACCAGCATTGAGCAACTCTTCAGTCTCCCAGTGACTGAGCCCAAAGAGAAGGGCCCAGCTGCTCCTGCCAAGAAAGAACTCAAAGAAGTGATTTATGTTTACATCTGTATCACACATTCGTGCTACAATTGTTTGTAACAAACTAGCTCGTAATTCATTATTTCCTGTCTTGTAGATTTCCTTTATTGATCCCAAGAAGAATTTGAATCTAAATATCTTTCTCAAACAATTCAAATGGTAAGCTGACTAATGTAGATATACTTCCTTCATTAGTCATCAGGTCATCATGTTTGTTCTTCTTTTTGAACAGCTCTAATGAGGAGTTTGTGGGCATGATTCAGAAAGGGGATCGTTCCAAGTTTGACGTTGAGGTGTTAAAACAGCTACTGAAGCTCCTTCCAGAGAAGCATGAGGTTGGTTACTCACCCCTGAATGTAATTTCTAAAAATAAATTATGTGTTCTAAGGTTTAACCCAACAGGAGATTGAGTTTCAAACCATAACTGTGGCATTTGTTTGACTATTAGTGGCAGATTAACCAGTCAGTCTTTATGATTAGCTGAAACAAACTGGGGCAGGCAGCACTCTCCTCCAAGCACGTTGAGGTGCATTATGGCAGTAATGTCTGTTAAAGAACACGTGTATTAGCACTTCCCTCCAAACTGGGAAACATAGGCCCTGTCACTGAAATGATAGCCTTTTAAATTATTCAGCTGTATGATTTAGATAATGCTGACATTAACCTGGTGCATCTCATTGTGAATTTGCATGTGGAATATGCCAGGACTCCATTCTTTATGGCCTAAGACCATGGTTGTTAGTTTTGAGCAAATCCTTATTTGATGGCTTGCTTTGTTTTACACTCTTGTGATGAACAAGCAGACATTTCTGCAAAGGAAGCATTCAAGCTGACAAGTACAGATTGCCCACTATCAGACCTCAAACCAATAATAACACATACATTTAAAAACACTTAAGACGCCCACATTCTACTACATGCTGAAAAACTCTAAAACAATAACTGTTAAACATAAACTAATGGATTGTCCTGCTCTTAACAATTATAGACAATGCTTTTAATTTAAAATTCAGTACAATGTCTGTTTTCATGACCTGATCAATGCTGTTACTCAGAAAATACATCTTTAGGTGCTTTCCAAAATGTCTCACCAGGAAAAATCCTTAAATTCTTATTGAGTACCAAAGTGAAAGAGCTTTATGTAGCTGCTGTGTTTAAAACTTAAGTTCTGTTTTATTTATTTATTTATTTATTTATTTATTTATTTATTGCTGTAATATGATAAGAACTTAGACTGTTCCATTTTACATCCGTTGATCTTGTCATGAAAATAGTCATTGATGGTGCAGCATTAAACAAACAAAAAATAATGAGTTCATTTAAAACCTTGTGCAAGAGAATAGGAAATGTTCCTAATTTGTACTTTAAGACCTAGCAGAGAAAATCTGTTTTCCAGTTTTCCGCCTTCTCTGCAGTTCATTCTGATTATCAAGAGTCCTGCCCATACGCAATATATGAACACCTCTGACAAGAAAAGATGTTTATGACCTCTTTTGTCTGTCTTCTTGTAGATCGACAACTTGAACTCTTTTCAAGGAGAGCGAGACAAGCTTGCCAACGTCGACAAGTTTTACCTTTCACTCCTCGCTGTTCCCTGGTAACTGCTTCCTTCTTGTGCACCATAATAATAAGCTTTAAATTCACCCAGTCTTCATTGTACTGAAATTAAGTTGATTGATTTAAAAAAAATCCATTTATGTTCATCCTTAGATTCACCCCATTTTTATTCCTGCCCACGCATCCCCCCTTCTTCATGTTTTTTTCTCTCTCTCTCTCTGTCTCTCTCTCTCTCTGTCTGTCTCTCTCTCTCTGTCTGTCTCTCTCTCTGTGTCTCTCTCTCTCTCTCTCTCTCTCTCTCTCTCTCTCTCTCTCTCTCTCTCTCTCTCTCTCTCTGTCTCTAGCTATCAACTGAGGATTGACTGCATGTTGTTGTGTGAGGAGACTTCGTCTGTGCTAGAGATTCTGAAGCCCAAAGCACAGCTGGTGGACGAGGCGTGTAAGAGTGAGTGAGCTGCGCTGTTGCGTGGGCTACAACCCAAGGCTGTCCTGAAGCAAGCCTCAGCTGACTCATCCTTACTCACTTAGTAGAAACTTTTCAGACTAGTTAAAAGGCGAATAATTATGAACATAGAATTTGTATTAAGCATGAAACTTCTCTATAAAAATGTTACAAGCAGCTTTCAAAGTTTTTTTTCTGTTGTATTTATATAGATCTGAGTTGTGTAGTGTAATCATTTATCTGTTGCGCTCAGCTTAGTCTCACTTGCCAAAGAAAATGTTTACAAAACGCATTGCGATAGAAGGTGTGTTCTTGATAGATTAATGCACAAAATGAAGTCATCACTTTGAACAGTATCTGTTGATGCAAAGATAGACATATGCACATGCTTGTTCAGTTTCCTAAACACTTTTAACGTTCGTGACATTTAACGTTCATGCCTTACCAAACTTTTAGCATGTTTTCTGGCATGTCACACATCTAAAGATAATGTTTGTGTAATATCTTTGCCATTTTTTTTTAAAAACTCCCTAACATCAATATATTGACTTGAACAGTATTATCACATTGATATAACAGTATCAACGCTGATGTATTATAATTTGAAAGACATATGCTTAAGTTATTTGACAGATTGAGTCATTTTAATAAACATACAGCTTAGATGTATACTGTTACTCATGCCTGGGTGGTTCCTATGCAAACACCAGTACCGATAAAATCACATCTATAAATGTTGACACTACAAATACACAAATTTGTGGTTATTTGTATGTTGTAATATTTTAGAGAAAGTCTCGTCTGTACTGTATAGTATTACTTTAGTACAAGTATAGCCCTAGATCAGTTTGTTGTTGGTGTATGTCGCCCCCTGTAGGTCTCAGACAGAGCACACTGCTGCCCAGTTTCTGCAGGTTAATCCTACGAGTTGGAAACTTCCTCAACTATGTAAGCACATTATATGAAAGCTGCATTTTCATGCACTTGATTTTATGGGTGTTGGTTCTATTTCTGTCTAATTTTTAAAGATTTTTAAATGGGTTAAAAAATCACATGAATTATTACATCCATTTAAAATAATTTCAAAGGAAATATGGATCACAATTTGATGTATAAAGAACTGTTTGCAATAATTACTTTTGAAGGGAAGTCATACAGGAAATGCTGAAGGATTCAAGATTAGCTCATTGCTGAAGCTGACAGAAACCAAAGCCAACAAGGGCCGTATCACTCTGTTACACCACATCCTCGAGGTATTCTAACATGACACAGCATGACTGTTAAGAACTGACTGCAAGTATTAGATTGCACTTTCATGTAAGTAGCTGTAATGATTGTTATCTTGAGTTGGGGATAATGATTTTACGTAGAATAATTTTTGTTATTCCATTTAGGAATTTAGAATTGTTTATATGGTGAAATGAAAAGGGGGGAAAACCTAATTTTCTTTGTTCCAGGAAGCAGAGTTGAACCACCCTGAGCTTCTGAACCTTCCTGAAGACATTGAAAGCTGTGAAAGAGCTGCAGGGTGAACACACTGCAAAACTTCTATTTATTTCAGTGGGATGTTCCTCATTGAGCTCATGAGTAATTATATGGTCTAGATGATTAAATGCAAAATCGATTTAGTCTTATTGGTTAAAATATACTGTTTGTGATCTGCTTCTGTCCCAGAATAAACCTAGATTGCATTCAAGCCGAGGCAAATGCGCTGTCCAAGCGCTTAAGGGACACTGAGAAAAAAGTCTCTTCATCAGTTCAGGATCTACAAGATCAATTTTTAAGTATTATAAAGGTGAGAGGATTATTGTATACTAGACACAGTAACACCTAAGGGATATTTTTTCAATGGTTATTGGTTGTGTGCTGTGAAGTGGTAGTTTTGTAAAGTTATTAAACTACAACTTAAGCAACCAAGAGCCCCTGAGCAATTTCTGAGTTCACCACAGACCCAACATTAATTCCTTCCTGCTCAAATGAAGATCTGAACACAGAGCTGACTGACACAGCAGTAGTTCAAAAAGGGGTGGTTCACTGTCATATTCATGAGAACTCCAGTGTAAAAATCACAGAGACGTGATTTAGCAAACATAGTACATTGTAGTTGTGCAAAATCATTACCAGAGATCTGTGAGATTAAGGCATGATTGCATTACTGTTTGTAGAGTGACAGTGAATGACATTGTGGGCAATGTAGGAAAACGTCAAGTTTAAAATATGTTAATGAAAACATATAACTTAAAAACTCAACTCAGGAATAAATTACAAAATAAATCTTAGTGATGTTTCTTGTAATTCCATATGGTCCTTTCAACCAAGCATAATGCTTTTCTTGGTTTTTTTTTTGCCTCACATCTGTAGGAGAACCTTCATTCATGTAACGATTTGGAGGATAGTTTTGCTGAAATTGAGAAGAACAAAGAAGCTCTGGCTCAGTACCTATGTGAGGATGCTGCTCAGCTGTCACTAGAGGAACTCTTTAGCACCATCAAGACCTTCCGAGGGCTTTTCCTCAAAGCATTAAAGGTAATCTCTTTCAATTGTTTGTAGCTAATCAGATCATTAAAAGCTTTATGGGTGAAGCAGTGTATAACTTTCCTGGTTGCTACTATCTTGGGATTATTGCACTTGTGACTGAAAATAGCCTGCTCTCTTCTCTCCTACTGACCTTCTGCTGGTCCTGTTTGTTTCTGCTTTAGGAGAACAAGATCCGCAAGGAGCAAGCTGCCAAAGCGGAGAAGAGGAAAAAGCAGCTGGCAGAGGAGGAGTCCAAGCGACAGAAAGGAGAGAACGGCAAGATCAGTAAGTACATGCTAAACGTGTCTCAAGCCTGGCAGGGCTTTCCCTCTCTTTGACCTTGGGATAATATGGTTTTCAGTGTCCTGCACAGGAACGCTCATGGAAATATATGAAACTTTTATAAGGCACCCGCATGTGTGTTGAGGGTGGGGGAGGGGGGTATGTACAGTATATACATGTGTATGACTTCCATTCTTATATTACTGACAGCTTATAAAATAGATCTCAATCAACTACAATTGTTTTTACATCATGTGCCTGCAGTTGCTGGTACACACAACCTGGCATTGAGCTATTAAATCATGATGTGTATGTGAGAAGTAGGTTAGGATATACCCTGCATTTAATTTGGTATTATAAAACTCACTTTATTTGCTCTGCAAAAATGTCATAAATAAAGCAGTGCTTACTGACTTTTAGACTTTCTGACTTCAGTCTATATTTGCGTTGTGTTTTTGCAGTTAGAAGAGGTGCTGTGCCTCAGGAGGATGGCTGCATCATTGACAACCTTCTGGCTGACATCAGAAAAGGTTTCCAGCTTAGAAAGACCAGGCCAAGGTGCGAAACGGAAAGTGCCCCCTCTAGTGAAATGCATAGGGACACCGGTAAGGACAAGACAACTCGGACCTCTCCGCAACGGCTCCAGTCCAAATGCCTGAAATCGCTCTCCCTTTTCATCTCCACTAGATCATGATCACTGCTGATGAATACCAGTGATTGTGCCAGCCTATATAATGTGTTCTATTTTTTCCATGACAAAAAGAGATAAAGAGTGAAGAGACATTCAGGCTCTTGGTCATGCACTACTAACATTCGGCGTCACTCGCAACCTTCTGCCCAACAAATTAGCCTGCGGCTGCTGCTTCACCTCCCTGCTTTTCTTTGGTGGCTTACAGCACATACAGCTGGTTGTGTTCCATCGAGATTTAAAAGCTGTGCTCACATACAGTATATTAATCATTCAGTAATCTCTTGAGAGAATGAATGGCATGCTGTCAGTCTCCTATTGTTTTGTCTGTTTTTTAGTCATTTTTAGATAACTGTTCTCCACATCAGGCTGGAATGAAGAAATGTAATGTCTGTCTACATTGTACAAACAATTTATACAAATTATATCATTTACACATTATATTTAAATACGGTAAATATTAAACACATGCACAGCAGTTTATTTGTTCGTTTATTTGCAATTAATACATTCATGTCTGTATTTGAGGCCTTGAGGGATTCATGTCTGTATTTCAATGATGGTTGCTTGTTTACAAAATGGCCACAATCTATTACTCACATGCAGCAGTGCAAGAGGTCTGTGTGTGTGTGTGAAAGGGGTATGTTTTATGCTTGGCCATCTAGTACTTAGTATTAACTCCATTCAAGCTTCCATCTGATATCTGTGTTTCTGTGTGTTATTCCCCAATACAGTGTTGGGCTGATTGACAGCATGCCATTACAGTCGTTTTAAAAAATACTGGTTGGCATATCAGTGCTACGATATTAATAATGCTCTACACTGGGCAAAAGCTAACCACATTTGACCAAAAATTGAATCAAGGACTAAAAAACAAACTACAGATCAAAATATGCATTATTTAGAAATTTCACTCATGCTATTTCTTCTTTAATCAAATGTCTTCATTTCTGTCTTAATCTCATTCCTTAGCACCAAGTGTCAAATGTGCAGAAGGAGAAGCCACATCAGGTGTAGCTCAGGACCTCCCTCATCCTCACTCAGAGGAGACAAGCGTCGAAGAACCAGTCAGCGCTTCCTCCACCAGCCCCAGAGGAGATGCAGCAGCCACAGTAACTGGTAAAGAAGCTCCACTCAAACATCAACAGACCCAACTAGTCATCTCGGATGAAAACACCCTGTCTAACCATACAGCTACACCAATGAAGCCTTCAGCAGAGCTTCCTCCAGTTCAGGATTACATAAAAGATCACAAAGAAGCACAAACTCTTCCAACTGAAATCCTTGTTGAGAAAAAATCTTCCATTGAGACTTCTGTGGACACACCATTCTCTATAGTGCCTCCATCTACTGTGAACCCATCTGCAGGAAAAGATGGCACACAACGTAACTGTAACTCTAATAATAGCCAAGTCAATGATCATCAATCTTCTATTGAGACCACATTAAAAAACATGACAAATGTCAACTCTGGTGCTCATACTGACTCGAATGTGAATGGAAATGGCACGGTCACTGATGACCTGGTGCTTAAAAGCCAAGAACAGAATGCGAAGAGAGACTCAAGCAAAACTCAAATAGAATCTAGCAGCACCACTGAGACTTCTGTCGCAGGAAACAGTAACAGAAATACAGAGACAGCGTGTGAACCTGATGTGCCTGACGGAGCGCATGCTGTGGATGGCTCTGCCCCCTCTAATCCTCCCGTCTCTCAGCCGAAATCACACAAACTACTTCGAGGACGTAAAAAAAGTAATAAAGAAGGTAAACTGCACATTTGTGTTTACGTGTGTGTGAGTCTGCTGTCTGAGATTAAAAGTACATCGGTGTTAATATATGGATTTTTGTGTGCAAAACCTAAAGAATTTTTTTTGTTTATTTTTTCTTACATATTGGTGAAACGAATATCAATTTTAGTTTTTTGTTTGCTATTTTATTAAACTCAATTTTAAAGAAATTAAACCATTTAGTCCTGATTCGATGTGAGCTAGAAGTTTATAAGGACACACATAAATGTCATTCAGTCCTTCAGTGTGTCTCTCTCTTTGCCACTTTGAAGCTGAGGGTAACAGCGAGGGAGACAGTAGGCATAAAAAGACCTGTGTGTTGCAGTAAGGTAGGTCACGTCGCTGGATACCTAACTAACAAGGCTTAAAGGGAGGAGCGTAAAACCCCGTCTACAATAACAAAATCCGTGTGTCCGTGTGCGTTTTAACACAATTGTCCTACTTCATTAACCTTTTGTGTCTGTGGAAATAAGGGTAATCAACTTGTTCTAACCTTTTCAAAGCCTCTCTGGACTTTTTTGCCTGCTGATATCTGAAGGAGCTGCAAGAGATAATGCACACATTTCTGAGTACTCCACAATTTTCATTATTAAATCAAATCAAGTCTAACATTACATTTATCATTAGAAATAACTACACTAACATTTTAGCAAACTCTGATTATACTTTTTCAGATTATACCTTTCTAGAACTAAATCCTTTTTTAATTGCTTTTTTTCTGTAAAACTCATTATGGAATAATCTCTTGTCCAGGTGATGGGTAAATTTAAATATGATTTCAGAATTGAGTTACAACTAATTATAACAGTTTAAACAACAAATTCTGTATATACAGTGTATGTGTCTAAAAAACCAAAATGGTTAAATCAGTGAGGAGTTTAATACATTTTACCTGAATGATACAATTGCTTTTGCATGATTTATTGCAGACGAATCACAAGACTTTTATCCCTCAATTCGATCCCTAGAGGATTGAAATTAAATGTAGTGCTAATGATGGTCATTTGTTTATTTATTTTTCTACTTTTACTTTTATTACCATTCCAGGGAGACCCAAGAAAGGGAAACCACGAGGGAAGAGATGAAGCCTTAATTGTATAAGTGTATTCAAGATCAACTTTTAAAGCTCCCTTTAACAGCTCTTTCACGCATAACACAGGGAAACCAAGGGCTGATCACACAGAGCACAAAACTTTGGTGTGTGCCGACGGACCCCGTTCTGATATTTTAAAGAAGAAAAAAAAAATTATTATAAAAAATATTACTTTTTGAAACCGCTTACTTTTGCTCTGTAGAGTTGAATGTGGCCAAATATTTCTGTAGTTTGTGCACTATATTATGATAAGCCAGATTGTTTACATATAGATAAATATATCTGGGAGCAATGGACAAAAAATCTAAATGATTTCTGTATATTGGAATTATGTGTATTTAGCAGTAATAGTGTAAGATGGTCCATTGTTCCAGATCTGAATCAAAATTGTGCTGTAATATTTTAATGTAGATATAGTTCTGAGTGAATGTACAGTATCTGTTTAAGGGGACAGAAAGTATTCTATGATGTGGTTTGTTATAGCAATATAACCATCTCTTAGAGCACAAACTAATCATTTTGAATTGCTCTTTGGAGTTAATAAGGTTGGCAGCTTGGCTTTAAATCTCACTTAATCATGTGCAAACCTGCCTGGAAAACTGGTCCCGTATTTTATTTGGCTGTCTTAGTAATCATATAAATGTTATATTTATGACTGACTACTTAGGATAGTGTATGATAAGACCTAAGAAAAATAATTTAGTTGATATCTATCTCTTGCAAAGTTGTTATTGAAATAAATACAGCTTGTTGAGTATACTGTGGTTGGTGTAATTTACATTAACTGTTCTGGATGGACACTTAATTTAACCAACTAACAGTCAGCATAAGACAATATTAAGTTCTTGCACACTGTTGGTCAATTTCAAGATTTTGTTTGTTTTTTTTTACTTGATGCCAAAATACAATGGATCAACATTTATCAATGTGCTTTTAATAAACTCATGTCAAATCCCAACAATACTTCAACACGCAATGAAAAAATAAATGTTGGTTCAGCTTTTTGACTATTCTCTGAGATGTGACATTGTATTAATATGATGTATTTTCTTTAATATATCTGTACTTCCACTAAATACCTTTTATTAACAAACTTTATGTAACTATTTTTTATAATGGCCATTTTGATAAAGATATCATTTATGTTTTCAGTTCTTTGTGTTCATTATAAAGTAACTAATAATAGTTGGCTTCATAATCGATGAGACGTAAGAGCTTATGCACTGAACATTTTGTGTGATGCATTATTCACAATAAATACAGCTGATGTACAACAATCGTTTAACTTACTGAACTTTTTCAGGTTTGAGATGCCTGTTTAGAGGCTTTACAGAACCACAATTACATAAGTATGGAGCATTAGGTTTCATCAGATTAATCATAAGACTATTGAATTTTGCTAAGAGATGATTGCCACACTTACACCCCTGGGGCCGGGGGAAGGTGCATGGTAACACCCAACACTGACTTTCTGGCCTGTTACAGTTCTAATATGGGCCATCAGAAGAAGACACACTCTGTAGGACCCAGAAATCAAGCTAATCTTTAGATTACATCCAATTAGGCAATCAAGCAAACTGTGTCTTAGCCCATTGCAAGAAAACAACCAGAAAATTGTGATGTCTGAGGATTTCAGAGGGGACTATGGTTTGCCTCCAACTAGTTGATGTATCTTATAACAGTGGGATACTTGTCCCCAGTAACCCTGCAATACCTAGCCTTCCAGATCTTTGATCATTACCTCTTTCTGACAAAGAACACCACTCAGATTCCTTGTGTTAGAATTGCTATGCACTGCCAGTGGGTTCCCTATACTGTGACAAAAACATATTTTAATTTGTAGTGTGTCGGATCCTGTTACAGGATCATGATCCATCTTTGGAATGTCTGCAATGCTAGCGAGCATAGGGGAATTAATGATGTGGCTGCCATCATCAGTCCAAACATGACTGATGATCATTATATGATATGCAACATAAATATAAGTATAAAAGATTCAGCAATAAACGGTTGAATGGGGAATACACAAAGGAAGGACCACCCTGGTAGGAAAAGTGAAGCAGTATTTCCTGCTCATTTGACAGCATATACACTGAATAGCCAAAACACTAATATTCCATTGGTTCTCCTTTTGCTTTGATTATCACATGCTTTCACTGTGGCATTGTTTCAATAAGCTCATGCAATGTCAACATTAATTTCCATCCAGAATTTCTCACCAAGATCTTCATGGTGGTATCGATGATGGAAGAGATTGACCTCTACATAAAGTCTTCTTCAGCACATCCCAGAGATTCTCAATGGGATTAAGGTCTGGTGGCCAATGAATGTCTGAAAATGATGCCTCATTCTCCCTGAACAACTCTTTCACAATTTGAGCCCGATGAATCCTGGCATTGTCATCTTGGAATTTGCCTGTGCCATTGGCCATTCAGTATATTCCTATATTCAGCTGACCTCATTTTTTGAGCTTATAATGTTGCTGAACCTAGACCCGATGACCCCAGCAACCCCAGATAATAACACTGCCCCCATAGGCTTGGGCAGTAGCCATTAAGTATGATGGGGCAACACTTCATCGGCCTGTTTCATTACCCTGATTCGCCCATCTCTCTGTGACATTGTAAATCTAGATTTATCAGACCACATGTCATTTTTCCATCCAATCTTTACGCTTCCTAGCAAATTGTAGTATATTTATGTTGGCCTTGTAAACATTCTGTTTTCCTATTTAAGCTTAGACAAAAATTTTGTCAAGAGTAACTCCTCCTAGGGCTTTCAAGCCACGTGCACCAAATTCGGATATGTTGTAGACCCTGGTCTGAAGTTTGTTGCTCTTACTTTTCTAAGCGATCCGAGTACCGGTACTTCCGGTACTGGGCCTCAAAGTGGCCTTTTTTCCCGTAAACTCCCATTATAAACTTTGGAGGTTTATAACTCTGCAAGCTTTCGAACTATCTACACCAAACTCGGCCAGCTCCTTTAGGGTGATACTCTGAACAAAGTTTTAAATTGGTGTACCGACTGGCCTTCCGGTTGTGCTGCAGCCCCGCCCCCAAAATATGCAAAATCAAAAAACTTTTTACAACATTGACATGTGACATATCAAAACACTCAGAACAATGAGGGGAACTTCCTCACGGTATTCTGATGACGTCACATGCTCGTCTCTACTTACCTCAAAATGTTTTGGCACCCTAGCTTTCTGTCCACTTGCCTCCAAAAGTAACACTAACCCTTATGTCCACACGCCTCCAAAAATCACCAGCCTTTGCAAATACTTGCATTGTCAAAGCCACCATCAAAGTTTGTCACAACGAAATTTACAAATCTAGTTTTACATTGTGCATGTAGAAATGCCCTTATTTTCACTAGAAAATATTGCCGTTAGTTCCACTGTTGTTTTTTTAGAATCTGATTACACAAAACTTTTAAGTGTCATTGAACATTCAAGATTTTTTTTCTGACCAAATTTCTTCCTCGAAGATGATGGTTCATCATGATCCTTCCAGATTTTAATAGTGTTAGACTATTAGGTATAATAGGTATGGGGATGGATTATTATATCCAATCACAATTTAGTAAGGTATGGGGATGGATTATTATATCCAATCACAATTTAGTAAGGTATGGGGATGGATTATTATATCCAGTCACAATTTAGTAAGGTATGGGGATGGATTATTATATCCAGTCACAATTTAGTAAGGTATGGGGATGGATTATTATATCCAATCACAATTTAGTAAGGTATCGGGATGGATTATTATATCCAGTCACAATTTAGTAAGGTATCGGGATGGATTATTATATCCAATCACAATTTAGTAAAGAAAGGTAAATAGATAATTAAGTGTGGACACATTTTAATAAGTAAATAGGCGTAAGAACCCATACAGAGGTAAAACGAAAAAACAAACAAAAAGCATTTTTACAATTTAAGTCAGAGAAAAACATGAAATTCACCTCATGCCTTTTGTTACCTGGTGCCCATAACTTAATTATCTAAGTCATGCCTACTCATAAGGATTTTATTTCATTTTTAAAATGATATACTTTATCAGAATTAAATGATGTAAATTGTGCCCGTTTCGGTGCTTCAGACAAATCTACCTTGGTACTTTTTTTGCGCTGACTCGTCTCACAGAGCAGGCAGGTCGGCGGGTCACTGCGCATGCGTGAATCTTTTTCGTTCAGCGGAGCGCTCAGTCTTTGCCTTCTGCTCTGACTCAGTTGTTGGTGTTCAGGCCAGTAAGAATGTCATCGAGCCGCTCAGGGAACGACCACTACAACCCCATAAACGCCTCCGGAGGGGCAAAACGACCGCGGGCAGAATCGGGCAACAAAGTGACCGTGGTGCTCGGGGCGCAATGGGGAGACGAAGGCAAAGGAAAAGTGGTGGACTTGTTGGCCACAGAGGCTGACATCGTCTGCAGATGTCAGGTGAGTTCGTGCTTGTTTTAGCATATGTATGTAACTTTATTTTTTTTTTAAAACCCCTGAAAATTACATGTATTAGTAGCTGCTTTGTGGAGATTTGCAAAGTTAATATAATTGGAAAGGACTTACATGATGCTAAATCAGTGGTTATTATCAGTGGTTCCAATAATAACACACCTTTCACTTCTGTATGTATTTATTATGATCCTATTTGAGTGGATTATTATTAGGATTGAATGGATTTAACCCCAAACTTCAGTAACTCAAAACAAGTAACTTAGATAATGTATATTATAATGTCTACAAATATATGATCATTCAATGTCAACATGGACCTTATGACCTTTTAAATTGTTAGTGAATAGTTCAGGGATAAAAAAAAAAAAAACAGCTCTGTATCTGTATCTGATTTCTTGTATGTATTATACTTTGTATTTCTTCACACAGTTTCATGGTATTTTTTTAGTCAACCCTTTCTGTACCCAGCCATTGCATATGCGTTCAAAAAAATAAATAAATAAAAAAGAATAAGAGAAAAGCTAGTCTAACTCCTTTTGCTCAACAGAGATTCCAGTCTGGAACTTTATAACAGTGATGTCCATAACCTCACTAAATGTCACTCACAGGCCTGGGTGCAACCTCTCACAAGTGAGGCTGGGTTACATTCGCAAGCTAGCTTTGACATGTGAGAAGGCCAAGTCAGACTTAGCTCGAAGCGTGAAGTGAGCCGCTTGGCCATAGCAGTTCAAAAAATAGGCCCTGTATTGTAAGCTCTGGTTTGTGGGGGGCGATCTTTTCATATTTGACCTGTCTCAGGTTTGCGAAAGGGCAAGTAAGGGTCAGCATAAAAGTTTCAGATGAAAACAAGAATAAAAATCGTGTTTTTGGGCAGCCAGTCAACCAAAATCCACAAGGTATAATGGTCATTTACGTTATACGGATATGAAAGTTATGTCTGTGTCATCTTGCAGGGAGGAAATAATGCAGGCCATACAGTAGTGGTCGAAGGGACAGAGTATGACTTTCATCTCCTGCCTAGTGGTATCATCAACACCAAATGTATATCACTCATTGGTGAGTAGCTGAGTTGTATGCATGGCATAACACAAGCTGTTTAATAATAATTCTTAGTGTGGAGAAGTTGTTTATGATCATTGACTATTAAGTAAGGGATAAAACAGGCTGTGCAGTTATAAGAAAATAATCCATGTCAGAGAGTAGTGTTACCCCTGGCACTGAGCATAGGATTCAAGAGGATTGTTTTGCTTTTGCAGCACATCACAAAATGATTTATTTATCTTATACCACTCAATTTTCCAACAATTAAACTGAAGGACTCACCATACGTTTACTTATTTGTAGATACATTTAATGTTATGGGATGTCGGTGAGAGAAGTTAGTTCCTGTTATCAGAAATCAGTGTTTTCAGATCATCATGTTTAGAAATATCAGAGCTCTACAGATAACTACAGGGGGTTTCTGTTTCTAAAAATATTTTAAATATGTATATGTGATATTTTTCTTAAATATTTTAAACATGTACTTCAAATAAATTTTTTACTGAGATTTCTTTACATTTTAGAAAAGCCACAGTGTTACTATGTTTTAAATGAATCTGTACTTAGTCGTGTGCATTCACCGCTCTCTAACATAGTTTAGCACCTTCAATCTGTGTTTACTGAGCGTTTGTTTTAGCACAAATGTTGCTTGATGGGTAAAATTTCAGTGTTTAAATCAAAATGGTCATGCTAAACCATCACTGTTACTGTTAAAGCCATGTGATTAACAGGCAGTATGTAAAATATTGAATTGAAAATGTATACAATTTGAAAGTTGTTGGTTTATGAAAATATATATGAATTTATATCTAATTAATGCATTAACTAATAATTTATAATGTTCCACTTATGTTATAAACAGTTGTTTACTCACCAGCCTCATTTTTCTCTCTTGAAATAAATAAGGAAAAGAAAACACATGTTACAGAGAAACCAGAAAGCAGAAAGTCCTCTGTCCTTAAGACTCTCCCATGATGGAAAATGTGGAACTGAAAACTTCACTATATCAGTGATTTTCTTTGATAAATAGCAATAGTCTATGTGATTGAAACTGTGGAAAAGAAGAAGCACAGTGGAAGCACTATTTTCAGATTTGAGATTTCTACAGTGATTTATTAAATTGTATGAAGATATGCATAGCATGAAGAAATGAATGAAGAGATGGATTTTCTACTAGCTTATTATTTCTAGTATTTTATTTAATATTTAATAAAAATTTAATATTTTGACTCCAAAAATGCAAACACACAATGCAGTTTTGTCTCAATTATATATATATATATATATATATATACGTATATATATACCTTGTGTGTTGATACTGAGGGTCGGTACCTGTTTATCTTATCAAGAAGCCATTGTTTCTTGTTTATTGCTAATCTCAGTAAAGAATGTTTTTTAACCTAGGAAGGTTTTTGTTGGGGATCAAGGGGCATGTAAAGAAATAATAGATAAAATAACTATATGAAGTGACTTACAAAAGTCATTCTGCTTCTGAACTTTACTCGTTCCTCTGTCCACTTACAGGTAACGGTGTAGTCATTCATCTTCCAGGGCTTTTTGAAGAGATTGACAAAAATGAGAAGAAAGGTAAAGTAGAGCTGCAGTAGTTTACTTTGTAATGTGATTAATTGTCCAAAATCAAATGGGTCCAACACATGTGTTGTTTTAGGCACAAAGAGCACAAACATCTGATATTTAACCACAGTCCTGTTTTGAGAGATGTCTGTGGAACAGGTGTGTTTGACTTGACTACTGTATGTTCTGGAGGACAGCAGAGCCAAATGATGCCAATTTGATTCACTTTTCATAATTTTATAATTTTGTTTATTTGGTAAATATCTAAACAATTAACAGCTATACTGTTGTGTCAGTTTCATCCAGGAATTTTATTGATTTTTTTTTTAATCTTCATGACTAGGCTTGAAAGGATGGGAGAAGAGACTCGTCATCTCTGACAGAGCTCACATAGGTATAATACATGTATTTGTATGTTGGCTTTGTTCCTAACTTGTTTTTAACACACTATTTAATCAATGTTCTCTCACTACTGTTAACAACCCTCTGAAGGAAAAAGAAAAAAAATTCTAATAGAGTTTTATTTATACCAACAACTAAATCTGCACACTTTTGCTAGGTAGTCAGCTGATTAGCTACATGTAATAACTATGTTCACATTCATGTCGTAATTTTACATGGATTTTGCAATCTTAACATTTTACAAAATGTGGCCAACCCTGTAATATATTTGTTACACAATTCCTAGGCATGAGAAAAGTCAATAAGTTTGTATTAAACAATGTGCATATGATACTCTGTGTCATGATTTCAAAAATGATGCTGATGCAGAACTCTTTTCTCTCTTAGTTTTTGATTTCCACCAGGCTGTGGATGGAATGCAAGAAGTACAAAGACAAGCACAGGAAGGCAAGAAGTAAGATGTGGTGATTTCATGAAATAATTAGGCTCTATCTAGAATAACACAGGACTTGGGTTTAGGAAGCATATCCATTTATTTTTACGGTTTGATCTTTCATAACAGTATAGGAACGACCAAGAAAGGCATTGGACCAACGTACGCATGCAAGGCATCCCGAACTGGACTTCGCATCTGTGACCTGCTAGCAGACTTTAAAGAGTTTTCTACTAAGTAATGTTCTAACTTTTTATGCCAACCAAAATTTACAAGGTTGTGATTAGAATCTAAACTTATACAGCTTCTGCATTTTCCCTTTTAGGTTCAAAAACCTGGTGCAGCAATACCAGTCCATGTATCCAGCTCTTAAAGTGGATGTTGAGGGTGAACTAAAAATACTAAAGGCAAATCAAATTAAAAAGCTCTAGATTTATGTGATATGAACATGGACACAATGGTTTTGTGACCTAATCCTCAGTATGAACATTTGCAGGATTATGCAGAGAGAATAAGACCCATGGTGAGGGATGGAGTGTATTTTATGTATGATGCTATTCACGGACCTCTGAAGAAAATTCTTGTGGAGGGGGCAAACGCTGCCCTGCTAGACATCGATTTTGGTACTGACATCCAAGAGAGTTTTACATGTACATCAGCGTAACTTACACAGCTCATTCAAAGGGTCTGTCTGTCTTCTGCTTAGGAACTTATCCTTTCGTGACGTCATCCAACTGCACTGTTGGGGGAGTGTGCACCGGCCTTGGCATTCCTCCAGCAAATATTGGCGATGTGTATGGCGTATCAAAAGCCTATACCACTAGAGTGGGCATTGGGGCTTTCCCAACAGAACAACTCAATGTAAGGGCTCATGTATGCATCACTTACAGACTAGGTACAATCTGTCTAAATAATATTCTTAAAAATGACCACACTTTAGCTTCCGTTTATTTATCCGTTTATTATTTAATGTGACAGTCAAATATAAGTGGTGTAGACAAACAGAAACTTGCTCTCAAGCACAGTTTGGGTACACCAGTTGTTATTTAAAATTGTATTGTTAATGTCTAGGTTAATACATTTACATGTGTCACAAATTTAATGGTGATTTGACAGAGTGCCATAATAATTTAATCAGTACTTTTATTTTTAAATGATCATGTCTCTGAGGTTTTTCACATCTGAACACGATTGAAAAAACACAGCTGTTTTATTGCATGAATATGTGAGTGCCAGCAGAAGACTATCAGCACATATGTGTGGTAACACATAACGTCTATGTAATGCACACCTTATTGACTCAAATGGTAAACACTGTTTCCTAAGACCCTTGTGTGTACTATACTGCAATCTTATAACCTCTATACATATTGTGACTTTCATTCATCATTGAATGAGAGGATTATCCAACAGCACCAGCTGTTTCAGTGCTCTAATAACCATCACATGTTCAGGAGATAACTTTAGGCTGTGAAATTGTGCCAGGAGTTTAGTTTCAGAATGTGACAGTGGTCTACTTGCTGAGAGTTATTCAGATGATTACTATAAATAAAATCTATAAAGTAAAACGTTATTCCTTTAAATTATTTTATTTTAGGTTGACATTAGATAATTGCTATCAAAGGGGGGGAAAGCTCACTCAAAAACAATCAAAACATAAACACTGCCTTAGGTCATACTTTTCAGGGCTTAGGTCCAAGTACAATTACATAACATCTCCACTTGTTGCTTAACTGTCAATAATGTGAGAAAACCATTTCATGCATGTAGACAAATTCCAGCCACATAACACGCCATGCTAGTCAGAAAGGGCAGAAAGGTGTGAATTATTACAGGGAGTCATGATATGAATACCACAGGTATTTAATGTGGCATTTTCAAAGTAAATAATACAGTAATCATCACTGACAAGAGTGCTAATTTACAATAAATAAATTGAAAGGTTATTGTTTTTATTAAATGTTTTTTTATTCAGGCTGTAGGAGAGCTGTTACAGACACGAGGTCATGAAGTTGGTGTGACGACCGGCAGGAAGAGACGCTGTGGATGGCTGGACCTAGTTATCCTTAGATATGCTCACATGATCAACGGCTTCACTGCGTGAGTTATTTAGTACATTTGAAAAATTAAACTTTTGTTATGTAACAATATTTAAATGAAAGTACTGTGCAATATATTGTGTGAACAAAGAGGAGTTTTGTGCTTTTGTGTTTTTCTGCAGAATTGCTTTGACTAAATTGGACATTCTTGACGTGCTTGATGAGATTAAAGTGGGTATCGCCTACAAACTCAATGGCAAACGAATTCCCCATTTCCCAGGTAAAATCTGAAAGAATCACTATCACTATTGTCAGTTAATGTTCACATCATCAGAATGAAGGAAAAATTGTGATCTCTCTGACTTGTTTGGGAGGCTTAATTGTGGCCTGGATGTTGGTACCAGATGGGTTGATTTGAGTATTATAGAAACTGCTTATATACTTGGATTTTCACATACAACTTTTTTTTTTACTATAGGTGGAAATTTCTTGTTTATTAGAGAGTTTAAAGTAAAAGGCCAGAGTATGGAGGACAGCCTGTATAGCCTCCATACACAGGATGTTGATGACAGGATGACACCATTCTGCTTAAACCCTAGACACTGTTGGTGTGAAAATCACAAGGGGTTAGCAGTTTCTAAAGTACTCAAACCAGCCATGGCACAATTAACCGTGTCATGGTTATTGTCACAGAGATCGTGTCTGTTATTGGATGTGAACTTTAATTGAAGCTTCTGGCATATACAGTATATGCATGAATTTATGCATTGTGCTGTAACATGATTGACTTAGTAAATGAACAGGTGTCTATAATAATGCCGCTTAAAGTTGAACTTTAAATTTACTGGTATGTGTAGATTGTAGGTATCTGGAATTGTAGATAATTTCGACAGACACATCTGTCTATGTAAAGCCCCATGGCTAACAGAACACCTCCGAGCAAAAAACAAGATAAGACTGGGGATAGACAGATCTGGGGAAGGGAACCAAAAATCTATAGCTTCAATAACTATAAAGAGCATAGTGGCTTACATCATTTTTAAATAGATGAATTTCATCCCAGTCTATACCTAGAGCTACCTACCTGGCCCAACTGGGGAGAAGGGCTCAAGTGAGGACAATAACCAAGAATATAAAGGTCACTCTAGATGTCCTGTTTGAACATGTGGAATCTGCCAATGTGTATCCTCTGGTGTACTCTGTCAATCAAGCCTTTATAGTATGGAGGCCAGAAGAAAGCCACTCCTCAGTAGGCTAGGAGAAATAAGACTTTATGGTCTGATGGAAGCAAGACTGAACTCTTTCTGCCAAGTGAGGAAACCAGGCATCACTCATCAACCAATTACAACACTCAATAAAGTGCAGTGGTCTGTGCCCCTAGATGGTCCAGTGGCAGGATCCCACCCTCTCTTGCTGTGGCCTTGGTTCGATTCCTAGACAGGGCACAAACCCAGCCACTGAAGCGTTAACTCTCAGTACCTGTCCTGATCCTTGATAAAAACTGTAGGATTGTGTCAGGAAGGGCATCCGGTGTAAAACCTGTGCCAAATCTAATTTGTGGACCACGTGATCCGCTGTAACAACCCCGAAAAGGGAGCAGCTGAAGGAAGAAAGAATGAAGTGCAGTGGTGACAGCATCATACTATTAGCATGCTTCTTTCTTTTCAGCACCAGAAACTGGAAAACCTGTTGGCACACATGAATCACTCTATGTACACTGACATTTTTAATGAAAACCATGTCCTGCATGTGGTTTAGTGACATAACAAACTCAAGCTGCACACTGGGGTTATGGCCATAACTATTACCAGCTCCTCTATTTTCAGACAGACTCTGAAACTGATACTGTAGACTGACCACCAAGGACCTGGGCATGACCCTTTGAGCACACCAGCACTCGACACAGTGTCCCAACCTCACTAGAGATTCCTGAATAGAAACACCCCAAAGGCAGGCCTAAGAATTTGTTGTTTTCTTAGTAAAGTCTGCTTACAAAGCAGCTAAGTAGGCTTCCCTTTGCTAGTGTACCAAAGTCGATAACCTACACAGTCCATTAGGACAGCTGCTTCTTGCTTATAGTGTTTACTAAGAGTGCTAATCAGTAGCATATGTAGGAATATGTAGGAATGTAAATGCACATTGCAGATACCGAACATTGTACAGTGACCAAATTAGGTCTGCAATCCTGTACTTGTCTGACCAATTTGGGGCAATCAACATGAGTGATAGATCCCTATTCCATTCCCCAGC
This sequence comes from Tachysurus vachellii, assembly GCF_030014155.1. Lineage (NCBI taxonomy): Eukaryota > Metazoa > Chordata > Actinopteri > Siluriformes > Bagridae > Tachysurus > Tachysurus vachellii. Next base: position 21,743,224 of record NC_083469.1, read on the forward strand.
CAACAGTGGGAATTCATCCAAGAGCTCTCATAGCCTCAGACTAATGGATCCAATCTCATTGTTGTATCTTGTTTGACCCGTTGGTAGATGAATTCTGAGTAAAGTGAAAACTGCCATTTAAATTACATGTTGAATGTTATAAAGCTGTAAAATGTATAGGTCTTGACTGCTACACATCAAAAGTGATCATATTTAACATAAGGGCTAATTAGAGCAGTAATAGGAGGAATAGAAAGTTAAAACAATGGTCCAAATACCATTTGAACTGTATGTTGCATATACACTTACATACTCATATATGGAAATACTTACTTATACTTACTTAAAGTAAGCATATTTTCTATTAAGACTTAATTTGGACAAAAAAAGGCTAACTTGACATATGTGCTTAAGATTATTCTTATTACTTATTTTCACTTTTCTTTTATTCACTTATTCACATATCACTGCCACTGCCAAATGATGTCAAAGTGACCAAAAACAATGATTTCAAGCCAAAGGCTGTCAACTCTGAAACACATAATTGACTTCAGCCAGGGCACTGTGTATTAATGTTGTTTTTTTGTTGTTTTTGTTGTTTTTATACCTGATTGGTTGTTTTTATTTTCCTGGTTGGTCATGAGTATATTCATTTAGAATCCTTTGTAACTGTATGTAAATTGCTGGTCTGCTGAATTTCTTTCACTCTATTATTTTTCGGACATGTAGCTAACTTGGAGGTACTCCAGAAGGTTGAAGTGGAGTATGAGACCTTGCCTGGCTGGAAGACAGATACTTCAACAGCCAGGAAGTGGAATGATCTGCCCCCCAAAGCCCAGAACTACATCCGCTTTGTGGAGAATCACATTGGTGTACCTAGTAAGTCAAACACATGGCTTAGCATAAAACATGCAAAGCAATAAGTTATATTTTGAAGGTAATTCAGCACCTTGGTGATTTAACTGGTGTTTTCATATCTTTGCAGTTAAGTGGGTTGGCGTAGGCAAGTCCAGAGAATGCATGATACAGATGTTCTAGAGTGGCTGTCCTCCAGTGGCGTATGGAGTTCTTCAATAACACACGATCCTCTCAGGAAATCCATGACAATTAAATGAGCGTCACAGCAAATGGATTAGCATTCACAAATGCTGTGTATCAATACAAGTTGGATTTTGCATCTGACATTGAAAATTAATAAATGTTAATAATTGTTAATAAATTAATAAACATTATCTGTCTCTTAATAACAGGTTATAATCAGGCATTATTTTTTGTCTTTTTGTTCAGTTATGTCTGTCTCATTGTTCAGTTTCTTCCTGGATGAAAGGCATTTACAGAAGACTTTGTGTGTGTGTGTGTGTGTGTGTGTGTGTGTGTGTGTGTGTGTGTGTGTGTGTGTGTGTGTGAGTCAGAGTGTAACAGATATAAGGACAGCATGAATGATCTGCAAAGTTATGTAGAATGTTCTGGCAGCACACAATAGTTTTTTTTACCTACAGTGTGAGTTTTTCAGAAAAATTACAGTATCTGCAATTTGCAGATACTCCATAAACAACTTTTATGGAGTTTGCATAAGTTTGCAATTTTGAGATACTCTGTTTTGCATAAATTTTCAGTTTGCATAAGTTTGCAATTTGTAGACACTCCATAAACAACCTCAGGAATAAATGTATTAACTGTTGCATTAAATGGTTTTCTTGGGAGAACTTAATTAATAGTACAACATTCTTTTATTATATGTTTCTGTTCCTCGTTCTAATATTGCTGTCTCTTAAATAAATGTTTCACAGTTTTCTTTCAAATTGGATAAATTTAGACATGACATTAGTCAAGCTGCTACTGAAATAGATAAAAACGCAGAACATTCTGTTCCTTTACTGTATTCCAAGCTTCCATATGCTCCTTTGCAACTGGGCCTAATGGTAGCAGTAAACCTTAGACAAACATAAGACTGTTTGAACATCAGGTCCAAAACAGCAACCCAAGTGAAATTTCTTTGGAAAGAAATAACAGAAAGAAATGAATCAAAAAACACAGGGTGGAATGCAACCAGACATATGTTCTACAGTGGTGTGAAAAAGCTGATTTTGTATTTTTTTTGTCACACTTTATTATTTCATCAAACAAATTTAAATATTAGTCAAAGATAACACAAGTAAACACAACATGCGGTTAAATGAAGCTTTTTATTATCAAGAGAAAACAAAATCCAAACCTACATGGCCCTGTTTGAAAAAGTGTTTGCCCCTAAACCTAACAACTGATTGGGCCACCCTTAGCAGCAAGAACTGCAATAAAGCTTTTGCAATAACTTTCAATGAGTCTGTTGCAGTGCTGTGGAGGAATTTTGGTCCACTCATCTTTGTAGAATTGTTGTAATTCAGCCACATCGGAGGGTTTTTGAGTAGAGCTCTGTTCTCAAGGTGGAGCAGCCCAAACCAGATCATATACATACACCATCCCCGGCGTGGCTCCAAGCATAATGAATGCCATCATCCGGTATGCTTACACAAAGCGGATCAGAATCACGCGAAGAAACATGCAGGATCTGTTGGTGGCAGCCGATTATCTGTTCGTGAATGATATCGTTATATAGGACCTGAACATATAAAATGCAAATAAAAGCAAAGAGGCAATCTGATTATGACTTCTTTACAAGTCACATGCGGTCTCTAATCTCTGTATTTACCTCTGTCTAGTTCTAAGTCAGTCTGAATAGGCCAATCAGAGAACACATCTCCTAATGGAGAAGTCCAGTCACTGTCTGTGTCATCTAGTTTTACAAGTCTAGGTTCCTTATTCCAACAAAGCTTCTAACTTGTCTTGTGTTTGTTCGGTTTTAAAGTCAGTACGTAATACTATGTAGTACCTCTTTGATTTATTTTACTTTATACTTGCACATACGTGTTACTCTATCAGGAAGCAATGTGTCAAATGTGTGTGTCTTCGAACGGGTTCAAATGAAGCTGCTTCTTCTCTCAGCGTTGACAAGCTGTGCTCTAGCAGGAGGTTTCTTCCGACACTTTAGACGTGCCCTTGAAGTCCTTTCTTGCTCCTCTTAAGACTCTGGGCCCCCCAGACTGTGGGACTGGCTTATAATGGCTAGCGTTAATCCACGTCCTTCTCTCAGCAACTTTCACTGCGGTCTGCATGGGCAGAAGTACCGGGAGCCTTCCCAGCCTTCGCCTGGCTTTCCAGGTGTTTCTTCCTGAAATCCTTCATCATCACCCAATTGCCTAGCTTGAGATCTGTTTATATCACCTTGGGCAGCTGCTCCTTCATCTACTTATGGATTGGTGAAAGAATAGAGGACAAGCTTGCACAATAACACACTATCTTTCACAAAATCTTCGAAAGCCGTTGGTGTAACAATATCTTGTGATACTGGTGTAAAGCCCTACTTTTTACACATGGTTTTACGCATTCATTCATTCATCTTCTACCGCTTATCCGAACTACCTCGGGTCACGGGGAGCCTGTGATCTCAGGCGTCATCGGGCATCAAGGCAGGATACACCCTGGATGGAGTGCCAACCCATCGCAGGGCACACACACACTCTCATTCAATCACACACTACGGACAATTTTCCAGAGATGCCAATCAACCTACCATGCGTGTATTTGGACCGGGGGAGGAAACCGGAGTACTCGGAGGAAACCCCCGAGGCACGGGGAGAACATGCAAACTCCACACACACAAGGTGGAGGCGGGAATCGAATCCCCAACCCTGGAGGTGTGAGGCGAACGTGCTAACCACTAAGCCACCGTGCCCCCCGGGTTTTACTCATCGGCAACTTATTATATTAAGAAAACAATTTATTTGGCAAGCATGGTTTGTCTTTGGGGCTGTACCAAACCCCAATTCTTACCACACATCCTGCTTTTCTCCATGCTGCTCTTTCTTCTGCTGTGCAACGTGCCTGAAGATCTTCAATGTACGTCCTTCAAAGTGTCCTGCTAGTGATTGACCTTTCACTACGTCATGTTGTGGGACTACTGCATATCTATACGTAGCTACGGCCTGTTTTCTGGTTTCTGAAGGCTGATCCATCTACAAACATTTCAAGGTCTGGATTCTGTGATGGCGTCCCCTGCAAATCGGACCTACAAATTTAATTTACAACTGTTACACAAGGTTTAGTACAAGGTTTAGTACAGTACAGCATTCCTTTTGATGTTTGGCATTTTCAAGTAAGACATTATCTCTTAACCATCATGGTTGCTGACTGTTTATGTACTGTTTTCTGTTAAAGGAGAAGAAATGGTACTGCACCTGGAACTATAGGATATTTTCACCTGAAGCATTGGCTGCTTTTTCTGCTGCTGCTATGGCTTTTGAATTCATAGGCATTTTTTTATCCAATACTGTATCTGTGTGAATGATTTGTTTGGCCTGGTATACAGTATGTAATCTGGGTGTGGATAGTAAAGCTAGCTTCAAATCCTAAAAAGGCTTTTTCTGCTTCAGATGTCCTACTAAGTGCACTGTGAACCTGTAGACCCTTCCAATGAGCCATTGCACTCAAGGGTGTGTCGATGATTGCATAATTATGTATAAAGGTTCTGTATAAAAAGACATTACAATATACTTTTATTTTCTCACTATAAAACACAGTGGGACCTGAACAGGGTTTCTAATCACCAGTTTTCACACATTTCAATGTCCACCCTCATAAGTGTTCTCACTTCTCTTTTACATCTTTTAATAGAGACACATGTGGGTATGAATTCTCCATAGTGAATGGGTGTGTCTTCCCTGGCCTTATATGTATTCTACAAAGACACTCTTCTACAGTACATCTGTAATTATCCCAATACAAATTCCTAATTCTTAATTATGTCCGTTTTCGCCATCAGTGCTTCTCACAGTTGAGTTTTGAGATTACTGCAAGGGGCATTCATTCCTTCCATTGTCATGTTTTGAGTGCCCTGCACACACATTTTACTCAGGCCAGTTGCACTTGATTCTTGCGATATCGGTCCCTAATTTCTTCCCAGTAGTCACCTCAGTTCAGTGAGGTTGGGCAAATCTATTTGTAGAATCTCTTTAACTCAGCGCCGAACTTTTCTCTCTGACCTTTCTCTGGTCAGGGAGGTAATCATGAGCATGAGGCCTAGCATCCCATCCAGTGTGTGCATCTTTCCACACAATGTTCCTGAGATTTGGTAAATTTAATTTTAATTTAATTAAATATCAGTGGTGGAAATCACGATCATCCACTATTACAGTTATTATAGTTATTATTAAGCTGTAGCTCAGGGGGAACTGTGTGGGGGCACTGTGTGTGGGTGTGGGTGTGTGGGGGAATTTATTACAATTCTGGTCCAATTCCTGGCAAGTTCTTCAGGTTCTGTGATTAGTCAGTTCAGGAATAAAAATCACAATAAATACATATGTGCCAAATATTAACTAGCTGGATTATGCTAATAAAATAAGGCTGTGCAGTGAGCATGACATGGTTTATGTGTACTTTACTTTCTTGCTATAGGTTGGCAGAATATAAATACGATGGAAATGTTAATTTATTTTTTGCCATCACTGTTTTGAAAACTGGTTAACAAAGATAAACAGTGGTGAACAGGACAAACACAACAGAAAGGGAAGAAGCAGATGGGTCAACAGGTTAGGAAGACGCTGTAGCAAAATGGAAAGAAGTTGAGGACGAATGGCAACAGAATGGGAAGATTCTGCAACAGAAGGGGAAGGAGGCTGCAACAAATTGTGAAGTTGAGGATGCTGCAACAACATGTAAACAATTTGATGTCAAAGCAACAAAATGCAATGACATGTCAGATGTAACAACACTAAGGGAAGATGTTGCTAAAGAGGAGAAGGAGGAGGAGGAGGAGGAGGCCGTGACCATGGATCCTGTCCACAAAATAGGACATTTGATCGTTAAAAGAGTTATGGACGAGAATGGGACTAAAATCAGAAAGGGCCACAGAGCAAAATAGCCATTACACACACTTCTAAAAGGCATGGTTCTTTATTTAAAAAAAGACAAATCTAACTTGAGTGAGACAGACAATGCCATTAGACTGCATCTTGTCTTTGCATACCCTGTAGATCACATACAGAGGCACCATGTGCTGTGTTGTAGGCCTTGTAACGTTCTACTTCCAGGCTGAGAGTGAATTAGAGCAGGCAGCATAGGTTGTGACAATTAACTGCATCACCACATGTTGCTCTGCTACGCTGTTTACTCATGTTTCACATGACAAGACAGCACATTGCCCTCGGTTTCTACCTTCATTCCCCACCAATCTCTCTCTAGACCTGTACCTACATGTATCAGATTCGGAGGGCTTCAATACATCTACGTTATTAGTTACTAAATAAAGGATGGCACATTTGATTACATGTTGTAGGAGGTGACGTGCTACAGAGCATACGTGAGAGCTTCACAGAAACTTGCTGACAAAGATGCTGGAGAAGGCTTCAGAAACCAAACTTAAAGGAAAATTCTTCTACAACCAACCATCTGTATGGCATATTTCATTTTATTGATTACAAAACTAAAGATTATTAAAATACTGTCTCCAATATCATGTGTGGCTAATTCAAGATAATTAGATTAACAGTTAAATAGGGACTCATATGGTATATGGTATGTGGTGGGGGAACGGTGGCTTAGTGGTTAGCACGTTTGCCTCACACCTCCAGGGTCTGGAAAATTGTCCATAGTGTGTGATTGCGTGAGTGAATGAGAGAGTGTGTGTGTGCCCTGCAATGGGTTGGCACTCCATCCAGGGTGTATCCTGCCTTGATGCCCGATGATGCCTGAGAGGCACAGGCTCCCCGCTCCAGGTAGTTCGGATAAGCGGTAGAAGATGAATGAATGAATGAATGAATGAATGGTATGTGGTCTATCAGCTGTCAGCAAAAATCCTTGGGCTAGTTTGCACATTATAGAAGAAGCAAAATGTATGGGCATGGCTAAAGGGTTCAAAAGGCAATTTCATAGTGCATAGGTCAAATGAATTAAGATGAAGAATGTTCAGTATACACCTTATTGAGATATGCCAACCAATTTCAGAACAGTATCTCAATGTTAAACAATGTCAATTTTGCCTCCACTGTAAATGCTGAACCTCATGTATAGGCCCTTTACAATTAAAACTGTCTACTATAACTTTTTTGTCTTGTTTGTACAGTAGTTTAACTTATCTTCAATACTTGTCTATGTTGTCAGTTGTGAGTAGATATTAATTCACACCCTTTTAAACATTTTCAGATTTAATAACTGAGGTGTCAAAAACATGTGATGTAAACATTGACATAAAAGTGGTGTTTATCAAGGAACGTGCCATGAAACATCAACCATGGGATTGCGCCATTGAGCTAATGCCCAAAAACACCACCCCAGAGTAGGGTGTACCCACTGTCAGACCCTAAACCTCAAGCCATGTAGGAATACATTGAGGAAGCCCTCGCATCTGGCTTTATTTTTCCCTCCACATCACCCACTGTGGCTGGCTTTTTCTTAGTTGAAACATAGGATGGCAGGTTAAGGCCATGCATTGGCTACAGGGGACTCAATGCTATCAAAATCAGTCTCCCCTAGCCAGCTCTAGCTTCAGCTCTAGAACAGCTCTGATAGGCCTGTTTTTTTTTTTACCAACCTATGACATGTCTACAACCACATCAGAATCCTGGAGTGGGATGAATGAAAATCACCTTACACACCAATAGTGGATATAACGAATACCTTGTGATGCCATACAACCAATGCGCCGCCAGTATTCCAGACATACTCATCTACTCTGTAACTTACAGGGTCCATATCAGCCTTGTCCATAAGGTACTCAAACAACTCTTGCTAAACCAGCTGGTGGTTAAAGCTGAGAAATGAGTTCCAAAAGGACATGATCACATTCCTGTGGTATATCATCAGCCATCAGGGGGTGCAGATGGACACAAAAAAGTGAGTGCAGTCACGGAGTTGCCTATACCAAGAAATATTAAAGAATTGCAGAGGTTCCTGGGTTTCGCATACTTTTTTGCAATTCATTCGCAATTACAGTTTGATCATCACACCCCTCATGACCCTGCATCATGGAAAACACTTAAAAAATCCTTAAATGGAAATCCTTAAAAACCTTAACTTGCCATGCAAAAAACCTAAACCCTCGTTTCGTTAGACCTTTCAAGTTACTAGGGAAGATTAATCCGGTCACTTATCACCTCCAATTACCACCCTACTATCGTATCACTCTGTTCTCCACTAAAGATAAATAACTTATTTACTATATGGGCCAACGTCCCATCTACTGCATTTCCCAGAACCATCGGCATCATGTACATTTTTTTTAAATATTTGTATTAAGAATGTCCTTAATTCTTAGCAGACGATGATTGTTATAAAACAGAAGAGTCTCCATTACCACATTGCCTGTTTTTTTTTTCTGAAAATATTTTCCACAAGAATGAAACAGTCTATCATCATGCTAAAGTTACCTGCTTAGCTGTTAGCTGTTAGCTGCTGCCAGATGCACACAATATATGTTAAAGTAGACTGGATTTAACTTGTACAATAACAGAAAATCAACAAAGGTTTTACTCATAGCAAACACTTCAGAGCACACAGAGTCAGGCCAATATCAGTCACTCCTGTGTCTGAAAAAGGTGTAAAAGCTTAGGGTATTAAACATACATTACACTGTTACACCATTAAACTATGCAGAGGATTGTACCTAATAAAGGGCAGCTCCCTCTCCTCTGGGTTAAGGCTCTCCTCATTCTCCTGCTAGACAAATTAGTAATGAACCATTAAATCTCACACAGTAATTGTTTACAGCCTCTCATTAAGGGGAATAGCAGCATATGTAGATACACATCAGGTCTGAAACATAGAATTACCTCATAATCCTGATGTCTCTCTGAGTCACTGTGGGGAGAGTGAACGTGCTCCTGCTCCCAGGTGGAGGTGTTCACCTGACCACAGCCACAACTTTTGAAAGGTTTACTGTTAAATAAAACTTTAAAGAAAACAGACAAAAGTCCAAAATTAACTATCTGCAATACACACTTCAGAACACTTCAGGACTTCAGGAATCAAGTGCCATGATGACTGACGTCTCCACTTGGTTATAGGAAATGATTTCTGTAACCGTCCCAGATTCACCCATAAGAGAACAATTTAACACATTTAGTCACTGCATACGTACAGTAGTAACCAAAGTTTTGTGATGCAACAGAAAATAATTCCTCACCTGTAAGCCAGTAAAGTCTCACTTATGTAAAATAAATAATGAAGTGAGCTTAAGAAAATGTTAGGGAAACAAAGAGAGAATAAATGGGGCACATTAAGGGAACGCTACCTTCATTCCCCACAAATCTCTCTCTAGACCAGCAGCTCAAATGCTACATGTACCAGTTTCTGAGGTCTTCAAAATATATACACTACTTTAACTCATTGCCCATTAGGGATGGAGCTTTATCTTTAGATTATATGGTGCAGGAGAGAACGCACTACAAAACATATGTGAAAGCGTTACAGAGACTTGTTGCAACCAAAGGTGCCAGAGAAGGCTTCGGCAAATCAACTTAAAGCAACATATTCGCACCACAGTTAGTAACAGTTTAGGG